>NC_044044.1:39816512-40418628 GCF_901765095.1 Microcaecilia unicolor
ACGTGTCCTGCAGGGCTCCTTTCTTCCTTAAGTAATCATTTGCACTTCCGACCTGACCCAAGGTGCATCTTGAATAAAAACCCCAGGAAGTTCTCCCCACCCTGCGCCTCAGCAGTAAACACCTGGGTTGGTGGTGTGCACGACAAGACAGTGCCTTTGCACTGTCAACTCTCTCAGGAGAACGTCTCTACCCAGGGGCTCTGTTAGCTTTTCCCCCCGGACCTGGCGCTTCATATCCACGTGAATGCCCCCCACCTCCACCCCCACCCCCAAACACTGCCAACTCAGCCCAGCCATTGCAGCAACAGTCCTGGGCAACTCCTGAATCCGTTTCTGGAGTTTGTCATTGCACCGTGACTGGGACCCCACCCCAAGGGCTGCCCTGCACCTGCCACTGGGCCAGTGGCCAGATCCCTTTCCCATCAGCCTGCACTGGGAGGTCACTCACCCTGCTGCAGATCTGCCAAGCTCTTGCACCGCCGAAACCCTCAGAGAGAAAACAAACTTCTGACTCTGAGAAACTTCCTTCAGGAACCGTTTGACAGTTCCGCCCGCCCAGTCAGCTGACCGAAAATGACTGATCTGAGGCTGCTTCTCTTCCCCAAATCTGCAAAGTGCAGAAGAAACCCCAAGAAAGAACCCGGGCTTGTGTCTCTGTTTTTTTCTACCTGCTGGAGTGGAAGCTGTAAAGCTTTGCCTGAAGCCTTTTGGCTGCGGTTTAGTGAGCGTCTGTCATCTAGGAATTAATTACCCCTTTCTCTGCTCTGGATTAGTAGAACCCTGGACTCATGGGGTTTCTTTGATATTTTCCTCTTTCGTGCTTTCATAATTCGGTCATTGTTTTATTTTCTGGTTCTGGAGGCAGAAAACTGGAAGCCCTTCTTTCCCCCTGAAAATCTCTCCCAGTGCACCTCGGCTACCCTCCAGCACCTCCTGCTGTGCCAGTACTGAGACTCCCCTCCCCCCTCACACACAGTTCTGCCAATGCCCCTCACTCTGCCCTGCACTCCCCCTGCTATTCCAGTACTGAGACCCCTCTCCCCCCCCCCCCCACACACACAGCTCTGGCAATGCCCCTCACTCCTGCCCTGCATCACTCACTGCTGTTCCAGGGCTGAGACCCCTCCCCCCCCAGCTCTGCCAATGCCCCTCACTCTTGCCCTGCACTCCCCCTGCTATTCCAGTACAGAGACCCCGCTCCCCCTGCCCTGCACCACCCCCTGTTATTCCAGTACTGAGACCCCTCTCCCCCCCACCCCCACACAGCTCTGGCAATGCCCCTCACTCCTGCCCTGCATCACTCACTGCTGTTCCAGGGCTGAGACCCCTCCCCCCCCCAGCTCTGCCAATGCCCCTCACTCTTGCCCTGCACTCCCCCTGCTATTCCAGTACTGAGACCCCTCTTCCCCCCCCCCCACACACACAGCTCTGGCAATGCCCCTCACTCTTGCCCTGCAGCATGCTATTCCAGTACAGAGACCCCACTCCCCCTGCCCTGCACCACCCCCTGTTATTCCAGTACTGAGACCCCTCTCCCCCGCGCCCCACACAGCTCTGGCAATGCCCCTCACTCCTGCCCTACATCACTCACTGCTGTTCCAGGGCTGAGACCCCCCCCAGCTCTGCCAATGCCCCTCACTCTTGCCCTGCACTCCCCCTGCTATTCCAGTACTGAGACCCCACTCCCCCCCCCCACACAGCTCTGGCAATGCCCCTCACTCCTGCCCTGCATCACTCACTGCTGTTCCAGGGCTGAGACCCCCCCCCAGCTCTGCCAATGCCCCTCACTCTTGCCCTGCACTCCCCCTGCTATTCCAGTACTGAGACCCCTCTCCCCCCCCCAACACAGCTCTGGCAATGCCCCTCACTCCTGCCCTGCATCACTCACTGCTGTTCCAGGGCTGAGACCCCCCCCAGCTCTGCCAATGCCCCTCACTCTTGCCCTGCACTCCCCCTGCTATTCCAGTACTAAGACCCCTCCCCCCCCCCACACACACAGCTCTGGCAATGCCCCTCACTCTTGCCCTGCAGCATGCTATTCCAGTACAGAGACCCCGCTCCCCCTGCCCTGCACCACCCCCTGTTATTCCAGTACTGAGACCCCTCTCCCCCCCCCCCCCCACCACACAGCTCTGGCAATGCCCCTCACTCCTGCCCTGCATCACTCACTGCTGTTCCAGGGCTGAGACCCCCCCCCCAGCTCTGCCAATGCCCCTCACTCTTGCCCTGCACTCCCCCTGCTATTCCAGTACTGAGACCCCTCCCCCCCCCCACAGCTCTGGCAATGCCCCTCACTCCTGCCCTGCATCACTCACTGCTGTTCCAGGGCTGAGACCCCCCCCCCCAGCTCTGCCAATGCCCCTCACTCTTGCCCTGCACTCCCCCCTGCTATTCCAGTACTGAGACCCCTCCCCCCCCCCACAGCTCTGGCAATGCCCCTCACTCCTGCCCTGCATCACTCACTGCTGTTCCAGGGCTGAGACCCCCCCCAGCTCTGCCAATGCCCCTCACTCTTGCCCTGCAGCATTCTATTCCAGTACAGAGACCCCGCTCCCCCTACCCTGCACCACCCCCTGTTATTCCAATACTGGTCCTTCCTTTAATAAATCAGTAATTTTTCTGTTTGGTTTTGGGCTGTAATATCTGTGACTTTTGTTATGTTTGAGGAGGAGATGCCAGGTGGCTGCAGTGAGTGTCCCAGCTCTGCCCCCCCCCCCCCCCACCGAATGCCACATTTAGGGCTGGGATCACTTTGCTGTGGTGAGAGTGTGGAAGCAGAGACACTGAGTGGCTTCCACAGAATGACTTTCTAAACACCTTTTGAGTAGAGAGGTGTGGTAGCTGAGGGGTGGATAGGTGAGAGACAGGAAGAGTCGGGCTGAGGGACAAGGAGATATGCATGGAGACAGGAGGGTGACAAAGCAGTACAATTTTATGGTTTATAATGGGCTAGAAAACCCAGATCTTTGTTAAGTCCTGTCTGATGGGTGTCAAAATATTTAATCATTCTGACTTCAAAGGTGTTATGTTCCTGGTCTCTCACCTGTCCACCCCCATCCTGTTAGACTGTCACTGAAATGCTCTGATGTTTCACTTATATATACTGTCATCTACCAACATTTGCTTATTTCCGATCTGACGAACAAGGGCAACCTTCGAAAGCTAATCAAGAAATGTATTATTATGTCCAATAAAAAAGATATCATCTTATTTTCTTTTCCATGTTTTAGTTTTATTTCTATTGATTAAACATCTTTTAAAGTTTTGGACCATTAGTTACGTGGCTGTGATACTGTGCACAGCCTCCTCTCAGTGCATCCTGATGCCTGAGTTTCAAAGACATGCCTACAGGTAATTGTCATGCATACCTTTGAGAAATAAGGAAATAATATATTTTCTTTCAGGTATTTAGGGAGTGGTTTGTTGGGGCTCTTTTACCTCTGCACTACCTGTATTTTCGTTATGTTCCAGACATCAGAGTGGCCTCCGCAGCCGGAGGAGACAGCCCAGGACTCTCACCGGCTCTGGATTAGAATTGTGTGTGGCTTAACAGCCGCTATCACTGGTGGAAAGACCCCTGGGTCACCCTTCCACTCAGGACTAACACTTGATCACTTCCAAAGTACAGAGTCAAAAGCTTGGGTCTCTTCCCTCATTCTTACATTTTCTGCCCACTGATCCTTCTCATATTTTCCTTGATGGAAATCAGGAGGCGTTTTTAAAAAAATAAACAACCCCCTTCCCCTCCGCTGGGTACCCCAGAAAAATAACATTTCCACCAGCACGGATAAAACATGGAAAAGAAAATAAGATGATACCTTTTTATTGGACATAACTTAATACATTTCTTGATTAGCTTTCGAAGGTTGCCCTTCTTCCTCAGATCGGAAATAAGCAAATGTGCTAGCTGACAGTGTATATAAGTGAAAACATTCAAGCATTACTATGACAGTCTGACAGGGTGGGAGGATGGGGGTGGGTCGGAGGTATGCATGGGGACATCAAAGCATATCATTGATATTCTAACAGGATGGGTGTGGATAGGTGAGGGGTGGGGTGATCAATAGAGAAATACAGCTTTATGGTTTATAATGGACTAGGAACCCCAGATCCTTGTTAAGTCCTTTCTGTTGGGTGTTAAAATATTCAATCATTCTGACTTCAAAGGTCTTAAGTTCTTGTATGGTTTTAAAGTTACCTTTCAGGATTCTCACTGTGAAGTCACTGGTACAGTGTCTTACCTGTAAAATGTTGATCAACAGGTGTGGGAACCCTACTGGCACCAGTATTGTTCATGTGATGTCTATGTAAATTGAATCTTGTCTTAAGCATCTGGCCTGTTTCTCCGGAGAGATTCCGCAGGAAGGCAAACCGAGAAATGAAATGGGAATGAAAAAGCTTCCAAATTTTCCTTCCCGCTCTTTTGTACCTCTTTCTTACACCCATCCAACACTTTTTTCTCTTTTCTCATGTTGTCTTAGTATCAGTCCCTCCTGTAAGTCTTTTATTACTGGTTTGAGTGGGAGCAGACCTCTGTGGATCCAGTTACCTTGCAGACCTAATTAGATTGTAAGCTCTGGCGAGCAGGGACTGTCTCTTCATGTTCAAGTGTACAGTGCTGCGTACGTCTACTAACGCTATAGAAATAAGTAGTAGTAGTAGTAGTCTGTAGGATTCCGGAATCTTTGCTACTGTGTGACATTCTGCACGGAACCTTGCTACTCTTTGGGATTCCGGAATCTTGCTACTCTTTGTCCTTATCTCTTGTTTGTCCTGTTTGTCTGGCCTAATTAGATTGTAAGCTCTGTGGAGCAGGGACTGTCTCTTCATGTTCAAGTGTACAGCGCTGCGTATGTCTAGTAGCGCTATAGAAATGATATGTAGTAGTAGTCTTTGGGATTCCAGAATCTTGCTACTCTTTGGGATTCCGGAATCTTGCTACTCTTTGTCCTTATCTCTTGTTTGTCCTGTTTGTCTGGCCTAATTAGATTGTAAGCTCTGTGGAGCAGGGACTGTCTCTTCATGTTCAAGTGTACAGCGCTGCGTACGTCTAGTAGCGCTATAGAAATGATAAGTAGTAGAAGTAGTAGAGAAAGCGACAGCTATGATGTATCAGAAGGTGTGAGGGCTGGAGAGGCCTCAGGTTAACTTTCAGCTGGGGCAGCTGCTCCCATGCTCTCTAATTCAGCAACCCTGGAAAGGAGAGCATTTGCGAGGAGCCACTTCTAATGACCTAAGCCCGTATCCTGGCGATAGAGGACAGTGTAAGGTTTAGAACCCACAGCTCTGAAGCCAGGGACTCCAACTTCCTCTGCTCAGCAGCAACCCTGTAGCTAAGCTCTGTGGTAGGGGTCTTGCAGAGCCTCCAAAATACCCCAAAGCCTCAGCACAGAGCAGCTTCTGGGGTGTCCCCAAACGGCCATTATGTAAAGCATGGCTTCCCAAACCTGTGCTGGGGGGGGGGGGGGGGCCCAGCCAGTCAGGATATCAGGATATCTACAATAACTATGAATGACATAGACTTGCAAACCAAGGAGGTCGTGTATGCAGATTAAGTTCATGAATATTCATTGTCGATATCCTGAAAACCTGACTGGCTGGGGGGGGGCTCCCCAGGACAGGTTTGGGAAGCACTGATCTAAATTCCACAAAATGACCACAAGCCACACCAGAGAGCAGCTTCTGGGCTCTCCTGCCTGTCATTGGGGAGTTCTGGACTTACTACTACTACTTAACATTTCTAGAGCGCTACTAGGGTTACGCAGCGCTGTACAAATTAAACAAAGAAGGACGGTCCCTGCTCAAAGGAGCTTACAATCTAAAGGACGAAATGTCAAGTTGGGGTAGTCTAGATTTCCTGAGTAGAGGTGTAGAGGTTAGGTGTCGAAGGCGACATTGAAGAGGTGGGCTTTAAGCAGAGATTTGAAGATGGGCAGGGAGGGGGCCTGGACTTGATTTCTGCAACATTGAAGCCTCAATACAAAATACATCTTTATTGTTTGATATATCCGATGTTTATGAATGCATTCGTGACCTCCTCCACTGAGAATTCTCTTCTCCACACTACTTCCTGTAGGCCCACAAGCTCAGCACTGGCTGAATGGATACATCAGAGCAGAAAACACATAAATACCTCCCCCCCCCTCATGCCACAGACTTGTACATCTGCTAAAGCGTTTGGGCTGCAGCTGGCCCCTGGGAAACCCACACACAATAGCTGTCAAGTGGCCTGGCTCATTCTCCTAACTCTAAAAACAAGAAGAAATGAATGATGCTGGGGGTGGGGAGTCATCCTAGGCCTCTTCCTCCTGAGATGCAATCATAGTAAGACAGGAAACTAACAGGAAGTGTGCCTGATGCCCTTCCTGTCATCACTGCTGTTTGCAGAATGAATGAAAGGGAGGTGCCCCCAGCACTGCGAGTCCACTCCCCACGCACAGGGCCCGAAGGCACTAAGCAGTGTCCCCGGAGACACAAAATGGCCCATCGCACCCAGAAGTATTCTCCAGCTTCTGGCTTCCCTCCAGTGCTGTTTCTGACTCTGGTGATGACTGAACCTAGAGAGAAGGGAAATGCTGAGCCAGCAAAAATAATAATAATAAACATAGTAACATAGTAGATGACGGCAGAAAAAGACCTGCACGGTCCATCCAGTCCTGCCCAACAAGATAACTCATATTTGCTGCTTTTTGTGTATACCCTACTTTGATTTGTACCTGTGCTCTTCAGGCTCAGACCATATAAGTCTGCCCAGCACTATCGTCACCTCCCAACCACCAGCCCTGCCTCCCAACCACCGGCTCTGGCACAGACTGTATAAGACTGCCCAGCACTATCCCCGCCTCCCAACCACCGGCTCTGGCACAGACCGTACAAATCTGCCCAGCACTATCCCCACCTCCCAACCACCAGCCCCGCCTCCCACCACCGGCTCTGGCACAGACTGTATAAGACTGCCCAGCACTATCCCCGCCTCCCAACCACCGGCTCTGGCACAGATCGTACAAGTCTGTCCAGCACTATCCCCGACCCCCAACCACCAGCCCCGCCTCCCACCACCGGCTCTGCACAGACTGTATAAGATCTGCCCAGCACTATCCCCCCGCCTCCCAACCACCGGCTCTGGCACAGATCGTACAAGTCTGTCCAGCACTATCCCCGCCCCCCAACCACCAGTCCCGCTTCCCACCACCGGCTCTGGCACAGACCGTATAAGTCTGCCCAGCACTATCCCCGCCCCCCAACCACCAGTCCCGCTTCCCACCACCGGCTCTGGCACAGACCGTATAAGTCTGCCCACCACCAGCCCCGCCATAAATAAAATCATTGAGAAAGCAGAACGGTTCTTGGAAATAAAGATAGTTACTTTTACCCTTATTCTTACTTGGAAGTAACAGAAGTTTAATGTATAGATTTATACCACCCTTGTACAGAATGTGAGGAAATGTTGCTGCGGGATGCGAACTGCTCAGGTGAAAAGCAGACACACTGAGATCGTAGAGCAACAGGTTCTCCAGCGGGGGCAGGGGAGAGCCCTGGTGTCCACAGCCCATGGTTGGGAGTCCCAGGTCAACACTAGTCTTCAGGGCCCATTGGGACAACCCCTGGGCTTTCTTAGTCTGAAAACGAGACCCAAGTCCCTATTCTCCCCCCCCATGGAAAGGAAGGTCCCTAGTCCCATCTTCCAGAATGCAGGAACTGCAGACCTTCAAGCACCATGGATGCAGCTTAGTACCTTGGGTCCTTCCTCCATGGCACTAACTGGGCAGTGGCCTGAAGCCCTGCACTAGGGAAGGGTTCTCTCCCCCCCCCCCCCCCCCAGTCAGAATCAGACTCACAGAACTCCTGGATGGGTTTTGGAGGGATCCAGAGGACTTTGCATTGAACTAGCAATGCCATGTGATTGCCTTTCTGATTTCACTAATTCCCTCATCCTTGTTTGGTGAGATGATGAGTTTCGGGCCCTCTGGAGAGCAGTAGGACTGTTCATGGCTTTCCAGAGTTGAACCTCTATACTAATCCCTACGTCTATAATCTCACACCCACATCTTTGCACTTAGCGGGCAAAATTGCACACATAGGCTATAAATACTGGCAGTTATGAGCATAATTAATTGCTAACTTAGGTGATAATTGGTTGGTAACAACAAAGAGTGGCCAAAATTGGAGGTTAACTGCTGCTCATTGGATCCAATTCTATAATGCTAGAGCCTAACAGCAAGAGAGATGTGAATGTGGGAGGGGCATAGGCCATGGGAGGGGCGTGGGATGTGGGAGTGTGAGGATAGGGGGAGGGGTGGACATGGGAGGGGCATGGCTATGGAAGGGTGTGGGAGGGGCATGGACATGGGAGGAATGTGGGCATGGAAAGATGTGGACATGGGAGGGGTTTGCTGTGAACATGTGCGCTAAGCTTTTAGAATACCAGCAGTTATACCTGAGCATTTCCACCACCCATTGAGCTAGCGTAAGTGCTTGCACCTAAAAAAGACGTGTAACTGCAGGCTTACGCTAGTATTCTATAATAGCTTGACACACACAATTGCCATTATTGAATTTGTCAACCTAGGGCATCATTCTCAAAAGGTTTGCCTGAAGTTCAATTTCTCTCAGATGATATATTGTGGTTCCAGCGTCCTCGCCAGCCAATCCATTTAATGGGAACCACCGTCTCAGTCACGTAAGATTGACAGAGGACTTCACCAACGAGTGGTCCCGTCTACCAGTGCCAAGAAACAATGATATAACTCCAGCTCCATCCTTGCCATGAATGAGAAACTGCTTCAGTTGTCCATAAGAATTCATTTTTAGGACTGTATCAAGTTTCCATATTTATTTAGTTTCAATATACCACCAATGGCGTGTATCATGATTAAACATGTAGAATAATATCACAGTAATTATTCTCATCATCTTATTCTGTTTATTTAGTGTTCCCAGGTGGCGCCAGGTCCCCAAGGGCTGACTGACCCCTCCTGGTTTTATCCTCCCCTTCCCTCTGCATCTCTGGCCCTGCGGCCCCAGTGTCCCTTACAACAGCAGGAGTAGGGGCAATATTCAATTAAGGGGTGACTTTGGAAAGAAATGAAGCCCTTTCCAGGATGGTGGCTTTATGCTCACCCCCCTACACATCTCTACCTGGTGGGAAAAATAAAAGCTTGAAATCATCTTTTAAACAAATGGGTGAAATTTAGGACAGCTACAGAACATTTACTGTGGGGAGAGGGTCGAGGAGGTTGTGATAAGGTCACAGTTTAAGACCTTGGCTGAATTTCAGGTTGAAGTTCTAGCTTTACACTAAAGATTAAGAGTGGGCTTTAGACGTAAAATTGGAAACAGCACCTGAAACCCAATAAATGCTATTTCTCATTAATAAACTGGTGTTATTTTGGATTGCCATCTATCATCAAGACTATTTCCAGGGACCTGATTTGATAATATTTCTCTTTTGACAGTTTCCCCAAAAGAAAAGGGATATTTATAGGGTGCAACGTTTGAGAGAATCACAACTCTGCCCATAATGTGTATGGAATCACGACTCTGTTCACCGCTCCGCCCCTAATAGTGTATGAACAGGAGTCCGCCCATGATCCACCCATAACAGTGTATGGAATCACGGCTCCGCCCAAACAGTGTGTGGAACATGATTCTACCCATGCTCGCCCATAATAGTATATGGAATCATGACTCTGTTCATGCTCCGCCCCTAATAGTGTATGAAATCATGAGTCCGCCCATGCTCCACCCATAACAGTGTATGGAACATGATTCTGCCCATGCTCCGCCCATAATAGTATATGGAATCATGACTCTGTTCATGCTCTACCCCTAATAGTGTATGGAATCATGAGTCCGCCTGTGCTCCACCCAAACTCCTTCCCCAACATGCCTACATGCAATTCAGCTTGTGTACTTATATATACCTAACCAAGGGGACTTTTATGTGCATAAACAGAGTTACCTGCAAAACAATCCGTTATAACATGACCTCTCTGTGAACAGCCCTCTCAGGCCTTGATCTGCCACCTGACTACTTTGACCTCAGTCTATTGATACAGTTACCACCACCCTCCCTTCCAGCAGCAGTCCATAATTTTGCATGCTGTTCTCAGATGCTGGCAAAATGAGCATTTGTGTGTGTGTGTGTTGTGTGGATGTATTGCACTTATTATTATTATTATTAGCATTTGTATAGCACTACCAGACGTACGCAGCGCTGAACACCTGACATAGAGAGACAGTCCCTGCTCAACAGAGCTGACAATCTAAAGATAATACAGACAGACAAGACAATAAGGGGCGGGAAGTACTGGGTGAGAAGGAACAAGGGGGAGGCAAATGAGTAGTGGCTAGGAGCCAAAAGCAGAAGTGAAAAGGTGGGTTTTCAGCATAGATTTGAAAACAGGTAGAGATGGAGCTAGACATACAGGCTCAGGAAGTTTATTCCAGGCATAAGGAGCCACGAGAGAAAAGGAACGAAGCCTGGAGTTAGCAGTGGAGGATAAGGGGGATGAGAAGAAAGACTAGTCCAGCGAGCGGAGGTCACGGGGAGGAATGTAGGGAGAGATGAGAGTGGAGAGGTAATGGGGGGGCTGCAGAATGGATGCATTTAAAGGTAAGTAATAGAAGTTTGAACTGTATACGGAAGCGGACAGGGAGCCAGTGAAGTGACTTGAGGAGTGGGCTAGTGTGGGTATAACGATTTTGGCGGAAAATAAGCCGTGCTGCAGAATTCTGGACTGACTCGAGAGGAGAGAGATGACTTGTGATAAAATCAGATTCCCAATTGTTGGATTAGCTAGTATATAAAATTCAGTGAAGAAAAAGTTAAAAATACACAAGTCTGTAAGTGCGAGGGGGAGGGGGAGGGGGAGGGGAAGAAATGATCCTTGTGACTTTAATTTCATTTGATAGCTCAGTAACTATTCACTGCTGCTCATTCCTGCAATGGCCAGCAGAGGACAGAAGAACATAAGGTGGAAATGTGGAGTTTTGCTTCAGTGGCATTTGGCCTAAGGCTACGATGGGGCTCCTGGTCCTTTTCTGCTGTCATATTCTATATTTTCTGTGCCTCCATGTGACAAATACCAGCTCACACCAAACAAAAGTAGAACACAATTTGAACTACTTTCTGTCATTTGCCCGTAAGTGCAGGGAAAATCACCCTAAGATGGTTATAGATTGCCTCACATGTGTACAGTCAGAGCCTGATTGGTTCACGTCAACTATGATCTCACAAGTGACATCACACACAAAGACAGGGTTAACCAATCAGACTGAGCATCACAGGGCAGCTACAGAAAGGAATTACATAGCAATTATTCTCAGCAATGATGTCACAAGTATTTTAAAACTACTGTACAATAGGAACATCTTAGAGACCAGAATTAAGGGTTGGGGTAAACAGGGCCATGCCAACACAGTAAGCAAGGTAAGCACGGCTGGGGGGCGCCCCGCCACACCATGCTTACCTCGCCCTCCCACTCCCATGTCCCAACTGCCCGCCCTCTTCTCCCCCCCAACAAGATCCCTTTTAAATTTACCTCCGTCCGGCAGCGAAGGCGCAGCGTCAGTGAAGGAGGCGGGCACTCCCGACGTCTCTACTAGTCTTCCCTTCGCTCAGTGTTCTGCCTTCTTCTGACGTCAAGGATACAGTTGGAATTAGGTGGGAAAATGTGGGATACAAATGTAACAAATATTATTATTATTAACCCTAATAAAAACCAATAACCCTTTTTGCAAGCTCAATGTGGCTTACATATAACCGTTAACGGCGTTAGCCGATTCTGGTCTGAACAAATACATGGTATGAATGAATACTGTTTATTGTGGTAGAATGAGGTACATGTATGGTAGGTACAATTGGGGGGGAACTTAGGGAGGGAGAGGGGGAAGAAGAGTCAAGTAATGTCCGTTACGATCTTTGGTTCCATTGTGTCACAAGTGTCCAGGTATTTTTATGTTGGGTCAGTGGGGTATGCTCTTCTGAATAAGTGTGTCTTTAGTGCTTTCCGAAAATTTAGGTGGTCGAGCGTAATTTTTACTGCTTTTGGTAGTGCGTTCCATAGTTGTGCACTTAGGTAGGAAAAGCTGGATGCATAGGTGGATTTGTATTTGAGTCCTTTGCTGCTTGGGTAGTGGAGGTTTAGATATAATCGTGCAGATTTTGTGGTGTTTCTAGTTGGCAGGTTGATGAGGTCTGTCATGTATCCCGGTGCCTCGCCGTAAATAATTTTATGAACAGTCGTGCACATTGTGAAAGCGATATGTTCCTTAATTGGAAGCCACTGCAGTTTTTCTCGGAGTGGTTTGGCGCTGTCAAAACGTGTTTTTCCAAATATAAGCCTGGCTGCTGTGTTTTGGGCGATCTGAAGTTTCTTTATGATTTGATCCTTGCATCCGCATAGATTCCATTACAGTAATCTGCGTGGCTTAGTACCATCGAGTGTACCATGTTTACGAAATATTTCCTTCGGGAAGAATGGTTTCACGCGTTTGAGGTTTCCACATTGAGAAAAACATTTTCTTTATGGTGGAATTCGCTTGGGTCTCTAGTGATAGGTTACGGTCGAATGTTACTCCGAGAATTTTCAGACTGTCTGAGATAGGGAGGGTGTATCCTGGGGTGTTAATGCTTGTGGGTTTGTATGTATTGTATTGGGATGAGATGATGAGACAGTGTGTTTTTTCAGTATTGAGTTTTAGTTGGAATGCATTTGCCCATGAGTTCATGATGTTTAAACTTAGCTTGATTTCGTTGGTGATTTCCGCCAGATCATGTTTGAAGGGGATGTATAATGTGACATCATCAGCGTAGATAAATGGGTTAAGGCCTTGGGTGGATAAGGTCTTGGCTAGTGGAGTCATCATGAGGTTGAAAAGGATCGGTGATAGTGGTGATCCTTGCGGTACTCCGCAGCCTGGTTTCCATGGTGACGATATGTTTGTTTTTTAATTCACTTGATATGTTCTTGTGGTTAGGAAACCCTTAATCCAATTGAGAGTGCCATCACCGATTCCGAAGTATTCTAGGAGTCTTTAAGATATGTTAAGGTTAACCATGTTGAACGCACTGACATGTCAAATTGGAGGAGGAGAATGCTCTTACCTATTGCTATTTTCTGCTTGAATTTGTTGAGGAGTGAGTAGAACCGTTTCGGTGCTGTGTAGGGGTCGAAATCCTGATTGTGACTCATGTAGTATAGTGAATTTGTGTATGTAGTCATTGAGTTGTTTGGTCACCAGTCCTTTCATTAGTTTGACTACTAATGGGATAGATGCTACTGGGCGGTAGTTGGTAATGCCATTTGTTTTTTTCTTGGTGTCTTTTGGTATTGGGGTGAGCAGGATGTTGCCTTTTTCTTTAGGGTAGATATCCTGTTGAAGCATGAATTTTAAGTGGGATGCAAGATCTATTATGAAGCGGTGGGGGGGGGGGGGGGCAGATCGTATTAGGTAGCTGGGGCAGGTGTTCAGTTGACAATGGCTGTTGGAGTATTGTTTTATCAGCTGGGTAACTGTTTCGGTGCTGAGGAGAGCAAAATTGGACCATATTCAGTCAGCTGGATATTCACCAGGGGTTGGGTCAAGATCATTAATGAAGTTTTCTATGTCCATGTTGTTCTGAGGTAGGGTTTTGCGTAGGTTTACGATTTTTTCATTGAAATAGTTAGCAAGGTTGTCTGCAGATGGAATGTCAGTGTTGGTTGTGGTGACCGGCCTTGTGTCTAGTAGTTTGTTCACAAAATGGTATAGTTTCTTCGTATTTTTGTTGTCCGGCCCAATTTTAGTTTTGTAGTACGACCTTTTGGCCTGTCTTATTGCGTATTTGTATTTCCTTTGTAGTTGTTTCCATGCATTGAGTGTGTGTTCGTCTTTTGTTTTTTTTTGCATGCGCGTTCCAGTTTCCTAGATTGTGTTTTTAGTTTTTTCAGTTCTTCGTTGAACCTCGGTGCCGAGTTATGTCTACGTGAAGTTCTTATTTGTAAGGGTGCTATTTCGTCTAGTATGTCTGCATCTTTTGTCAGTTACTGATTAAGGTTAGGGTTACTATTTAGTAGCTAGGGTTATTGTTTAGATTTAGATTTCAGCTAGTGGTTAGGGTGAGATTGACTGGTTCCAGGTACATATTAGTGTTTAGTGGTTAGGGTTAGTGGTAAGCAGTTAGGGTTAGAGTTGAATAGAGTTACATTTCAGGTTAGAGGTTATGTTTATGTTTATTGAAAAGTTGATATACTACTGCCTTTTCTCTAGAGAGGTCAAAGTGGTTAAAAAATTAAACTACGACATAAAATCATGGCAATCAGAACTCCAATAATAACAGGAAAGAGGACTACCATACATATGAAAAGAAAGGGAGGAAAATGGAAGAGAGTTGGGAAATGCACATGTACAGTGGGGAAGGCAAGAGAGAGGGAAGAAATGCTGCCTATGGATGGAGGAGAAGTGAAGCAAGGAGGGAGGAGATGGAAAACCAGTGTGTTTTTTCTAGAAAAAAGGTGCCGGTACTGAAATGAGATGTCACCCTACAGGGGTGGGGTGATCACTGAGGGACCCACCCCACAATAGCCAGGCCACCTGCAACCAGTCACAGAATGTATGACAAGGCAGAATTGGTGTGTAGAGCCTGAGCTCTTTCATTAGAGGTCCATGGGTCAATTTTAGCAGACAATGGAAAAGGTGCTGGTACTCAAATGCCAGATCACCCTTCAGGGGTGGGGTGATCACTGACAGACCCACCCCACAATAGCCAGGCCCCCTGCAACCAGTCACAGAATGTATGACAAGGCAGAATTGGTGTGTAGAGCCTGAGCTCTTTCATTAAAACATGGGGTCCATGGGTCAATTTTAGCAGACAATGGAAAAGGTGCTGGTACTCAAATGCCAGGCCACCCTTCAGGGGTGGGGTGATCACTGAGGGACCCAGGTCCCCTGCAACCAGTCACAGAATCTATGACAAGGCAGAATTGGTGTGTAGAGCCTGAGCTCTTTCATTAGAGGTCCATGGGTCAATTTTAGCAGACAATGGAAAAGGTGCTGGTACTCAAATGCCAGATCACCCTTCAGGGGTGGGGTGATCACTGACAGACCCACCCCACAATAGCCAGGCCCCCTGCAACCAGTCACAGAATGTATGACAAGGCAGAATTGGTGTGTAGAGCCTGAGCTCTTTCATTAAAACATGGGGTCCATGGGTCAATTTTAGCAGACAATGGAAAAGGTGCTGGTACTCAAATGCCAGGCCACCCTTCAGGGGTGGGGTGATCACTGAGGGACCCACTGCACAATAACCAGGCCCCCTGCAACCAGTCACAGAATCTATGACAAGGCAGAATTGGTGTGTAGAGCCTGAGCTCTTTCATTAGAGGTCCATGGCTCAATTTTAGCAGACAATGGAAAAGGTGCTGGTACTCAAATGCCAGACCACCCTTCAGGAATGGGGTGATCACTGAGAGATCCACCCCACAATAGCCACAGAATCTATGACAAGGCAGACTTGGTGTGTAGAGCCTGAGCTCTTTCATTAAAACTTGGGGACCATGGCTTAAATTTAGCAGACAATGGAAAAGGTGCTGGTACTCAGTACCCCCAAGTACCCCCTCAAAAAAAGCCCTATGGAAAACAATAGATATGAGAAGGAGGCAGAAACTGAAAGGAAGAGAGAAAGAAATAGTGAACGAACAGGAGGCCCTGGAAACAGAGTTCAGAGCACAGACAAAGGGAAGCAAAACCAGAGGCAGGAAACAATCTGATTAGAAAAATAAAATCAGCAGACTACAAAGGGAAGTAAAATAATTTCATTATCAGTTTAGTAACCGAAATATTTCAGTTTTGAGAATTTACATCGGTTGTCTATATTTTGCACTGTACAGGAGGAAATGCGAGCAGATGTTCTGTGCTGTTAATCGCGCGATTAAAATGTTAATCGTGATTGATCGCGTGGTCGGAATTTGTAACTGATGTCTATCTATCTACATACACACACAGAGCGCTGGAAAAACATGAATTGTGCAGAGATGCTCAGCTGCTTTGTCTTCAACAGATGGAACTGAGCCTTCCAGAGTTTCTAGAGACAGTAACTGTGAACAAGAGAAGGGGAGGGGGAGAGGAAAGGGGCACAGGAAAGAGACAGGAAAGGAAACATTACATTACACAGAGACAAGGGGCAGGGAGTGAGAGATTGGGAGGTAGAAAGTAAAGGTGACGGAGGGGGGGGGAGGAATATAGGAGATATAAGTAACCAGATAGAAGAGAGAGAGAAGGGGGGCAGAGGAAGGAGTCTGCAAGCCGGCTTCACTGTAGCTCATTTTCAGCAGCTGGACATGATGGCTCAGAAAAGCTGATGCACCCATTTCCACCCACCTTCTTCATTATGGAAGGCACACAGAGGCACAATGCCCACCTACACCTTCGTTTTAGTGGAGAGAAGAGCTGATTAGACTTGAGGGCTCCTCCCGTTTGAGTTTGAGGCGTCTGGGGACACGTGTGGCTCGCCCACCTTCTTCCTTTGCCATTCCTGTGCCCTGCTCTCACAGTTAGAGCTGTGGCTGGCACTACACTCAACCTTGTTGTCTGATCTCTTCAGGCAAAGTCCCTGAGCTTAGGGAAGACAGGAAACCAAGCCTGCTGTCCGTGTATGTGTGTGTGTGTGACAGCCAAGAACAGACAGGCATGTTCTCTTTCAGGCCTAAAGCCAGAAACAGATTATCAGTCTAAAAATATCCATATCTTCACAAGCCGCACAGGTGTTGGCAGCTGTGTCTAAGGGTAATTCTGCTTCTGCCCAGTAGGTGTCTCCATAAACCAGAGCAGCCCAGAACAGCATTTGTCAGTGCCATGAGAAGATGCCAGGGCTCATCACTGATTTATTGTTCCCTTTCCAGGGCCTGAACCAGGCTTCTCATGAGGAACAGGCTGAGATAGTCCTGGTTTTGTCCGTTGGCCTCTATGAATTTGTACTTCTAATCTCGCTTTGAAAAAACAAGGCAGGACTACAGGTCCCTAGATGCACTTGGGCTAAAACCAGTACTGGCTCAGCTTGTCCCTCATGACATGGAGTTTGTTGGCAATCCTTCTCCCAGCCTGATGATGAATGCAGATCCCGAGCAATTAATGCACATGCACTCTCATACCTAGTCACCCAGGCCAATCCAAATGAGCAGACATAATAGTCCTGGCTGGGTCCCAGTGCATGCAGGGAAATGTAGTTTCCTAAGGAACTGGGATCTACAATGAGGCAAAACCAGGAATGAATCTGCCTGTTGGGGTCACTTAGAGTGAACTGGTGACACTAGGACAGACGCTGACCCCAGAGCATGATACTGGAGGTGGAAAGCTCTATGGGCTGTGAATGTGTCTATACTACAGATGCCTCTCTCTCTCTCTCTGGAAGGGGGGGTATGGGGGGGGGGGGTTGATGTTTTTTCAGGAGGGCTTCTTTCTTTCTTCCTCTCCTCCTCTTAAGAACCTAAGAGTTGCCAGACTGGATTAGAGCAATGATCCATCCAGCCCAGTTTCCTGCTTCCTACAGTGGCCAATCCAGCTCACAAGTACTGACTCTTTCTTTCTGTTTTTCTTTCAACCGCCTTTATGAAGAGATTCGCCCAAGGCAGTTTACAGCAGGTACAGCTTTGACATAAAACTTACAATTTTGTTAACAACAAAACACAAGTAAAATGGGTAAATAGAAGCATAAGATTCAATCAATGAAGCAAACTTGGAAATGGCAAACTGAAGCCTAGTAATAGGACTAACACGATACCGCATCAGAAAAATAAACATTTAACAGCACCATAGATCAAATGTATAACATAAAAATGATCAATGTCGGCAGAATACAAATGATACCTTAATAGGCAGCACAGAAGAACATTAATATAACATAGAAATGAAATGATGTCACCACACAACACAAATGAAACAACAATAGGCAACAAATTAAAGCAGAACCCCGACAAAACAGCCTTGTAACAAAATGGCTCCCCCCCACAAAATAACGCTTGACAAAATGCCCCCCCACAAAATAACCCTTGACAAAATGCCCCCCTTACAAAATAGCCCTTGACAAAATGCCCCCAACAAAATAACCCTTGACAAAATGCCCCCCTTACAAAATAGCCCTTGACAAAATGGCCCCCCTACAAAATAACCCTTGACAAAATGGCCCCCTTACAAAATAGCCCTTGACAAAATGGTCCCCCCACAAAATAGCCCTTGACAAAATGGCCCCCCCACAAAACAACCCTTGACAAAATGCCCCCTTACAAATAGCCCTTGACAAAATGGCCCCCTTACAAAATAGCCCTTTACAAAATGCCCCCCTTACAAAATAGCCCTTGACAAAATGGCCCCCTCACAAAATAGCCCTTGACAAAATGCCCCCCCCCACAAAATAACCCTTGACAAAATGCCCCCCCCCACAAAATAACCCTTGACAAAATAGTCCCCCTAGAAAAAAATGACATCACAAAAAAAGATGTGAAATCTTCACTGATAAAGGCTCCTACCAGCATTGCATTGTATAAAACATATAAATAAACACAATTCTATCGCTACCAACTGGTATTCATGATCTGTTCTGCTGTTTAAGGAAACTATTCTTCCATCAACATGCTCATTTTAAAAAATGCCAATGTTGTCACCATTTTCATAGTCTTACCAACTATATCCTGTTAGGCAAGGTAAGATTATTAGGAAAAAAATGCAGTGCCATATTCTGGGCAGCCTGATCGGGCCCGTTTGTCGGGGGGCTAATTTGTCAAGGGCTGTATTGTGGGAAGGCCGTTTTGACAGTGGCTGTTATGTCGAGGGCTATTTTGTTTGGGGCTATTTTGTCGGGGGCCATTTTGACCGGGTACCTATTAAAGCGTTCATATAACACAGATAAGATACAATGCTATCATAATACAAGGAGAAACAGGGCTGATATGATACAGACGTTCAAATATTTGAAAGGTATTAATCTGCAAATGAACCTTTTCCGGAGAGGGGAAGGCAGTAGAACAAGAGGACATGAAATGAGGTTGAAGGGGGGCAGACTCAAGAAAAATGTCAGGAAGTATTTTTTCACGGAGAGAGTGGTGGATACTTGGAATGCCCTCCCACAGGAGGTGGTGGAGATAAAAACAGTAACGGAATTCAAAAATGCGTGGGATAAACATAAAGGAATCCTCCTCAGAAGGAAGGGATCCCCAGAAGCTTAGCCAGCGGTGGGAGGCAGAGCTGGTGATTGGGAGGTGGGGATAGTGCTGGGCAGACTTATATGGTCTGTGCCAGAGCTGGTGGTGGGAGGTGGGACTGGTAGTTGGGAGGCGAGGATAGTGCTGGACAGACTTATACGGTCTGTGCTAGAGCTAGTGGTGGGAGGCGAGACTGGTAGTTGGGAGGCGAGGATAGTGCTGAGCAGACTTATACAGTCTGTGCCAGAGCTGGTGGTGGGAGGCGGGACTGGTGGTTGGGAGGCGAGGATAGTGCTGGGCAGATTTATACGGTCTGTGCCAGAGCCGGTGGTGGGAGGCAGGGATAGTGCTGGGCAGATTTATACGGTCTGTGCCAGAGCCGGTGGTGGGAGGCGGGACTGGTGGTTGGGAGGCGAGGATAGTGCTGGGCAGATTTATACGGTCTGTGCCAGAGCCAGTGGTGGGAGGCAGGGATAGTGCTGGGCAGATTTATACGGTCTGTGCCAGAGCCGGTGGTGGGAGGCGCGGCTGGTGGTTGGGAGGCGGGGATAGTGCTGGGCAGACTTATACGGTCTGTGCCAGAGCCGGTGGTGGGAGGCGGGACTGGTGGTTGGGAGGCGGGGATAGTGCTGGGCAGACTTATACGGTCTGTGCCAGGGCTGGTGGTTGGGGCAGGGATAGTGCTGGGCAGATTTATACGGTCTGTGCCAGAGCCGGTGGTGGGAGGCGGGACTGGTGGTTGGGAGGCGGGGAATCCTGTTGGGCAGACTTATACGGTCTGTGCCAGAGCCGGTGGTGGGAGGCGGGACTGGTGGTTGGGAGGCGGGGATAGTGCTGGGCAGACTTATACGGTCTGTGCCAGGGCTGGTGGTTGGGAGGCAGGGATAGTGCTGGGCAGATTTATACGGTCTGTGCCAGAGCCGGTGGTGGGAGGCGGGACTGGTGGTTGGGAGGCGGGGAATCCTGTTGGGCAGACTTATACGGTCTGTGCCAGAGCCGGTGGTGGGAGGCGGGACTGGTGGTTGGGAGGCGGGGATAGTGCTGGGCAGACTTATACGGTCTGTGCCAGGGCTGGTGGTTGGGAGGCAGGGATAGTGCTGGGCAGATTTATACGGTCTGTGCCAGAGCCGGTGGTGGGAGGCGGGACTGGTGGTTGGGAGGCGGGGAATCCTGTTGGGCAGACTTATACGGTCTGTGCCCTGAAAAAGACAGGTACAAATCAAAGTAAGGTATACACAAAAAATGACACATGTGAGTTTATCTTATTGGGCAGACTGGGTGGACCGTGCAGGTCTTTTTCTGCCATCATCTACTGTGTTACTATGTTACTATGTTATAATACAAATTGAACACCTTAAAAGCAAGCACAGTACAACATTCAAATAATAACATAAATATGATACAAAGTCAGAACAATGCAAATGAAACACCTTAATAACTGTATTACTCTATTACTAATAATTGTGAGCCACATTGAACTAAATAATTATATTTGGATAATGCAGGATAAAAGCATCAATTAAATAAAGAAACAGACAGCACAGTAGAAGAACCAAGTAAGAAAGATATGACGCTCACGCTGGTTGTACAATACCATGAAACATCTTAATAAGAAGCCGAGGGATATTTGAATGGCACTAGATGGCCAATGCAAAGTCATTGGGATAAATAGCTGGAGGCTAAGCTGAAGGCAGCTTATATGTACAGGTAAATACTACTACTACTACTTGACATTTCTAGAGCGCTACTAGGGTTACGCAGCGCTGTACAGTTTAACAAAGAAGGACAGTCCCTGCTCAAAGGAGCTTACAATCTAAAGGACGAAATGACAAGTTGGGGTAGTCTAGATTTCTTGAATAGTGGTTAGGTGCCAAAGGCGACATTGAACAGATGGGCTTTTAGTAGGGATAAGATATGATGAACTGGTCTGAGTTACAGGGCGCGGATGAGTTTAGGGGTTCCAGCTGTACCTCTCCCACCATCCACATTTCCCCTGGAAGACCCGAGAACGCCCAATCCCTAGCTTTATAGACTGCTGTTTTTGGAAAGGTTGAGGGCACCCTTGGTCCTGTGAAAGTGGAATGAAAACGTATGAAAAGTTCTGAAATGGGAGTGGATTGGGGGAGGGGTGGGGAGGGAAGTGGGGGGGGGGGGGGCAAGCATTTGAAAGTTGCACTAGCTTTCCCTCTCACGTAGGAGGGGGCCTGATCCCCAGCCTAAGGAAATTCCTCTCCAGTCGCTGCCCTACCCCGCATGCTTCTGCAGCCAGATTCATCGCTATTATTACCGTTTCGCCTCACTATGACTTTTCCCATCCAGTGAAAGATTTATACATCAAGTAAATGGCTTATATACAAAATATTCCGTACATTTGTTTTTCTGGTTTAATTTTTCCATGCTGTGAGAGAAGGGAGGGGGGGATCTGGTGCATCACTAATGTGAAAGACAATGCAATTAGAATGAGGGATGGGGACAGTTTAGTGCTTAGCTTGTGAGACTGGGAATCGGGGAGGGGGGGGGGGGAGAGTTAGGTTCAAATCCTGTAAGCTCTTTTAGGCAGGTACTTAGCAGTCTGCCCTGTTTCATTCCCTGACAGAATTGCTCTCTTTTTAGGCTCTGGATATGTCTCATCTATGAGACACTCATTATTCAAGATGGCATCCTGGGCAAGGATAGTCTGTGACAGGGAGGGAAAACCAAGCTTTTAACAAAGGGATGCTTTCTGACACATGCCGTTGCTTGGAGCTGAGAAAGCCCTTCGTTAGGCCTGGGGACCACATCCCAGATGTAGAGCACACGTGTGTATGTGTATATGTGTGCATGTACATGTTTTTATGCATATCTGTCTGTGTATTCATGTGTGTGTCAGCATGTGTATGGGAGCGGGTGTGTGCATGCCTTTCTGCATGCATCATATGTGTGTGCATGCGTGCATTCATGTGCATGTGTGTGCATACATGTGTGTGTATGCATGCATGTATATGCATGTGTGTGTGCACACGTGTTTGTGTGTATGTGTTTGTGTGTGTGTGTGCATGCATACATGAGTGTGTATGTATGCATGTGTACACCTGCATGTGTGTGTGTGATGGTGAAGGACTCAGGGGAGAGGGCGAGAGCAACGAGTTTACCGAACTATGTTCTAATCCAGGCACATACATCAAACATAACAGAACTTTACCTGTCTGTTTATTTATTAACCACAGATACAAAGCTCATCCTGAACCTAGAGAAGATTTAGCAGGAGGATGACCAGCTAGTAAAATGCTAAAGCAGTGATCTTCAGGAGCACATGGTCTGGCTTCAGTTGACAGCCTGTGGGTCTGATAACTCTCCCTCTCTAACCTTGCAGCGCACTTCACCTCCAGGCTTTTTCTGCTGGCTTTGTACAGTATATCAGACATTCCATGTTCAGCCCTAAACTCTAATTAGAGGCCATCCTGATTCCCTGACAGCCATCACTGCTGCGCAACAGGCCTCTGGATCCCCGCCGAACTGCTAACCAGTCGCTAGATGCGATAATTGGACCAGCGCACCGCCCTCCTCCCTTATGCCAGGACAAAAGACTTCTGTAGCTATTTGCTACCAAGTTTGACAGGCAGACTTATAAATAGGCCAACGCCGTATGCCTGGAGCAGTTCATGTCTGCCTGAGCGAGGCATCGAGCAGCTGATAAATCTGCCGTGTCAGAAGCGCAGGCTGGGATCTCAGCGCTGAGCTGTCCAATTGCGCTAATTGTTTCACATTAGGAGAACAAGAAGCTGGCGGCAGCCTCCGACCTCTTATCAGCTGCTCCTGACCCCCTTCTGCCCAGTGGCAGGGAAGGAGGGAGTTAGGAAAAATACTCCATTCTGCACCTCCAGGGCCACTAATCCAGATAATCAAACTATGCAAATTAACCCAGTGCTTCAGAAGTAATGCATGCAAATTTTATGCACCCAGATTCCCTCTGGATATCTGGAAAGCTAGACTTGCTGATAAGGACCCGGTTGGGGGAGGGTCACTGGTTTTTAGGTAAACTGTACAAACCAATATCCCGGCTTGAAAGGCCACTTCCCTGCCACCGGCTTCCCCCTTCCATGTCTCAGCCGGTCAGATCCCCACTAAAATGGCCCCGGCAGTGCTTTACCCTCTAACTCCAAACCATCATCTGGTCCCCAATGTATGCCCGAGACAAGACCATAAGAGCTGGACTGGACTGAAGCGCATGATGACCTGGAGTTAGGCTTAGGAGACTGCAACCACCCCTGTCTGGGGTGAACAGAGATGCTGGCTTTACCTGTGCAAAGCCCTAGGGCCGGGGAACAGCTTTTAAATCTGTTTGAATGAGGGGGGTGATGGAATTTCTAATAATGCATTACTTTTCCTAATACAGACTGAATTGCTTGACCCTTTCACTTGTCTTTTACACCCAAAAATTGGTCGCAGGCCCTAAGGAAAACAGGAAGCAACATCTCCCTCCTAGCGCCTTCCTTCTTTGACATCCCTTTATCTTTGTGTTCGTCTTGTCCGCTTGCTACAGTCCCAACCCCGAAGAGGAGCGATCAATTTGTCAGGTAGGGGCACATGCTGAAAAGGGTTTGGAGGGTTTTGGCTTCTGGTCATGCCCCAGACCTATTAAATTTAGGACGGCAGCCCAGCTGAAGGACATCGATTATTCAATAGTCAGCACCAGCTGGATCAGGCTTGAGCTGAGCTTCCGAGGGTGACTCAGAGATTCCAGAGAAATTTGACTTAGCAGTAGGGGGCGCTGAAGAGGCAAAGGTGACGGAGGGTACTTTAGTCTCCCATCCTTCCACCCTGGTTGTCTTGAGGCAGGGAAAGGGGCGACATGCACAGGGAGGTAGAGACTAAAATGATCATGCAATGTCCTTTTGGGGGGGGGGGGGAATTTTCAATATTAGGCAGAAGGGAAAGTGCAGGGGGTGGACGCACTGGGCATATTTTTCCCCAGGGGAGATGGGTTTCCACCGGGAGGTACAAAGGAGGTCATTCTCTCTAAGCGTGAATCCTGTAGCAGTGGCTGGCATAAATGCTGCCTAACCACCCCCGACCATCCTTACCCACCCCAGCTCTACGCCCCTGGAATTTGACCACACAACTTCAAGAATGTGTGCCTAACTGCCAGGGGCGTTGGCAGACACCCAATTTTGGGTGGACCTGGGCCCAAGATAGGTGGGCAGAACTCCACCCTGTCCCACGAGTGATTTGGTCTCTTCCTCTCTCGCCTGCATGCGATATGGTCTCTCAAACATCCCCCCTTAACTGCATACCTTTTAAATAGCAGATTTTCACTGGCAGCGAACATCAACTAATACGTACTGCTCATGTTGGCTCCACAGCCTTCTCTCTGATGCAACTTCCTGTTTTCACACAGGCGGGAATACATCAAAGGGAAGGCTGTGGGGCTGGTGTGAACAGTATGCGTCAGTCACTGCTCGCTGCAGGCCAAGATCTTCTATTTACAAGGTATGCAGGAGGGACAGTTGTTGGGAGTTTTTGGCTGGGGGGGCTTGGGGATCCCTGCCAGTCACATCATAGGTGTGCTGCTACTGGGTGGGCCTGAGCTCAGAGTGGGTGGGCCTGGGCCCACCCAGGCCCACCCTTGGCTACTCCACTGCTAACTGCTAATTATTGGGATTTATTAACTGCATTTATGAAGAGATTCACCCAAGGCGGGGTACAGTAGGTGCCATTTAACATCACACTTACAATTCTGTTAACAGCATAACAATAGTAAAATCACCAAGTATAAACATAAATACACTAGTAAGAAATGCCCGTTTCTGGCAAAAATGAAACGGGCGCTAGCAGGGTAATCCCCCCCCCCCCCCCCCGTCCTCCCTCCCGAATTGCAGACACCCCCTCCGTGCCTCTGTTCCGAGTTGCAGACACCCCCTCCGTGCCTCCGTTCCGAGTTGCACACCTCTCCTCTTCGTCCCTCAGTGACGTGTTGCGAGGGCCGCCCCGCCCTCAACGTCATCGCGTTTTGACGCGAGGGCCGCCCCGCCCTCAACGTCATCGCGTTTTGACGCGAGGGCGGAGCTACAGTGACTGGAGCCTGCAGGCCAAACCGGATATCTCGGGCGCCTCAAGTTTCCGGCTTGAGGCTTCAAAGTGCCTTTTATATATATAGAAGATTACATGAGGTAAACTTGAAAACAGTCAATTGAAGCCTAATAATAGAACTAACATGAAACAGAATCAAAGATGTACACATTTAACAGCACTGAAATTCAAATAACTGTGCTAATTAAGGGCAATTCTTCCACATTAACAAAAATTAGCAGATCATTAGTGCATTAAATTACTCACCAATTGACCACAAGTTTGATCACACAACTTTCTAGAATTAGGGGGAAAGTGTCCATGGACCTGCGGGAGACTGAAAATACCTCCTTCTAGGACATGAGGGTCTAAACCAGGGCTTTTTTTGAGGGGGTACTGAGTACCTTTTCCATTGTCTGCTAAAATTGACCCATGGACCTCTAATGAAAGAGCTCAGGCTCTACACACCAATTCTGCCTTGTCATAGATTCTATGCCTGACTACTATGGGGTGCGTCTCTCAGTGATCACCTCACCCCTGAAGGGTGATCTGGCATTTGAGTACCAGCACCTTTTCCATTGTCTGCTAAAATTGAACCATGGACCCAACTTTTAATGAAAGAGCTCAGGCTCTACACACCAATTCTGCCTTGTCATAGATTCTGTGACTGGTTACAGGGGGCCTGGCTATTGTGGGGAGGGTCCCCCAGTAATCACCCCACCCCTGAAGAAGGGTGGCCTGGCATTTGAGTACCAGCACCTTTTCCATTGTCTGCTAAAATTGACCCATGGACCTCTAATGAAAGAGCTCAGGCTCTACACACCAATTCTGCCTTGTCATAGATTCTGTGACTGGTTACAGGGGGCCTGGCTATTGTGGGGAGGGTCCCCCAGTAATCACCCCACCCCTGAAGAAGGGTGGCCTGGCATTTGAGTACCAGCACCTTTTCCATTGTCTGCTAAAATTGACCCATGGACCTCTAATGAAAGAGCTCAGGCTCTACACACCAATTCTGCCTTGTCATAGATTCTGTGACTGGTTACAGGGGGCCTGGCTATTGTGGGGAGGGTCCCCCAGTAATCACCCCACCCCTGAAGAAGGGTGGCCTGGCATTTGAGTACCAGCACCTTTTCCATTGTCTGCTAAAATTGACCCATGGACCTCTAATGAAAGAGCTCAGGCTCTACACACCAATTCTGCCTTGTCATAGATTCTGTGACTGGTTACAGGGGGCCTGGCTATTGTGGGGAGGGTCCCCCAGTAATCACCCCACCCCTGAAGAAGGGTGGCCTGGCATTTGAGTACCAGCACCTTTTCCATTGTCTGCTAAAATTGACCCATGGACCTCTAATGAAAGAGCTCAGGCTCTACACACCAGTTCTGCCTTGTCATAGATTCTGTGACTAGTTGCAGGGGGCCTGGCTATTGTGGGGTGGGTCCCTCAGTGATCACCCCAACCCTGAAGGGTGATCTGGCATTTGAGTACCGGCACCTTTTCCATTGTCTGCTAAAATTGACCCATGGACCTCTAATGAAAGAGCTCAGGCTCTACACACCAATTCTGCCTTGTCATAGATTCTGTGACTAGTTGCAGGGGGCCTGGCTATTGCGGGGAGGGTCCCCCAGTAATCACCCCACCCCTGAAGGGTGATCTGGCATTTGAGTACCAGCACCTTTTCCATTGTCTGCTAAAATTGACCCATCAACCTCTAATGAAAGGCTCTACACACCAATTCTGCCTTGTCATAGATTCTGTGACTGGTTGCAGGGGGCCTGGCTATTGTGGGGTGGGTCTCTCATCACCCCATTCCTGAAGGGTGGCCTGGTATTTGAATACTGGCACCTTTTCCATTGTCTGCTAAAATTGACCCATGGACCCCATGTTTTAATGAAAGAGCTCAGGCTCTACACACCAATTCTGCATTGTCATAGATTCTGTGGCTGGTTGCAGGGGGCCTGGTTATTGTGGGGTGGGTCCCTCAGTGATCACCCCACCCCTGAAGGGTGATCTGGCATTTGACTACCTTTTCCATTGTCTGCTAAAATTGACCCATGGTCCCTGAGTTTTAAGGCAGAATTGGTGTGTAGAGCCTGAGCTCTTTCATTGTCATAGATTCTATGCCTGACTACTATGGGGTGGGTCTCTCAGTGATCACCTCACCCCTGAAGGGTGGTCTGGCATTTGAATACTGGCACCTTTTTCGCTAGAAAAAAATGCACTGGTCTAAACAATAAAAATGAAATTCATGCGTGAGAAAGTCAGGCACATTTCAGTTGTGTCTGACGGACATTTCAGGTTTTCCACTGAAATCCATAGAAATTTCAAGAGAGTCAGATCTGACATGCCAATCTGCAGGACTCTCCATTACTGTGAACGGGGCAAATCCGCTCACGCTCTGGTGAAGGTTGAAGCATTTACATCAGATTTTTTTTTTTTTTTTGGCAGGGCTGGGAAGTTTGTAAATCTGATTTCAACAAACCTCAACCTTTTGTATGTATCTGGAGAAACTTTATTTACAAACAAATCAATACAAAGTGCCCAAGTGACATAATTATTGACCTTCTGGCCTAAATGTCTCCTCCAAGAGAAAACAAACTCAAAAGCAACAGCTTCACGCCAACATGTAAATTATCAAAGCGGGTTACATCCAAGATTAACCATAAAATGAATACAATAACCAAGGCCGTCAAATACATAAATTAAAAAACACTATAAAATCAGCAATCATTAGTAGGATAAGTATTTCTTAAACAGCCATGTCTTTAGTGATTTCTTAAAAGCCACGTATTGTGCAATGGCTCTGATGTAAGATGGTAGGTCATTCCACAGTTCCAGGACCTTCCCACACAAAGCCCTTTTCTCCTAGGACAAGCAGGATGCGTCAGTCACACATATAGTTGACGTCATCCGATGGATCCCATTGGGTGGAACAAGCTCTCCCATAGCTCAGAGGGTTTTTTTTTCAAACCCTCTGAACATGTGTGGTGTTCCCCCTTCCCCTGAAGCTAGGAACACCCAGGAGCTTAGCCGAGATTGGGTGGCAGAGCCGGTGGTGGGAGGCGGGGCTGGTGCTGGGCAGACTTATACGGTCTGTGCCAGAGCCGGTGGTGGGAGGCAAGGATAGTGCTGGGCAGACTTATACGGTCTGTGCCAGAGCCGGTGGTGGGAGGCGGGGCTGGTGGTTGGGAGGTGGGGCTAGTGCTGGGCAGACTTATACGGTCTGTGCCAGAACCGGTGGTGGGAGGCGGGGATAGTGCTGGGCAGACTTATACGGTCTGTGCCCTGAAGAGGACAGGTACAAATCAAAGTAGAGTATACACAAAAAGTAGCACATATGAGTTTGTCTTGTTGGGCAGACTGGATGGACCGTGCAGGTCTTTTTCTGCCGTCATCTACTATGTTACTATATGTTACTATGTGCTTCCCCTTTCTTCTCCAGTTTACAATTTCCGTCATTCCCAATGGTCATTTCTTTCCTTAGAGCTCCAAGAAAATACAAGAAAACCAGCAAACTCACCTCAACAGCATGCCGGAGACAGAGAACTGTTTTTCAGACTAAGCAGCCGGCACAACTTAGCCGATGGAAAGGCGAAGAAAAACTCCTGTGAGAAGCTGATAAACCGCTCACCCGGAGCTCCGTAATCCTCTCGGTGCAGTAATGGAGCTTGACCAGTAGAAGGAGCTGTGACACAATGGGCTACAGCTTTTCTCACCGCCCCCTATTCCAGGCGCATCTACATCTATAGAGACACCCATTGTCTGCGGTACAAACTTGGGGGCTGATTCTCAAAGCTCCGGTGCTAAAGCCAAGAGCGCCCACCCCATACCGCCTGAACAGCGCAGAATGTTTGCTTTCCAATGCATAAAGGAAATGGTATTCAAATTATATGCGCAATATTTGGTGGGGGAAGTGGCTAGCTTGTTAGTCTCACTCACACACACAAGGATTGACTCGGGCTGCACATACTGCAGTGGGACATGTTTGTCCACTCCTACCCTAGCTAAGATAATATTTAACCATTTCTCTGAGCTCACGTGCAACTTTCTTCAAATCTTACTTTCTAATTCTTCCTACTTTCTTACTCATCTATATGTTACAACTTTGCCTTACCCTTCACTACCAATTCTAATGTTCTAGTACATATTGTGTTGGGAATGCAATCAGTTGATACTCGTATTGGGACAGACTACATGCCTTGAGAAAGCTTGTGAGGCGAAACAAGTGTCGGCATGTTACCTTTGATATTAACTTCAGAAGAAGTAGAATAGAATGCCTAACCGACTTGAGCCTTCTATATAAAGCTAAGTAAAAGACTATTAGTCATCAAAAAATTTGTTGAAAAAATATATAGAATTTTGAAAATTTGTAAAGATATACAGATAAGTTGGACCGATGAGGAGAAGACAAGGACCTTTATCCCATACAAAATATTGATATGGTGACGACTTTCTAAGTCGGGGTCTAACTCTGACGGTCTTAAAAGAAAAAGAAAATTATCAAATAATTAGTTATACAGCAATTGTCTATGCTTTGAGTAAAGAAGTATACCATGCCATACTTTGTATTATTGTTCGAATATTTTTACTGCTGTAATTGTCTATTGCTTATGTTTGATCTATTCTTACTGTACACCGCCTTGAGTGAATTCCTTCAAAAGGGCGGTAAATAAATCCTAATAAATAAATATGAAACCGAAAGCAAGGGGAAGGAACGTGCCTGGCGCAGGCACATAAGGGTTTTGCAGTTGGCGCAGCTCTTGAGCGCATGACCAGGCAAGTCTGGAAGTGCAAGCACACACGTAGGTGCTGTTTTGCTGTGCTTTTAAATATGAGCCTTTCAAAAATTGTTTGCACTTAAAACGTTTGAAAGGTAAGTGCAGAAAAACAGGTGCCGAAGTGTGCTTTCACTTGGACTCGCACGGATTTATTTATTTATGTGTTGCATTTGTATCCCACATTTTCCCACCTATTTGCAGGCTCAATGTGGCTTACATTGTACCGTAAAGGCAATCGCCTATTACTACTACTACTATTTAGCATTTTTATAGCGCTACAAGGCGTACGCAGCGCTGCACAAACATAGAAGAAAGACAGTCCCTGCTCAAAGAGCTTACAATCTAATAGACAAAAAATAAAGTAAGCAAATCAAATCAATTAATGTGTACAGGAAGGAGGAGAGGGGGGTAGGTAGAGGTGAGTAGGTACAAGTGGTTAGGAGTCAAAAGCAATGTTAAAGAGGTGGGCTTTCAGTCTAGATTTAAAGGTGGCCAAGGATTCCGGTATGAACAAATACAAAGTTATGTTGTAGCAGAACAAGGTTCAGGTGTGGCAGACGCGTTGGGGAATCGTAGCGAGGAAGAGATATTTTATGTCCATTACGAGCTTTGGTTTCATTGTGTTGCAAGGTTCAGGCATTTAAGTTGGGTCGGTAGGGTATGGCTTTTTGAACAGGTTAGTTTTTAGTGATTTCCGGAAGTTTAGGTGGTCATAAGTCGTTTTCACGGCTGTTGGTAGTGCATTCCATAGTTGCGTGCTTATATATGAAAAGCTGGATGCATAAATTGATTTGTATTTGAGTCCTTTGCAGCTTGGGTAGTGGAGATTTAGGTATGTTTGTGTTGACCCTGTTGTGTTTCTGGTTGGTAGGTCTATGAGGCCATAGATAATTTTGTGAACTAGGGTGCAGATTTTGAAGGCAATACATTCTTTGATTGGGAGCCAGTGCAGTTTTTCTCGAAGGGGTTTGGCACTTTCAAATCGCGTTTTTCCAAATATAAGTCTGGCTGCCGTGTTTTCAGCGGTCTGAAGTTTCTTTATGATTTGTTCTTTGCATCCCGCATAAATTCCATTGCAGTAATCTGCATGGTTTAGTACCATTGACTGTACTAGGCTGGGAAATGTTTCCCTCAGGAAGAATGGTTTTAGGCGTTTGAGCTTCCACATGGAATGGAACATTTTCTTTGTTGTAGATTTCACTTGGTTCTCCATTGAGAGGTTACGGTCAATTGTAACGCTGAAAATTTTCAGGCTGTCTGTGATTGGAAGGGTGCAGTTTGGGGTGTTTATGTTTGTGGGTTTGTACGTATTGTGTTGGGATGATAGAATGAGACAGTGTGTTTTTTCTGTGTTGAGTTTTAGTTGGAAAGCATTTGCCCATGAGTCCATGATGTTCAAACTGAGCTCGATTTCGTTGGAGATTTCTGCTAGATCATGGTTGTAAGGGATGTATATTGTGACATCGTCTGCACAGATGAAAGGTGTAAGGCCTTGGTTGGATAAGGATTTGGCTAGTGGGGTCATCATTAGGTTGAAAAGGGTCGGTGATAGTGGTGATCCTTGAGGTACTCCGCAGTCCGCTTTCCACGGTGATGATATGTTTGAACTTGATTTCACTTGATATGTTCTGGTGGTTAGGAAGCCCTTGATCCATTTAAGTACGTTTCCGCCAATCCCAAAGTAATCTAGGAGTCTTAATAGTATTTTATGGTTTACCATGTCAAACGCACTGGACATGTCGAATTGGAGAAGCGTTTTCGGCCATTTTTGGTGCGAATGTTAAAACCTGCATTAGATCCCTCTGATCATTCTGCGCACATGAACGTGTGTGCTAGGCCGGCGCTAATCGCCTTTAATGCTGGCGTTAGGTTCTGAGCGTTGGCCCCTTAGATTTTAAACCCTTTGGGGACAGCAAAATACCTACCCTGCCTGAATGTAACTCACCTTAAATGACCACTGGAAAGGCACGAATTAAATCCAAATTCATAAATCAGTGGATCTTCCAATGTAAGGCACAATGACCAATGCAATGTATGGATCAGTTAATATGTTTATATCTAGGTACTATAATGAATTAAAGCCTCATAAAGGGTCAAACTCTATCCCCAGAGCTGCTCTGGTGTCTGTGCATTCTTTGCAGCGATCAGTGCAGCATGCATCTGGATGCACAGCTGTATGGGTGCCCTTCCCCCCTCCATCCTATCTAGATGGGACGTGCTTGAGAGGTGATTTATGCTACTTCCTGTTTTTGGAAACATGGAACTCTTTCTTTGTTCTGTCTCCAGTTTCCCCTTTTCTGGGGAAAAAAGGTATCATCCAATTTCTGCTACTTCCTGTTCTTGGAAACATGGAACTCTTTCTTTGCTCTGTCTCGTTTCCCCTTTTCTGGGGGAAAAAGGTATCAAAAGGTATTATCTTATTTTCTTTTCCATGTTTTATTTCTGGGGACTTTCACTAAAGCTCTTCAGAGTTCTGCAATAAAGCAGTCAAAGGGGGCGGTGGAGAAGAACAAAGGAAACAGCTGCAAGCCTTCCAGCCTCCCCTCTCAGCCCAGGGTTCAGGAACCGCATGGCCCAGTGTGTTCAAGGATGTTGCAAGCATGCTCACCCTGTACAGAGCGTTTCCAACAGTGGCCAATCCAGGTCACAAATACCTGGCAAGGTCCCGAAAAAAGTTCAATACATTTTATGCTGCTTATCCAAGAAATAAGCAGTGGATTTTCCCAAGACAATTTAATAATAGTCTATGGACTTTACCTTTAGGAAGCTGTACTTTTTTAAACCTTGCTAAGCTAACCGCCTTTACCACATTCTCTGGCAATGAATTCCAGAGTTTAATTACACGTTGAGTGAAGAAATATTTTCTGCAATTCGTTTTAAATTTACTACTTTGTAGCTTCATCGCATGCCCCCTAGTCCTAGTAATTTTGGAAAGAGTAAACAGACGCTTCACGTCTACCCGTTCTACTCCACTCATTATTTTAAAGACCTCTATCATATCTCCTCTCAGCCATCTTTTCACCAAGAGCCCTAACCACTTTAGCCTTTCCTCATAGGGAAGTCGTCCCATCCCCTTTATCATTTTCGTCGCCCTTCTCTTACCTTTTCTAATTCCACTATATCTTTTTTGAGATGCGGTGACCAGGAGCCAGCTCTGTGGGTGCTTGAGAGCTGCAATTTTGAACAAATGTCTTCACTTTGTCCAAGTATGGGTCATTTGTTTTTATTTATTTATTGCATTTATATCCCACATTTTCCCACCTATTTGTAGATACAACATGACTTACATAGTTCCGGAGAGGTGGTTACAGATTCTGGCGTAAATGAATACAGAGTGCATAGTGTAATTAATTAGAGCTTGCATGGTTCGGCCCATACAGTTGATATGGGGTGGAACTGGGCGGTGAAAGGTTTGTATTGTTGTCCATTTTCATAATTATTTAGGTTGTGTTTCAGTAGTTTGGGCGTTTAAGTTGGTTCTCTGGTGTTTGGCTTTCTGAAGTTTAGGTAATTGTTCGTGATTTTCAGGCCTTTTGGCAATGCGTTCCATAGTTGGGTGCATATATAAGAGAAACAAGGTGTGTTGATTTGTATTTCAGGCCCCTACATCTGGGGAAGTGAAGGGTTAGGTACGATCTTGCTGATTTAATTGTGTTTCTAATTGGTAAGTCGATCAGTTCGGTCATATAGCCTGGAGCTAGGCCGCGGATTATTTTGTATGCTTTGATTGGTAGCTGAAATTGGGTGGTGGAGCAGTTGGGGGGGAAGAGGGGGGTGGTTGGGAGGCGAGGATAGGGGAGGGCAGACTTATACGGTCTGTACCAGAGCCGGTGATGGGAGGCAGGACTGGTGGTTGGGAGGCGGGTAATACTGCAGGGCAGACTTATATGGTCTGTGCCCTGAAAAGGACAGGTACAAATTCAAGGTAATGTATACACATATGAGTTTGTCTTGGGCAGACTGGATGGACCATGCAGGTCTTTTTCTGCCGTCATCTACTATGTTACTATGTTACTATGTAGTTTTTGAAGGAGGGGTTGTGATGGGTTCAGCACCCCCAATCATTGGAGAAGGATTCTGGTTTCATAGCCGGACATTAAGAAGGTCTATAAGGCAACAGCTTTCTACCCCCTCACTCCTGGGAGTGACTCTCACTCTCGGACACAGTCACAGGAATGCAGAAGGTCATTTGCTCAGATATAATTTATTTCTTTTTATTTATATAATCTTATATCCCACAATTATACAAAAACAAGTTTCGCTTCAATGCAGCTTACAGTTGATGAGCTAGGGGTTACAATTTGCTAGGGGATTAAGGATGCGCTAGGGAATTAGATTCTTGATGAGTCATTGGTGACGTTCGAGATTAATCATAGGCTTTCTTAAATAGATACGTTTTCAGTTCCTTTCTGAATTGGAGATAGTTGCTGATCTTTCTTAAGGTCTTGGGGATTGAGTTCCACCATTTGGAGTCTAGGTAGTTGAACCTGGCTATGTAGATGGATTTGTAGATGATGTTACTGTATTTGGGTAGGTGTAGTAATAACTAGTTCCTGGTTCTGAAAAGACCCATACTGCAGAGCCCACTGTATAAAATCTTAGGGGGGGGGGGGGTCCAGGTGGACGCAGGAGGAAACTGGATTCCCCAGAAGGGATGGTCTTTGTGTTTAGTTACCGAAGAGGAGGTTGGGCGTGAGCTTTCCAGACCCTAGGCCCTGGATCTCACAAAACTACACGTACGGAGATCCCGGTCAAGGACCCGAGTTCAGAACCTCTAATTTGTGTCTTTCTGAGGTGGTTTTAAGACCAGGCAGCGAATCATAATCGCACCTCACTCTTTTTCCTTAAACTTCCGGGTCCAAACGAGCAGTTTGTTTTGTTACATTTGTACCCCGCACTTTCCCACGCTGTGCACGATTTATGCTATTGAAAATGCCAACAGCTTAATTGTTTTTGGAATACATGTGTGCCCCCCTTCTAAAATGGCAAAAGACCCTCCCCCCCCCCCCCCCCCACACACACACACACAAGGCGGTAGAACTAGAGGACATGAAATGAGGTTGAAGGGGGGCAGACTCAAGAAAAATGTCAGGAAGTATTTTTTCACGGAGAGAGTGGTGGATACTTGGAATGCCCTCGTGGTGGAGATGAAAACGGTAACGGAATTAAAAAATGCGTGGGATAAACATAAAGGAATCCTGTTCAGAAGGAAGGGATCCTCAGAAGCTTAGCAGAGATTGGGTGGCAGAGCCGGTTGGGGGAGGTGGGGCTGGTGGTTGGGAGGCAGGGCTAGTTCTGGGCAGACTTCTACGATCTGTGCCCTGAAAATGGCAGATATAAATCAAGGTCAGGTATACACATAAAGTAGCACATACGAGTTTATCTTGTTGGGCAGACTGGATGGACCGTGCAGGTCTTTCTCTGCCGTCATCTACTATGCTACTATGTTACACCATGCCCTCTTGAAATCTGTATGGTGGGTACATGTGCGTACCCGTTTACCCAAGTAACCTGGGGCCCCTCACCCACTGTCCCGCTGCATCCCCTGCTGGCTGCAGCTGCCCTAAGGTGGAATCGATCATCCTTCCATGGTACAGTCTGGAACTCAATTCTTCTAAAACAGAGATGGGCAATGTTAGTGGGGATGCAATGATGAAGGCCCAGACCAAAGGGGTCCGGTGCTGGTAACGCCTAAATATAGAGAAAAATGATAATCTACAGAGTGAAGTGTGGAGACATTTTTTTTCTTCTGTGGATTACAAAACAAACAAGCAAGCACCCCCCACTTCCTCCCCTCTTCTGGCCAGGTAATTGAAATGCAATTCACTGTTTTCAATAGGTGTGTTCAAAGAGGCCATTTGGAGACTATATGGATGCAGCAGGTTTCCATCTGTTGAGAACTAATTACAATTTGAAGGGAGCAAGGAGATGGAAAATGAGGGGTGTGGGGGGGGGGGGGGGGGGGGAGAGGTCACAGGATTCCTGTAGCCTTAAGGCAAGGGAAGGAAAACACATATTGTGAGGGTCGGGACTGTGAGCACTGGATCCTGACCTTTTGAAGTGAGTCAAGGGTTCTTTTACTGACCATGTGTTTAATTAACAAAAAGACTGAAATGCATCTTTTAAGGAAATGTAAAAATTATACCAAATGAATGACATATCCTTGAAAAAACCCCCAGTTCTTTGTGCTTTGGGCTGAGAAACTCTATATAAGTGCCTGGTCTGAAAGGCGAGGGTGGGCCCACTGACAGTCCTGGGTCTCTGGGGAGCCTCACTTGCTGTTTTTCCCCCCTGCTTATTCTTGCTAAGAAACTAGTTTCTGCTTTCCTGCTAATTTAGTAAGAATAAACATAAGTACATAAGCATCGCCATGCTGGGACAGACCAAGGGTCCATCGAGCCCATCACCCTGTCACCGACAGCGGCCAAAAGAACAAGCAATTTGTCCCGCTCATCCTAGAAATACTGTATTATTCCCTCGTCCATTCAATAACATTCTATGGCTTTTTCCTCCAGGAAGCCGTCCAACCCTTTTTTGAAGTCCGCCAAGTTAACCGCCTTAACCACCTTTTCCGGCAGCAAATTTCAGAGTCTAACTACGCGTTGAGTGAAGAAAAATTTCCTCCGATTTGTTTTAAATTTACCACACTGCAGCTTCATCGCATGCCCCCTTGTCCTAGTATTTTTGGAAAGCGTAAACAGACGCTCCACATCGACCCGTTCCGTTCCACTCATTATCTTATAGACCTCTATCATATCTCCCCTCAGCCGCCTTTTCTCCAAGCTGAAGAGCCCTAGCCGCTTCAGCCTGTCCTGATAGGGAAGCCGTCCCATCCCCTGTATCATCTTTGTCGCCCTTCTCTGCACCTTTTCCAATTCCACTATGTCTTTTTTGAGGTGCGGCGACCAGAATTGAACACAATACTCGAGGTGCAGTCGCACCATGGAGCGATACAACGGCAGAATAATATCTTTATTTTTGTTTTCCATCCCTTTCCTAACAGTTGCTAACGTGATAAGATGGGGTTTTTTGTAGCTATCTTTTTTGTGGTTGCCCAGGTTCGTGTCCAGCTGAGGGTATTTGGTTTGGGTAGGGCCTTGGGTTCTGGTTCTGGGATCCAGCCGGCCCCGACAGGCCCAAACAGCAACAAGGGTCCTCGAGGGCCACAACCCAGTCGGGTTTTCAAGATTTCCACAGTGAATATGCAGGAGAGTGGAAGGAATATATGCAAATCAATTTCATGCATATTCACTGTGGAAACCTTGACAACCCGACTGGGTCTTGGCCCTTGAGGTCTGTGGTTGCTCCCCCCTTCTCTAAAAGGAATCAAATCACTGCCACACATTACGCAGTGGGAAATCAGGTTCCTTTCTGTGCCTCCTTTGCCGAAATGAAATAATGATGATTTTCCAACTACCCTCTGGAATGCATTGCAGGTGCGGGTGCTGAGAGACACATTTCACCCTGATGTAACTGCTTCTCTCTTTCTGGGAGGTTGTGTGGGTGCCCTGGTTAACCCATCCTTTGCCCCGCTTGGCCCTCACATCCCACCCAACGTACAGCAGCCCTGCTTCAGACTCGAGATAGTCCCGGTTCTGTCTGGGCCCGCCAGGCCCAGGATACAGAGGACGTCCCTGTTCTATGATCTGTACGTACCAGTCAGAGATCTTGTGAAATGACATTATTACTGATCCTGTAATTCATCCCTGAGATTAATAAACTCATCAAAAATCTTTGCAGATCGCTCTGCCCTGACTTTAATCAGGCTTCACAGCTCCCCAGAAGGAGTTCTTTTTACCCTGTTGTGCTCATTCACACTACCAGGTTAATTCATATATATATATAACACAAACAATCAGCTCCCATTATATAATCTATGTCTTTATTGTTGTTATTATTTTTCTGTAGTCAGACATCATGATTGAATCTTCTGGTGTTCAGAGAACTTGATTTTTTCTCATTAAAACAAAGCCGGCGTCCCTGCTCCCCCTCCCCCCTCCATGAATATGTGCCCAAACGCCACAAAATGTTATATGCTGTGCCGTGACTGAAAACGATGGCTTCTCTTCTAGAACAAATGTAATTTTTATTCCGGCTGGCGGCCCGGCTTTCCTGTAATGAGATCAGAGTCTGCTCGTAGAAGGTGACATTTTAATGGACTCTCCGTCACCGTGACAGGCGTCCCGGGCGCCTGCCTCACCCACTCCCAGCGCAGACGGACGGCTTCCTTGTGCCACCTAACAGCTGCTGCTGATGGGGGTCTCTTATGATATAAGAGCTTCAGCCTTTATGTATTCACCTGTGGTCCTGGCCGCAAACTTGCACAGGGTCAGCTTTTCATATCACAGGAGCTGCCACCAAGCTTTCCCAACGATAACATCTTTCAATTGAGATAAATAACCAGCGTGGTCATGTTCTGGGCAGTGTTGGGGCAAGACGGAGCGCAGCGAAGGCTGATCTGCAAGTTATCTGGAAGAGGGGTGATATTTATCCGTTAACGGGATAACTATTTGCATAAAGTTAGGCAGCAAAAATGCCAGCTGGCTATCCGGAGAGGCTCAATATTGCCACGAACCGGATGCAACGTCAGGGCATCGCTCTATCCGGACGTTTCATTGCAGACGTTATCTGCAAACTGGCACTGGTGATCTGGAAGGGTTTTCTGGCTGCTGCAGCCAGCGTTTAAAAGCATCGCTGACTGCGGGCTGAATATCGACCCTTTAGTAGCCTAGACCATAAATATAGGAGCCGAGCTCCGATAGCTTACCAGAGAAAGAAAAGAAAGCTTGCAGAAGGCAGCCGTCTCCGCCTGATTCTGTATTCTGCAGCTTTTGCACAATGAATTGGCGCCAGAGGCTCTGGGAGTTTACTCACTGGCATTGCGGAGCCTGGTTCCCACCCCACCACCCCACCTCATATACTGATTTTGCTATTGTGGTCCGTTGGTTATGTCGCTTTCGACACCTAACCGTTGTACCTCTACCCAAGAAATCTAGACTGTCCCAATTTTTCATTGACTGCACTTTTTTGTCCTCTAGATTGTAAGCTCCATTGAGCAGGGACTGTCCTTCTTTGTTTTTTGTACAGCGCTGCGTAACCCTGGTAGCGCTCTAGAAATGTTACATAGTAGTAGTAGTTGTTAACAGGAAGGGTGATTCTCTAACTGCGCGCCAGCAGTTATGCGCCACGGTTGCACCCTTACTGATAGCCATGTGTGCCCTTGCCCTGAACACTAATCTATATGGGTGTGCAAAAGTGGTATCGCATGCATCCGAAAGCGGGGCATACACATGGGCGGAGCTTGGCGGGGCATGAGCGTGTCTCCCACATTATCGGATACTACAAGAGGCTTGTGTAGTGTGCCGCATTTCCTTGCTTCCATGATAATATAATTAGCTGTTAATTGGCGTTAACTACTGATTATTGGCTGTAATTATTAGCAGTTACAATCATAACTGCTCTTAGTCGGGATTCTCATAATCCAGAGCGCACAAGTGCAAGGGGACAGGATCTGGGGTTGTTGGTTTTTTCATCTCGGGGTGATTTGTTATTAATGCACGCTATTAATGACGTGGGAAAGCCATCAGAATTTTGTTTTTTTCCTGCTGTTTTGGGTTTAAAATGATATGAAATGACATTTCCCGTTGTTGTTTCAGACAAATTGCGCATCCCTCCAATTTGGCCGACGCTCAGTCAGAAATAAGATCATTGTCGTCTTGATAATGTATTAGCAATCTCCTGTTAGCCTTTCAACATACGCTAGTGACATTGGCATCTTGTCTTGTGCAGCGAATCTCACCCCATGTAATAAACACCCCCAGCCTACAGGGGGAGCCCTGATAAGAGCACTGCTCGTTAATACAGATTCCACCCCATGTAATAAACACCCCAGCCTACAGGGGGAGCCCTGATAAGAGCACTGCTTGTTAATACAGATTCCACCCCATATAATAAACATCCCCAGCCTACAGGGGGAGCCCTGATAGGAGCATTGCTCGTTAATACAGATTCCACCCCATGTAATAAACACCCCCAGCCTACAGGGGGAGCCCTGATAAGAGCACTGCTTGTTAATACAGATTCCACCCCATATAATAAACATCCCCAGCCTACAGGGGGAGCCCTGATAGGAGCATTGCTCGTTAATACAGATTCCACCCCATGTAATAAACATCCCCAGCCTACAGGGGGAGCCCTGATAAGAGCACTGCTCATTAATGCAGATTCCACCCCATGTAATAAACATCCCCAGCCTACAGGGGGAGCCCTGATAAGAGCACTGCTCGTTAATGCAGATTCCATCCCATGTAATAAACACCCCCAGCCTACAGGGGGAGCCCTGATAAGAGCACTGCTCGATATTGCAGATTCCACCCCATGTAATAAACACCCCCAGCCTACAGGGGGAGCCCTGATAAGAGCACACCCCCAGCCTACAGGGGGAGCCCTGATAAGAGCACTGCTCGTTAATGCAGATTCCATCCCATGTAATAAACACCCCCAGCCTACAGGGGGAGCCCTGATAACAGCACTGCTTGTTAATACAGATTCCACCCCATGTAATAAACACCCCCAGCCTACAGGGGGAGCCCTGATAAGAGCACTGCTTGTTAATACAGATTCCACCCCATGTAATAAACACCCCCAGCCTACAGGGGGAGCCCTGATAAGAGCACTGCTTGTTAATACAGATTCCACCCCATGTAATAAACACCCCCAGCCTACAGGGGGAGCCCTGATAAGAGCACTGCTCGTTAATGCAGATTCCACACCAGGAGTGGCTACATTAGATGCATTTCTGAAGGGATATTGTTGCAAGTTGCATTGGCATCTCATTGGGGTAAAAGTGTAGTTAGTCTGCACCCCCTGCTGTGGCAGCTATGCCATGGCATGTTTGTGCCATGTCCCGATGCCTCCGTGGCATAAGGAATAGGGTTGGCATGATGCTTCCTGTGGAAGGCCACAACTCCTGCTGTCAGGAGTCCATGCACCTGCATGTGGTCCTGGAGTTGACTCTCATTAGCTCTGAAGCTTGTGTTTTCATGGGGTGGGGGCTTCGCTCGGCTGCCCCACACCATCGTTTGCCTCAGAAGGAGGTAACTGAATGGCAGCGACCGCTGTGGCGAGGGTTAATGGTGCGAGGTCTGGCAGAGTCTTGCAAGCTCTGTGGAGATTGAGAGGTTGGGGCTGTCTTTCCCACCCCTCTTCTTCCAGGGAGATGCTTCCCCCCTTAATATTTTATCATAATGGAGTGGAGCAAGGAGCCGCTTCCATTTTCATTACTGGAAATGAAAAATGAGAACGTGTCGCTGGGAGTGAAATCTATTATTAAAATGATGGGACACACCAGGATGGTACCAGCAGAAGGAAGATTGAAATCAGGAACTTTAAGACAATGAAAGAAGGGGAGGGGAGACTGGACAAATCTTTTCTGCTTTGTGGTGTTTTTCTGCTGAGTTCTCATTCCCCCTCTCCCAGCTTCTTTCTCTGCAGCAGTCCATCATTTATCCCTGGGTCCCCAGCACAGACTGTCACTCTAAACCCTCACCATATGGCTTTGATAAAACCCTGCATCTGCCTCTCATCTCTTCCAAGCTGATCGGCCCTCCCTCCGGATGCTCAGAGCTCGCCAGACACAGGGCTGACAGTCCTGAGGACGTGGAACAGCCATGATGTGTTGGGGTTCAGTCAGCCAAACCCACCCCGGATCCATGTGGAGCAGACACGGCTGTGACTTGCCCGTCTGTCTCTCCTCCGTGCCCCTGTCAGGCTGTCTCCCAGACCCATTTTCGGTTCTCTCTCTGGTCCTACGGGCTAAGCTCTTGGGCATACGGTTTGCGTGAAAGGCGCCTCAGAAATCAGATGCTTCCCATGTCGTATCCTCAGTCTGGAGGTTATGAGAAGAGTTTAGTTTTCTGTTGTTCCTTATGATCATACATTCTTATCCCAGGTCTTCAGAAACCCACATGAGTTATCTCTAGGGCGGATTCACGGAATTAAAATAGAAAACTGACTCGGATTTAAACTAGGAAATTTCTTTCTGCCAGCTGGACCTGGACACTGACAGGTCGTCGTGTTTTTGCATGGCAGCCTCCACCCCATCTTAGACTAGAATCTTCCTTCGATAAATTTAAGTCCCAATTTAAGGCAATCCTCTTTTTCCTTTGCCTTACCGAATAGCTCACAGGATTGGTACGTCTGAGAAACAAGAGTAGCTATGTAATCCCCTCCTTGTATGCTTCTCTCCCCCTCCATCCCCTTGCTTTAAACTTGTAACTGCCCCCTCCCCTTTTTGCCTTCTTGTGTCCGTCCACAATTATTGTCCACTGTGTATTGTTGTGCTGTGGTCTTTCATCCCCCCTTCCCCACCCCATATGATATTTGTATTTTATTTGACTACGTAAACCACATAGACTTGTAATTTATATATTTGGTATAACAAATAAATTGAATTTGATCAACACAGGTTTGAGAGGTGCAACCGTGTCAGGCCCTGTATCTCCAAGACTTGTACCAGGTAACGGAATTCAAAAATGCTTGGGATATATATAAAGGAATCCTGTGCAGAAGGAATGGATCCTCAGGAGCTTAGCCGAAATTGGGTGGCGGAGCAGGTGGGGGGAAGAGGGGCTGGTGGTTGGGAGGCGAGGATAGTGGTGGGCAGACTTATACGATCTGTGCCAGAGCCAGTGGTGGGAGGCGGGGCTGGTGGTTGGGAGGAGGGGATAGTGCTGGGCAGACTTATACGGTCTGTGCCCTGAAAAAGACAGGTACAAATCAAGGTAAGGTATACACAAAAAATGACACATGTGAGTTTATCTTGTTGGGCAGACTGGATGGACTGTGCAGGTCTTTTTCTGCTGTCATCTACTATGTTACTATGTACCAGACAGGCAGTGTTGCCAGATAGAAAAAAAAAAATCCCAGCCCAATCCGCACCCGAAAGGAGCCCAAAATAGCCCAAGCTCTCTGAGGAGCAGCAAGGGGGGGGGGGGGGGGTTGCTCTTCTCTTGCTGAAATCCCACATGGTCACTGCTCGGCGCTGAAACCCCACTCTCACGTGGTCACTGATCTGCTCGCCGCTGCCGCCTCTTGCAGGGAGACAACCCCATGGCCTGGACTGGCAGCAGCAAGACCAGGCTGGATTGGGTTGGGCGTGTGTGGGCCTCACTTCCTCCCTCCATAATCCTCTCCCATTAATGGGCTCAGCAGAGCACAGAGGCTATGGAAAGTTTCTGCACCAGGCCCCGCTCAGGCCTAATGAGAGCCCTGGACCTAGAAATGAAAAACAGCTCTGCACTGATAGGTAGACCATCTCATTTTTATGGCATGGCTTTGACAAGGTGGAAGGACACTTTGAGGTCATTAAGCTGTGTACTAAATTCCTGGCTGGTTAAATAGCGTTATAGCATCTAACCATGGATATTAAGTGGGAGATAACGGGTTAGTGGCTAGTCGCTTACCAGCGATATTGCACGACACAGCCAGTTAGGTGTGGATATATGTTTAGTGGTTAAAATAAGCCACACAAATCCTAGGGCTATCTTTAACCTAATCTAATCTAATCTAATCTTAGGTTTGTATACCGCGCAATTCCCAGCAGGAGATTTGAGGCATTTTACACAGTAGGGTCAAGTACAGCATTAGGCGAGTAAAAGAGCAGAAGGAGGGGGAGAAAGGAATATCGGCTTAACTGGTTAAGTTGCCGCAGTCAAAAATGAAACCGGATGCTCAATGCCGGAAACAGCCCGGCATTGAATATCCAGGTTGAATGCCGGCGGCCAGCAAAGCGCTGTAAATATCGGGCGGTTAGCGCCTACATGCTCTAGCGCGTAAGTAGAAAGGGGGCGTGTATGTGGGCGGGTCTTGCAGTTGCACATAGAATACCATCGTGAGCACAACTGCTTGTGACATGGAGTGTGTCGACTTACTTCCCCGTTCTATAACAGTAATTTCATATGCAACGGCCGTGGCGGAACGGCTACTTTGTTCGGCTACCCCATGGTCTCTGCAGCGCCTGCAACTCGACTTTCTCCTCGTTCCTTGTTTTGCCTGATTGAATAGCGAGGGGAGGAGGGGAAAGAGCTTACAATTTCTGAGAGTTTGCAGTAACTGAATTTATCAATCTGTCAAGATGTGACTGGCCTTAGAAATGTTTGGATAAACATCGTGATTGCTGGAGTGCAGCCCTTGGAGAATTAATGTTCCATGAGCACAGACTGATCTTTCAAACTCCCCGTGTCTAAGTTTTCATTGTAATTGCTAATTTTCACCCAGATTTCATTAGAAGAATATTGCTTCAGTGTGAACGAGAAGGGATAAAGGGTTCTGGAGGAATTTACTGCCCCTGTATGAGATGATATTACAAGAAGACATAATTATAGCATTAGGCCGTGGCAGGGAGCGAATTACCAGCATCCTCCTTCAAGTCTAGGAGCAGAGGACGTGAGGGACAAATGACACCCCCTCCCAAACCTGGACTGGATGAGCTGCTGGGTTATTGTGCACCCCAGGCTGTTCCCGAGGGACCTTAGGGTCTTGAAATAATGGCTGCCCTACGTCAGATACGGCTGTACCGAAATGAAGAGTTTACTGTAATCAGTTGTCAAAAAGAAAGACCTTGTCCTTCTGAAGATATCCATAAATGAAAACTGAAGGTCACATGGATGCAGGGTCTCCCCCTGGCTGTAGATCCCCTGACAGGTTAACAGTTGAATAATTTTGTGTTACCTGCAAGTTTCTTTGGGGGGGGGGGGGGGGGGGGAAGGAGAATGGGACTTGATATGCTGCCTTTCTGTGGTTTTTGCAAGTACATTCAAAGCAGTTTACATAGTATATACAGCTACTTATTTTGTACAAGGGCAATGGAGGGTTAAGTGACTTCCCCAGAGTCACAAGGAGCTGCAGTGGGAATCGAACCCCAGGATCCCCCCCCCCCCCCCCCCCCCCGCTGCACTAACCACTAGGCTACTCCTCCACTCCAAATCACCTCACTGGTCGTTCTGATTTCCAGATCATTTATAAATATGTTAAACAGCACCGGTCCCAGTACAAATCCCTTTGGCACTCCACTATTCACCCTCTTCCATTGAGAGAAATGACCATTTAACCCTATCCCCTGTTTTCTGTCCACAATCCCACCCCCACAAAGATACTAGCCTCCATGACAGCTTTAGATGTTATGGCCAGTCCTATTAAAGCAGCAAGCAGATCCCCCCCCAGCCGAAGTCCCCTTCAGCACCGGTCTCCGAGTCCGACGTGTTCGCTGATCTGGATTCTGTTTCTGTGAGTCCTCATGTCCTCAGAATCCAGATCAGCAACGCGCCGTAGACCGGCGCTGAAGAGGACTTCAGCTGGTGGGGGTTGGGGACCCCGTGCCAGCAAAGGTACCTGATGGCGGCAGCAGCGGGGTAGGGTCCGCAGCGGCGGGGGGGGGGGGGTGAAAGCAGGGGGGTCGGGGGCCCATGCCCCCGTGGCCCCACCTAGCTACGCCCCTGCCCCATACAATACAAGGGGGTAACGGTGAGATGTGTACCTGGGAGCTTTTAGGTGAAGCCCACCCCAGTGTTCTGCTGGGATATCTCTGAGGCCAATCTGCTACGAATGCTGGTCCCACCCCCCCCCACCCCCATACATCCCAATGACTTGTTTTTGTGTGTTTTTCTCTTGGAAAATGGTCCTAAAAGTTAAATGAGCTAAGCACAAAAACATCTAGCAAATAGCTATTTTGGAAACAAAAAGCTGGACGTTTTTCTGGTTTGAAAATGTGGTAAGAGCAAAGAGGCAGATCTGAAGGAAATCATATATTTAAAAGGATTTTGTTCACTACAGTAGCTAAAATAACCAGATGCCCAACACTGGCATAATTAATACAGCATTTATGTCCTTTCATAGTTGTTTTACATTTAGTATTGCTGTTGCTTTATTTGCAGGGTCTTATAAGTTTGTGGTATTTTGTGTTGACTTATTTTTTTTATGACTTAAAATTAATGGTGACTTTATGTTTATTACCAGTTTTTTTGCCCCTGATACAGCCCAGCAAAGGGTGAAAGACAGCCTGCATCAGTCATCTGCTTCTTTTATCTATTGTAATGAATAAAATCCTTCTAATTCTAAGATTTTCTTCAGATCTGCTTAATTGCTTTTACCGTATTTTAAACGCCTTAACCCTGCAACACAACGAAACCGAAGCTCGAACTGGATATAACTCAACCCTTCCTTCTTATGACTCCCCGATGTGTCTGTCACACATGAACTTTACTCTACCACATCATCACTTCGTATTTGGTCATACCGGAATTGGCGATCGCCTTTACGGTACTATGTAAGCCACGTTGAGGCTGCAAATAGGTGGGAAAATGTGGGCTACAAATGTAACAAATAAAGAAATGCCACGTTCGATCTTTTGGATCATCTGGGCCTATTGTTTTTTCGGACCTGGTTTGAAAATGGCTGTGTTCGTTACGGGATTTTTGGACGTTTTTCCCAAAAAGTGCAAAATCAGATTTAGACGTCATATCAAAAATGCCCTTCCATTAGCCTGTTGGTAAAAATCCTGTGGCTCTTCATTACTTCAACAAGAAGAAAATAATTCTGCATCTTTAGCTCACCTTTCTATATAATACTCAGGGTGATTAGCGCTTTATTAAAATACAGGTACAATAAGCCCTGCCCCCCCCCACCTCGGTAGTGGCACATAGTGAATGCTCACCCTATCCATCCAGCTCTCATCAGGGAACTGATAGTCCCTCCCTCTCACTTCTTCTCTCCATGCTGTTTCTCAGCAGGGTGTAAGATTTCCAAGCTGGCTCCAAGTCATTGGGGAAAGGCTGAGTCAGTTCTTGTTTTACTGTCTCTGCATGCGGAGGGAATAATACCGGGATGGGTTCAGCCTGTTCCTCATGAGAGGGAGTCATTTGGTAACCCAGGCTATCAGGGAGCCATCACAGCTGATGCACGAGTTCCCCGTTTCCCCCCATAGCAGCATTGAGAGCACATCCAGATATTTCCTCTGGAGCTGATCTCAACCCAAACACAACTGCTCTGCTTACAATCTTCAAACTCGCTGTAATCAACAGACTTTGCCATATTGGATCAGACTTGCCCAGTCTGATGTGGTAAAGGCGGTTAGCTTAGCGGAGTTTAAAAAGGAAAAGTCCATAGACCATTATTAAATTGAATTGGAGAAAATCCACTGCTTATTTCTGGGATAAGCAGCATAAAATGTATTGAACTTTTTTGGGATCTTGCCAGTCTGATGTGGTAAAGGTGGTTAGCTTAGCGGAATTTAAAAAGGAAAAGTCCATAGACCATTATTAAATTGAATTGGGGAAAATCCACTGCTTATTTTTGGGATAAGCAGCATAAAATGTATTGAACTTTTTTGGGATCTTGCCAGGTACTTGTGACCTGGATTGGCCACTATTGGAAACTGGCTTCCCCCATGTCTGTCTCAATAACATAAGTACATAAGTATTGCCATACTGCGACAGACCAAAGGTCCATCAAGCCCAGCATCCTGAGAATGTGGTAAAAGCAGTTAGCTTAGCGGGGTTTTAAAAAAAGGGTTGGCTAGTTTCCTAAAAGAAAAGTCCATAAGCCATTAAATTGAACTTGGGGGAAATGCACTATTTCTGGGATAAGCAGTAAAGAATGTTTTGTACTGTTTTGGGATCTTGCCAGGTATTCGTGACCTGGATTGGCCACTGTTGGAAACAGGATGCTGGGCTTGATGGACCTTTGGTCTGTCCCAGCGTGGCAGGTCCATATTCAACATAAGTACATGAGTGCTAGTGGTTAGGCCAGGCAGGCTGAGAAGAGCCATCACCTTGCCTAAGGACATCTTCCAGAGCCACTGAGCACCCCAGATTTTTGCAGTCTAGTGCTGCACCCCGGGAGTCTGCAGAGTGCTGGAAGGTGAGGGAAGGAGGACTCATGTGCTGCCTTCCTTGATAAATGTCTCTAATCATCGCCTCATATCATGCAGAATTAGGTGGCAACCAATTAAACAGAGGCGACAAACATCTGGTTCAGGGAGGCGGCCAGATGTTCGGTGGATGGGTTGTGCGTTAAGTAGGGAAGGAGGGATGGGACTTGCTGTTTTCAGAGCCCCTGGGGATGGCAGGCACCTGTTAATAGCAGCCATTCCCTGTTTCCCATTTGGTTTAAATCTCTCACAGCTCCTGAAATCACAGAATGTAAAATGCTGAGCACTTAGCGGCATTTTTTCGTTCTCTGTTTCCATTTTGGGATATGTTTGTAAGGTTTTAATTGTAGAAATATTGGGTAATGGAGAAGCTGTGGGTGATTTGTTTAGAGATTTCTGAGCAGTTATTAGAGAAATGATTCACCCTGTCTGGTTGTGCACAATTTCCTGAATACTTTATAGAAAGCTCATTGAATGCAGAGCCTTTTGTAAAACGTATAAAAATGCAGGAAACACACATACTGTTTCCAGCCTGGACATTGGGAGGTGCTATTTTTACAAAGGGGTCATTATTTAAGGTGAGAACATAAGTGTTGCCATACTGGGACAAACCAAAGGTCCATCAAGTCCATCATCCTGTTTCCAACAGTGGCCAATCCAGGTCACAAGTACCTGGCTAGATCCCAGAAATAAGCAGTGGATTTTCCCCAAGTGTTTCTTAATAATGGTTTATGGACTTTTCTTTTAGGAAAATATCTAAACTTTTTTTAAACCCCACCAAGCTAACTGCTTTTACCACATTCTCTGGCAATGAGTTGCAGAGTTTAAAACGAATCTGAGAAAACATTTCTTTACTCAATGTATAATTAAATTTACTACATTGTAGCTTCATCGCATGCCCCCTAGTCCTAGTATTTTTGGAAAGCGTAAACAGACGCTTCACATCTACCCGTTCAACTCCACTCATTATTTTATAGATCTCTATCATACCTCCCCTCTTCTCCAAGCCGTCTCTTCTCCAAGCTGAAAAGCCCTAGACGCTTCAGCCTTTCCTCATAGGGAAGTTGTCCCACCCCCTTTATAATTTTCGTCACCCTTCTCTGTACCTTTTCTAATTCCACTGTTTTTTGAGATGCAGTGACCAGAATTGAACACAATATTCAGGGTGCGGTCACACCATGGAAGGATACAAAGGCATTATAACATCCTCATTTTTGTTTTCCATTCCTTTCCTAATAATACCTAACATTCTATTTGCTTTCTTAGCCGCAGCAGCACACTGAGCAGAAGGTTTCAACGTATCATCAACGACGACACCTAGATCCCTTTCTTGGTCCGTCACTCCTAACGTGGAACCTTGCATGATGTAGCTATAGTTTGGGTTTCTCTTTCCCACATGCATCACTTTGCACTTGTTCACATTAAACGTCATCAGCCATTTGGATGCCCAGTCTCATAAGGTAGTCTTGCAATTTTTCATAATTCGCCTGAGATTTAACAACTTTGAATGACTTTGTGTTGGCTGCAAATTTAATTACCTCACTAGTTACTCCCATCTCTAGGTCATTTATAAATATGTTAAAAAGCAGCAGTCCCAGCACAGACCCCTGGGGAACCCCACTAACTACCCATTTAACCCTACTCTCTGTTTTCTATCTTTTAACCAGTTTTTAATCCACAATAGGACACTACCTCCTATCCCATGACTCTCCAATTTCCTCTGGAGTCTTTCATGAGGTACTTTGTCAAACGCCTTCTGAAAATCCAGATACACAATATCAACCGGCTCACCTTTATCCACATGTTTGTTCACCCCTTCAAAGAAATGTAGTAGATTGGTGAGGCAAGATTTCCCTTCACTAAATCCACGTTGGGTTTGTCTCATTAATCCATGCTTTTGAATATGCTCTGTAATATTGTTCTTAATAATAGTCTCTACCATTTTGCCCGGCACAGACGTCAGGCTCACCGGTCTATAATTTCCTGGATCACCTCTGGAATTTTTAAAAAATTGGCGTTAAGTTGACCACCCTCTAAAATCAAGCATGGTGCTGGAAGATTAAAGATGAATTATATAGTAACGTAGGGCAGACTGGATGGACCATGCAGGTCTTTTTCTGCCGTCATTTACTATAAGATAAACTCATATGTGCTACTTTTTGTGTATACCTTACCTTGATTTGTACCTGTCCTTTTCAGGGCACAGACCGTGTAAGTCTGCCCAGCACTGTCCCCACCTCCCGCCACCGGCTCTGCCACCCAATCTCGGCTAAGCTCCTTAGGATCCATTCCTTCTGAACAGGAATGGATCCTAAGGAGCAATAGTTCTGCTACATTTTCTTTCTATTCTGACCAAAAAGAACGAAAGTCCAATTTCGGCTTCCCAGGCTGAACAGATTTCTAAGCTGTTCCCTCATTTCCGGCATATGAACCCTTAAATGTCTCCCCGAGCAGCTGGACCCCAGAGGAGCCACAGGAGAACCTGGAATTTCTGTAGAACTCTAGCCAAAGAGGTTCTCTCCCTGTGCGCCGATCTGAGGAAGGTGGCGTCGCTGAAACGGACTGTGAGCCTGCTTCAAATTGAATCCAGCCCACGGAAAAGATAATGGGGCTTAATCTCAACGCCTGTCCCCTCACAGAGGCCAAAAGCAACCTGGCAATCAAATTCACCCTCCCACCCATTGGCACTGTGGGCAAAGGTACCCAGAAGGAGGAACGCAGTCCAGCCCTCGCTTTTCTGTGCCTAGGGAACTGTCATAAGGGCTGAGAGAACTCCTGAAGTGGCAAATCCCCACTGCTCCCCATCTACAGACCGTTAGCAGGGGTCAGAGAAGGTCTTTCTGTGCTTCATGAGGTAACAGAAAGTCTGCTTGAGTGTGACTCTGTTGGAGGTATATAGACTGTCAGTGATTTAACTGTACTTTGAAAGAGAGATGGGTTTCAAGCATAAGTACATAAGTACATAAGTAGTGCCATACTGGGAAAGACCAAAGGTCCATCTAGCCCAGCATCCTGTCACCGACAGTGGCCAATCCAGGTCAAGGGCACCTGGCACGCTCCCCTGAACGCAAAGCTACTTTCAACAATATTGCTTAGGATTTTACTCACCATGTTGCCCTGTACTTCAGTCCAGCAGAAGTCGCTCTGCTTTCCTCCTGGCCCTGTGCACCGATTGTTGGATTCTGGTGTGATGTACCCAGCGCTGTATGAGCTGTGGGCAGCCAGAGAAGGTGAGTGGGTCACATAACTCCTAATAACGGAGGACCTCTGCCCTGTCCTGGAGGCTCACTGAACAGACTATGTTGCAGGATACCAGTATCATAGCTGAAACAGAGAAAGAGGCTTCGGAGCAGGATCCCCAGGCATAACATACAGTTTGATGTGCCTCCAGGTCAGGGCACTTGATATACTGCCATTGATCCCTGAGGGAACTACGCAGCTTACGATTTCTATTACAGGCAGGGGCGTAGCCAGACCTCGGCGGGAGGGGGTCCAGAGCCCAAGGTGTGGGGGGGGGGCACATTTTAGCCCGCCTCCCCCGCCACTTTTGACCCCCAGTCACCCCCGCCAACAGAAGTCTTCCTCAGCGCTGGTCTCCGGCGCTTTCGCTGATCTGTGGTGTGAGTCCTGACGTCCTACATGTCCTGTACAAATGTGCAGCACGTCAGGACTCGCAGCGCAGATCAGCGAACACGCCGGAGACCGGGTTGGGGACCCCCACCAACAAAAGTACCTTGTGGTGGCAGTGGGGGCGGAGTCGAAAGTGGCGGGGGTGGTGGTCGAATGTAGAGGGGGCCAGGATTAAATCTGTGGGAGCCCATGCCCCCGTGGCCCAACCAAGCTACACCCCTGATTACAGGTACTTTGCACTGTCCTTAACAGGCTCATAATTTAAGCTATACCTCGACATCCGAACAACCAATGAACACCTACCCTTCCGAAAGCTGTTGAAAACTTACCTCTTCAAACAAGCTTACCCAAATAACCCAACTTAATTCTCTAACCTAATTCACACTACCCATACTCCAATCCTCTCCCCCACATCTCTTCCCATTGTCCTACTCCTTATAACTGGACCTTCTCTGTGATACTTTGTACCATACCTTGTAAGCCGCACTGAACCTGCTACCGAGCGGGAAAGAGCGGGGTATAAATGCTATAAATAAATAAATATATATATATATATTGTACCTGGGGCAATAGAGGATTGAGCGACTTGCCCTGGTTCACATGGAGCTGTAGCGGGAATCGAACCCAGTTCCCCAGGTCCGCAACCCGCTACGCTAGCGGTTAGGCCACTCCCTCCCGCGTGAGGCAGTGTGAGAGTCTTATGAGGTGATGGGAAAAGGATGTCCTTGCCTGAAGGGTTTCCAAATTAGTGGAAGGAAAGATTTAGAGACTGAGGCGGTAGGCTGTGCTTTTTTGATTTTCTGACACTAATCTCACCCCCAATACAGGAAGAAAGGTTAGTTCAAGGGAAGCGCTGTGAGCACGCAAAATTCAAGCAAGTTGACGCATTAAAACGTTGCTCCCGGTGTAAAACGCTGCACTAAATTTAGCGCTGCTTTGTACTCTGTGCTGTTGAATCTTTGCGCCAGTTCAGGGCAGGAGCAGAGGGCAGTGGCCTAGGCAGTAGCTGTTGGGGATCCCAAGCTCGGCCAGCCGAAGACTTCCCCCTGACAGTAACGAAAATGCTGCTCTCCACGGTACTGGCACCTGTGCATGCTCAGTTTTCAGCACATCCCTGCTGCAGACTGCCAAGGTCCAGTGACGATCCTAGGTCGGCTGCCACCCGGGGCGGATCGCCGATGTGCACCCCCCCCCCCCCCGGATGCAGCACGACCCCCACCCCTGGCGCAATGACACCTCCCTGGCACATCAACCCCCCACCCCCCCGGGTGCATACTTAGCTGCTGGGAGCAGCCGCGGGGCTCTCGGCTCCGCTGGCTCCCTGCTCCCTCTGCCCCGGAACAGGAAGTAACCTGTTCCGGGGCAGAGGGAGCAGGGAACCAGCGGAGCCGACAGGCGCACGACGTGCACCACTGCCCCCACCGCCCCGCCCTTGGTACGCTGCTGCCAAGGCGAACCATTTTCCCACCAGCTGAGATATTGTTTTGGTGTGGGGGGTGGGGAGAACACTTGGTGCCCACCCACTTCTTGCCTAGGCCCAGCCAAAATCTGCTGTCTGGCTACGCCCCTGGTCTGTGGTGAAGTGTGACACGTCAACTCAGGTCACCCCAGGCTCCTGTGGTCCGAGTGGGGCATTTCCCACATCAAGGTCTTAGTGAGCAGGGCACGGCAGGGGTAGAAGTGTAGGACATGGGCCACAAGCAGTGCCAGCAACAAGGCTGGGGGAGGGGGAAGGGTACCGCATTTCCGGAACCCCTTCAGCTCTTTATTTCCAGAAAGTCTCGCTGGCTGGGAGATGGATCTTCGGTTCCTAGATGCGAATCTGCTGCCGGGAGACTCTCTTTAATCTCCTGAAAGGCACATTTTTGTCACCTCTGGAGACTCATTCATTCCGCTGGCCGATGAGTCCTTCAGTTCGGAAGATGAATCCCTTTTTTTCTGAGAGATTTTGCGCCGTTCCCGACGTGAGAGGCAGCACAGGGCAGGCTGCGGCAATTTACTGTATCTCTGAACAGCAGGACTGTTATGTGATAGTCTGATAACCCTTGAGCGATTGCACAAAATCTCTATAATGCAAACTTAAGTGAGCAGTGACTTATTACCCCGGCCGTATGACCCACTTTAATCCAGTTTGCTGATATTGTCAGTTCCTCTGAGACAGGCGTGTACAGAACATTTCTAGCCTGGGCTCGGGGGGGGGGGGGGGGGGGAGCAGGACAGCTGCCTTCATCTCTCTGAGAGGCTTACTGAAATGTATAGAAGAGATAGAAGGAAGGGGACCTGCCTGGGGACCAGCAATTTAGACAGGGAGAGGCAGGCGGCCTATCAGAGAGGAGAGGGTAGAGGCAGGCTTTAGGTAGACAGCAGGAAAGAGGTTCAACCCCCCCCCCCCCCCCAGGTGCCAGCATTCAATGTAGAATTCTAGGCTTCTAGCCCAGATCCAAAACTGAAGGCTAGGAAGTGATTCATGTCCAGGTCAGTGTACTGACACAGCCTCGCTGCACTGAACACAGTATGTTAGAACATGTTACATGCATGAATGCTGCTCAGGTCATTGAGGCACCAAATCATAAACACTGGATCCAGTCTAACCAGTTTCATTTATGGCGCGCTTCCACCATAGGCCCTATCTTATCTCCAGCCATTCCTTCAGAAGGACGCATCATCGGTGTCCACCCTGGGCCATTCTTTCAGGTCTTCAGAACTGAGGATCCTCCCATGTCCCAGCCTTTCTTATCACTGCTCCTGTCTCCAGCAGGAAAACAAAAAAGGAGGAGAAGAACCCTCACCTGCAACAAAAGCAATGGACAAAAAAGTGAGGACAGCTCAAAGAAAATAATCAGGAAGTCTTTAATATAAACAGCTTAAAAGCGACCTGACACAGCCGTGTTTCAGCACGTGCCGCTGTGCCGTTCTGCAGCCCAGAGTTTTTTTCATTTTACGGAAGCCACATGGCTATACTTCTCTTGGTTAAGCCACCAGCCACAACACAAGAGATCCAACTGACCCCTGATGCGGCCTTGGAGCCGAAACACGGCCCTGTCGGGTCGCTTTTAAGCTGTTTATGTTAAAGACTTCCTGATATGCTCTTTGAGCTGTCCACTGCTTCTGTCTCCACTACCTTTCTGGGACACTTCCCCCCTTCCCCCCCCCCCCTGAAATCCTTTCCAGGAGATATTTGCTGGAGAGCATACAACCATCCACCCCACCTCCACCCATGGTCACCCCCTAGAGCCTCCTCTCCCTGATTCTTGGTTAATCACGTACACAGATATCTACAAAGTAAATGAGGACCCATGAAAACCAATCTTCCCATCCAGTCTGCCCAGCTGGCATTCTGGTTTCCTACCACCCTAGGTCCATAAAAACACAAATTCTTATATGCGAACCAGCAGCAACTTCCCCTCCCCCTTTCCTCTCCCACCACCGCCCTCCACATCCAACCCAAGCCTGCTCAAAATCTGCTACACTGCTGCTTTTCCGTTACTGAAGTGTATCTACAATGCAATAACAAGCATCTCATTTCATTTCATTGATTAGCTTGTATAGACCATACTTTCTTTTTTTAATCAAATAATCAATATGGTGTACAAAAGATGTACACAATTGAAAACATACAAACTGGTAAAATTAAATAATATTATTATTATTTGTTACGTTTGTATCCCGCATTTTCCCACCTTTTGCAGGCTCAATGTGGCTTACATATAACCGTTAACGACGTTAGCCGATTACGGTCTGAACAAATACATGGTATGAATGAATACAAAGAGAGATTGTGGTAGAATGAGGTACATGTATGGTAGGTACAATTGGGGAGAACTTAGGGAGGGAGAGGGGGAAGAAGAGTCAAGTAATGTCCATTACGGTCTTTGGTTACATTGTGTCGCAAGCGTCCAGGTATTTTTATGTTGGGTCGGTGGGGTATGCTCTTCTGAACAAGTCTGTCTTTAGTGCTTTCCGAACATTTAGGTGGTCAAGCGTAGTTTTTACTGCTTTTGGTATTGCGTTCCATAGTTGTGCGCTTAAGTAGGAAAAGCTGGATGCACAGGTGGATTTGTATGTGAGTCCTTTGCTGCTTGGGTAGTGGAGGTTTAGATATAATCGTGCAGATTTTGTAGTGTTTCTAGTTGGCAGGTTGATGAGGTCTGTCATGTATCCCGGTGCCTCACCGTAAATAATTTTATGAACAGTCGTGCACATTGTGAAAGCGATACGTTCCTTAATTGGAAGCCACTGCAGTTTTTCTCGGAGTGGTTTGGCGCTGACAAAACGGGTTTTTCCAAATATAAGCCTGGCTGCTGTGTTTTGGGCGGTCTGAAGTTTCTTTATGATTTGATCCTTGCATCCCGCATAGATTCCGTTACAGTAATCTGTGTGGCTTAGTACCATGGACTTTACAAAGAAGCGCATTTGCAGCGTGTCTGACAAATATATAAGCATTATTTTGACATTGTAAATACTAGGCAGTATTATTCCACATAGGTCAATCCTGAAAAATGTTAATAAGGTCAGAACCCCATGCAAAAACTGCAGAGACCACCTCCTAATGCATCAACTGCAGAGACCAGCACCCCATGCAAAAACCACAGACACAATTAAAAACTTTCCTTACTAAGAAAACTTTTGGAAAGACAATTCGATGGCCATGCAGAATTTCTCCTTTAGTTAAAGGAGGGGCCCAGGGTATTCTGGGGGTGGGACTTGCATTCAGCCATATAGCAGAGCTATTCAGCCACTAATGGACTAAAATGTATCCATAGGTTATCTGTTGATGGTTAGGACTCCGTATTCAGCCGTCCTAGCTAAATAGAGATAAGGCACAAAATTCATATAAATGCAATAAATAAATGGTGTGTATGGAAGTCTGTCTACAGTCTAGAGTCCAAGTCAGGGGAAAGGTCTTGCTTCTAATCGGGATGCAAAAGGAGATGGACAATTGCAGAACCCGGCCCTGTACGTGGAAATTAGTAGAATCAAAGAATTGTGAGAACCAGAGACACTGATCAAACCTCACCCAGAGTTTAGCTTCCCTCCTTTCTCTCCCCAACCCTCCCCTCTTTTCTTTCCTTCCTTTCCCCATCATGTTCTTCTCCTCCTCCTTTCTTTCTCTCGTCTCTCTCCCTATATTCCTCCCTTCCTCTCTCCCTCCCTTCTCTCTCCCTGTTTTGTCTCTCCCTCCTCTCTCTCCTTTTCCACATCCCTCCCTCTGTCCTCTCTCCCTTTCCTCTTCCCTCTCCCCTCTCCAAACCCTACCTTTCCCTCTCTCCTCTCTTTTCTCCTCTCTCCCTTTCCCCATCCCTCCCTCTGTCCCCTCTCTATCTCCCTTTCTTCCCCCCTATCCTCTCTCTCTTTCTCTCTCTTTCCTCCTTCCTATCCTCATCCCTCCGGCCCTTCTCTCTCCCTTTTTCCCCATCCCTCCATCTGTGCTCTCTACCTTTCCTCCTCCCTCTCCAAACTCTCTCTCTCCCTTCCTTCCTGTTTTCATCCCTCCCCATCTCCGTCTTTCTCCAGATCCTCCTCTTTCCTTCTCTTCCTCTCTCTCTCTCCCTTTCTCCCCCCAACCACACTCCTTTCCTTTTCCTTTACACTCAGTCAACTCTCTCTCTCTCTCTCTCTCTCTCTCTCTCTCTCTCGTTTCCTAGTGCAGCCTGTGATGATTTTTTTCTTATTATCTCAGGTTTTGCTTCCAGCTTCCTGTTCATTAGAATCTCATCTCCCATACAGCCAGTACCAGTCTGCCCCAGCAGCGATGCCCTCACCGTTCCCAGTGCAATAACTGGATCAAGCCAATAAAGGCACAAGCAATAACAAATCCAATCAAAATTAAAACAGGAAGATGCAGAGGCATGCTCTTTACCCACAGTTATATCAGCTTTTTAATCAAGGTTTGGGTTGTCAAAGTGAAGGGGAAGGAGGGGGGGGGGGGGGAGATTCAGGCTTTCTGAGCAATGCACACACACCGTAGGGATGGGAGACAACTGCCGTGAGTGATCGATGGCCCTTCGCACAGGACCAGCTTGTCAGAGGGGCCCAGATCCTCTGCTGGATTGATATTCATTGGAGACAGAGAGACGACAGAGGAAGATATAATGCAGAATGATGTGAGAGGGAGGAATGCATTTATAAATCACTCTGCCTTCTTTACACTCTGTTCCTCCTGCCCCCAAAGCTCTAGTGGAAATGAAAGCCCCTCTCTACCCATCCACCGAGATCCCCCCCCCCCCCCCCCCCCACAGAGGCAGAGGGAGACAGTGACCCCTTTTATTAAACCAATATCAAGTTATCCTCCAGAGAAGCTGAACACAAGCTCCGGAAACTACACAGGTCCCTTTAGACCTGTCCTTGATGTACTACATCCTTGCAGGTTGGTTCTCACATTAATCTAATCAAAGGTGTCACAACCCACAGGGAATCCAGGCTCCTGCAGGAGCTTAAAGGAGAATTAACCTGAGACTGTAGAAGCATCAGAGAACACCAGAAAGAAGACACGGATGCAATAACTTGCCCCTCCGAATGCGAGCTCCAGATGAGTTACGCTCAGGTACACTAGGCAGTTCCCTCACCCTTTTTGTACCTGAAGCAACAAAGGGCGAGGGGATTTGCCCCAGGGCATAGACGGCCCAACCATCAGGCAGTACCAGATGGTCGCCTAGGGCAACAGCTTCTGAGGAGAGGCAAAGAGCAGCTGCAGTGAAAGCAAAACAGTCGATTGAACAGCCACACAAACTCCACGACCCGTCAGTGAGTGTTTACCCGCAGCTCAAGTACAACCAAGGAATCGTGAGGGGAAAACCTAAGCGCCAGCAGCTTTCAACAAGATGGCAGCAGTTGGAGACTCTCGTTGGAAGAGGAGACTTTACTAATTCCCATATAAAATAAAAACTCAGCTACAATTGTTTGTGGCATAAAAAGGCAACGCGACACGGCCGTGTTTCAGCGCAGTGACCTGCATCAGGAGCCATAAAATCTGACAAATATGTCACTCAGTTAAGTAGCAAGAGTTATGCCCCCTGGTAAATACAGGCTATGCCACTTAAAGAATGACACGTAGGCACCTTGCTGGCGCTTTTGTGCGTAAACGAACACTCATGCGAATAACTGCTAACATTCTGTGCATTTATGCGCTCATGTGGTGTGGAAATGCAGACACCCAGTTAAAGAATTACTCTTTAGTTTTCCTTTCAATGAAGTATTTCCCCCCTCCCAAGACCTCTTATCCTTGCCAGTCCGTGGCTGTGAGAAATGCTACCTGCTTTTCCTGTCTTGAACCCTACATAAGTACATAAGTATTGCCATACTGGGACAGACCGAAGGTCTGTCAAGCCCAGCATCCTGTTTCCAACAGTGGCCAATCCAGGTCACAAATACCTGGCAAGATCCCAAAAAAGTTCAATACATTTTATGCTGCTTATCCCAGAAATAGTGGATTTTCCCCAAGTCCATTTTAATAATGGCTTATGAACTTTTCCTTTAGAAGTCATTCAAACTTTTTTAAAACCCTGCTAAGCTAACTGCTTTTACTACATTCTCTGACAACGAATTCCAGAATTCAATTACACGTTGAGTGAAGAAAACTTTTCTCCGATTCATTTTAAATTTACTACTTTCTAGCTTCATCGCGTGCCCCCTAGTCCTAGTATTTTTGGAAAGAGTAAACAAGCGATTCACGTCTACCCATTCCACTCCACTCATTATTTTATAGACCTCTATCATATCTCCCCTCAGCCATCTTTTTTCCAAACTGAAGAGCTGTAGTCGCTTTAGACTTTCCATCACTTCCCTCTTTCCTCTCTCTCCTTCTGGAGAGCAGATGAAGCCTCCCTGCTGCAGTATTAAAATGCAGAGGTCGTGTTCTTGCCATGGCTATTTCATCCTATAACTGCATTTCAGGAGAGCTTTGCTTCCAGTCGGGAGCCCCTCTCATCTCTGCGCTACTGAAGTACTAATACAGCTGCCACGGATCATGCAGCTGTTTGGGGCCTTCTGTAGTCCTGTCCTCTCCTCCCAGGGTGCTGTGTGACAGAGGAGCTGGGCCATCTGTGCCCCCCCCCCCCCAGCTTTCGTATTTATTTAAATGGGGGCAGCAAGAGGGAACTTTCAAGCTTCATGGTACACACATTTGTATTTAAATCAATGCAAACTTCCCCCTCCCTTCGGAGCGCCTCACAGACGGCCATTAAATCACACACAAAAAAGAGGTCCAGAGTTACAAAGTGGATTTATAAAAAATGAATTATGAAAAATTACTACCTCCGCAGCTCAACAGAGCATAAATAATCTTTCTTCTGAAAACTGAATCGGGTCAATATTCAAACGCCGCGGTCAGCAGCCGGCATTTAAATCTATTACATACATTTAATGGTGCTAGTTACGGATGTGGTGGCGCTGACTCTATGGATTCAGTGGTGACCGAGGCTACTCTGTGATAGCTCTGCGGTTTATCTGTAGAGTAGGTGGAACGAACACACTCCAGCCCAAGCAGCTTGCAAGAATGCTCAGTGGTGCTATCCCAGGATGGTCTGTAAGAATGTTGAGTGCTACTATCTGGGTCTGGGTCTAAAGTTGACCTTCTTGAGGTTCATACATGACTCAACAATTGTCACCCAAATATTCAGTTTAGCGTATCTAGGTTTAAAAAGGGTTTGGACAAGTTCCTGGAGGAAAAGTCCATAGTCTGCTATTGAGACAGACATAGGAAGTAACTGCTTGCCCTGGGATTTGTAGTATGGAATGTTGCTACTCTTTGAGATTCTGATTGGAATCTTGTCGCTCTTTAGGATTCTAGAATCTTGCTATTCTTTGGGGTTCTACATGGAATCTTGTCACTCTTTAGGGTTCTAGAATCTTGCTATTCTTTGGGGTTCTACATGGAATGTTGCTACTCTGAGATTCTGATTGGAATCTTGTCACTCTTTAGGATTCCAGAATCTTGCTATTCTTTGGGGTTCTACATGGAATCTTGTCACTCTTTAGGGTTCTAGAATCTTGCTATTCTTTGGGGTTCTACATGGAATCTTGTCACTCTTTAGGGTTCTAGAATCTTGCTATTCTTTGGGGTTCTACATGGAGTGTTGCTACAATTTGGGTTTCTGCCAGGTACTTGTGACCTCGCTTGGCCACTGTTTGGAAAAGGTCTGACCCAGTAGGGCTACTCTTATGTTCTTATGTTTTTCAAGGAACAAGGAAGGAAACCGACAGGACCACTTTTTTGGATTACAATAGCAGTCACCCTCCTGCTCTTAAATCAAGTTGACCTTAGCTATCGTCATGTTTGCTCTGAGTATTCTGACTTTCGTCATCTTTATTCTCGCCTCTGAGACGGAGGCTATCCTCAGTGTATTTCAAATCGAGCTTACACACGAGCAAAATATCTCAACAGGGATCTTTTATTTCAACCCCGCACTAAAGAAGAGATGGAATATTGATTAACTTGAGCGCTTAAATATTGTCTCGGGATTGAAAAACTGGAACAGACCTTGAGACGACATTGGACAGTTCTTACTTTATAGCTGGTGTTTCAAAACAAAAATTTGAGAATAGCATATAGGCGGCACCACAATTTAAAAGAACTGTTGAGTTCTTCTGATCTCTGACTATTTCCCAGCATGGTTAGAGTTTTTGGAACTCATATTAAGTATCATGCATGTAAGATGTGTGATGTCACTTTAGAATTGAATAAATGATCGTGCTTTAAAAAAGAAGTATCTGTTACATCAGCGGTTCCCAAACTGTGTGCCGCGGTACTCCGGAATTTCGTTCCCTACTTTCTCCTCCCTCAGGTCCGGAATCTTCCACTTCCTGCTTCTTCCCCCGCCACCACTGCAGTGTTTGCAGCTTACATTTTCAGGTCATCTGCGATTCACACAGGCATTGCGGGGGCTTCCCTCTGCCGCGTCCAACCCGCACAACGGGAAGTTGCATCCGAAAGGGTCGGACGCAACAGACCGGGAAGGCATCGGAGTGCCTATGTGAATCGCGGATGGCCCGAAAATGTAAGCTGCAAACACTGCAGCCGGGGAAGGATAAGGAAGCGGCAGCGATCCTGGACCTGCAGGAAGGAAGGTAGGAGCGATGCTAGATTTGGGGAAGGTGGGCTGGCTGCAGGGAAAGCGAGACCTATGTTGCGAGGGGTGTGTGGAGACCTATGTGGTGGGGGGAATGTGGAGACCCATGTGGCCGGGGTGGGGGGGGGGGTGCGGAGACCCATGTGGTCGTGGTGGAGGGAGCCATAGAGACCCAAGTGGCCAGAGGGGGTGCCGTGAACCAAAAAGGTTTGGGAACCCCTGTTTGGTACTACAAGTGTTATTGACAGTGTGTTTTTTCTAGCAGAAAAAGGTGCCAGTACTCAAATGCCAGGCCACCCTTCAGGAATGGGGTGATCACTGAGAGACCCACCCCACAATAGCCAGGCCCGCTGCAACCAGTCACAGAATCTATGACAAGGCAGAATTGGTGTGTAGAGCCTGAGCTCTTTCATTAGAGGTCCATGGGTCAATTTTAGCAGACAATGGAAAAGGTGCTGGTACTCAAATGCCAGGCCACCCTTCAGGGGTGGGGTGATCACTGAGAGACCCACCCCACAAAAGCCAGGCCCCCTGCAACCAGTCACAGAATCTATGACAAGGCAGAATTGGTGTGTAGGGCCTGAGCTCTTTCATTAGAGGTCCATGGGTCAATTTTAGCAGACAATGGAAAAGGTGCTGGTACTCAAATGCCAGATCACCCTTCAGGGGTTGGGTGATCACTGAGGGACCCACCCCACAATAGCCACATAATCTATGACAAGGCAGACTTGGTATGTAGAGCCTGAACTCTTTCATTAAAACTCAGGGACCATGGGTCAATTTTAGCAGACAATGGAAAAGGTGCTGGTACGCAAATGCCAGACCACCCTTCAGGGGTGGGGTGATTACTGGGGAACCCTGCCCACAATAACCAGGCCCCCTGCAACCAGTCACAGAATCTATGACAAGGCAGAATTGGGGTGTAGAGTCTGAGCTCTTTCATTAAAACTTGGGGTCCATGGGTCAATTTTAGCAGACAATGGACAAGGTGCCGGTACTCAGTACCCCCTCAAAAAAAGCCCTGGTTATTGATGATGTAGTTTTGCTTGTAGATGTGATATTTTGCCCCTTTAAGATTCGGATGGCGGAACACAAAATTTGTTTGAAGAAACTGCAAGCTCCCTTGGTTCAACATTGTATTAGAATAGCAACATTCTTTTTCTTCATAAAAATGTTATTGATTGTGAACAGAGATCTGATCGGCAGACAGTTTTGTTTGATATCTACTTTGAAAACTGAAGAGACACACTGTCTTAATCAATGAATTGAGTGGAATAGTTTCTATTGAAACAACACTGGGGAATTCCAGTTAGCGGAAATGATGTTAGGGCTGTTCAGCTTGGAAAAGACAGTTGGGAGGGGGGATAGGATTGTACTTTTTGAATGAGTGAAAAATTGATTCACTCCTCCCGTTCCACACCACTCAGGATTTTGTAGAGCTCAAAGACCAGGGGATACTCAATGAAGTTGCATGGAAATACTTTTAAAACAAGCAGGAGGAAATATTTTGTTCACTCAAAGAAGAGTTAAGCTCTGGAACTCATTGCCAGAGGATGTGGTAACGGCGGTTAGCGTATCTGGGTTTAAAAAAGGTTTGGACAAGTTCCTGGAGGAAAAGTCCACAGTCTGTTATTGAGATGGTATAGGGGGGAAACCACTGCTTGCCTTGAGATTGGTAGCATGGAATGGTGCTCCTCTTTGGGGGGGGGGGGGGGGTTCCAGTTACTTGTGACGTGGAAGCAGGATACTGGGCTAGATGAGAAAAGCTGAGATTGAACTGTTTGCTACAGAGACAATCCAGTACATCCTTCAAGTAACACCTGGCGAGAAACATAGGCCATGTTGTTGTGTGAAGCCAGGATCAGATAGCTTACACTTTTTTTCAGACTGTAATTCACACATTTATAAAGTCTGAATTGCACAGAGCTTTTGGGTATTACCATTATATTATAATGAAACAGAAATAGGGAGGTTTATTTTATGCCTGCTCTAAATCCTTCTATATTTAAATATTTATAGTAGAGGTTTGGTTCTGAGGTCTTTTCCTCTTTTCAGTTTTTTGGTTGCCAATCTCTGTGCAATGGTAGGAATTTATGAATTTGTTCATTGCTTTCAATAATATTCATTTGCATGTTAGTCAGCAGGAGGTTTTGTGGATTTGCATAATTTATTTCTCTTCTATCCCCTATAATTTTATTCAGTTTGGTGCTATCCGGATGGAAGCTGCCACTATCTAGATAAGCACTTTCGTAAATTAAGTCTGGTTATTTTAATTAAGCAGAAAGATTTTGTGGGAGCGGAGGAGCAGATCGAGACCCAGGGAAGCCAGGGTTCAAATCCCACTTGTGATATTGGGCAAGTCACTTAACCCTCCATTCCCTAAGCCACAAACTTGGATTGCAAGGTCTCCAGAGACAGGAAAACACCTACTACACTTGAGCTAGATCCACTACATCTAGGTTAGACAAAGGCAAAAGAGCAGCTTTATGTTAAGCTTAAGCTTAAGAATTAGGTGTCATGTTAGCTTCAGTATTAGTAATAGGGTTCAGGATTAGTTTTAGGGTTAAAAAATCGGTTTCACGTTAGAGAAGGTTAAGGTTTAGGTTTTGAATCAGTGTTCGGATTAAGGATTTAGTTTACATTTTAGAGTTCTGTTTTTGCATTATGGTTAATGGCTAAGGATTAGCATTAGTTTTAATATTATGAATAAGATGTTGGCTTATTGTTAAAGTAATAGATTATTATTCATGTTGTTAGTATATGGATTAGGACTAGTGTTAGAGCAGAAGACCACCTTTAAGGTAGACCAGTGGTGGGGGGGGATTGGGGGAGGCAGATGCTGAATCCCAGGTGGGGAGAGGCATGAGCTGCAGACCCGCAAGAAGAACTGGAAGGGCTACCAATGGAAGCTATGGCCAAGGCCATGAGCTCCAGAAGCCATGAGAAGAGCTTGCTATTGGGGGTGAAGGGGATGGGGGAGGGATGCTAGACAGTGGGAGAGAGAGAGAGAGAGAGAGATAATAGACCCCAGGAAAGAAAGAGAGATAATGGACCTGGGAGAAGAGGAGAGGGAAGGAGAGAAAGGGATTGATGCTGGCTCTGGGGGTGGGAGGGAGATTATCAGTCCTTTAGGGAAGGAAAGGGGATGGGGTTTGATATACTCCCTCTCTGTGGTTACAACCAAAGCTGTTTGCATATTATACAAAGGCAGTTATTTTGTACCTGGGGCAATGGAGGGTTGAGTCACTTGACTAGAGTCACAAGGAGCCGCAGTGGGAAATAAATCACGATTGAAAATGTTAATCGAAATGTACCCCTAATAGTTGTATGTATGTATATATTCAGTGGTGTTCTCTCTATATATAGGCTGCCGAATGTAAGAATAGTTCGAAATGGCTAGGTTAAACTTTCAAATTATTCCTTCAACATCCTGCTCAATATCGGACACATCGTTCTACCGAATCACAGCATAGCTACACTTGAAATGTTCTTCATTCCAGGTTCAACACCTTTGTAAGCAAATTACATTCTTTTTTTAAAGTTCATTATCATTTTATTTTTTACCAAAATACTTCACGACACAGATAAATGGGGTAAACGGCGCAGGAGTTGCTAATTATTCTTTTTTTTCATCTTGGCAAAACAGGAAGAATGTGTTCCATCAAAATAGAATGAGATGCTTCCGAGGCCTTCTAAATCATCTGCTTTGTCAATCCATCTGTTGATCCTTTGCAAGGAGAACATTCTGTAATTACACAACAGAGAATGATTGTAAACGGAATTGAAAATGCTACGCAGAGATGGTTACCAAGCTGCTGAATTATTCAGTTATTTAAATGCGGCAGTTATTAAAACTGTGGCAGGTGAGAAGGGACTTTCTGAGGGAGTTGCCGAGGGCCTGGAGGAGAATGCCAAGCGAGCTGATTTCAGATGCGGCCTAGTGCGACTCTTCTCCCTGGCTCCCTCACGAAAGAAAATTGATTCTCTCCGCCTCCCCTGGCTAAGCTTTTGTTCTAGAAACGCTGTGAAATATCAAATCTTTGCAAGGATGGTAATTTCCTTATAGATCTTCCTGGAGACAGGATGATATAGTGTTCGGAGCCATTATCTCTGGCAGTGGCTTGGATGATTTCATCCTGCTCGATCCCAACATCCCATCGCCTAGAGATCTAAAACGGTGAAGTCTGAAGGACAGAGAGAAGTTCCATCTCTTGACCTCATCTTTCATGACTCTAATACAGTACAGCAGAAAGCTTCTGGTCTTCAGGGAACTATTTAATTTATTTATTTTGCAAGAGCAGGCCCTGCAGGGTCAATATCTGCCTCGTTAATCAGTTCTCGGAACTGGGTGGATGTCCAGTGTACGGGTCTCATTTGATATCACAGTGCACAGGGGGTTACACTAACTGAGTGATCGGCCCTCAGTGCATCTCCCCTCTCCAGGCTCATGGTTCGGACAGAGACTATTGATTTTAGAAGGAATACGTCTTTCTTGACGACATTGCAATTTGAATGATCAGTCATTGGCAAGCCAAGCATCAATGTGAAGTCTTGCTAGCTTAATACTCCCCAAGATAGCAGGGTATCAAACATCTATCTCTTCACGAGTCTTGGTTCACGTAGTGCTAGGCAGCACTTCAATGTTTAAAATGTATTATGTATCCAACGAGGGAACTTGTTCCTTCGCATTCTTGTCCTACTGCTTCTCTGCCATCTACACCTTTGGAAATGTGGCTTAGGCTGGCAGAAATGACGTTGTAAAACAAGATGGCCTTCCTCCATGGGGAGGCAGAGTACTCTATTCTGCTATGCTAGTATGACAGTGGAAAGCAACTGGCATGTCATTGTACACTTGTGGCAGCTGCCTCCCACCAGATGCACCATGGCTGCCCCCATCCAAGACACTTCTTCAAGGTGTTAATTGACTCTCAGACCATTTCCCTGCCCAGGGATGAGTGGTGTTGAGGCAGTACTAATGGTTAAGAAATTGTTAGCTCTACAGGGACATGCCACATAGACACCAGCAAAGGTCACGCATTTGTTATCTAGCTTTAATTAACCTTACCTACGATAGGACTGTCAGGTTGATGGCTGCCTTTTGTCCTTGTGTCTGCAAGCCCAGCTTTCAAAGATAATAAGTTCTATGGCCCGCGCCAGGCCGTCAAGGATTACAGTATACACTTGGACAAGGACAGAATGGTGTATGAAAGCCTTCATTACAAGTAATTACACACACAAGCAGCACAAGAGAGCAGAAGCAGTGAGGTCTTAGATAGGGTACCTGGGAGGGTCAAGCAAGTCCTCAGAGAGGTTAGTGTCACTGCGCATCCGTCCGGATAATCGACTGCTCCTAGAACCAAAATAACACTCATTTCTGCCCCTTCTCTATTCCCTCCCCCCCCCCCCTCTTATAGAGAAAGACATCTCACAGCACAGAAAGAGAGGGGGGGGGGGGGAAAGAGAGAGAGAGAGAGAGAGAGAGAGAATGGCTACATCACGGGCAGTAAGCTGGACGGCTCTCCAAGGCTCCCACAGTTTAGGAAACACATTTTTGGGGGGCAGTTCTTGTAAAGCAGTGACTGTTTGCATTTTAACAATCAACTAGTTGTTTAATTTCCATCCCCTCAGTGATCCTTCTTTCTTTACAAATTCTCCTAGGTGGGTTTGCAGGTATAGAAATCCCTGTGTACCTGGGAGGGGGGGAGGGACAGGAGGAAGAAACAGGGTCTTATAGGACCCTCTGAGAGATTCCAGAAAGCTCTTTAACTGCAGGAGCACAACAGTGCTAAGGCTATCCCTGAGACAGGTAGAGGACAAAGAGAGAGATTGAGAATAAGAATAAGGTGACAGAGACAAGCAGAGAATGTGGGAGAGACAGGAATGGAAAGGCACAATCCCGTACACAAAAGGAGTGACAGAAATAGACAAAGAGAGAGAGAGACAGGGGGAGAGGAAAGAGACAATATGTTGTGAAGAGAGAAAGAAAGAGAGAGAATAAAGTGACAGAGACAAGCAGAGAACATGGGAGAAACATGAAAATAAAGGCACAATCCAGTACAAAAGGAGTGACAGAAAGAGGCAGGGAGAGAAGAACGCAGAGGGAAGAAGAGAGAGAGAGAGAGAGAGAGAATAAAGTGACAGAGACAAGCAGAGAACATGGGAGAAATGAAAATAAAGGCACAATCCAGTACAAAAGGAGTGACAGAAAGAGGCAGGGAGAGAAGAAAGCAGAGGGAAGGAGGGAGAGAGAGAGAGAGAGAGAGAGAGAGAGAGAGAGAGAGAGAGAGAGAGAGAGAGAGAGAGACAAGCAGAGAACATGGGAGAGACATGAATAGAAAGGCACAATCCAGTACAAAAGGAGTGACAGAAAGAGGCAGGGAGAGAAGAACGCAGAGGGAAGAAGAGAGAGAGAGAGAATAAAGTGACAGAGACAAGCAGAGAAGGGAAAGAGAGGGATGGAGATAGATCAGGAGATTTGTTTTATTTATTAAGAGTGGAAATGAAATGCACTTAATATTAGACATTGATCTAAAGCGTCTGGTTTTAAAAGAAGCTTTTCCTCGGCGAGGGCTCTGGAACACTTTCCTTAACGCTGTTAGAACACGTTGCGGAGTGTTGAATATTGATCTGCCCCTTTATTTTATAAAGATTTGTGACCTCAGAGCAGTCGGAGCAGAAAAATCTCTCTCTTAAAACAGTAGCTCTCCTTGTTCTTGGTGTCCAGGCCTTTCAGGGTTGGTCTTATTCCAGTTCTCCTTTCTTTTTTATACTGTTTGAATCAGGCCTTTGCCATTACATTCAGTCATGTAGTTAAGCCTCTTCCACTTGTCTTCTCCCTGGGGGCTTTAATTGAAATCAGTCTGAAGCTTTTGATTTTTGGAAACTCGGAAAGCGCCTTTCAAAACTCATCTTTTTACCTGCAAATACATTATAGGCTCAAAAATCATTTTTGCTAATTGCTATTACAAAAGACGGAAGGGTTATGGGATCACTGTGTGAGTGGCCTCCTAGTAATTCTGGGGTTTGGGATCCTGCCCCTACCAGGGGCGACAGAAGCACTCGGACAGGTGCTGGAGGGTTTAGTCAGATCTAGGCTGAGGCCTAATTCTAGAAAGTTATGTGTTCAGTTTGTGTCTACCCTGCAAATTTACACGTGTAAGGTCAGTTGCACATGTAACGTAAGTTAATAATGAGCTGATATTAGAGTGTAACTGCCCTTAGTCATTATTCTATACGTTGCGTGCTTAAATTCTGGAGCACGCAACTTCAAAGGGGTGGGTTGTGGGCCTGAGAGGGACGTGGGCAGGTGGGGGGGTGTCAGATTATTACAGGTGCAAGTTAGAGAATACTAACAGTCACGAGAGCTAGTCAAGAGGGTTACACCGGCCATTGAGCTATGAATCCCGCACACAACTGCTGTTATAAAATTCATACTTACCACACATCATCCTGGAGCCTAAAGTCGAATATTGTGTTCAATTCTGGTCGCCGCATCTCAAAAAAGATATAGTGGAATTAGAAAAGGTGCAGAGAAGGGCGACGAAAATGATAAAGGGGATGGGACGACTTCCCTATGAGGAAAGGCTAAAGCGGCTAGGGCTCTTCAGCTTGGAGAAAAGGTGGCTGAGGGGAGATATGATAGAGGTCTATAAAATAATGAGTGGAGTTGAATGGGTAGATGTGAAGCATCTGTTCACGCTTTCCAAAAATACTAGGACTAGGGGGCATGCGATAAAGCTACAATGTAGTAAATTTAAAACGAATCAGAGAAAAATGTTCTTCATTCAACGTGTAATTAAACTCTGGAATTCGTTGCCAGAGAATGTGGTAAAGGCAGTTAGCTTAGCGGAGTTTAAAAAAGGTTTGGACAGCTTCCTAAAGGAAAAGTCCATAGACCATGGGGAAAATCCACTATTTCTGGGATAAGCAGTACAGTTTTGGGATCTTGCCGGGTATTTGTGACCTGGACTGGCCACTGTTGGAAACAGGATGCTGGGCTCGATGGACCTTTGGTCTTTCCCAGTATGGCAATACTTATGTTTGACAACCTTTTGAGAATTTACTCCTAAATGTTCAATATGGATTTGGACCTTCTTCTCAACGTACAGGAGCATTTTCAGTTCTTTTATTTTAGTTAATAAGCTATTTCCTTATATTCCTTGATAGTTCAGTGGCCTTTCTTGGCGTGAATCATCTGGTGCGTGTGATTAATCCCTTTTTTTAAATCCAGAAACTGTAGGTTCCTTCCGGAATCTGAGATTGTGGTCTGTAAACCGCTTGGGCCTGTTTGATCAGACAAGGCGGTATAGGAAGTTTAAATAAAAACTTTGGGCACGGTGTGAGCATCCTGTGTTTTAGGATATCCCTAATGAATATGCATGAGTAGATTTCCATGGAAGCTATTTTAATAGACTACAAATCTATTTCACACCTGTTCACTAGGGATATCCTGAAGGTTGACTGGCCTTGAATAGTTTATAACGTCCTGAAGCAGGGAGGACACGGCTATCGGTGGCCCATTTCAAGGGCAGAGGCTGATGTGCGCTCTCCTCTCTTCAGAACTAGCTGAGATGGTTGTTACCTTCTCCCATTGGAACTACAAATCGCTGCATGCAATGGGGCAGGCCCAGAAATGGTTTTTGAAGACCTGGTGCTGTTGGTAACCTTCACCCAGGCCCAATGAGCTGGTAAGAATGAGCAAAACCCAAAAAGGGGAACCCAGACTCATTGCCTGCATAGGTTGACTTGAGAAATAGTGGTAGAAATCAACTTTGCATCCTGTAGATGTCTGCCCCAATTCCCCCTGCGGGCCTGGTGCTGTTCTGGTCAACGCATGGTTGGAATTACCTCTCCACTCTCATCTCTCCCTACATTCCTCCCCGTGAACTCCGCTCACTGGACAAGTCTCTCTTGTCGTCCCCCTTCTCCTCCACTGCTAACTCCAGGCTTCGTTCCTTTTCTCTCGCTGCACCTTATTTTATTTTTGTTACATTTGTACCCCGCGCTTTCCCACTCATGGCAGGCTCAATGCGGCTTACATGGGGCAATGGAGGGTTAAGTGACTTGCCCAGAGTCACAAGGAGCTGCCTGTGCCGGGAATCGAACTCAGTTCCTCAGTTCCCCAGGACCAAAGTCCACCACCCTAACCACGTCCTGGACCTATACGTCTAGCTCCATCTCTACCTGTTTTCAAATCTATGCTGAAAACCCACCTTTTCACTGCTGCTTTTGGCTCCTAGCCAAAATTGCCCTCCCCTTGTCCCTTCCTCCCTTCTCACCCATTACTTCCCTCACCCGTAACTGTCTTGTCTGTCTGTATTATTTAGATTGTAACCTCTTTTGAGCAGGGACTGTCTCTTTGTATCAGGTGTTCAGCGCTGCGTGCGTCTGGTAGCGCTATACAAATGCTAATAATAATAATTGCTCAGGGAAGAGTTATTTTCATTCTTTCACTACAAGTTTTATAAGAGGACAGATTAGAAAAGAGTGAGCACAGACTGTTCAGCTTTCCATGCCCTTCATACAGTAGCAGCTTTTCCTTATTCCCTGTCCCCCCCCAGGCCCAGGCCATGCCTAGTCTGCAGGTAGACACCTCTCAGCAGAGGAATGGTGAGGTCAGGGCTGTAATGTCCAAGAGAAGCTGCAGAGCTAGAGACTGTCACGCAGGAAACAGCTGTCTCGGAGCAGAAAGATGTCAGTCCCAGTGACATCTTCTCATTCAAAACAACGAAAACCTCCGTTCCTGTATTCTATAAGAGACAGCCCCCCTGTCTAGCGTTTTCTAAAAGTACTGTCACACTATTTTTATATTCTGCATAGAAATGCTGGAAAATAAGATTGTCATCTCCAAAGAGCTGATACCAGAAGTAAACTATCCCGACACTGAGGCAAGAGTCTCACTCATCCTCCCATCACTGACCTCACACACTGTGACGGAGCTTCACCCATTCCCCCATCACTAATCTCACTCACCTCGATGGAGTCTCAATCTTTCCCCCCATCACTGACCTCATCTAGTGTGATGGAGTTTTCCTCCTTCCCCCCATCACTGACCTCACAAACTGCGATGGGGTCTGCCTCCTCATATCGCTCACCTCACAAACTCCAGTGGAGTCTCTTTCATTCTTCGCATCACTGCACTCACACGCTATAATGGCTGTAGGACAAGGCAGGAACATCTTCCAGGAAATTCACAAAAGTCTACTACCAAGACCTTGAGCTATGGACTCCCAAAACTTCCAAAGTAGCAGTTGACCCATGAAGGTGGGGAGTCACAACTCGTGGATCCCCATCCTTTATCAAAAATGTTGGAGACCAGCCTGTGATTCTGTGGGACCACTCCCCGAATCAAGAGTTCTTCGTCTTCTGCCAACAAATGTTCTGCCATAGGGCACCTTGGGACAATGAGCAGCCACCACGACTTCCTTATAGGCTGGAATGAGAATGATCTTAAAAAGTGAGATCCCTTTCCCCCGTCCTACCCACATTCCGTAGAAATGCAGTGGATCTAGAAAATCCTTTACGGAATTACTGAAAATGTAACATTTCTAGCTAAAAAATCAAGACCTTTCCTCTTCGGGTAGGGAGGGGGGAGTTAAGATAGCTCTGTGGTACAACTCATTGACTAGCTCCCTAGAAAAAGTAGAGCCTATTAGCCTCCTATGACTGTACAGATTAACTTTTTTTCCTGGGGGCAGGGGGGGGAAATGTTTGTCAATTTATGGAAAAAAACCTCTCTTTCTTTCTGTGCAGCTCAGTGGCTGGACTGATCCCTCTTCTCGCTGGCTGGATGAGTTGATGACTAGACGGTCTTCACATGCAATGGAAATATACATGTCAAAAGTCCATGCAACAGAAAGCATATGTGCAGAAATGGCCTGTAAGGTGAGTTTCTTTCCAAGGTAATTGTGTTTGGCTGAAAATCAATGGCAAATCAATAAATTATCAAGCCAGACTTGGACGCCAGTGCTAGATGTGTGAGGCAGAGCAGAAAGCATTCAAGTTGAAAACACTTCAGTAAAGTGAATCTTTGAAGTCGAGGGCTGAGGAGAGGAACTCATTAAGATAAAAACCATGTTTCAACCTTAAAATAGAGTTTTCTTCTTAATTTTCTCTTTCACTTGCGTATATCCTGCATTGTAGGGTCAAGCTGAAAATTCAAACTGATGCTCTTTTGTCCATGGAAGACTGGATATTTCAGAGGATTTGCAGGACACATATCCTGCCACCTCTAGGACTGGAGGCTCAGGGGATGGACACAGGAATACAGAGCTTGTCACCTCTAGGACTTTAGGGTCAGGGGATGGACACATGGAATCAGAGCCTGTCACCTCTAGGACTGGAGGGTTAGGGGATGGACACAGGGATACAGAGCCTGTCACCTCTAAGACTGGAGAGGTCAGGGGATGGACACAGGGATTCAGAGCCTGTCACCTCTAGAACTGAAGGGGTCAGGGGATGGACACAGGGATACAGAGTCTGTTACCTCTAGGACTGGAGGGTCAGGGGATGGACACAGGGATACAGAGCTTGTCACCTCTAGGACTGCAGGGTCAGGGGATGGGAACAGGGGGTCCTGTCAAAAAATATCTGGTGGCCCTTCTCATGTACAGTCCCATCATAATCTCAACAGCTCTTATAGCAGAGCATGATAATACTCTGTCAGTATGACATTAACGAACAACACTAAGGTCTGTCAGGCCACCAGTTTTAAAGCAGCTTGTCAGGAGGAATGATCCCCCTCTCCTGACCAGTATTTGTTCAGCTCCAGTGACATTTATAGCCTCAAAGTCTCTTCGCCCCTTTATAAATTCACATTAAGAGCCACAGACACAAAATGGGGAACAATACCTTATAACCCTGCATTCAGTCTGTGGCGTGAGGGGGTCCATTAAATCAATAATCCTGCACCCCTTACCCTTCCCTGGCTCAATGCAAACACCGGATCAGCCAATCTCAGCCACCACAGCCCTGATAAATTGACGTCTTTCCCAGTGTTGATGAGGATTTGTTTAGGGCAGAGAGATGATGAGTTTGAGACACAAGTGGGGAAAGCCTCCATGATGAGATGACACTTGGCTCAGGACAGATCAAGAACAGCCACTGAGCTGAGGCTCTGCCTCCCTTTGATGCTGGGAATGGAGGTTCACTGCTTGGCAGGCTGGCTAATGCCACAGCAGAGCTGCCGGCCCCTAGATGGGGAATTCTTTCCGCCCTAGGAAATTTACTCTGATGTCCATCAAGATCCATTTCCTCATCATACCATGCTTTGGCCTTCTACTTTTCCCCTTTGTCTTGTGTCTAAATGTGTTGACCAGGATGGCCAGTTGGAAACAGAACCTGCACATGGACCCCTGGGTGACTTGCCGAGACCATACACAGAGGCTGTGGCAGAGCTGAGGTTAGGACTGAGGCCCAGGAAGAAAAAGTGATACACTGCGAGGTCATACTGAGTCAGTGACACAGGTGAGGCTTGATCTCATAGCCTTGGACCACTCCTGACTCGGGGGTTGGAGTTAGACCTTACAGCATTTTACACATAAACATAAATGGAAAGTGGCATGCTGGAGCGATTCAGTTTGGCTGAAAGGTGCCACCTGAATCCCTGCTGAAGATGAAGATACCAGGCTTGGCGCCAAAGGACGCCATCGGTACCCAGCATTACTTTGAGAGCAAATCCTTGATGCTCTCAGGGATTCACTCTGGCATCTACAGGAGCTGCAGAACAGCTGTTTCTGCAATTTGTTAGCAAAAAGCAGGATATTTAGGGACTCATCTATAATTAAGTGTAGGAAGAACAGGGCCTGTTCTCTATGCCAGCCAACGGAAATAAATTCAATGCATCTTTTAAGGCAGACTGCATTTGCTGAGGTTCTGGTTGAGAAGATTCTAAAGATGCAGCAGCGTCAGGCAGCACCAGGGACTGCTAAAAGGGCTGAAGGCTGTCCCTCCATTGCATAGTATATAGGAAGTTCTGTACAGGACTTGAGCTTGGTGGTCTTTTGGGGTCCTGTGGAGCTGAGGTTGACCAGATGTGAGTCCAACCGACATGAGATCCTTATAACTGGGGTACAGACCTGTGAAAGCTGGGGACCCAGATTCCAATCCAACCCCCACACTTTCCAAACACTAAGCACCATCTAGGCCACTCACACTCGCAGTGGTCAAGGTTATTGGCAATCGGTGCATTTTACGGCCAGGCTTACAAATCGGAGCTGGACTGAGAATAGTACGGAACCAGCAGTATCTGGTCTCCCTTCACTGTGCCCCGGGGTCCTCGATCCAGTCTTTGGCACACACCCCACAATATTCAGCATGAATATGCATGAGATAGATTTGCATACAAGCAAATCTATCTCTTGCATAAACATAAACATCTATCTCATGCACATTCATGATGGATTTCTTGAAAACCCGATGATTGGGTCGAGAATCCTTGGTCCGTCAGTAGCATAAGGGAGGTACAGACAGATACACCAGGACGGGTCTGCCACAAATGACCAACACAAGACATGCAGGCACAAGAGGTGAGGGTGTTCCTGCCACTCCAGGAATTCTGGGTCTAAATGGAAGGACTAGAACAGGCTTGTCCAAGGCCAATCCTCAAGGACTGCAAGCAGACCAGGTCTTTATGAGATCACTCATTAATACGCATGATAAAAATGGATGAAAAAAAATCTTTGAATACCGATCTAAAGTATATAACAATATACAAAAATGAAAAGATCCGATTTCACAACCTACTTAGCAACAGATATACTTAAAAAAAACATTTTAATTAGTGATATGTGCTCAGAACTAGGTAACCTCAACAGAGAGCAACCCATCATCCCATTGCAAACTCTGTAATAGGGCGAACATCTCAGAGGGTGTGGATGGTATGAAGAAGGATCTAGTGAAGCTTGAAGAACGGTCCAGTAATTGGCAACTAAGATTTAATGCTAAGAAATGCAGGGTCATACACTTGGGTCACAAAAACCCAAGGGAACGGTACAGTGTAGGGGGTGAAGTGCTTCTGTGTACAAAGGAAGAGCGGAGCTTGGGGGTGGTTGTGTCTGATGACCTTAAAGAGGCCAAACCGGTAGAAAAAGTGTCGGTCAAAGCCAGAAGGATGCTTGGGTGAATAAGGAGAGGGCTGACCAGAAGGAAGAAAGAGGTGATGGTGTCCTTGTATAAGTCTCTGGTGAGGCCCCATTTAGAGTACTGTGTGCAATTCTGGAGACCGTACGTACGGAAAGATATAGACAGGATGGAGTCGGCCTAGAGTGCAGCTACAAAATTAGTAGACGGTCTCTGTCATAAAACACATAGGAACAGGCTTATGAACCTCAACATGTATACGCTGGAAGAGAGGTGGGAAAGAGGGGATTTGATAGAGACATTTAAATACCTCAGTGGCATTAATATACAGGTGGTGAGCCTTTTTGAAATGAAGGAAAACTCAAGTATGAGAGGGCATACGACGAAATTAAGAGGAAATAGGCTTAGGAGGACTCTAAGAAAATACTCTTTCACTGAAAGGGTGGCGGATGCGTGGAATGGCCTCCCGGTGGAGGTCATGGAGACGAGAACTGTGCCAGATTTTAAGAAAAGTGTGAGACAGGCATGTGGGATCCCTTAGGAAAGGAAGCATTTAATGGTTACTGAGGATGGCAGACTGAATGGGCCTTTTGGCTCTTATTTGCTGTCATGTTGCATGTTTCTATAAGAAACCCTACAGAGTCAGTCAGCAATATGAAACATAAGTTCAGTTCCAATATACTAATGTCCAAAAAAACATTTGTCTAAATCCTGAGCAAAAGCAGACAAAGACAAATCTTACTTAAGACTTTATCATCTATCGTATGGCGAACTAGAGTCATCCAAACTTGGAGTTCGACCTACCATCATAATATTGTTCATCAAGTTTTCGACACAATCATTTCTCCCAGAATGATTAGAATAATTCAACTTTTAATCTCTCCATATCTCCGACACTGTATGCATATTTCTTCGGGATATCCTGAAAACTTGGTCTGCTTGCAGCCCTCGACCACTGAGCTTGGACAAGCCTGGACTAGGGTCTGAATGAAGGACTACTGCTCTGAGGCAAAGGGCTTCAAGTAAGTGCGGCAAATGCAGAGAGAAGAGACTGCCGACAAGAGACAGAGGTAGGAGACTGCACAAGTTTAGGCTGGGAGAAATGAGTTGGGGTAGACAGGAGAGCACAGGTTGCAAGGCAGGGCTGAACAGGAAGGGGGCGGAAGAGTGCAGGGAGAGGGGAAGTTCTACATGGAGGCAGAGGGCGTGCCACTATGGAGGTGCAGGAGAGGAAAAGGATTTGTGCTGCTGCTGTCTCTTGGAGCAAGAGAGAAGTGCAAAGACACCTGAACTGGCCCAGTGATGCTGCCATAATGTGGAAGCTCCCAGTCCAGTGTTTGCAGCTTCTCAGCCTCAGCCAACCCAACAGAGCAGATTGCTCACATCCTGCAGGGGAGGGAAGGAGAGAGTTGTGCTTGTCACTCAAGGGTGACACCTAGTGGCCAGGGCCAGACCCATGACTGCAGTGTTTCCGAAGGAACTCTGGTGCATGTGCCCTGGCCCAGGACTATAGCTGCAATGACCAGATTAGATACTTTGGGGGAGAAGGGGAGGCAGGCAGAGAAGGGCATAAAATAGGGGGAAATTATTGTTCTTCCAGTTCAAAACCAGGGCTGGGATTTGGTGCAAAAAACACGAGGAAACTGGTGGAGAAAAGATTCCCTCTGAAGCAGCCAAGCCTCTGGCTTTCGCTCCATTTCATGCGCTTTTCTCCACTGTCAGCATTTTCTTCAGCTGCAGCTCTGGCCGGTTGTGGCTGGGCCTGGTGCCAGGCTTCTGAATAAGCGATTCAGGCTGCCATTTAGTTCCTGGTCCTGGAGCCTCAGGGGCAGGCGTTACATATGCATGAGATGCCTCGCAACTCTGAACTGGTACCATGTGCGCGGGGCGTCTTCAGTAAACAAGCCCAACGACCCTGCAGGTACAGCGAGCACCAGATGGTTCAGAACCAAGCAGTCAGGTGATGAGTCGGCAGTGTCTCCTACTAACCTACAAATGCACTCGATCTGCAGCCCCTCATTACCTCTCTACCCTCATCTCCCCTTACGTTCCTACCCGAAACCTCCGCTCACAGGACAAATCCCTCCTCTCAGTACCCTTCTCCATCACCGCCAACTCCAGGCTCCGCCCTTTCTGCCTCGCCTCACCCTATGCTTGGAATAAACTCCCCGAGTCCATACGCCAAGCCCTCTCCCTACCCATCTTCAAATCCCTACTCAAAACCCACCTCTTCAATGTCGCATTCCGCACCTAACCATTATGCCTCTATTCAAGAAATCTAGACTGCCCCAACTTGACATTTCGTCCTTTAGATTGTAAGCTCCTTTGAGCAGGGACTATCATTATTTGTAAAACCGTACAGTGCTGCGTAACCCTAGTAGCGCTTTAGAAATGTTAGTAGTAGTAGCAGTGTCGTCCCTGGATCGGACTCAAGGACAAAAGACTCCGAAGAAATCTACCCAGCACCGCATCACTATTACTACAGCTATGGGACAGTCACCTTGTCTCACAAGGAGGAGATCCCTGGTTCAGTGGCTACACTGGGAGGATGGGGAGGTGGGGGGGCGTTTGCTCACTAACATGGTAGAATGGAGGGAGGGATGTGTTTGATGGAGGCAGAGATGGGAAGAGAGGTTTGAGGGTCAGTAGGGGACAGCAAGCACTGAGTTATATGTTAATGACACTGGGCCAGGCCAATAGATTTCTCTCCAGATTAATGTGTTCTGATGGGAAACAGGCAAATGAAGGGAAAAAATGTGTGGGGACAGGCCACAGAGAATGCAAGATCTGGCAATAAAAGAAATACCCTACCCCCCTCCCAGCCGCTTCTCAGCACGCAGAGAAAAGCCTGCTGGACAGAAATAAAACAGAGAGAGAAGTGAGTGGGAGAGAGGAACATTGAAAAACACAACCAGCAGAAGAGACTGGGACTGGGGGGAGCTGAAAGGGGCACTTCAACACTGCACTGCAGCATCTGAAGCAAGTCTCTGCCTCCCTCCCTCCCCTAGAAAAGCCTGGTCCGCAGTGCGCTGGCGGGCATCCACAGCATTAAGAAATGCAGAACAGCCCCAGAGAAGAGATTCTCAGCAGTCATATTAAGGGCTTCCGGGGTGGGGGTGGGGGGAATTATTATTCATAAAGAACAGCCCCAGGGAACAGCATGCACTTGGTCATTCCGGCAAGCCTGGCTTAATATGCAAATGAACCCCTGGGGTGGCAGGCTAAGACAGCCCCAGAGAAGAGATTCTCAGCAGTCATATTAAGGACTTCCGGGGTGGGGGGATTTTTATTCATAAATAACAGCCCCAGGGAACAGCATGCACTTGGTCATTCCGGCAAGCCTGGCTTAATATGCAAATGAACCCCTGGGGTGGCAGGCTAAGAGTAGGGTAGGTTGGGGCTGCACCTGTGCACTCCAGATGCTGCCCAAGTCTTGAAAAGCTCAGCCAAGGGAGAAGGAGCAGAGAACTGGCCGCTACTGGGGCCTCTTTGGATTCCAGTTCTCCTGGGTCTGAGCCCCAGAAAGGAAAGGGCTACTGCTCAATCCTGGAGTTCGGCCAGAGGGAGGAGGCCTGATCTTGCAGCATGGCCTTGTAAATCAGACAGGGACCATGGAAATAGCTCACGTGAGCCCTTCTATCCTCTGCTCATGGCCCGGAGACAGCAGAAAGGGTTTCGCAAGAGATGGACTTCAAGGGAGTGTCATCTGTACATTAAAGGACAGCTGCGCTAGGTTCTGATCCGTCTTGTCATTCTTCGTCCCTGGACCTTTGCAAACATCCTGGTAGGCTCTGGGGGACGTTGAGACACGTGATGATAAGTGACTGCTCCGGACTGGGGGGTTCGCTGAGGGTCTGGTTCCGCCCTCCTCTGCCCGGACCCTGCACCTGTTCACAGCCGCAGCTCTGAATAATGCAAGAAAGTGTCGGAGCTCAGGATGAGAAAGATAAATTCTGGAAAATGTCTGGTGTTGGTGAGCCTGTGAATTTATAGTCGCACCGTGCTGGCGGGAGGAAGATTACGTGGCTGAAGCGAGAATGAGTTACGGCCCCTGAAGGAGGAACTGGTTCACTTATCATGTAACCATTCGTGTGGTGTCTGCGCTGTCCGGCACGCTTCGGACAGTGAATAAAGGTTCTCGGAACCTTCTGAACTGGTGCCCTCCCTGGGATACCATCTAATTCTCTGCCTATCACTGTGCCCCCCCTTCACACCGTAAATTCCACAACGCAGCCTCTTTTCCAGGGTGCGTCTGAATAGTGTATGTGTTTCCAGGGCTGGCCCAACCAGTAAACAAGACTAGGCCGTTGCCTAGGGCAGCAGCAGCTGGAGGCAGCAAAGAACTGCTGAGTCTAAGCAGAACAATAGATCTTGAGAGCCCACAAACTCAATGATGGGGGGGGGGGGGGGGTTGATTTTCAAATAGTAAATCGCCCTCCCAATTTGTGTGCTTGTGATATACACACATAGAAACACACACTTCCACCAACAATAGCAGCAAGGTTTAATATTTAAAAGCATGATGTCTTGTCTTGGGGGAGGGGGCTGAAAGTTGGCCCTGCCTGTTATATGGCAGCATTCAGCACACGAGATGCCCTAGTTAATCGAATTTCCTCTTAGTTGGGGATCTCACATATAATCATAAGCTCCCATCCCCTCCCCCTTCCCCGCCCACACACTGGCTATGAAATCAAAAATATTCATTGTGTGTTTTGCAAGCTGAGGAGGAGGGGGTGAAGGTCCTTGGTGGTGCCCTGTGGTCTCTCTGGCTGCGCACTTCCACACTGGGTCCAGTTCCACTCAGATCAGGTAACAGTCTACAGTAACCGGGCAAGGGGCAGCCCAGATTAATTTGTGCATATCTGAAAGCGATTGGATGGAGCTGCTAGTGTTGAGCCCTGGCAAAAGCAGTTCAGCTTGCTGTTAAATCCCTGCCAAAAATGTTACTCAAGGTGTGCTGTACTCTGGAGATCAGCACTGGGATGGGTTCAAATCTTAGCTCTGTCACTGACTGTGGGGACAACCTAAAATAATTCCCTTCATCTTTCTATAACTCAGAGTCAGTGGAAAAGCTGGGATTAGAACTATCTGTGATCTTGGGGCAAATGTCCGTGCTTTCCTGTGCCTGAGTTCTAATCCCAGCTCTGCCACTGACTGTGATCATGGGGCTTGTCTCTTTACCTCCCTGTACCTGCCTAGTCCATGCTGGTAAGTAGTTTCTTCAGTAAATATAACATCTATATATATAAAAGGCACCTCCTACGTTCCAATGAAGCCTCAAGCTGGAAACTTGAGGCGCCAGAGATATCCGGTTTGGCCTGCAGTCAGTGTAGATCCGCCCTCGCGTCAAAACGCGATGACGTAGAGGGCGGGGCGGGAAAGGCACAACGCACGAGTTCCACGGATTCTGTGACAGCAGCGGGGAGTCCCACACATTCAGTGACAGCAGCGGGGAGAGCGCTGCGAACTTTAAGCACAAACTCGCAACCAAGTGACTGAGGGACGGAGGGAGGGAGGGAGAGGGGGGTGTGGAAATCGGAAGTGAGGGACGGAGGGGGGGGGGGCTGGAACTCGGGAGGGAGGATGGTGGGGGGGGGGATTACCTTGCTAGCGTCCGTTTCATTTTTATCCGAGACGGGCATTTCTCACTATTTTCATAATTTCGAAAATTCTGGGGCTTTCCCCTCTTTGAGTTGAACCTAGGGAGCCCTCATTTTGAGTTAGGCAAGAAATGAAGTACGCAGTTTGATTCTGGAGCTAGGACATACTCTGCTTCATTCGGCCCGTGTGTGTGGGGTGGAGGTGGGGGGTCATTATTCAGAATCACTTTGTGCTGTTGAAAGGGAACAGCCTGTGAAATTCATGGTCTATGGGGAATGTGGGTGCTGTCCATGGTGCTGCCACTGACCTGGCTTGGCTGGTTGGCTGTATTTCTGTTCTGGCTTGACAGGATGTGTCCTAAATCTTATTGTGACTCCTGCCTGACTTTGCACTTTAAAAGGTGACCTGACATACAGCCCCAACTGAAGGCAATATTTGATTATTAAAAATTGTGTTTCGCACAATCTAAAATTCCAAGCAGATTACAAAATAAAACATACAAAATCATTAACTAACAAAATACAGACACAATGGGAAGAATAAAATGCAACGTTACCAATCCTCTATAAAAATCAATCAACTATTGAGAGCTTTCATTATGCCTTATGTTTAAGAAAAAGCTTTTTTTTAAATAAATGTGTCTTGTGGGGAGACCCCAGCACCCCATAACACAGTAATTTAAGTCAGAACATAGGGGCATTAGGTTACGTAATACTTCCCTTTATCCCCTGTTCTCCATTCCCAGCTCTGGCCTTTAGACTTTTAAGGAGTGCCAGACTGAGTTCTGGTCCCGACTATCCTTTCCTTATGGAGGAACAGACCCTTCCCCCTGCTCCCTGAGATTCCTCAGAAGAGGTAATATCTCTCTGGAGGCAGCTCATCTCTTTCAAGCTTGCCACAGGAAGGCTGAGGGCAGCAAATGCTTCATCAGAGAGAAGGAGGTCAATTAAGAAGGAAGCAGGAACATGTGAAAGATAGAGAAGAGCCTCAGATAATACAGCTGAGAAGGAACCTAGGAGGAGGAAGAGAGGCAAGCAAGATTTGCAGAGTTCCCTCTATCCTGACCAAGACCATCCTCCGGCATTAATACTTCCCTTTCACAGTAAGCCCTGACCCAGGCTTATTGTACTTGTGTTATTCTGGGGGGAGGGGGGGGGAGTGGATGTAAGCAGGGGTGAGAGGACACTGCTTCCATGTCTATGCCTTCTACCATCCCTCTATGGAGTATCCTGGTTTAACCACATCTCTCCCTTTCTTGCAGCATATGAACATAAGCATTGCCATACTGGGACAGACCGAAGGTCCATCAAGCCTAGTATCTTGTTTCCAACAGTGGCCAATCCAGTTCACAAGTACCTGACAAGATCCCAAAACAGATTTTATGCTGCTTATCCTAGAAATAAGGACTGGATTTTCGCAAGTCCATCTTAATAATAGGTTATAGACTTCATTTAGGAAATTAACCAAACCTTTTTTAAACCCTGCTAAGCTAACTGCTTTTACCCCATTCTCTGGCAACAAATTCATGCTGACACGTAGTCCTATATTGCATTAAATGTAAGCTTTTGCTTCTAATCCACCGAGTTCTGCCTTCTGACCAGGTCTTACAACTTATCCATGTATGTTCTTTCTTGAAGTCTGCATTTATCTCACCCCCGCTCCTTACTGTCCCTCCCCCTACTTATTCTAGAATCTGGTCAGTTTGGTCACCTTTTTGAGGCTTGGTCGTGAAAATAAATGGACCAAGTAAAGTCGACCAAACGCTCGTCGAGGACGCCCTTCTTTTTTCCATTATTGGCCAAGGACGCCCATGTGTTAAGCACGTCCCAGTCCCGCCTTTGCTATGCCTCCGACACGCCCCCATGAACTTTGGTCATCCCCGCGACGGACTGCAGTTGAGGATGCCAAAAAAAAATTGGCTTTCGATTATGCTGATTTGGGCGACCCTGAGAGAAGGACGCCCATCTCCCGATTTGTGTCGAAGGATGGACGCCCTTCTCTTTCGAAAATGCCCCTGAAAGTGGCATTTGGACATTTTATTTGCCAAAACATTCAAATGGCTATTTTTGAAACACATATTTAAGATGTTTTTCTATGCAGCTTGTCTGCACTGCGTCCAAATCACAAGGGAGCATGTCATGGGCTTGACCGGGCATTCCCAAAACTTGTGGTGGAAAAAGTGTGAGCTCTCCAAAACCCACCAAAAACCTATTGTACCTACATATAGGCAAGACCTGAAGACACAAGGGCTATTGTACTGGGGTACAGTAGGATTTTGGTGGGCTCACCATACAATATAAGGGGGTAACGGTGAGCTGTGTACCTGGGAGCTTTTATATGACGTCCACAGCAGTGGCCCCTAGGGTGCCCCACTGCTCTCTTGGGATGTCTGTGTGGCTTCTCCTACATCCCAATGGCTTGATTTTGTGCATTTTTCACTTGGACGTTTTTTTTCAAAAATGGTCCAAAAAGACAGAAGCCCTGAGCACAACAATGTCTATCAAATGGCCATTTCTGTTTGGACAATGTCCATATTCGCTACTGGATTTTTGGACGTTTTCCACAAAGTCGGATTTATACGTTATATCAAAAATGCCCCTCAGAACTGACTTACAGGTGGACACATGCATTTAATTACGAGAATTCATTTAGAGTCTTTTCTGCACACCCCCTACCACCTCATGATATCAGCTTTAGCTGAAAGATGTGGCAGAGATGCTCCTTTGGTCCTTGGCTCAGTCCTTCCTCGGCTCCGAGCTGTGTTCTTGGCAGGCTGCGAGTGCCTTGTTCCATCAGCCCAACAATTTTCCAAAGCTGCAGATGAGTACTAGATAGCAGAGGTCACTTCTTCAGACGGTGGCACTGAGGCTGACTGCAGGGTGAGCATCCTGCAAGGTGCCAGATTGCCTCTAGTGATAGCTTTTGACCACCATCAGGTGCTTTATGCATGATTCAACAGGGACATTGGCTCCAGGCCTGGGTCTGTTCCCTTTTCACACAGCAGCAGGGAGCTAACTTGGAGCAAGATTTGGAGATTGGAGCCAGCACAGAACTATCTTCAGCTGGCTGGGAGAAAACTGAATATTGTATAACCAATCAGGGCAGCTGAACATTGCATAAGCCATAAATCTCCACACAGGGCTCCTGACGCACTGAAATGTCGAATAATTGCCAATGCAAATTATTGTCAGGCAGGAGAAGCCTCGGAGTTTTCTGTGGTTACAGAATTATAGTTTCAGATTGTGATGATCGTGCAACCGTGCCAGGAAACCCCAGTGTACCTTCTCCTTGTCCTCTCTCCTGTCCCTTGCACAAACATCGGTCTGTCCCATACTCACCACATCTGCATCTGCTCTGCAATATTTTGGACCAAGGCAATTGGGTTATCAGCTCAACACTTACATCATAAAGGTTCAGATGCAAAAGGAAACTGAGAAAGACCATTCTATCTACATCAATACTATCGACATTACATAAGTATTGCCATACTGGGAAAGACCAGAGGTCCATCAAGCCCAGCATCCTGTTTCCAACAGTGGCCAATCCAGGTCACAGATACCCGGCAAGATCCCCAAAATGTACAAAACATTTTATACTGCTTATCCCAGAAATAGTGGATTTTCCCCAAGTCCATTTAATAATGGTCTATGGACTTTTTCTTTAGGAAGCCATTCAAACCTTTTTTAAACTCCGCTAAGCCAACCGCCTTTACCACATTCTCTGGCAACAAATTCCAGAGTTTAATTACACGTTGGGTGAAGAAAAAAATTTATCCGATGCATTTTAAATTTACTACATTGTAGCTTCATTGCATGCCCCCTAGTCCTAGTATTTTTGGAAAGCGAAAACAGACGCTTCACATCTACCCATTCAACTCCACTCATTATTTTATAGACCTCTATCATATCTCCCCTCAGCTGCCTTTTCTCCAAGCTGAAGAGCCCTAGCCGCTTTAGCCTTTCCTCATAGGGAAGTCGTCCCATCCCCTTTACCATTTTCGTCGCCCTTCTCTGCACCTTTCCTAATTCCACTATATCTTTTTTGAGATGCGGCGACCAGAATTGAACACAATATTCGAGGTGGTTGCACCATGGAGCGATACAAAGGCATTATAACATCCTCATTTTTGTTTTCCATTCCATTTCTAGTAATATCTAACATTCTATTTGCTTTCTTAGCCGCCGCAACACACTGAGCAGAAGGTTTCAACGTATCATCAACGATGACACCTAGATCCCTCTCTTGGTCCGCGACTCCTAACGTGGAACCTTGCATGACGTAGCTATAATTCGGGTCCCTCTTTCCCACATGCATCGCTTTGCACTTGCTCACATTTAGACGCCCAGTCTCCCAGTCTCGTAAGGCCCGCTTGTAATTTTTCACAATCCTCCCGCGATTTAACGACATTAACAATTAAAGGTACTTGGAAGGGAGAATAATTTATTGCTAGTAGTAATACTTTTTTTCTGATTCATAGGGCAAAGTCTTGAGAAAGCTTAAGGCAAAACACGTCCCCTTTGGAAGACATTTGAGATAAGTACTCAATTTGTAAGATATGAAGATATAATATATAAGATGGAATCAAAGGATTAAATGGATTTTATCCAGTATTTAGTAATTGTGAAAATCTATTTTAAAAAACCCAAAATAGATTGATGACAAAATAAGGCGAATCGCCTACTTCCATATGGAAGCTCACCTCTGAAGATCTGTAAATTTATAAATATTATAAATAATAATATTATGTGATTTATATTTAAAACAACTGAATTGTGTTTCATTTTCAACTTACTGTTGACATGACATACAAGCTAAAATGGAACGAAGACTACAGGAAGCAAATACCTCTTACAGGATAGAAGAGTCTTAAAGTTAAGAGTTCAGATAGGAAATAGAAGGCGAGGAGAATTTTTAAAGCCATTTACCTAAAACTAGACATGAATTTCCACAGTGAGCCTATTTTTAGCAGGATCCCAGAGTCACTGGGAGTGGAAGAGCAGCCTTAACGGGTACAACAGGGGCTGAGAACCAGGGAAACCCTGTTAAAATCCCAGGGCTGCTCCTTGTGACATTGGGCAAGTCGCTTAACCCTCCATTTGCTCAGATGCAGACTTAGGGGCCGACGCTCAAAACTACCACCGGCGTTAAGAAAATATCCAAAAGGGCTGCGGTAACAAGATAATAGTATAACTCAAAACATGTCCCACGTTAGAAAAAGAAAGTGAAAATAACTCTTAACGGGAAGGAAAAGCCTCAAAGAGTTTCAAGCAATTTCAACTTATAGAACTGTACTGATCAACTCTTCATCATCGGCAAAAAGCTTCCATGTACCATACTAGCAATGTTCATAATTCAAAAATCATCACAGATAGACACACTTAATGCATCTCAGCCAGCTTCTTAAATCCCCAGGACATTTGAATTATGATTTTTGATTTATGAACATTGCTAGTATGATAGAGGGAGAGTTTTTGCCGATGATGAAGAGTTGATCAGTACAGTTCTATAAGTTGAAATTGCTTGAAGCTCTTTGAGGCTTTTCCTTCCCATTAAGAGTCATTTTCACTTTCTTTTTGTTAACGCTGGGTTTGCAAGCACTGACGTTAATGTGCGTGATAAAGATGGCCGCAAATTGTAGTGCGTTCAAAATCTGCACCATGGTTCATAAAATTATCTACGGCGAAGCCCCAGGATACATGACAGACGTCATGGACCTACCAACCAGAAACATAACAAGATCCACACGAACATACCTAAATCTCCACTACCCAAGCCGCAAAGGACTCAAATACAAATCAACTTACGCATCCAGCTTCTCCTGTATAAGCACACAACTATGGAACGTATTACCAAACGCCGTGAAAACAACGTACGACCACCTAAACTTCCGGAAATCACTAAAAACTAACCTGTTCAAAAAGGCATACCCTACCGACCCAACTTAAATGCCTGAACCCTGCAACACAACGAAACCAAAGCTCGTACTGGACATAACTCTTCCTCCCTACGATTCCCTAATGTGTCTGTTACACATGATCTTTATTCTACCACAACAACACTTTGTATTTATTCATCCTGGAATTGGTGATCGCCATTACGGTACTTGTAAGCCACATTGAGCCTGCAAATAGGTGGCAAAATGTGGGATACAAATGTAACAAATAAAATTAATTTCTTCCCAACGCACAAGCAGAAATGATGGATCCCTAATGCCCCAAATTTATCGCCAGGTCAGGGGCATCACAGAAGGTTTTCAGGAGAAGATTTCTTGTTCTTTCTCACATTAAACTGCAGGTTTTGTCTTCTTTTGCAAGCGGAAGGAATCCCGTTCGAGCTTAAGCGCCGATAGTGAGAAACCAACGTATGCGCAAGTCCAAACAAAACCGGAAACAAAAACACACAGCAGCACCTGGTTTTCTGCACTTAAATATGAGCCTTTCAAAAATGTTAAAAGTGCAAACAATTTGTGAAAGGCTCATATTTCAAAGCACAGAAGAACAGTGCCGATGTGTAAAAAATTAACTGTGCATATTATTTGCATATTGTTTCCTTTGAGCATCGCTTAGCTATTTTTCTGTGCTGTCGATGTGCTATGGGGTTTGAGCATCGGCCCCTGACTTTGTGAACTCTCTGTGGACAGGAAAATACCTCCCGTACCTGAATCAACTCATCTTGAGTCACTGCTGGAAAAGATATCAACTAAATCTAAAAATCCCTTCTCTTCCCATGGTTATATTTGGCCCAGAGATGTGGAAACTATGAGGGGCCAAACTGAAATAGATGTTATCCCTATCTCCTTTCACACATTATGGAACAGTCTGGACCTAACACCTTGAAACTCTAGTTACACCCACAAGCCACAGAAAAACTGTGCCTGGAGACCTTGCCCAGGATCATTGTGGACAGGGCTTTTTTAGAGAGGGTACTTGGGGGTACTGAGTACCCGCACCTTTTCCATTGTCTGCTAAAATTGACCCATGGACCTCTAATGATAGAGCTCAGGCTCTACACACCAATTCTGCCTTGTCATAGATTCTGTGACTGGTTGCAGGGGGCCTGGTTATTGTGCGGAGGGTCCCCCAGTAATCACTTCACCCCTGAAGGGTGATCTAGTATTTGACTACCTTTTCCATTGTCTGCTAAAATTGACCCATGGACCTCTAATGATAGAGCTCAGGCTCTACACACCAATTCTGCCTTGTCATAGATTCTGTGACTGGTTGCAGGGGGCTTGGCTACTGTGGGGTGGGTCTCTCAGTGATCACCCCATTCCTGAAGGGTGGCCTGGCAATTGAGTACCAGCACCTTTTCCATTGTCTGCTAAAATTGACCCATGGACCTCTAATGAAAGAGCTCAGGCTCTACACACCAATTCTGCCTTGTCATAGATCCTGTGACTGGTTGCAGGGGACCTGGCTATTATGGGGTGGGTCTCTCAGTGACCACCCCACCCCTGAAGGGTGGCCTGGCATTTGAGTACTGGCACCTTTTTCGCTAGAAAAAAATGCACTGATTGTGGGGGGCTCAGACTGCCATAATGCCAACCTGAACTGGTTTCACAAATACTAGCAACCCTTACATCTCTTGATCAAAGAAACCAGTTTTCCGCCCTCTCCAATTGCAAATACAATATTTATCCCTCGCCGTTTTTCACTCTGCTTATAATCTGTTTATGCAATAAACACATCAAAGGTCCAACAGCAGTGACTGTTCCAACTGTAATTTGGAAAACAAAGTGATTTTCACTACAAAGTTTTGCAGAGCTGCAGTTTTTTTCAGCTGGTTTGGAATTGGTTTGTTTGATGTTCCCATCTATTATACTAATGAAGCTTTTTCCTGGACTAGTTGTGGGAGAATAAATGCACGGCCAAAGTCTACGCGATGCCCAACCTGAACAGGAAAACAAAATGGAAAATGCCTGTCAAATTGGTCAAAAGGAACCAGTGGGACCGGCTCCCTGCGAGAAGCAGCTGCAGCAACCCAGGGTAACAGTTGCCCACCCATGTGTTGCAAAAGAACTGACCACCACCTGTCCATGGATTCAGTCAGAACCATAAAAAAATGAGACAGGCATTAATCCTCTGCTCTCTTTCTCGTTATCATGTCAAGAGCCGGCGGGTGGCCGGGTGTGTGGGTTTACACTTAAAGAGGATCTGCTCCCACCTGGACCCCCAAATTTCCCAGCAAAGGCTCCATTGGATACAAGGACTGAAGGTAGTGCTGTCTCCCACTAACGCCCCTTCCCCCAAATTATAAAGAGATGACCGGATTTGTCATTTGGGTTTTATATCATTTATATGATTTCCTTTTCCTATTAGTACAGTTTGTACAACATCACACTAGAATGAAAAATAAAATCTAAGTTTTTATGTCCAAAGCTTACTCCTGTTACTGCCATAAGAGAGGTGCATAAAACCAAACCATAAAAATTGGAATGATAAATCCCACGTCAATAATACTCCGGCTAACACATCAACAACCAAAAACAACTGTAACACAGCCATAATACTACTGAAAACTGACTTATTCAAGAAGGCATACAACAAACAACTGTCCCAATTACCAAACAACAAGAATGAAGATTAAGATTGATCTGAACCCAATCATGCGACCGAGCAAACTCAATGACCTTAATGAACAAATAATACCACTTCTAATCTAATATCGACTACTAAGCAACCACAAAATGCCGACTAACCTTACCGCCATACACTAATACTCTCACCCTAATGTCCTCACCTGAGCAACTACACAATGCCGACACCTACACAAGATCACAATGTATTCTTTCACCATGTTTGTACGCACTTGATTGTAAAACCATGTACTAATATGTACGCAAGATCACAATGTATTCTTTCACCATGTTTGACCGCACTTGATTGTAAAACCATGTACTAATATGTACGCAAGATCACAATGCATTCTTTCACCATGTTTGTACGCACAATCACAATGTATTCTTTCATCATGTTTGTACGCACTTGATTGTAAAACCATGTACTAATATGTACGCAAGATCACAATGCATTCTTTCACCATGTTTGTACGCACAATCACAATGTATTCTTTCACCATGTTTGTACGCACTTGATTGTAAAACCATGTACTAATATGTACGCAAGATCACAATGTATTCTTTCACCATGTTTGTACGCACTTGATTGTAAAACCATGTACTAATATGTACGCAAGATCACAATCAAGCTCATTTTCAAAGCACATAGCCTCCCAAAGTTCCATAGAAACCTATGGAACTTAGCCTCCCAAAGTGCTTTGAAAATATGCCTCAATGTATTCTTTCACCATGTTTGTACGCACTTGCAGAGTCATGGAATCGGAGGTAGGGTATTATTATGGATTAAGAACTGGTTGAAAGATAGGAAGCAGAGAGTAGGATTGCGTGGCCAGTATTCTCAGTGGAGGAGGGTAGTTAGTGGGGTCCCGCAGGGGTCTGTGCTGGGTCCGTTGCTTTTTAATGTATTTATAAATGACCTAGAGATGGGAATAACTAGTGAGGTAATTAAATTCGCCGATGACACAAAATTATTCAGGGTCGTCAAGTCGCAGGAGGAATGTGAACGATTACAGGAGGACCTTGCGAGACTGGGAGAATGGGCGTGCAAGTGGCAGATGAAGTTCAATGTTGACAAGTGCAAAGTGATGCATGTGGGTAAGAGGAACCCGAATTATAGCTACGTCTTGCAAGGTTCCGCGTTAGGAGTTACGGATCAAGAAAGGGATCTGGGTGTCGTCGTCGATGATACGCTGAAACCTTCTGCTCAGTGTGCTGCTGCGGCTAGGAAAGCGAATAGAATGTTGGGTGTTATTAGGAAGGGTATGGAGTCCAGGTGTGCGGATGTTATAATGCCGTTGTATCGCTCAATGGTGCGACCGCACCTGGAGTATTGTGTTCAGTACTGGTCTCCGTATCTCAAAAAAGATATAGTAGAATTGGAAAAGGTACAGCGAAGGGCGACGATAATGATAGTGGGGATGGGACGACTTTCCTATGAAGAGAGGCTGAGAAGGCTAGGGCTTTTCAGCTTGGAGAAGAGACGGCTGAGGGGAGATATGATAGAAATGTATAAAATAATGAGTGGAATGGATCGGGTGGATGTGAAGCGACTGTTCACGCTATCCAAAAATACTAGGACTAGAGGGCATGAGTTGAAGCTACAGTGTGGTAAATTTAAAACGAATCGGAGAAAATTTTTCTTCACCCAACGTGTAATTAGACTCTGGAATTCGTTGCCGGAGAACGTGGTACGGGCGGTTAGCTTGACGGAGTTTAAAAAGGGGTTAGATAGATTCCTAAAGGACAAGTCCATAGACCGCTATTAAATGGACTTGGAAAAATTCTGCATTTTTAGGTATAACTTGTCTGGAATGTTTTTACGTTTGGGGAGCGTGCCAGGTGCCCTTGACCTGGATTGGCCACTGTCGGTGACAGGATGCTGGGCTAGATGGACCTTTGGTCTTTCCCAGTATGGCACTACTTATGTACTTATGATTGTAAAACCATGTGCATATTTGTAGTCCGGAATGGCAATCGCCATTACAGCAAATGTAAGCCACATTGAGCCTGCAAATAGGTGGGAAAATGTGGGATACAAATGCTACAAATAAATAAATAAACCTAAAACACCATCAGCAAAACATAACCATAATACTCTAGAGCTAATACAGCAACAGCAAAATACAACTATATCACAACCATAATACTAAACCTAACAGATTAACAATACTAACAATAAACGTAACAGTAGCACGGACCAAAAAATAAGTCACAAGACCACGCAGGCACTAAGCGAACATATGAAACGAAATTTGCACGTAGCGCACACTGAAAGGCTTTGGTACATCCTGAGTGACACAGGCGATATTTCTTTCATTAGTTGTGTCATTATGGGTGGCAAACAATACAGAACGTTGCGTTATCCTTACCACGGCCTTATTCTGAACTTTTGCTACTCATCTCAACGTAGAAAGTCATGACATTAAAAAAAAACATCCAGCACAAAAATGGGAACTGAACGATGGCCGTAACGAGAAGTAACGCAGCTGTGAGACGGCCCTGAAAATGGAGCCGCACAAGGCATGATCGCGAAAACCAGAAGCAAGAAATATAGCACACTCAGAAACGAGTGCTTGATGTTTTCATGCTGTTTTGAAATGACAGCAGGTCCCTGGATAATAATTCTCCTGCAGGTGTTGGAAATATCGCTCCTTCTAGGAGCTGTCTCACTGCAAAAGCCTCTCCCCTCTTTCCATTAGATTCCGAGTTTCAGCCCCTCCTCCCCACATCTGCATGCTTGCATGGTAAGCTCAAGGGGGTAGGAATGCTCTCCCATTCTACTGCACCTGACTGCCTTGGGATTTGCTCGGACACTAGTCACCAGGTGTGCCGGCTTTATGGAAGGTCTTTTACACTTCAGTCGACCAGACAAAACCCTGCAGCTACTTTTAAATGGAAGTTTAGTATCAGGCAAATGCTCATCCCCATCATACTCCTGACGCTCTCAGGAATAGATCACTATAGCACAGCAATGCAGTGGTTCACAGTCTGGGACACTGATCACAATTTCACTGATCGATTAGCCACCTCTCCAAATCCAAGCTGAAGGTGAGTTATAATCAGGCACCAGTTACTTCCCTGTCAAGAAAGCTCCCAACTGAAGGACTGGATTAACTAATGTGTGTTAAGGTGTTACTGCAATTCATTGAATGATATTTAACATTATTGTCAAGGGGGCCTATTTACTAAGGAAAGGACTCATTTGCCTGACTGTGTTATTATACAGTAATGCTTGCACTAAATTAACACATTATTGCAGATTAGTGGAGGAGTGGCCTAGTGGTTAGGGTGGTGGACTTTGGTCCTGGGGAACTGAGGAACTGAGTTCAATTCCCACTTCAGGCACAGGCAGCTCCTTGTGACTCTGGGCAAGTCACTTAACCCTCCATTGCCCCATGTAAGCCGCATTGAGCCTGCCATGAGTGGGAAAGCGCGGGGTACAAATGTAACAAAAATAAAATAGATACTATTGGAGATTCTACATGCAATGTTGCTACTATTGGAGATTCTACATGGAATGTTGCTATTCCACTAGCAACATTCCATGTGGAAGGCTGCGCAGGCTTCTGTTTCTGTGAGTCTGACGTCCTGCAGGTATGTGCAGGACGTCAGACTCACAGAAGCAGAAGCCTGCGCGGCCACATTGGTGATCTGCAAGGGCCAACTTCTACATGGAATGTTGCTTCTCTCTGAGATTCTACATGGAATGTTGCTACTATTGGAGATTCTACATGGAATGTTGCTACTACTGGAGATTCTACGTGGAATGTTGCTACTACTGGAGATTCTACATGGAATGTTGCTATTCCACTAGCAACATTCCATGTAGAAGCCTGCGCGGCCACATTGGTGATCTGCAAGGGCCGACTTCTACATGGAATGTTGCTACTCTCTGAGATTCTACATGGAATGTTGCTACTATTGGAGATTCTACATGGAATGTTGCTACTACTGGAGATTCTACATGGAATGTTGCTATTCCACTAGCAACATTCCATGTGGAAGGCTGCGCAGGCTTCTGTTTCTGTGAGTCTGACGTCCTGCAGGTATGTGCAGGACGTCAGACTCACAGAAGCAGAAGCCTGCGCGGCCACATTGGTGATCTGCAAGGGCCAACTTCTACATGGAATGTTGCTTCTCTCTGAGATTCTACATGGAATGTTGCTACTATTGGAGATTCTACATGGAATGTTGCTACTACTGGAGATTCTACGTGGAATGTTGCTACTACTGGAGATTCTACATGGAATGTTGCTATTCCACTAGCAACATTCCATGTAGAAGCCTGCGCGGCCACATTGGTGATCTGCAAGGGCCGACTTCTACATGGAATGTTGCTACTATTGGAGATTCTACATGGAATGTTCCTACTATTGGAGATTCTACGTGGAATGTTGCTATTCCACTAGCAACATTCCATGTAGAAGGCTGCGCAGGCTTCTGTTTCTGTGAGTCTGGCACGTACGTGCAGGACGTCAGACTCACAGAAGCAGAAGCCTGCGCAGCCACATTGGTGATCTGCAAGGGCCGACTTCTACATGGAATGTTGCTAGTGGGACTCTGGGCAAGTCACTTAACCCTCCATTGCCCCATGTAAGCCGCATTGAGCCTGCCAAGAGTGGGAAAGCGTGGGGTAAAAATGTAACAAAAACAATGAGGTTTTAAGAGTTGCACTTTCATTAGCACAGACCCTAAGACAACGGAGAGGGGTGGGGGTGGGGTGTATGTGCGCGTGCAAAGTCACACTCATGTTATTACGCAAAAGCTCCTTGCTAAGAAATGAGAAGCTCCTAAGTCCAGCCAGGGAGCAGTGGGTGGTTTTCACTGCATAACCTCGGCTCTTCTGTGCACCTAGTACAGGTGGGATCTGGGGTTCTGCTGCTGGGTAAATTATTACAAAGTTTTCTGTTTAAAAGTGAGGCAGGAGAGGAGCTGGGTGGCAGCTACGTGGCATCCAAGATGGTTGATGCAAGGAAGGAGGATGCTAAACATTGTCCTGAGTAAAGAGAGGGGATTTCAATGGTCCCAGTCCCTGGCTAGCAGCTGGGACAGATCCCCAGTAATGTGGAAAGGAAGAGGTGGTCAGAGTGGATGGGTCAGCTGGTCTTTTTCTGATATTATTTATTCCATTACTCAGTACAATGTTATAGAAACGAAAGCAGATAAAGACCCTATGGCCTAGCCAGTCTGGCCATCCATGCTATCTACCCTCCCTATCACTCCCTTAGAGATCCTATGCACTTGTCCTGAGCTCTCTTGAATTCAGAGACTGTTTTTTTTTTGTTACATTTGTACCCCGCGCTTTCCCACTCATGGCAGGCTCAATGCGGCAGGCAATGGAGGGTTAAGTGACTTGCCCAGAGTCACAAGGAGCTGCCTGTGCCGGGAATCAAACTCAGTTCCTCAGTTCCGCAGGACCAAAGTCCACCACCCTAACCACTAGGCCACCCCTCCACCCCCACCATTTCCATTGGGAGGCCATGCCACAAATTCACCACCCTTTCTGTGAATTTTCCTCAGGTTACTTCTGAGTCTGTCCCCTTTCACTTTCATCCTCTGCCCCCCTCGTTCCAGAGCTTTCTTTCAATTCAAAGAGACTGGCCTCCTGTGCATTCATGCCACGTAGATATTACAATGTCTCTATCGTATCTCCCCTCTCCTGCCCTTCTTTCAAAGTATACATATTGAGATCTTTAAGAATGTCCCCATATGCTTTGTGACAGAAACCACTGACCATTTTAGTAGCTGTCCTCAAGACCAACTCCATCCTGTTTACCTTTTTGAATGTTCAGCCAGAATTGTACACAATGTTCTAAATGAGGTCTCACCAGAGTCTTATACAGGGGCATCATCACCTCCTTTTTCCTACTGTCCATTCCTCTCCTTATGCACCCGAGCATCCTTCTAGCTTTTGCTGTTGCCTTTTCTACCTCTTTGGTTACCTTAATATCAGCACATATGACCACACCCAAGTCTCGCTCCTAAACTGTACTGTTCACATTGGATTTTGCAGCCTAAATGCATGACCCTGCAAGTTTGTTAGATCCCTCCTCATGTTATCCACAACATCAGGGGTATCTACCCTATTACAGATTTTGGCATCATCCACAAAGAGGAAAACCTTACTGGACAACCCCTTCAGCAATATCACTTACAAAAGTGTTAAGAACCGACCCAAGAACCAAACCTTGCAGCACACAACTGGTAACGTCCTTTTCCTCAGAATGAGCTCCGTTTACCTCTACCCTCTGTCGCCTTCCACTCAACCAGCTCCTAAGTTGATTATTTCTTTTGCTTGTGAATTTTCCATTTGTATTTATTTCAGATTTGAGGATGATATTTCCTCCCAGGAATGTTTATGTTTATTAAAACTTGATATTCCTCCAAATACTAAAAAAAGGTGCCAAGCGGTTTACAATAAATTTATACAACAAAATAAAATAGAAAAGAACTCCATTATAAATAGGACAGAAGGCGACCAATCATACAAGACCGTACATAATAACAATGCGCACTTCAATCCTGCAAGCTGTGTACCAAGGACCACATCGTTAACCGGAATCAAAAGCTTGCTGAAAATAATGAGCTTTTAGAAAGGTTTTCAATCTTCGAAATGACATCTCAGGCAATTTCAAAGTGAAGGAGCCAAACAAGAAAAGGCAGAGTGTCTAGTAGCCTCATAGTTAACATGCCTAGGGTTGGATATAACTAGTCTGTGTGAATAGAGGGATCTAAGTTGACGAACGGGAGTATACGGAATGATCAGATTAGATAAGTACAAAGGCGTACCAGAGTAATACATACACCTTGTGAACTAAAATACGAATTTTAAAGAGAAAACAGAATTTAATAGGAAGCCAGTGAAACTGATGCAACAGAGGGGATGCATGTTCCCACCTATTAGTCTTACAAAGAAAACGAGCTGTGCAATTCTGAAGAGTTTGGAGTCTCTTCAATTGAGATTGGATTACTGTAACGTGATTTACGCAGGTTTACCACAAACGGGATATTAGCAATGCATAGAGTGCTGTACGTAGACATTGAAAATCTAGTGAAGAACAGATAGTGCGCAAAGAGTGTGGCAAAACCTAGTCTAATTACATCTGAAATATGTTTAACAAAAGAAAGCTGAGAATCAAACCAAACTCTAAGGTATTGAAAACAGAAAACAGGTTTGAGTGGTAAGCCAAAAAGTACAGGAAGAGTGGCAGGGGTAGGTAATAAACCTGTTATCCAGCATGTTGTTGTCTTTTCTGGGTTGAACTTCGGATTGTTCTGGAACAGCCAATCTGCCATTGCAGAAAGGCAAACTTGCAGAGGCTGCAGATTAATGTTTAAAGGAGATGTAGGGTCAACTAGTACGTTATTGTCTGCATAGACGTAAAATTTTGATATTAAAGGACTTTATAAGAGTGGTTAATGAACAGTATGGGTGACAGTACTGAACCCTGTGGGACACCACAGGTTGAAAAGTACAGGGAAGAAACTTGAGAACCCATACCAACCACGAAAGACTGTGTCAAAAGAAATGAGGAACCCCATTGGAAGTTCCAGAGCTTCCAATCTCAGTGGGTCTAGCTAAGAACAAAGAATAATTCACCAGGTCAAATGCTGCAGATAGGTCCAAGGAGACCACAAGTGAAATATGGCCTTTATCATTCAGAAGAGCAGTGATAATAGGCTCTGTACTATGACCAACCTAAAGCCAGATTATCTTCAATTGCAGGATTACTGTTCTAAAACTTAAGTTTTCTGTTGAAATTGACGGAAAAAGTTATTTGTCTTGGAAGTAAAATATAAGTTTGACCCGGCCAATTACTGACCAGTTTCGGATGGAACCAAGTTACGTTTCTTGAGGATAGGCGAGCACCGGTCTAGCAATCCAGAGGTGGCCACTTCAAATCCCACTGCTGCTCCTTGTGGTCTTGGGCAAGTCACTTAACCCTCCATTGCCTCAGGTACAAACTTAGATTGTGAGCCCTCCTGGGACAGAGAAATATCCAAACTACCTGAATGTAACTCACCTTGAACTACTACTGAAAAAGGTGTGAGCAAAATCTAAATAAATAAATAAATCCAAGCTTTTTTCGAAACCTAGATTGAGCCTTTACTTATGCCAAAACGCTTTGAAGAGTCAAATCCACAAATGGACAAACCCCGGCCTATGTGAGGTTTCGATCTAGCCCGTGACGCTTTAAGCAGGAGCCAGAAGTGACAGTATGTCATCTCAGACCTCCCCACAACTTTACAGATTTCCAAGGGATTCCAAATATGCTTGACCTAATGATTATTACCACCAAAGCACCTAGCTGGATTCCTGGGGAGGTCTTGATGTCAAACACATTTTAAGTGAAGTACATAAATATTGCCATACTGGGACAGACCGAAGGTCCATCAAGCCCAGCATCCTGTTTCCAACAGTGGCCAATCCAGGTTTCAGTGAAATACAGAGAGTGCCAGGGTGGGAAACATCAGAGGTTCGGCAGATGACTTGTTGGAGAAAGGAAGCCAGGGAAGGAGAGAAGAGGAGACCCTGGTGCAACCTTCTCTGGGATTTGGAGAATCCAGCAGACTGTGATAGACTCATCCTGGACTCTTACAGGCATTTCACTTAATTGTACCCGTCCACCGGCTGCACACTCATTTCTGAGTGTACAGTTCAGTCATCTCATTGCATTAATGAGTCTGTCTGTAATAGACTTGAAAAGATAAGAGAGCCAGGCTGAATGGTAATTTTTGAGTGAGGAAATTCAGTCTCTCTTCTCTCCAGCTCCTTCCCTCATTGACAATTGGAGCTTCTACGTGTTTGTCCTTCCTCCGTCACCCCCCCCCCCCCCACCTCAAGGTGACTCTTAACCTCATGCACACCGTGTATCTGGGGCTGCTTCTCTGGACCCCCAGATGCCTCCTTCACAAGTAGGGGACGTAGCAGGGCCAGGTGGGTCCCACATCCGCAGCTTAGAGCTGGTTTGAATTGCCACCAAATCTAGATCTCAACCGCTGTAACTAAGGCATCAGGCAAGCGGCACAAGAGAAATCCTGCAGGGTCACAGACGCCCTCTATTCTGCAATTCATATGTGCTCATTTAAATAAAATATTCAAGTTCAGAAGTCAGCCTGGGATGAGGGGATTTTTAAAAAGCTATTCTTTATTGCCTGCCAGCTCCTTCTTTCAGTGCCTCTGGACCAGAGCCCCATCGAATCTCCCAATGAGGAGATAACCCCAGAACTGTCGCCCTTCACTGCACCTTTCCAGTATGAACAGACCCACTAGGACCCCCCCCCCCCACCAAACACACACACATTTGCCAGTCCCTTTCCTATTTCCGTTGCCCTTCTAATTCCTGTCACCAGCACTACCTAAGGGAAATCCCATTCGTACCCCTCCTCTTCAAATCACAAGTGTGGCCTGTGTTCCTTGCTCTGTCTTACACGCATGTGACTGGAAAGGTTTAGCGTGTCTGTGTATGAGAGACGTTATCTCCTAGTGCAGGCTTATCACTGATACAGCCCTGCACGAGGTACAGACACTATGTGGTATTAATGTAGTCCAGGGTCACCCTCAGCGAACCTCACATCCCCTCAAGTACTTTCAAGGTCCTATTCCTCTCTCCCCCATCCCAGGGTAATATTAAACTTTGTTTTATAGACAGATAGATGAAATGTACATACACACAAATAATAGGGCGAGTTCCAGATGCCATTTTCCCAAGCAATTGGGCTACATAGTAACATGGTAAATGACGGCAGATAAAGACCTGTACGGTCCATCCAGTCTGCCCAACAAGATAAACTCATTTACTTGGTATATGATACTTTATATATATACCTGAGTTTGATTTATCCTTGCCTTTATCAGGGCACAGACCATAGAAGTCGGCCCAGCACTGTTCTTGTTCTAAGTTCTGAAGCTAACGTCGAAGCCCCTTAAAATTTACACTCCAGCCCATCCCTATCTATACAGTCACGATCAGGGCACAGACCATAAAATTCTGCCCAGCACCGGTTTCGCTTCCCAATTACCGGCGTCACCACCCAATCTCCGCTAAGATTCTGTGGATCCATTCCTTCTAAACAGGATTCCTTAGTGTTTATCCCACGCATGTTTGAATTCCATTACCATTTTCATCTCCCCCCCCCACCCCCACCAAACCTGCTACCCTAGGCTATCACCGTGTCTGCCTAGGGGTAAAGTCTGCCCCAATGCAGCCACATCCGTGACATTCTGCAATTGTTCATGAACTGCCCAGGGTCGACACGTGTAACCTCACTAGGGCAGTTTTCGCAGGCTTGTGTTCTTGGTGCTTTAATGATCTCTTTGCTTCAACATTAGATCATCCGCATCTATTAACCTCCAGAGCCTGCTTATGCCACTGGCTTCGTGCGGTAAACGTTTGACCCAGAGCGCAGAGCACGTGAAACACCTGCACTAATTTATCACTTCAGCTTCTTCCTGAAGCGCTCAGAATCTAAGTAAAGGGATGAACTACGATGCCAGCACGGACAGGCTTCCAGTTTTTGCCCTTCCCCCAAATGCTGGTACCCTAGGCAGCAGCCTCATTTGCCTAATGGAAGAGCCAGCCCTGCTGTTAGACATGATGTCATCTTTTCTTGCACTGGCTTCATACATTTGTAAGTGTCTTTCACAAGCGCTTCTCCCTTCTTCAGAACAGTGGAAAATGTATTTAAAGCCCCCTCCTGTAGAACTGGCCATATTACATCTCTTTTTTTCAGAAACTGAGTGCAATGTTGTGTGGGGGGGGGGGAGTGTCTGTCAGGAGCCCCCGGGGGGGGGGGGGACTGAAGTTTTTGTTCCAGACCGTCAGTCACTTGACACCAGTGGCGTGGGCCCAGGCCCACCCAACATTAGCACATGTTTAGCTGTAGCCGGTGGGGATCCCAAGCTCCGCCAGCTGAAGACTTCCCCCTGATGGTAACGAAAACACTACTGTCCACAATACCAGCACCTACGTATGCTCAGCTTTCAGCGCAGGCCTGCTACAGAGTGCCAAGGTGGAAAGGAGTGTTTTTTCACCTGCTGAGATAATTTTTTTTTGGTTGGGGGGGGGGGGGGGTAGTGAAGGGAACACTTGGTGCCCACCCATTTCTTGCCTAGGCCCACCCAAAATCTGTTGTCTGGCTACGTCTCTGCTTGACACAGCTTGTGGCATGCTCCTTCTGCAGGGTCTTTTTATGATTGCTAACCAAGCCCAGTAAAGGGCAGAATCCCACAATGCGTGTGTGTTTATACGCATGTATATTTCTGTTTCTATATGTGTGTCTGTTTCTGTATTTGTGGGTGTTCACACATGTGTTTGTTTATTTTGTTCCATTTGTATCCCACATTTTCCCACCTATTTGTAGGTTCAATGTGGCTTACATAGTACCAGAGAGGCCTTTGCAGGCTCCGGTGTGAACAAATACAGGGTGATGTTGTGGTAAGATCAAGTTCATGTGGCACAGCCACATTAGGGAATCGGAGAACGGAAGAGTTGTGTTATGTCCATTACGTGCTTTAGTTTGGTTGTGTTGCAGAGATTAGGCATTTAAGTCGGTTCGGTAGGGTATGCCTTTTTAAACAGGTTGGTTTTTTAGTGTGAATATGTGAGTTTGGGGGTGTGTGCACACACATACATTTCTGTTTATGTGTCTGTGTGTGTGTTGTGATATCTCCCACCTTCTGGCCCCAGGGACAAGGCTTTTACCCTCTGCTCTGAGAAGCCACTTCTCACGATGAGACAAACAAGAAAAGACCAGCCAGTAAGCTGCAGGTTCTTTTAATAAGTCTAAATTGAACAGCATCCAACATAAACTTTTGTCATAAAGGTACATCCCACCTATTCCTGCAATCTCTTACTTAAGGCTTCTGCCTGAACCTACTCAAACTCACAGTCCGGGCCAGGTTTTCCCACTGGTCCAATACAGCTTACTTTACAAACAAGCAATCAACGGCATCTTTTCTTCACATCATCTTTAACCAGGATTACATCGCATTCATTTTCAAGCATCCGGTTATTGCTTATGAACTGACTCTTCCCCCCCTTGTCTATCTCCAGGCTGGGGCCCCTTTGCAACTGAATTATCAACCCTGGTTCCCATCCCTTACCAGGAAAAGCTTTCCTTCTCTCCTTCCCCTTCTCCCCCAGGCAGAGCTATGAGCTGAAAGGGTTGAGCAGAGCCTCTCTGTACCTCAGAGGGAATTTAAAAGGAAGGCTTTTACTCCTCTCGCATCCCAGGAAGGTAATTCTAATTAGCCCAGCTGGAAGCCTCTCTCCTGAGCACAAAATACAGAGCCTTCTGGGAACTGTAGTCAAAACCTCTTTTAAAGGGACCAAGCCTAAAAGTACCTGAACTTGATCACAGGACGTTCCCTGTTTTCTCACTTTTCTGACTGTGAGCACAGCGGTCCCCGGGCTACATACCACAACGTGCGTATGTATGTATGTGCTTGCAGGCATGTGCATGTGTGTGCCTGCGTGTATTTATGTGAATGCATGCGTGTGCATGTGTCTTTTGGCTATACAATGTCTAAGGAAAACATGTTGAAAGACAGTAACTGGCACGTATCCAGCTTCTGGGCATCTTTCCTTCCCTTCGGTCCCTGTGTGCCCCTTTTCTTCTCCTGGTTTCCTGAATCCTGTCTCTCAGTGCTAATTTCTCTCCCTTTCCCTCTTTCCAAATGGGAGTCTGATGTACTTGGAAGAAAACAGGAAGCAGATGGTGGCTGTGATTAGAGTTTTATGAGTTTGTGTGTGGAGAGAAGCAGGAAGATCCAACAGAAGCCATTTGGCAGAAGGAAAGCCTGCAGCTGATCCCCTTCCAGTCCAGGGTGGGCCCTTCCCTGCCTGCTGCACTCCTGCTCCTACCCTCACCTCCGAGCCCCTCTCTTCCTCTGACATTTACAGCCACCAGCACTCTCATTCTGCCTCATGGGATGTGGAAACCCTGGGGTCATGCCAAAAGGGGAGGGGCGGGGGCAGAGGACACCATACAGAGTCCGGTTTCCCATTAGACCAGGGACAAGATGGTTGGAGGGGGGAGGAGAGGATTTATTTATTCTGCATTTATATTTTCAACAAATATCTGGGGGCTCCTGAATTAGGATCACACAAAGAAGGGGGCAGAACCGAACTGCAGTGGATGGGTTTAGCTGATCACTTATGGGCTTCTGTAGGTGGACAGTACTCTCAGGTGTTCTGAAGGTGAGAGAGCTGGAACAGTACTGGCTATACAGTTGAAGACATGCCCTAACGTGGTACGTTGGATCGAAATCTCCATCTTACACAGAAACAGAAAGGCAGATAAAGACCGTGTGGCCTGTCCGATCTGCCCATCCACACCATACCTTGCATCATCGTTCCCAGATTATCCAAGGGTAGGGGAAGAAGATAGATGATGACTTTCATTCATGAAATACTTCCCTCATGGGAGCTAACATCTCACAAAATTAATAGTACAGCAAGGGACTCATAAAATACTGTCCAAAGATCAATCGAGCCCAGTCAGAGTTCCTACCGTTTCAACCTACCAGAATTCAATCTGCGGCTGAGTACTTAGAAACATAACTGAAGATAAGGGCCGTATGACCCATCCAGTCTGTCCATCCTCAGTAACCACTAATTCCTCCTTTTCCTAAGAGATTCCACGTGTCCGTCTCACGCCTTCTTAAACTCTGACACACTTGTAGTGCCTGGGTTCAGGAGGGTCATGGGCTTCTTACCAGTTGGAAGAGAAGGTGAGAAGGAACTAGTCATAGACTGAATACCTACAGTTTCCCCTAAAACAGAGATGTGGGAAAAGGCATAAAGACAGTTGTGAGAGAAAAGATAGTGAACTCTCCTCAGTCCATAAGGCTGCAACATCCAAGTCAGCTTGGTTTTACCAGCGGCGGATCTCGTCAAATGAATCTCACTGAGTTTTTCAGTTGGTTCCCTAGAGAACTAGATCAAAGGTCCCCACTGGACCTGGTCTATTTGGATTTTAGCAGAGACTTTGATACTGTTCCTCATAGGAGACTCATGAATAAACTGGAGTTTGGGACCCAAGGTGGTGAACTGGACAAGCACTTGGTTGACTGACAAATGGGAAAATGGAAGTCACTCAAGAGAAAGAAAGGCGAGTAGTGAGTGCCTCGGGGATTTGTCCTGGGGCCAGTTCTGTTCAATGTCTATATGAGCGATATTGCTAAAGAGTTAGAAGGGAAACTTTGCCTTTTTTTTTTGGAAGACATAAAGATTTGCAACAGAGTGGATACCCCGGAGGGAGTAGACAACATGAGAAGTGATCTACAAAAACTAGAAGATTGGTTGAATGCTTGGCAGTTCAGATGGTAATAGATAGACATGCAAAGGGATACATTTGAGGTGTAGAAACCCAAGGGAGCTGTATGCAATATGAGGGAGAGCCTGATGTGCATTGAACAGGAAACCGTGGGGTGATAGTGTCTTAGGATCTCAAGGTGGCAAAACAATGTCACAAGATGATGGCCAAAGTCAGAAGGATGCTGGGTTACATAGAGAGGGGCATAACCATAGAAAGAATGAGGTGACAGCACCACTGTACAAGTCACTGGTGAGCCCTCACTTGGAATGCATCTCTCCCTCCCTCCCGACATTTCTTCCTCCCTTCTGCCCCCTCCCAACATCTCTCCCTCCCTTCCTTCCGCCCCCACCATCTTCCTTCCACCACCCTTCTGACCCCTGACATCTCTCCCTTTCTTCTTCCCCCCCCCAACCCCAGAGTCCCTTTGTCCAGCATCCCTCCTTCCCTCCCTTCCAACTTCCAGTCCAGCATCTCTCCCGCTCTCCCTTCCACGAGTTCAACATCTCTCCTTCCCAGACAACAAAGTGCTGCCACTTGCATCTTCTCTGCTACCCGCTCACCACTCATTCAGGGTGACCTAATTATTATAGGTCTGCACCTGATGTGGGCCGCTCTTTAATGGAAACTACGTCTAATCAATTCTGCCTTCTGTCTGAATCAATTCATGAGCGGATTTTCCCAGCTACTTCACCAGTTCTGTCAGAAAAGGAAATGGGGCCTGTACTCATGGTCAGGCGTCAAGACACGTGTAGACTGTCCCCACATCTTGACTGGCTCAGTGCTGCCCTCTGGGCAAGTCATACTGGCTCCTAAGCATCCTTCTCTCTGCCCTGTGCATCGATTTGGGATTAGGATGTGGTACCCGGGGTGGAGGTGGGGTGGGGGAGGGGAAAATCGGGTTCTTCAGTGAGTCCACAGGGTAATCCACTTTCTTCTATCATGGGTCACTAACCAGCTGTAGACTGACGTGCTAGTATCATTCTCAGCAGAGAGTCTAAGAACTGAGTGGACAATAGCAAATGACTCAGATGCCAAGTTACCCAGTTCCATAGTAACATATAGTAACATAGTAAGTGACGGCAGATAAAGACCTGAACAGTCCATCCAGTCTGCCCAACAAGATAAACTCATTTTACATGGTATGTGATACTTTATACCCGAGTTTGATTTGTCCTTGCCATTCTCAGGGCACAGACGATAGAAGTCTGCCCAGCACTGTTCTTGTACTAAGTTCTGAAGCTAATGTCGAAGCCCCTTAAAATTTACAACCCAGCCCATCTGGCTTTCTGACCACCATATTCTGCTGCATTATGGGAGTTGCAGGACTGATTCCAATGGGCAAGATCAGGCACTACAAATCCCACACATGTAAGTCCAAAACCAGGCCTGGCCAAAAAGTCTCCAACCTGGAAGCGGGAAACTGGCCAGCTCTGACCAGTGCTTTTCCACCCTCTCCTGTAGGCACCCCTAGCCAGCCATGTTTTCAGGATTACCACCATGAATATGCATGGATACATTGTCATCCAGTAGACGCACATTTACTCAGCGTGGCAGTCCTGAAAACCCAACCGGCTAGGTTTACCTCCAGTCGAGGGTCGAGAAACACCGGCCTAGACACGGCCCCTCCAAAAGCAGGCTTCAGACCTTGGACAGGACAGACGGGGGAGTCCGCATGGCGCAGGGCGTGTGTGTGTGCGCATCTCTACATTTCATTGCCGTCCTCTGCTCTCCATGTTGTACCTGCCCTGAGGATAATGGAGGACCTTGGTTTATAGCTGTGTCACGGTTAACAGCTTTCCCTGGCAATGAATTGGAGAATTAATGGTGTACAGCAAGCCTACCCTTGATGGTAATGCATGAAAGGAAATGGGCTGCACAAAAACCTCTTCCCAGCCTGTCCACAAGCTTTAATATTTACATAATGTTCTCTATATGTCCCTTGGGGCTACTCTGAATGTAGATCTCGGAGGGAAAAACCTCTGAGTGTTTGTTTATGGCTTTGGTTACGTCTTCTAGGACTATTAATTGTGAGTGAGTTTCAGCCCTTCTAGTCCACAGCCTGGGTTATTACTCACACAAATGTCTGGTGAATGTTCTCTGTGTCCTGTCACTGATAGGGGCTGCAAGAGACAGATGAAGGCTTAAAGGCACAGGGGTTGAATCAGGATTATTCTGGGTACTGTAACAGAGGTTGGGAGTCAATCAGAGCAGGTGTTTCTCCAACCCTTCCTGGTTTTCAGGGTATTCCTAATGTCTATGCATGAGACAGATTTGCATGTACTGATCCCATTGTGCTCCTGTCTAGCTTATGAATTCACCAGGTTGGTTAGTGGGGTTTAACCTTGAAGTCTAGGAGCAACACCAGTCTGGAGCTGAATTACTTGAAGGATAAGAACTAGATCCTAAATTACAGAGGAAATCTTGCTAGACAGATTCCAGTTTGCAGTTCTATTGAATTTTCCTGACAGTTGTAAAATCTCAGAACGGAGCGAGCACTGGCTAGTATGTATTTATTTATTTATTTAACACATTTCTACCCCACATTTTCCCACCAGTTGCAGGCTACAGTTCGGTAAAATATCATTAAACAAAGTTATAGTAAAATAGAAATCGTAAACGTATCGTATAAAACAACAGAGATAATAGAGGATAATAAACTGAAGTCCTCTGGCCTCCCAGGCTAGTGCATTCTGGGATTTGCAGTTCAGCTAAGCTCGTGTGAACCAGCAAGGGGACTCAAAACACTAGTACCAGGCTAGGAAAGTTTGATTATTTAAAAAAAAAAAAAAACCCTCATGAAGTCCCCTCACTGATCCGCAAAGCTGAACTACAAATCCCAGAATGCTCTAGCCTGGGCCAGAGGACTTTGTGCCAGCCACCGTTTACTCCATCCACCCTGTAGAGTTTAAATGATGCTGGTGCGCTGGGTTTTTGAGAAATGTGAGTCTGGTACGGAGTCCTGGTTCCAGCATCTTAATTTCCTCTGGGGAGCCTTTCAGAGGGCAGCTAAATGGCTCTCTCGGCTCTCAGCCATAGGCCTCATTCCTGGCTGCCCGGCACTTTAATCTGACAGGCCCAGCTGGTGTTGTCAGTGGAGTTTTATAGAAACACAAGGGGCCAGTAAAATAAATTCTGTTTGATGTTTACAATCCATTCTATGTGTCAAAGCATCTCTGCTAACTTATTCCTGGCCTATTTATTTATTTAGATTTTGCTGACACCTTTTTCAGTAGTAGCTCAAGGTGAGTTACCTTCAGGTACTCTGTGAGCCCTCCTGGGACAGAGAAACGTCCAATCTAACAGGCAGATGATCAAAAGCCCCGCCCTGTTCCAAACAGCGCTCTAAAATAGCGCTGGAACAGCGCGGGGCGCTATTAGACCTATGAACAGAGATAATGCATGCAAATTTAAGCAGCGCAATTATCTCTGATGATGGGGTAGAAGTGCGGGAGAATTGTGCCTGAGCATGCGCTCGGCACAATCCTCCCGCACTTGTTTGACAGGTCTGGGCTGGAGACCAAGGAAAAGAGAAGGACGCCCAAGAAGATGGACGTCCTCAACTGCCCTGCTGCAGGGACGGCCAAATTTCAAGGGGGTGTTGGAGGTATAGCGATGGGGCAGTTGAGGACGTCCAAAATTTTGACGTTTCTGCAATGGGCAGTTAAGGACGTCCAAAATTGGATGTTTCTATGACTCTCATAAAACCATCCAATTTTGGACGTCCTTAACTGCCCATTGCAGAAACGTCCAAATTTTGGACATCCTCAACTGCCCCATCACAGAACCGTCCAAATTTTGGACGCCCTCAACTGCCCTCGCTGGCATGTTTGCTGTACTGGGGAATGGGGGCCTGCCAGCATGCAAATCCATGCTCGACAGGGCTCCCCAATGATCAGCAAACCCTAACGCCAGCTCGGAGCTGGCGTAAGGTTTTGTCACTGCCAGCGACCTAATCTTTGGCACGCTGGTCGCTGATCATTGGTATGAATGTGTTAAGCGCTGATTAGCATGCATTTGAATGCTACTTGCGCTAAGAGCCCTTAAGCGCATTGTTTCACATGCTCAAGGGCTCTGATCATGGGGCGGTAGCAAACGTTGGCTGGTCTCCCTGAGTAAAGGAGGCCAAGCTGGCCCTGATCGAATGAACCCTCTAAACTTTTTCATGCATGACAGATTTAACTTTTTTCAGTGCGTCAATGAGTGCCTCTCGGCATGCTGGGAAATGAAGTTCCCTCTGAAGAAAGAGCACCTGAGATTTGTCCACGGCAGGGTCTAGTTGTGTTCCATATCTTTGTGAGTAGCCTTGGCCGTTGAGGTTTTCTACAAAAATGTAGTCATGTATTTTGGCCCCAATACAGGACAAGAAGTGAGATGCTAATGTGATTAGAGCATGAAAGAGGCCTTAGGGTGATGGTGGGGTGGGGAACTTTGGGATTGATAGTCAACGTGAGTTAACCAAGCAAGAGAAACTCTTATCTGGTTAACTCACGCTGACCGAGACTTAGGGAATGTTCAATGGTATTTACCCAGATAATACCCTCTAAATGGCAACATCCTACTCACCCCAATACGAAAAGATACCAAGAAAAAAAACAAACAAAATCACCAACTACCACCCAGTAGCATCAATCCCACTGGTAGTCAAGTTGACGGAAAGCATGGTAACCAAACAACTTACGGATTATATAAACAAATTCTCAATACTACATGACTCACAATCAGGATTCCGCCCCATCCATAGCACAAAAACAGTACTAATTATTCAACAGGAAATCTCAACAGGTAAAAGCATTCTTCTCCTCCAATTCGACATGTCTAGTGCGTTCAACACAGAGGCGTATCTGAAATGCGGCGGTAGGGGGGGCCAAGGCCAGAGTGAGGGGGCACATTATAGCCCACCCCCCGTCGTCGCCGCCGCCGTCACCTACCTTTGCTGGTGGGGGACCCCAACCCCCGCCAGCCGAGGTCCGCTTCCTCCTGCCGCTGCCTTAAAAAATATTCCTTCGGCTGGCGTGGGCAGGGGACCCCAACCCCCGCCAGCCGAGCCGAGGTCTTTTAAAGTTCTTTTTCATCCTCCGGAGTCCGTGCTGTTCAAAGCTGCTCCTTTCGGAGTCTGACATCGCTGCACGTTGTACGTGCAGGACGTCAGACTCCGAAAGGAGCAGCTTTGAACAGCACGGACACCGGAGGACGAAAAAGAACTTTAAAAGACCTCGGCTCGGCTGTGGCCCCACGCAGATACGCCCCTGGTTCGACATGGTAAACCACTGAATACTACTAAGACTCCTAAATTACTACGAGATTGGAGGAAGCGTACATAGTTGGATCAAGGGTTCCCTAACCACAGGAACATATCAAGTGAAATCACATCAAACTTGAACATATCATCACCATGGAAAGCCGATTGCAGAGTACCCCAAGGATCACCACTATCACCGATCCTTTTCAACCCAATGATGACGCCACTGGCCAAGTCCTTATCCAACCAAGGCCTTAAGCCTTTCATTTACACAGATGATGTCACAATATACATCCCTTACAAATCTGATCTAACAGAAATCAAACTCAGCCTGAACACCATTAACTCATGGGCGAATGCACTACAGCTTGTCAGGATCACTCCCAGTATCCCCACCACTCCTTCACAGTCTCTTCCTTCTCAGCATCGCACACCATCCACTCCCAGGGTTAAAGGTCTGCAATCAGTGTCTCAGGAGATTCACGAAAAGTGCTTTATTATCTCCTTAATACATCTATTCTTCTTCAAGTCTTCCCAGACCTTCCCCTCTACCATAGTCCAACTTTTAAACACAGTTCAAGTTTGATAAGACTCTCTTACCCTATTCAGAGTAGTCGCCTTTTCCAAATCTCCCTGCACAGTTCAGAGAAAGTGGGATTCCAACTGCAGCTCAGTATAGCTCACATTCAACCAAGCTCTCCACCCAGCTTGGTTCACTTAGGTTTTCACCTGTAGCACACGTTAGGAACACTGCTTCTACAATCTCAGTTCAATTGGCAATGTTTTCCTCATCAATTCAGCTTCAACACAGTTCAGTTTAGCACTGCTTTTAACATAGTTCAGCTTAGCACTGCCTTCTGGGCCTTGTACTTTCTTAGTTCCTGGATTTCTCTGATGTTGCACTGCCTTCTGGGCCTTGTAGTTTCTTGGTTCCTGATTTCTCTGATGTTGCACTGCCTTCTGGGCTTTGTAGTTTCTTAGTTCCTGATTGCTCTGATGTTGCACTGCCTTCTGGGCTTTGTAGTTTCTTAGTTCCTGATTGCTCTGATGTTGCACTGCCTTCTGGGCTTTGTAGTTTCTTAGTTCCTGATTGCTCTGATGTTGCACTGCCTTCTGGGCCTTGTAGTTTCTTGGTTCCTGATTTCTCTGATGTTGCACTGCCTTCTGGGCTTTGTAGTTTCTTAGTTCCTGATTGCTCTAATGTTGCACTGCCTTCTGGGCTTTGTAGTTTCTTAGTTCCTGATTGCTCTGATGTTGCACTGCCTTCTGGGCTTTGTAGTTTCTTGGTTCCTGATTTCTCTGATGTTGCACTGCCTTCTGGGCTTTGTAGTTTCTTAGTTCCTGATTGCTCTAATGTTGCACTGCCTTCTGGGCTTTGTAGTTTCTTAGTTCCTGATTGCTCTGATGTTGCACTGCCTTCTGGGCTTTGTAGTTTCTTAGTTCCTGATTGCTCTGATGTTGCACTGCCTTCTGGGCTTTGTAGTTTCTTAGTTCCCCACAAACTAAAGCTCAACACAGAAAAAACACACTGCCTTATCCTCTCATCCCAATACAACACGTATAAACCCACTAACATAAACACCCCGGATTACACCCTCCCTATCTCAGACAGCCTGAAAATTCTCGGCGTTACAATTGACCGTAACCTCACGCTAGAGAGCCAAGTGAAATCCACAACTAAGAAAATGTTCCATTCAACGTGGAAACTCAAACGCCTGAAACCATTCTTCTCGAGTGAAATATTTCGCAACCTGGTACAATCGACGGTACTAAGCCATGTAGACTACTGCAACAGAATCTATGCGGGATGCAAAGAACAAATCATAAAGAAACTTCAAACTGCTCAAAACACGGCAGCCAGGCTTATATTTGGAAAAACACGATTCGAAAGCGCCAAACCCCTCCGAGAAAAACTGCACTGGCTCCCGATCAAAGAGCGTATCGTGTTCAAACTCTGCACCCTGATTCATAAAAATATCTACGGCGAAGTCCCGGGATACATGACAGACCTCAGAGCCCTACCAACCACAAACACAACAGGTTCAACACGAACATACCTAAACCTCCACTTCCCAAGCTGCAAAGGACTCAAATACAAATCAACTTAGGCATCCAACTTTTCCCATATAGGCACCCAACTCTGGAACGCATTACCAAACGCAGTGAAAACAACGTTTGGCCACCTCAACTTCCGGAAATCACTAAAACTTCCCTGTTCAAAAAGGCATATCCTACCGACCCAACTAAAAGGCCCGAACCCTGCAACACAACGGATCCAAAGCTTGTACTGGACGTAATTTAACTCTTCCTCCTTACGATTCCCTACTGTGTATGTAACACATGATCTTTATTCTTCCACAACATCACTCTGTATTTGTTCATACCGGTTTTGGCGATTGCCTTACGGTACTCCTAAGGAGCTTAGCTGAGAATGGGTGCCAGAGCCGGTGGTTGAGAGGCGGGGACAGTGCTGGGCAGACTTACACGGTCTATGTCAGAGCCAGTGGTGGGAGGCGGGGATGGTGCTGGGCAGACTTATACGGTCTGTGCCAGAACCGGTGGTGGGAGGCGGGGCTGGTGGTTGGGAGGCGGGGATGGTGCTGGGCAGACTTATACGCTCTGTGCCAGAGCCGGTGGTGGGAGGCGGGGACAGTGCTGGGCAGACTTACACGGTCTGTGTCAGAGCCAGTGGTGGGAGGCGGGGATAGTGCTGGGCAGACTTATACGGTCTATGCCAGAGCCGGTGGTGAGAGGCGGGCTGGTGGTTAGAGGCGGGGACAGTGCTGGGCAGACTTACACGGTCTGTGTCAGAGCCAGTGGTGGGAGGCGGGGCTGGTGGTTGGGAGGCGGGGATAGTGCTGGGCAGACTTATATGGTCTGTGCCAGAGCCGGTGGTTGGGAGGCAGGGCTGGTGGTTGGGAGGCGGGGATAGTGCTGGGCAGACTTATAGGGTCTGTGCCAGAGACGGTGGTGGGAGGCGGGGCTGGTGGTTGGGAGGCGGGGATGGTGCTGGCAGACTTATACGCTCTGTGCCAGAGCCGGTGGTGGGAGGCGGGGACAGTGCTGGGCAGACTTACACGGTCTGTGTCAGAGCCAGTGGTGGGAGGCGGGGATAGTGCTGGGCAGACTTATATGGTCTGTGCCAGAGCCGGTGGTTGGGAGGCAGGGCTGGTGGTTGGGAAGCGTGGATAGTGCTGGGCAGACTTATACGGTCTATGCCAGAGCCGGTGGTGAGAGGCGGGGCTGGTGGTTGAGAGGCGGGGACAGTGCTGGGCAGACTTACACGGTCTGTGTCAGAGCCAGTGGTGGGAGGCGGGGCTGGTGGTTGGGAGGCGGGGATAGTGCTGGGCAGACTTATATGGTCTGTGCCAGAGCCGGTGGTTGGGAGGCAGGGCTGGTGGTTGGGAGGCGGGGATAGTGCTGGGCAGACTTACACGGTCTGTGTCAGAGCCAGTGGTGGGAGGCGGGGATAGTGCTGGGCAGACTTATATGGTCTGTGCCAGAGCCGGTGGTTGGGAGGCAGGGCTGGTGGTTGGGAAGCGTGGATAGTGCTGGGCAGACTTATACGGTCTATGCCAGAGCCGGTGGTGAGAGGCGGGGCTGGTGGTTGAGAGGCGGGGACAGTGCTGGGCAGACTTACACGGTCTGTCAGAGCCAGTGGTGGGAGGCGGGGCTGGTGGTTGGGAGGCGGGGATAGTGCTGGGCAGACTTATATGGTCTGTGCCAGAGCCGGTGGTTGGGAGGCAGGGCTGGTGGTTGGGAGGCGGGGATAGTGCTGGGCAGACTTATAAGGTCTGTGCCAGAACCGGTGGTGGGAGGCGGGGCTGGTGGTTGGGAGGCGGGGATAGTGCTGGGCAGACTTATACGCTCTGTGCCAGAGCCGGTGGTGGGAGGCGGGGACAGTGCTGGGCAGACTTACACGGTCTGTGTCAGAGCCAGTGGTGGGAGGCGGGGATAGTGCTGGGCAGACTTATATGGTCTGTGCCAGAGCCGGTGGTTGGGAGGCAGGGCTGGTGGTTGGGAAGCGTGGATAGTGCTGGGCAGACTTATACGGTCTATGCCAGAGCCGGTGGTGAGAGGCGGGGCTGGTGGTTGAGAGGCGGGGACAGTGCTGGGCAGACTTACACGGTCTGTGTCAGAGCCAGTGGTGGAGGCGGGGCTGGTGGTTGGGAGGCGGGGATAGTGCTGGGCAGACTTATATGGTCTGTGCCAGAGCCGGTGGTTGGGAGGCAGGGCTGGTGGTTGGGAGGCGGGATAGTGCTGGGCAGACTTATATGGTCTGTGCCAGAGCCGGTGGTTGGAGGCAGGGCTGGTGGTTGGGAGGCGGGGATAGTGCTGGGCAGACTTATACGGAAGAAGACAGGTACAAATCAAGGTAAGGTATACACATGAGTTTATCTTGTTGGGCAGACTGAATGGACCGTGCAGGTCTTTTTCTGCCGTCATCTACTATGTTACTATGTTAATCAGATAAGTTAACCGGCCAAACAGCACCGTAGAAATAGCAGGTCCAATTTTTGGTTTAACTGAGCAGGTTAATGGCGGAACCTGTACATGGCCTACCATTGATTTCAGTGCCAGGAGTCAGCATTTAAAATACGCCAACTGCTAACCAAATGTTTCCCCTTTGCTTTTAAATATACATGTTTGGATGATCATCGTTCGATATTAGTTGGGTCTGTCTGGCAGGTTACAAGTAAGGGGAAGGGGAATGGGATTTATTTATTTTTAAATGTATATCGGCGGGTTACAAGTATACATTCATAAACATACAAAAGAAATCTAAAAACATTCTAATTACACCCTAAAACCCTTATCTGCCTAGAGAGATAAATGCATTTTCCAGCAGAAGCTCAGGTGTCTGTCAGACAATGATGAGAATTAACAGAAATCCCCCTGTGTAAACACAGGTAATTCAGATAACCAGGTCTGTCTTACAGGCTGCAAATTGGAGTCCAAGCAGAAACTCAGCTGTTCATGGAGCTGGGTCTGTCCTGCAGGCTGTGTGATTTATACAGTTATCCGGTCATTCATTGTACTGGACTGGTACAAGTAAGGCCCCCGATGGGGGCATGTGCGAGGGTCCCCCAGCGGGGTGCTAGGAAGGTCCAGCGGGAAATCTTCCTGCTGGACGACGGCACCCCGCTGGGATGGGTGGGGAACAGAGGGGGGTATTTAACCCCAGCAAGGAAGCCCGGACGTCCTCTTTCGACGTCCAGGCACCAGACTGCACCCAGCCCCCCCCCCCCCTCCCCAAAAGAAAGTGACAGGAAAGCATATGTAATGTGTATTATGTCGCAGCTTTGGCGGGGTACCCAAGCCTGAAGGAGTAAGCTAAGCAGCCGGGATAGCTGCGCTTACGGTTGAGCTCCCTTGCCGTGCAGCGGGGAGCTCTGTATTTAGTCGATCAGGCTTGCTAATAGCGGCGGACTGGGTTGGCAAGTAAGCCTGAAGGTTGATTGGCTTGGGTATACCCAGGGTTATGATGTTTGGCATTAAAATAAAGCTGCGGCCAAGTTATGGCATTTAAGAAAATACCTTGACTCATGTTGTTATTTAGTATCACATACACCATTAAACCCGAGCAGGGCCGTGCCAACACAGTAAGCAAGGTAAGCACGGCAGGAGGGCGCCGTCCTCTGGGGGGCGCCCCGCCGCACCATGCTTACCTCGCCCTCCCACTCCCATGTTCCAACTGCCCGCCCTCTTCTCCCCCCCAACAAGATCCCTTTTAAATTTACCTCCGTCCGGCAGCGAAGGCGCAGCGTCAGTGAAGGAGGCGGCACTCCCGACGTCTCTACTAGTCTTCCCTTCGCTCAGTGTTCCGCCTTCTTCTGACGTCAAGGAAATGATGTCAGAAGAAGGCGGGACATTGAGCGAAGGGAAAACTAATAGAGACGTCGGGAGCGCCGCCTCCTTCACTGACGCTGCGCCTTCGCTGCCGGACGGAGGTAAATTTAAAAGGGATCTTGGTGGGGGGGAGAAGAGGGCGGGCAGTTGGGATATGGGAGCGGGAGGGCAGGGGAGAGAGGAGCGTGGATGGGAGGGCAGCGATCATTTTCACGGGGGGGGGGGGGGGGGGGTGCGTGCGCGCCAACTGATCTTCTGCAGGGGGGCGCCACAGACCCTTGGCACGGCCCTGAACCCGAGGGGTCTCGGCTGCCTATGTTATGGGCAGGGAAAAACCACAGGGATGAAGGAGGCTTGAGGTTTAGTTACCAGCCACACTGGTAAGCCTCGTAGTTAGATTTTCAGAAGTGAACTGGGAGTTTGGAAATCTTTGAAGGCATCTTTCAGCATAAGGGTTTCCAGTCACGCACGAGAAGATTTTGGAAACCGAGGAGGCAAAAGCACTTCTTTACATTAGAATCATCGCTCATGTTTTCAAAGATCTCTGGAGGAAAATCATTTACAAATCCTGACTAGCAGTCAAAAACATTATCTCAGATTCATAACGAGTGAGGCTTCCTGAATTAGATTATAATAAATTAAACTGGTTTATATTAGCAATTGTATTCTTTTCCGGCCGTCTGCATTTAGCTCATTCTTATTTTTTTATTTAATTGATTTTTGTTGCTTTTCTCGTTAAGTAAACCAAAGAGATAGAGAAACAAATTTCATGAGGGAGAGCAAGTCATTTGTTAGTTTTCAAAGCTGTAGGTGTGTTTACTATTGGAAGTGGGAGTTTGTCCCATTCCGAGCTCAGGAAGGCTCCTCTTTTTTTGAAATCCAAGGGAGGCAGCTGATTTTAGGTCAGGAACGTAGTAAAAGCTGTGAGTTTTAGCAGGGTTTAAAAAAGGTTTGACTAATTTCCTAAAAGAAAGTCCATAAGCCATTGTTAAAGATGGACTTGGGGAAAATCCACTGCTTATTTCTAGGATAAACAGCATAAAATCTGTTTTACTATTCCTGGGATCTTGCCAGGTACTTGTGACCTGGATTGGCCACTGTTGCAAACAGGATACTGGGCTTGAAAGACCTTCAGTCTGTCCCAGTACGGCAATGGCTTATGTTCTTATGACCATTCAGCTCCTTATCTGCTGGTCATCTACTATGTTACTGATGTCTACACTGCTAGCAAGGAAAAGGGATCCTGTCACGATCAAGTGTCTTCAAACTGTACAACTTAATTCGCTGGTAGCCAATCAAGGGGTCCTTTTACAGAGTGGCAGTAAACCCAACACAGGCTTACCGCTCGCTATTCCAGGACTACCACCAGCCCAAAACGGCCGCTGGCAGGAGTTGCAGGTCGAGAATGCGCCATTTCAGGGGAAACCACTCTTCCCACCCCCCCCCCCCCTCCCCCCCCCCGGAAATGGTTAGTGCAGCAGGTACCCGGCGGTAATTGGGCATCGCTGCGCACTGCCTGTTTATCACCGGGTTACTGCGGAGTCCTACCGCCACCCAGTCAATGGATGGCGGTAAGGCTTCCGCTGCATAGCCACGCAGTAAGTTTTCTTACCGCGTGGGCCATTTTGTTTTTGGGGGCTTTTTACCCACTGCTGTAAAAGGGCCCTGGCACATGGGAAAACAGCGCCTGCCACAGAGCTCTTTTTCCCACAGCTTGCTAAAGGACCCCCAAATTAACTGTCCGCCCGTGCACTCCGTCTTCCAAAGGCTGACTGAAAGAGCTAAGTAAATTTTATTTTTATTTATTTATTTAGATTTTGCTCACACCTTTTTTCAGTAGTAGCTCAGTGAGTTCCATTCCAGGTACTCTGGATATTTCTCTGTCCAGGAGGACTCAAAATCTAAGTGTGTACCTGAGCCAATGGAGGGTTAAGTGACTTGCCCAAGATCACAAGAAGCAGCGGCGGGATTTGAACCGGCCACCTCTGGATTGCAAGACGGTGCTGTAACCACTAGGCCACTCCTCCACTAGCAACATTCCATGTAGAGCCTCCCTTGCAGATCAGCAATGCTGGCCGCGCAGGGTTTCGCTTCTGTGAGTCTGACGTCCTGCACGTACGTGCAGGACGTCAGACTCACAGAAACAGAAGCCGCGCGGCCGCACTGCTGATCTGCAAGGCAGGCTTCTGTTTCTCTGTCCCAGGAGGGCTCACATCTAAGTTGGTTACCTGAGGCAATGGAGGTTAAGTGACTTGCCCAAGATCACAAGGAGCAGCAGCGGGATTTGAACCGGCCACCTCTGGATTGCAAGACTGGTGCTCTAACCACTACTAGGCCACTCCTCCATTATTTGTTGTTTTTTTCAAATCCAACTCGTGAGGTCCATATTCGGATTATATTAGATGGTTTCGCTGACCAAATGAGTTCATAAACTCAGTTGTACCTTCCCAAGTCATAAAGGGGGTAGATGCAGAATTCCACACTCAAATTTAGACGTCTGTTAAGCGCGACATACTATAAAGGCAGTTCTAGCATGGAGCCATCTTTATACTTTGTGTCAGGAAAAAACGGGACCCCCAACAGTTTTTCCAAATAACCCCAAAACAAATGTACTATTATTAAAACATTATTACTAATATTGACAGGCGCTACTTACTACAAGATGCTGAAAATCTGGACGAGCCCCGCTTTCAAATGATGTCATTCAGGAAGTGACCATTAGATCCGTTTTAGCAAAATGGCGTTCAGCGAAAACGGTAACGGTGCGATTAAATTTTGGCGACAAAATAAGGCAGACGGCCGCAAGCGTTTGCTACGGAAATTTCCTAATAAAGGTTGGACCTAGTGTATTTTCAAAGGTCGTACTGAGGGCCCGGTTTTACAAAGACGCACCAGTGATTTTAGCACGTACGAAAAATTAGCGCATATGGGCATCTACCAGCACGTGCTAAAACGTTAGCGTTGCCCTTGTAACAGGACCCAGACAGGTTGTAGAAGTTGGAATTGAGATGTGCAGCGAAGGGCAATGCGCTGTGCTACTCCAGTTCGAGCTTTCAGCAGCAATCGATTACAAATTTAGTAGATGTTGGTAGAATGGGAAAAGTTTTACAGTGGATTCAAAGTTTTCTAACAAAAAGGTCATATGTGGTGACGTCAAAGATTCTTTTTCAGTCAACCTGGTCGAACCCCTGTGATGTTCCCCAAGGGTTCCCCTCTTGTTCCTATTTTAGTTGACATTTCTTACGATCATTAGGTTTATGCTGGCAAACGATGATTTTACAGCTTATAGTTACGTGGATGATATTTCTGTTATTATCCTGCTAATTCCATCTCGGAAATTGATACTTCAAGGGTGCAACATTGCATGACCTCACTAGGCAATTGGATGTTTCAACGTAAATTAAAACTTAATGCTGATAAAACTAAGCTTCTATGTATTAATAGTAAAGTTCGACTCCTTTCCTGATTTCATCAGTTGTTTACTGTAATATCGATTCTGTGTATATTAATGGATAATACGGCCTCTACAGGACGTGCAGGTTGCTTTCTTAGTGAAAAAACTCTTTCTTTTTCATGAGAAAGCTTCGTTGCGTTCGTAGTTGTGTTGAGACAGCTCGTCTATTGACACAGTTTCTTTCCTCCACAATTAGACTACTGTAACAGCGTATTTGGGATGCTCTAAAACTCAATGAAAAAGAATTCAAAACGGTTCAGAATACTGCGGTATCTTTGATATTTGCTTTGACCAAAAACTGATCACGCTTCATCGGTTGCCTTCGAGGCTAGAATCTTTACAAACTGGACTGTTTTCTGTACAATTACCTATACTTACATTTTACAGTTTGCAGCTTCTGTTAGGTCTAGGAGGACTATTTACAACCGTTGTTTTCTTTCCTTCACCTAAGGGTAGAAAGAGACTGAGGATGCTCGAATTCACCTTCGATCCCAAGCTGCTCAGTATTGGAAAGAGCTTGCTCAGATATTCCTTTTCTTCTGATCCATATACGATGTTTAGAAGAAAGGGTTAAAACCTCACTGTTTCAGAATGGTTTTAACGTAATTATCTTATTTGATTTGTTTTTCTTTCAATCACATCCCAGAGGTCTGCTCTGGTTTGTCTTGCTTTGTTACCCACTTTGAACTGCCAAGATATAGCGGGAATATAAGCTTATTTAATTAATGTATTTATTTATATTAGGATTTATATCACCACCTTTTTGAAGGCAGTGTACAATAAGAATAAATCAAACATAAGAAACAGACAATTACAGCAATAAAAATAGTCAATAACATTACAAGTATGGCACAGTATATTACTTACAATGTCAGCACAATACGTAACGGAACCTTTTAACTGAAAGTGTAGGGTATAAGCTTATATGATCTGGGAAGTTTCACCTCTGAAATAGAGGGGAAATGGCCATTTCTGCTCTGGGTGCCTGCAGCAAAAACATCCATTTAGAAAATAGACACATGTAATATTGACAGGTACAAAACCAGGACAGAACAGGTTATACTTGTGATCTTAGAAATATAACCTGTTATTATCCTGACGCTGTCACACAGACCAATTTCCCTTGCCAATCTGAATTTGGAGGAGGGGGGAGACAGAAACCACAGGGGGATGAAGGGGCAACCCCCTAATCCCTCCACTGCAGCGACGCTCAGTAGCAGCTGTATCCCAAATCCTAAACATGCCTGAGAACAGCTGTGACTCCTAACATCGATCTTTTAGCAGACTCTGTGATGCTTTCCTTCAGCATGGGTCCACCACGCATGCCAGAAGGACGGTCTTTATGTATGAAGGGTCAAAGTCTGCCTATGCGGCCAAATTAGCGCACACAACTTAAGGCGCCATATGTAGAATTTGAAGGAAAATGGAGCAGCCAGACGTCCACTGCCATCATAGGTTGTGAGCAGTTAAATTGTAGTAAACAGGCCTCATTTTATATGTTTGGCTGATGCCACATGTCTTTTTTGGTTTGGAGACAGTAGGGGGGAGATGGTTTAAGATAATGAATCCTCCTTGGTTGCAGCTTTGTCATTCTTTGAACCGTACCTGGTAACGATGTTTTCCATCCTCCTGGAAATACTGCCAGCACACCAGGAGCCAATGTTGCAGGATGACTGGGTGCTAAATGCATGACCTTCTAACCCCTTCATTGACAAAATGAAGGCATATGCTCAAGCATCAATGCCTGGGCACTAGGTGGTTTTGAAGTTTCATGGGTAGGTGATATGATAGATTGGAGAGGGCAGTGTCCATCATCCTAGTACCAGACAGGAACTCAACTATGCATATCTTACATCTCTTCCCAACTGGCTTGCTATTGCAGGGAGTACCTAAGATTTAGATAATGTTGGCTGTATTATGTGAGAACCTGGATTTCCTACTGTTTTTCCTTTCTGCCCCCTCCCCCTCTTTCCTGTGGACTAAAGAGGTTCTGGATATTTGATTTTTACTTCAATGTATTATTGTTTTCTTTGTTGATTCTCTATAACAGTTATTGTAAAGTTTGTTTGGAAAGTTCATAAATAAATAATGAAAAAATTAGAAAAGTTTGTTCTGGGAGGGGGAGGGAACTCGGGAGCAGCTGGTTAATGGAGGGTTCACCAAGCTGCAGCTTTGACCAGGGCGCCATGTATCAGCTCTAAGTCTGCAGTAGGGCCTGCAGGAGGAAAACCCCGATGTCCACCAAACTGAGAAACTGAGGTGGTCATAAATAGCAAACAGTATGATAAGGGGGTTATTAGAGCTGTGAAGATACCTAGGGAGTGATAACACATATGTACTGAGCACGGTAAGAATAGTTTGAATCTGGAGGTCGGATTTCCAAAACGATATAAACATGAGTAGTGGCAATCCAACAGAGGGTTAGAAAGGGTGCAAGGCCTGCACAAAAGCTCAACAGTATAAGACTTACATAAGAACATAAGAGTAGCCATACTGGGTCAGACCAATGGTCCATCTAGCTCAGTAGCCATTTTCCAAACAGTGGCCAATCCAGGTCACAAACCCAATTAGCAGCAACATTCCATGTAGAACCTCAACAAGTAGCAACATTCCATGTAGAACCTCAAAGAGTAGCAACATTCCATGTAGAACCTCAAAGAGTAGCAACATTTCATGTAGAACCTCAAAGTGTAACAACATTTCATGTAGAACCTCAAAGAGTAGCAACATTTCATGTAGAACCTCAAAGAGTAGCAACATTCCATGTAGAACCTTAAAGAGTAGCAACATTTCATGTAGAACCTCAAAGAGTAGTAACATTCCATGTAGAACCTCAAAGAGTAGCAACATTCCATGTAGAATCTCAAAGAGTAGCAACATTTCATGTAGAACCTCAAAGAGTAGCAACATTCCATGTAGAACCTCAAAGAGTAGCAACATTCCATGTAGAACCTCAAAGAGTAGCAACATTTCATGTAGAACCTCAAAGAGTAGCAACATTCATGTTACCAACTCAGGGCAAGCAGTTGCTTCCCCCTGTCTGTCTCATAGCAGACTATGGACTTTTCTTCCAGGACTGAATGTCAAGGAAATAGATGGGGAATATGATAGATATTCAGACATCTCTAAAGACTCAAGGGGAGGTGCATCAGAACATATTTCTTCACAGAGAGGTTGGGTGGACGGACGGAGCGGCGTCCCAGGGGAGATCCACAGACAAACAGGACCAGAACTAAAGAGATAAATGCGCAGAGGATCCCTGGCCACAGAGGAGAAGTCGAGAGATAAGGATTGATGAAGGGCCCCGATATTTAGAAAACGCTGAGCTCCTAAATTAGCCTCCTAAATCTGTGCCCTATTTTCAGCCAGTTTAGGAGCTTAACTCTTCAGCTGAAAATTCACCTTAATTTAGGAGCTTAAAAATGATGCTCATAAATTTAAGCCTTCCATTCATTTAAGAGCCTGATTTATGATGGTTGTGCTGAAAAATCAGAGCTAAGCTCCTAACGGTCTTTTCCCTGCCCTAAATCCACCCCTGTCACTGCCCACTTTTTTCTGCTTCTAAATTTAAGAGTTTAGTGAAATTTTGAGTACACGTTTATACACTCAGTCCTAGTAAAGTTTCAAAGGGGCCACTTTAAGAGCAGGACTCAAAGTTAGGGCCTGATATTCAAAGCATTTCTGCTCTAAGCTGTAACTTGGGTGGAGGATTCATCTGCTCTTATATTATCTGTCCCTAAGTAACCATTTACGAGGACGAATATTAATGTTTAGTAGCATACCTGCCGTGGGGAGACGATTTCATACTCAGATGGAACTGGGAGATCTACAGAGATTTAAATTTCATTAGCATGTCTCTGTATGACTGATGATTGAAAACAAGATTTTTTTTTTTAACGGAGCAGGATACGCAGGAGCTATGTAAATCTAAATGCAGAAAGACCTGTCGGCCTCTATTTACTCTTAAGTGTACCTGTTTTTTAAGATCCGATTGTGGGATAAATTGCATTCATTTTCAGAAGTCGCTTCCTAAATTTCTCCATTCTCCAAGTTCATCTTAATAATGGCTTATGGACTTTTCTTTTAGGGAATTAGCACACCTTTTAAACCCTTCTAAGCTAACTGCTTTTAAGACACTCTCTGGCAACAAATGCCACAGTTTCATTATACATTGAGGGAAGAAATATTTTCTCAGGTTTGTTTTAAATTTACTGCTTAGCAGCTTCATTGTGTACCCTGTAGTCCTAGTATTTTTGGAAAGAGTAAACAAGAAATTTACCTCTACCCTTCCACTCCACTCAGTATTTATATATATACAGTGGGGGAAATAAGTATTTGATCCCCTGCTGATTTTGTAAGTTTGCCCACTGACAAGACATGAGCAGCCCATAATTGAAGGGTAGGTTATTGGTAACAGTGAGAGATAGCACATCACAAATTAAATCCGGAAAAATCACATTGTGGAAAGTATATGAATTTATTGCATTCTGCAGAGGGAAATAAGTATTTGATCCCTCTGGCAAACAAGACCTAATACTTGGTGGCAAAACCCTTGTTGGCAAGCACAGCGGTCAGACGTCTTCTGTAGTTGATGATGAGGTTTGCACACATGTCAGAGGAATTTTGGTCCATCCCTCTTTGCAGATCATCTCTAAATCATTAAGAGTTCTGGGCTGTCGCTTGGCAACTCGCAGCTTCAGCTCCCTCCATAAATTTTCAATGGATTAAGGTCTGGTGACTGGCTAGGCCACTCCATGACCCTAATGTGCTTCTTCCTGAGCCACTCCTTTGTGCCTTGGCTGTATGTTTTGGGTCATTGTCGTGCTGGAAGACCCAGCCACGACCCATTTTTAAGGCCCTGGCGGAGGGAAGGAGGTTGTCACTCAGAATTGTACGGTACATGGCCCCATCCATTCTCCCCATTGATGCGGTGAAGTAGTCCTGTGCCCTTAGCAGCGAACACCCCCAAAACATAACATTTCCACCTCCATGCTTGACAGTGGGGACGGTGTTCTTGGGTCATAGGCAGCATTTCTCTTCCTCCAAACACGGCGAGTGAGTTCATGCCAAAGAGCTCAATTTTTGTCTCATCTGACCACAGCACCTTCTCCCAATCACTCTCGGCATCATCCAGGTGTCACTGGCAAACTTCAGACGGGCCGTCACATGTGCCTTCCGGAGCAGGGGGACCTTGCGGGCACTGCAGGATTGCAATCCGTTATGTCGTAATGTGTTACCAATGGTTTTGTGGTGACAGTGGTCCCAGCTGCCTTGAGATCATTGACAAGTCCCCCCTTGTAGTTGTAGGCTGATTTCTAACCTTCCTCATGATCAAGGATACCCCACGAGGTGAGATTTTGCGTGGAGCCCCAGATCTTTGTCGATTGACAGTCATTTGTACTTCTTCCATTTTCTTACTATGGCACCAACAGTTGTCTCCTTCTCGCCCAGCGTCTTACTGATGGTTTTGTAGCCCATTCCAGCCTTGTGCAGGTGTATGATCTTGTCCCTGACATCCTTAGACAGCTCCTTGCTCTTGGCCATTTTGTAGAGGTTAGAGTCTGACTGATTCACTGAGTCTGTGGACAGGTGTCTTTCATACAGGTGACCATTGCCGACAGCTGTCTGTCATGCAGGTAACGAGTTGATTGGAGCATCTACCTGGTCTGTAGGGGCCAGATCTCTTACTGGTTGGTGGGGGATCAAATACTTATTTCCCTCTGCAGAATGCAAATAAATTCATATACTTTCCACAATGTGATTTTCCGGATTTAATTTGTGATGTGCTATCTCTCACTGTTACCAATAACCTACCCTTCAATTATGGGCTGCTCATGTCTTTGTCAGTGGGCAAACTTACAAAATCAGCAAGGGATCAAATACTTATTTCCCCCACTGTATTTTATCTTTGTGCTGGGTATTACTGTTGGGACAGCTTCCAGAGACATCCTGCCGCTTCCCTGAGCAGTCTGGACCTCTGCCTGTGAGGGCTTTCAAGGGGACTCTCCGAGATCTGCCTGTTATTTCCATCCCCCAGTGCACCCCAGTTACAAAAGTACATTACATATGAAATTGGGTGGGGGCAGGGGGAAAAGAGATTTATTTTCAAAGCTCTGACACTGCTTCTAATGCTACCTACGTGGAATTTGTTGGATTTCACTGACGTTCTCAAGCCTCGGGCTTGCCCAAGCTCAGCCTCTGAGGGCCACAAACAGGCTGGGTTTTCAGGATATCCGTAATGAATATATGAGAGAGATTTGCATGCCCACGTCTCTCATGTTTATGTATATTTCTACAAACATATGAATGTCGTACTGTTACTTAATTTTTTAGATTATGCAGGATGTAAACCTTTTAAATAGAGGTAAACAAACCCTACCCTAGAGACTTCCAGCTTTTTTTCTGTGGCTATTGCAATGTTTTTTCCGGCAGTTTCCATTCCACCAGGTGCTTAGAGGTCAGTTCTGGCTTTTCTTGCTCACAGATATACATACATATAGCGCTATGGTGAATGTAATGTGCGTTGTCCTGTACAGGAACGGCTCGAAGCCGTAACCGAAGTAGCCACCCAGGGCCGAGAAACAAATTTCTACCATTTGGCTAAGATGGAAGCCTAGGGTGCCAGTAACAAAGAGAAAGTAGTGGACCAGTTTCCGAAGTTAGATAAAACCATACACACACAGACAAAAATGGTGATGCCCCACGAAATGACATCTGAGACACAAGAGTTCCAAAATGAATTTGATTGCTTTATTGGGGTATCTAAAGGGGCGTAGCCAGACAACAGATTTTGGGTGGGCCTAGGGAAGAAGTGGGTGGGCACCAATTGTTCTCCCCCCCCCCCCCAACCACCACCCAAAAAAATATCTCATCTGGCATGAAACCACTTCTTTATACTACTACTACTATTTAACATTTCTAAAGCGCTACCAGGGTTGCGCAGCGCTGTACAATCTAACAAAGAAGGACAGTCCCTGCTCAAAGGAGCTTACAATCTAAAGGACAAAAAAGTGCAGTCAATCAAATTGGGGGCAGGTGCCGGTATCATGGAGAGTAGCGTTTTCGTTACCATCTGGAGGAAGTCTTCAGCTGGCCGAGCTTGGGATCCCACTAAGCGTGTGCTACTTTTGGATGGGCCTGAGCCCTAAGTGGGTGGGCCCCGGCCCACCCAGGCCCACCTGTGGCTACGCCACTGATCTAAAGGAATGGCCAATCTGAATAACCCCGCACGGCTGCGTTTCAGCAAAATGTGCCTGCATCAGGAGTCCAGAAGTAAGCGGATCAAGTGACTGCATCAGTTTCATTGCAATAGGTGTGTATGCCAGTGTGTCATCTGTCAGTATGTGTCTACTGGTGTGTCAGTATACACACATAGTGCCTGAAACTGGTGCAGTCGCTTGAATCATTTCAGTGATTATCAGGCCGTCAGTTGACATTATATCTCTCTATATAAAACGCACCTCCAACGTTCTAATGAAGCCGGAAGCCTGAAGTCCAAGCCGGATGCTGTAGTTGTGTAGTTCGCTGTTTGCCCATGAGTGTCTGCCCCGTCCTCGCGTCACAACATGATGATGTCGAGAGCGGAGCACTGACACTCGCCAAATCGCATTGCTCATCCGATGGTACACCACGAAACGTTACGTCACATGCATCACGGACCTAAGAGAACGACGGCCATTAAAAAAGTAGGGAGTATCAACAGCTGCTGTAACTCGGAGGGAGGCGGGGAGGACCCTGGAACTTGGAGGGAAGGGGGACCATGAAACTTGGAGGGAGGGGACGACCCTGGAACTCAGACGGAGGGAGGAAGGGAGGGGGAGAGTGGCCCTGCAACTCGGAGGGAGGGAGGGAGGGAGGGTGGAGAACACATTTAGTCTAACAATCCCTTTCAAAACATTAATTGCAGAAAGGGCAATACCTTGATAGCGCCCGTTTCATTGGTTTCCGAAACGGGCCTTTTATCCTAGTATATATATATATAATATATATTTAGCCTTGGCTGTATTCGCTTAGTTCTGGACTCCTGACACAGGCCCGTTGTGCAGAGAGTCAGCCACAGCAGGTCATTGAGATTGATTACACCTGTGGATACTCCAATAATGTGACTGTAACTATGTTGTGACTCTTGGTCTTGGTTCTCCTCGCTCTTTCTGTGGTTTAAGCTAGGATTATCCTGAGTCAGGAGCTGAGGGCAGCCTCCTTTGGCTGAGATTAAGAACACATTCTGTGCTGTAGGCTCTGGGGTTAGCTATTCCTCATTAGTCAAATTAGGAACCAAAAAACTGATCTTTAAAATGGAGCCATTTCCAAAGAAGCAGAGCACTGGCCTACAGGGAAACCATGCATTCGACAAAGCCCTGCAAGGGGCAGTTTATACAACTAGGCGGCAGCTCCGCTTTCTGTGAGAAATAATGCGTGCTGCTAGTCAAAGTTATTTATCCTGTAGCTCTGAACAAGGCCATCTACAGCTTTTTGGCAGTGTTGTCCGGAAAATGCCCCCGAAATCCATACTGACAATCATGGTCCTATCTAGATATCACTATGGTGGTCTGGGGACAGAGTCTGGATGGAGACCGGCGAGATTCAGCACTGATATCGGGATAATATGGGCCAGGAAGATGAGGTCCTCCGTTATTCTAACCAGATAATTATGCTGAGTATCATCATCCCCTGGATATTTGCGGGGGTCATTTCAGCATAGACCTGCATATTCACCATCCGTATCGGGATATTGGCTGCTCCTACCGACTTGTCTTGTGGTCAGCTTCACCTTTTCCTTGACCCCTGCAACAGTTTCTGGCAGCTGGAAATTTGAAATGGGAGTCCAGATTCCTAGTGGGGAAAGGCTTCAGGGTCAAGTCTGCTTCTGATGTTTGGAGAGGATGGGTCAAGGTCTCCCCTCATGAGCCTGCAGATTTCATCTATGTTCTGCAAGTATTCGAGTGGTAGGGTTCAGCCTATGTAGAACTTCTCAGGAATCCTGTCTGGACTTCACACGTTCTCACGCTGGGACACTGTCACCCTCATTCTGTAACTTGTCAGATATTATACACATTTGATAATTCTTATGTATGGTCTTTCATTTAATTATTATCACTTTGTTCCTTGTTAGGACAATACATGAGATATACATACATAGATATGTGACCATCTCTGAGAAAAAATGACTGAAGTCTCCAGAAAGAAAAAATGAGGTTTCAATGCACACAATTTGTAATACAACAGTCCAAACCCCATCCTTTTATGTGAAAAAAAATAAAAAAAAGTTACAGAAGTTCAAACACGTAACTTTTCCAGACCCCTGACATGAACAATCGGCCATTCTCAACATTTTGGATCTCCTACGTTAGTGATTTTATAGATGCGATGTCTGAAGTTATCACAAAATCCTAAGATACATGTGACCGTCTCAGGGAAAAGTTGACTAAGTCTAATGATGTTATATATGTATGTTTGTCTAGTCTTTGGTCCCCTGAGACAGGAATTTAGCCAAAACATGGCCGGCATTGGATCAATGGAATCTCTGATTCAGTCTTAATCAGAAAGGAATCAATAGTTTGTGGCTGGCGTCTCTTTCTTGCTTGTCACCATTCTTTTCTTCTTTTTTCTTTACCTGTGGAGGCCCTTCCTTATTTATCTTCACATACATGTATGTAACAATTGCATATATATGTTACAGAATACAAGTACCTTTGCTCATAAGGGTTAGATGGGTGCTAAATGATCTTCTATAACTTTAGGGGCCGATATTCAAAGTATTTCTCCTAACTTGAGAGTTCTGCTCATAAATTGGCCTCTTTGAAACTTTACTAGGGCTGAGTGTATAAACTTTTACTCAAAACTGATCTAAACTCTTAAATTTAGAGCATAAAAAGTGAACCGTGACTGGGACAGATTTAGGGCGGGGGAAAGAAGTTAGGAGCTTAGCACTGATTTTCAGCACTAGGCCTCATAAATTAGGCTCTTAAAAGTGATGCTCATAAATTTAAGCCTTCCATTCGTTTTAAGCTCCTAAATGAAGGTGAATTTTCAGCTGAAGAGTTATGCTCCTAAGTTTGACTGAAAATAGGGCACAGATTTAGGAGGCTAATTTAGGAGCTCAGCATTTTCTGAATATCGGGCCCTTTGTGTGCAAATCGCTTAGTGCATAAGTGCAAGAGGGTGTTCACAGGGGGCGGGTCCAACATTTACACCTGTAAAGGTGCCATGTTTTAGGTGCCCGCATTCATGCCTGCTAGTCACTGGCATAAGTGGACGCTCCTAGATATGGCTGCCTAGATCCTGCCTTCTGCTGGTTTTCTAGAAGGGGATCACAGCGTCCAGATGCCATTGTACGATTCGTGCTCAGCACGCTGCATCTAGATGGCGCCCAGTTATCGAATTATTCCCCAGGATGTTTGTATATGTGGGAAGATGAGCGCCCCCCCTCCTCCGGACAGGGCAGTGTGTGTGTTGGATGTGTGCTGTCGCTCTGCTCTGGAAAAGCCATTTGATGGGATGCAGTTGTGTTTTCTTCCTGTCCTGGAAACCATTCCGCCATCTGTCTCATCCCTCCAAAGGTTAGTGTGCCCTTATCTCTGGCATTCGTTCACAGCCCCATCGATCAGCTGCCGGAGCTGGCACAATGCTGACGATGTTGCTAATGGAGGGGGGGGGGGGTCTCGCCACCCCCCACTCTTCTCAAGGTCAATCTGGAACATTGATTGGCATCCTACGCTGGGTGAGGGGTGGGGGAGGGCTCCTGCCTCAGCTCCTCTATTTCCAGCTTTAGGCTTCCAACAGGGTTTCATCTGCTGGGAAGTGGCTGATGCAAGGGAATCAATTTCTTTCTGAGCAATGTCCATTCAATGCCTTTTCATCAGAGCTCATTCTTTTCATTTACAGGGCCAAGAGAAGCCAAACACCTTTGTCAGTAAAAGCAGCCAGGTTACCATGCGCAGTCCCAGGGGGGTCCGAGCATCACGTCCCCATCCCTTTGGGAGCAGAGAGGCAGAGCACCATGCAGAGAAAATTATTGTTCCACACTTCACCATGGTCTATGTACAGTGATGTTAAGCTGCTCAGGTAATGCTGCTGAGTGAGCTCCCTTCTTTCTGGGCATTGCCTGACTGAGCAGGTTTGAGTTTTATTGTCAGAACAAAGTTTAATAGGCTCTTGGGGGGAGGGGGAAAGGGGGGTTACAGGGAAGGATTGAGCTGCACAGTCAGGGTCAGGGTCGGTACTAGTCTGAGTGGCACCATGTTCTGAAAATGAAATTGACACCCCTATACAGAGAAGGGTGATGAAAACGATAAAAGGGATGGGACGACGTCCCTATGAGGAAAGGCTGAAGCATCTAGGGCTCTTCAGCTTGAAGAAAAGATGGCTGAGGGGAGATATGATAGATGTCTATAAAATAATGAGTGGAGTGAAACGGGTAGGCGTGAATCGTTTGTTTACTCTTTCCAAAAATACTAGGACTAGGGGGCATGCGATGAAACTACAAAGTAGTAAAATTTAATTACATGTTGAGTGAAGAAATTTTTTCTCCAATTCGTATTAAACTCTGGGATTCATTGCCGGAGAATGTGGTAAAGGCGGTTAGCTTAGCGGGGTTTTAAATGGGTCTGGACGGCTTCCTAAAGGAAAAGTCCATAGACCATTATTAAATTGACTTGGGGAAAATCCACTGCTTATTTCTGGGATAAGCAGCATAAACTGTATTGAACTTTTTCAGGATCTTTCCAGGTATTTGTGACCTGGATTGGCCACTGTTGGAAACAGGATTCTGCGGGCTTGACAGACCTTTGGTCTGTCCCAGTTTGGCAATACTTACGGTATATACTTATGTACTTATTCCTCCCCACTGGAACTGGCGACTCCGAATCTCCCCTGGCTCTTCTTACTCTCTGCCTAGTACCAATATCCCTCTCTCTTCTCCTCTCTCTGCATGATGTGGACAGGTACATCGAGGTAGGGATGTACACCATCATGCTTAGTTCTCTGAGTGCCGTACATGTCCCACACTCCGAAAACTGACCCTGGTCACAACGGCGTGTGAAGGGTCATCAGTACTGAGACCGGGACTGTTTTAGGTATAAAATGATAAGCAGCTTCTACCCCTATTCACCATCTCATTCCAGGGCGACTGACATTGTACCCAGCTGTAAATGTATAACAGATTTCCTTACACGTACAGCACATGGGGTCTAACCTGCTCACCCCAACACATACCCGCTCTCAATTCCCCCCCTCCCCCCAAAGTCTCTGCAAGCCTGCATCTCAGGTTCACTCATTTACATGCTCATTGAGATTCTATTTGGAGAAAAGGTGTTGTTGCAGATTTAATGCACCAATTGCCTTCTAGCATCTCCTCATTCTCCTCTTTCAGTGACAAATATTGACTCCTGGATTTTGGACCATTCCAGAGTTATTTCACTGTTAATCATTTTCAGGAGGTTAATAGGAAGGGTTCTAATAACGAGTGGAGGAGTGGCCTAGTGGTTAGTGCAGTGGAACATGGAATGTTGCTACTATTGGAGATTCTACACAGAATGTTGCTAGTGGAGGAGTCGCCTAGTGGTTAGAGCACCGGTCTTTCAATCCAGAGGTGGCCGGTTCAAATCCCGCTGCTGCTCCTTGTGATCTTGGGCAAGTCACTTAACCCTCCATTGCCTCAGGTACCAACTTAGATTGTGAGCCCTCCTGGGACAGAGAAACAGAAGCCTGCCCTTGCAGATCAGCAGTGCGGCCGCGCAGGCTTCTGTTTCTGTGAGTCTGACGTCCTGCACGTACGTGCAGGACGTCAGACTCACAGAAGCAGAAACCTGCGCGGCCGCATTGCTGATCTGCAAGGGCAGGCTTCTACACGGAATGTTGCTAGTGGAGGAGTGGCCTAGTGGTTACAGCACCGGTCTTGCAATCCAGAGGTGGCCGGTTCAAATCCCGCCGCTGCTTCTTGTGATCTTGGGCAAGTCACTTAACCCTCCGTTGCCTCAGGTACAAACTTAGATTGTGAGCCCTCCTGGGACAGAGAAATATCCAGAGTACCTGAATGGAACTCACCTTGAGCTACTACTGAGAAAGGTGTGAACAAAATCCTGAGGAAGGGATCCTCAGGAGCTTAGCGGAGATTGGATGGCAGAGCCGGTGGTGGGAGGCGGGGCTAGTGCTGGGCAGACTTATACGGTCTGTGCCCTGAAAAAGACAGATACAAATCAAGGTAAGGTATACACAAAAAGTAGCAAATATGAGTTATCTTGTTGGGCAGGCTGGATGGACCGTGCAGGTCTTTTTCTGCTGTCATCTACTACGTTACTATGTAAGCTAGACACATGGGATCAGGCCCCTCTGCACCATCTGTTATACTTTTGACAAGAAAGCACACATTTGGATAGGGTGGTGATAAGGAAAGAACCAGATACTTATGTCTGTGTCATGAATTAGTGAAGGAAAATCACCCCCTCCCCCTTGGAGCAGTGAGTAAGGGGGTAGAGGGGAGACAGAGGATTTGCTGAAACAGAATAAAAGGTAGATAGGTGCCCCCAGGTTTGTGGTTTCACAGACCCCCAGTGTTGCCATTCGTCATGGGCATAGGGGTGAAGTGACAGCACATTTGGCCAAGCCGTGGAGTGCACCCAGGGGAGAGGAAGGGAGGGTGGGGGAGCTGCAGCAGGGCTCTGTGTGTTTGGCATTGAATGAAAGAGGCCCGGAGTGCCAATATGGGCACACAGAAGAGGTCCCACCTGTCTGTGCCCTTCAGCTCCCCCCTCAGATCTTCAATGCATTGGGAGAGAAGCCCAGGCTGGCGTTAGCTTCACTGGCAGCTGCAAGGTCTGTTTGGGAAAGCGACCCGATCAGTTATCCTCAGACCTGCATCTCCCTTCCTGTCTCCTTTTGTGGAAAGGTGACATTTCCAAAAGCTTACCAGCTCTCCCTCTTTGGAATGGGAGGTGGGGGTCCTTCCTACAACACCCAAAAAGGGATGGGCTTTTGACCTTGTCCAAGCAGAGCGCTCAGACTGTGACCCTCTAGGACCCAGGATGTGTATCTTATCTTTTGGTAGGTCTCTCATATACAGGCATCCTCAAAGCTCCCTGTACAAAATCAGCTTAAGGGCTTCCTCAGCTCAGCCAGCAAGGAATCATGAAGCTGTATGGAAGGACCCCTTGATAATAGAGCAGTTTGTGTCAGGTGAATCGTGTGGAATGTGCCAGAAATCTTTCTCTTCATGCTGGCAACCACTGGCCTGATTAAAAGCCATGTCCAAGCTCACCTTGATAAGCTGCCTAGACGTGTTACGAACCCTGAAGGAACTCTCTTTGGCAAGATGCTACCGTAAGTGTTCGCAGTAAATTTGAGAGACCGAGATCATACTCCACGTACCCTGGCTTAGGAGTGAGGGGCATTACATCAGGGTATGCATCAGGGGCGTAGGGGTGAGAGGGGGCCAGAGCCCGAGGTTGGGGGCACCGCCTCGCCGCTCCCCCTCACCTCCTTGCCGCTCTCCCCCCCCCCCCCCCCCCCCCCCGCAAAAACAAATACCTTTGCTGGCGGGGATCCCCAACCCCCGCCAGCCGCAGCAGAAGCCTTCTTCAGCGCCGGTCTCCGGCGAAGCCGCATTCGCTGCCCTGCTCTTCTTTCTTCTTGCTGACATCCTCCTGTGCATGCTCCTTTACGTCAGCAAGAAGAAAGAAGAGCAGGGCAGCGAACGCGGCTTCGCCGGAGACCAGCTGGCAGGGGTTGGGGACACCCACCAGCCAAACCAGGGGCCCGGATGAAATTTGCAGGGGCCCAGGCTCCCGTGGCCCCACCTAGCTACGCCCCTGGTATGCATAAAGTAACTTGCTTTGTGACACTGCCCCCTCCCCCCCACACACAGCAGTTCAGCACTGAGCAGAAAAAAAACCTACAGATCCAACCATTCCCTGGTTGTAAAGCTTTTTGCCACATGATTAACCCAGACAAAATTGGTGGTTGTCCAACCTCTACTGAGCAGAGAGAAAAGATAGGCGCAGTGCCCCAGAGGTGCACGGAGCCGCAGCTAACATGGCGCCGTGCACCGAGGGGCATGCGCGTTCATGCCAGCGGGGAGCCAGAGAAGCGGGGTGGGCGCATTCCCGCCGCAAATGGGGGCACCCCGCTGGCATGGGAGGAGAGAGAGCGGGGTTTAAAAACCCTGGGGCGGAGCCCGGACGGCCTCTTCTCGCGTCCGGGCTCCAGGTGCACCCACCCCTCCCTCCCCAACCTATTCTTATGTTTACTGTGTTTTATACATTCTGTCACAGCTTTGGCGGGGTACCCAAGCCTGATGGTGTAAGCTAGGCAGCTGGGGCAGCTGCGCTTACGGTTGAGCTCCCTTGCTCGACGGCGGGGAGCTCAGGTTACGATTGGTCAGTCTTGCTATGACGGCGGACTGGGTTGGACAAAGAGCCTGAGGCTGGATAGGCTTGGGTATACCCATGGTTGAGATGTTTTGTATCCAAATAAAGCTGCGGCCGTGTTATGCCATATAAAATACTGTGTACGTGTAATTATTGAATTTCCTGTACTGTTGTGAATTTGTAATCCGAGGTGTCTCGGCTGCCCATGTTAGGAGATAATAGGCTGAAAGGGGGTTTTTTTAGGAGGAGATCTGGGCTAAAGATAAGGAAGATGAGAAGGGAGGTGGTGGCAGTGTTCTCAGAGCAGGCTAGGTTAGCACAGGGCCAGTCTTAAGATGTTGGTACCCATAGGCAAGACCAGATACAGGTTGCACAGAGCCAGGACGGGGGGAGGGGAGGGGGTAGGGTAGTAGTAGAGATCCCAAAGACTGAAGAGGAGCAGAAGATGGCCATTGTACATGGTACCTCTATGAATTGGCCCCCAAGTAAGTGGGAGCAGGCTCCTCTTCAGCCTCAGAATGTTATCCCTTCATATTCTGGTGCCCTGGGCAATGGCCCAGGTGTCTATGCTGAAGCATTTGTCTAAAATGGCCTATGTAGAAGAGGTTCTGCACGGAGGAAAGGAGTAGACTATGTGATCTTTGAAGTCTATTCCAGCTCTACGGAGCCGGTGGGGGGAAGAGGGGTTGGTGGTTGGGAGGCGAAGATAGTGGTGGGCAGACTTATACGGTTTGTGCCAGATCCGGTGGTGGGAGGTGGGGAATAGTGCTGGACAGACTTATACATTCTGTGCCAGAGCCGGTGGTGGGAGACGGGGCTGGTGGTTGGGAGGAGGGGATAGAGCTGGGCAGACTTATACGGTCTGTGCCAGAGCCAGTGGTGGAACTGGTGGTTGGGAGGCAGGGATAGTGCTGGGCAGACTTATACGGTCTGTGCCAGAGCTGGTGGTGGGAGGCAGGGCTGGTGGTTGGGAGGAGGGGATAGAGCTGGGCAGACTTATACGGTCTGTGCCCTGAAAAAGACATGTGTATACCTTACCTTGATTTGTACCTGAGTTCATCGTGTTGGGCAGACTGGATGGACCGTGCAGGTCTTTTTCTGCCGTCATCTACTATGTTACTGTGTTACTATATGACTTTGGAAGTCCTCCTTAGGTCCCTTTCAGCTTCTGGATGCCTGGAAAGAAGCTATTTAATATTGTGACAACTTTAACCTACAGGAAAACTACTAAGCGAATACTCTGGCCACTTACTTTACATCTAAGGTAGAAAAACCGCATAGTTCTGTTGCTCCTCCTTGTGTATCTTCAACTTAACCAACTGGAAGTAAGCACAGAAAAAGAAGAGGCTACATTGGTTATTGTTAATCATTCACTCCGCCTTTTCACACCCAAATATCCTTGATCTATTCTACATGAAGCGGACTACCTGTCTACTTGACCCAATACCAGCTAGCTGGCTGACTGTCCCCACTCACTGTCTTTTGCCGTACATTTTACATATGCTCAATCGGGGTCTTTTCAGCTGAAGCTAGCTATAACTTTATGCAAATGATTGCGATTAACCTTTCATAGTTCACTCTGCGTGAAGAATGGCAATATATGCATTACAATGATTGGGGTTGCCAATCACAATACAAATGATTCCTCTCTGGGCACAATGAAAGAACTTGCTCAATAATGGGGTGCTCGGCCCTCACTGACCCCCCCACAGAGTTGGCTCCTTTAGCAATGGTGTCTTCTATTAACTCCGAAAGGAAAACAAGTTGTGTGGTTGGCATTGGTTCCAAGATGAACAAGAAGAAGGCCAACTTTGAACTTGGGCAAGAATTTACTGGGCCCGAGCATGAAATGACAAGGAAACCTGGTGGAATTATCTTTCCAAGTAAACCCCCTGGGAATCAAAGCTCTACATTGTGGAGGCATTGGCAACTAATATCGCAGCTAGGCTCTGGAGCTGGGGTTCCATTAGACACCCCTAGGAGCTCAGGTGGAGTCTGGTAGAAATGAGGCGGAAGGCTGGATGAGCAAGTTATCATTTATCCCTTATGCAGGTACGGACAAAACCTAAAACCAATCTTCCAATATTGCATCATATATAACTTGCCTTTCTGTGGCAAATTGACGACTGCCCTGGTTGTGACGTCAATGTTTAATCATGACGGAGTGTAACCTGCACGGAGTGGGAGGTGCGGCTCTGGCTACCTTAAGTACATATGAATAGCCATTCTGGGTCAGACCAATGGTCCATCCAGCCCAGTATCCTGTTTCCAACAGTGGCCAATCCAAGTCACAAGTACCTGGAAGAAACCCAAAGAGTAGCAACATTCCATGTAGAACACCAAAGAGTAGTAAGATTCTAGAATTCTAAAGAATAACAAGATTCCGGAATCCCCAAGAATAGCAAGATTCCATGTAGAACACCAAAGAGTAGCAAGCAAGATTCTAGAATTCTAAAGAATATCAAGATTCCGGAATCCCCAAGAATAGCAAGATTCCATGTAGAACCCAAAGAGTAGCAAGATTTCATTCAGAATCCCAAGTACGTAAGTGATGCCATACTGGGACAAACTGAAGGTCTATCAAGCCCAATATCCTGTTTCCAACAGTGGCCAATCCAGGTCACAAGTACCTGGAAGAAACCCAAAGAGTAGCAACATTCCATGTAGAACACCAAAGAGTAGCAAGATTCTAGAATTCTAAAGAATAACAAGATTCCGGAATCCCCAAGAATAGCAAGATTCCATGTAGAACCCCAAAGAGTAGCAAGATTTCATTCAGTATCCCAAGTACGTAAGTGATGCCATACTGGGACAAACTGAAGGTCTATCAAGCCCAATATCCTGTTTCCAACAGTGGCCAATCCAGGTCACAAGTACCTGGAAGAAACCCAAAGAGTAGCAACATTCCATGTAGAACACCAAAGAGTAGCAAGATTCTAGAATTCTAAAGAATAACAAGATTCCGGAATCCCCAAGAATAGCAAGATTCCATGTAGAACACCAAAGAGTAGCAAGCAAGATTCTAGAATTCTAAAGAATAACAAGATTCCGGAATCCCCAAGAATAGTAAGATTCCATGTAGAACCCCAGAGAGTAGCAAGATTCCATTCAGAATCCCAAAGTAAGTGTTGCCATACTGGGACAGACTGAAGCCCAATATCCTGTTTCCAACAGTGGCCAATCCAGGTCACAAGTACCTAGAAGAAACCCAAAGAGTAGCAACATTCCATGTTACCAGTACCGGGGAAAGGCAGTGGCAATCTGCCTTGTTGGACAGACTGGATGGACCATGCAGGTCTTTTTTCTGCACTATGTTACTGTGCTACAATGTAATCACATCAAAGGTGGATGAAACAGAAATTAGACCTGTGTTTTTTGCAGGATACGGCAGCTTTGGCTTTGTTAGCCATTGAAGGCAATCAGGAGAGGTGAGTGCTACATTTCACTGTGGTGCTCACTCCAGAGAGGGCTTAAAAATAATAGCGTTTGATTAGAGTGAATTGAGCTCTGATTGATAAAAGCTGTCTGGAGGAGGCTGAAGGGGACCCTCACATCTCTCCGCTCAGTGAGCAGCAGAAGCAGCAGTGTTGTAGACCATCCTGGAAAACTAGAAAGCAGCCAGCCTCATGAATATTTTTACGGGCTAATTTAAAGACTAGGGCTTGAGGGCTGACCCTTACCTGCAGCCACAGCTGCTAGCATATGAGAATGTACGGTGGTAAAAAGGATGAAAAGATAAGAGTTAATCCATCTTGCGTCCAAATCAGATCCTGGGATTCATTGGATATGTGCTAGGCAATGTCTTGTGAAATAAAATATTTATCTAGAGCAGAGATTTTCCAAACTGTGGGTCAGGACCCCAAAAGAGGTCACCTCAAAGGACATCGTTGTCTGAACTGCCCAGGGATTGTGCATTTCATGTGGCCCTGTGATTTGGGGCTGGGTTGGCAGCTGCAGAAAGATAAAGGGTCTTGGATTTGATAGACCATCTTTCTGTACTAAAACCACAGTGTACATGTCTCCTATTCTATTCTTTTGGAATCCTATACACCACCCGTTTTCCAGAAAGAATTCACGGCGGTTTACACATCAAGAAAAGTCTACAATAGCGAGAAGTAACGAAGCAATTTAAAGTATAAGGCCTAATGGACAAAACCTAGCAAATTCCAATTTACTGATCAAATAGATAAGGCTACCGAACTTTCCTGAAAGAGAACGAAGAGGGTGTATGTCTTAAGTCTAATGGTAGCATGTTCCATAATCTTGCATTCATAACAACTCTAGGGACTGTCCATAGTTTTTCCAACCAAGCTGTATCATTTTGTGTATCTTAAGTTGGCCCAGGTGGTCCATCACTGGTTTACTGATGTCAGGGATGGTCTGGCGTGAAGGAAGCAGCCCTACAGGCTTTGGGTCTGATTCACTGAAGGCTTATTACCCCTTCGGTGTCAATGGAATAGGGTTTGGAGGGGGAGGGAGTCTGAATGAATCAGGCTCTTTGTGTTTTACGACATTACTCATCTCATTAACCATTAATGGGAATTAAACACTCCTGAAAGGAGCAGCCATTACACTTTCCCTAACGACCAATTTGACCTTTTCCAGTGATAAAGAGAATCAGTGGAGAGATGATAGAAACTCATTTCAGCTATTTCTTCAGTCTAAGTCTAAAGATCACAAAGTACTGGAATTTACAAACTGTAATTGGAAGAATCGGGAAAACGCTATCAGTGCTGCTACCAACGCTAATTGGGTCTTTGGGAGCCACATCAAAGTCTAGAAAGTGGAATTGCTTAATCTGGAAAGACGACAACCCTACTGCTTTATTCTACGACAATACCTGTACAATGCTTAGGATCTTGGGAGGACTGACACAAGTACTCAACAGACTGATGGTTTTTCGAGCTTTAATCCTCCCTCACGCTCCGTGTAGGTGTCAGGTGGATTCAGTGTCTTGGTGCTGAGCTGAACTTTTGAAAGAGAGTATTAATTATGGCGGGGTCACAAACGATTACGTTTGCATTCGTAGGTCTGGACTTGAAATAACTTTGTGTTGTAAGAGGTCGGATGACCTGTTTAGATTTATGTACTTATGATGTACCCCTTCTAGGCTTGGATCATTATTTATGATAATTAAACATATACAATATTATATTTGTATAAGAAATATTGGATGTTGTAGTGTCACTTATATTGTGTTTACCCATTTTTTCTGTATTTGTTATTGGGGATATTATTTTTTGACCCTTTGGGGTTTTTCAAGCTTTGACATGATTTCTCTACTTATAGACCTGGTTACATCACTACCCATTCAATAGGTTTGTCTCTGTCTGTCTTTCACATGAATAGATGAAAACCCCTTCAGAGATTTTCTACCTGCTTTGGATATCTCTAGAAATATCCAGGAAACCTTCAAGATGACCTCTCTCAGCAGAGCATCCCTGCCTCTATCCAAAGATTTCTAGAGGCCTTTGGATAGAGACAGGGATGCTTCCCTGAGAGAGGACAACATAAAGGTCTCCTGGGTATTTCTAGAGGCCTTTGGATAGAGGCAGGGATGCTCTGCTGAGAGAGGACATCTTGAAGGTTTCCTGGATACTGTGCCGTCCCTTGAAGAAATGTCTAGCAAAGTGAGGCAAAGGGGTTTTAGTAACAGAGGGAAGACCTCAGCATTCTACCCCCTGCGGGAATTGAGAAAGCCTGTCCACCCCTTCTCCGGGGTCAAGTCTGAGTGTGCTGGATACTGTAAGAGAGAGAGGGAGAATGGGCAGTGGTCATTCTTTCAGAAAAATAGATACCAGCAGCGACCTCCACTGTCCACACTAACTGCAGTGGGGGAAAGGAGACAAGTTCAAAAAGATGTGGGCTGTTATTCTGTTGAAAATCACCAGCGGGAATGTGGAGGGCGAGCACGAGGGAAGAAGGAGAATGAATGTGATTGTTGGGTGGACTGGATGGACCATGCAGGTTTTTATCTGTCATCATCTACCATGTTACTATGTTTACTGTCTCTACTGCCGCTTCTGTAGTGAGGCATGAAAGAGCTTATTATGCCTGAATGGGCAGGGAGTGATTTGGGCACAAGGTGAGGGATTCAGGAGGCCCATGGGCATCCTCAGAGATCTGGCAAAGGAAAAGCTGCAGTCAGCTTGTGAGTTCATTCCAGGGAAGGCAGAAGATGGATGAGAAAGAGGAGAGGGCAGGAGGAGGTGGCAAGGGAGGGCACAGGAATGCGTTGCCATACTGGGAAAGACCAAAGGTCCATCAAGCCCAGTATCCTGTTTCCAACAGTGGCCAATCCAGGTCACAAGTACCTGGCAAGATCCCCAAACAGTACAATACATTTTATGCGGCTTATCCCAGAAATAAGCAGTGGATTTTCCCCATCTCCATCTCAACAACGACTTATGGACTTTTCTTTCAGGAAGATAGCTAAACCATTTTTAAACCCCGCTAAGCTAACTGCTTTTACCACATTCTCTGGCAACAAATTCCAGAGTTTAATTACAAGTTGAGTGAAGAAATTTTAATCTGCTGTACGTTTTAATTTTAGAGTAACATAGTAATTTTTGTAGCCAAGCATTTTCATTAGACAAAGCTGAAGTGGGCATCGGGCACCAGAGGTCCTGCCAACCTGGACTTTTTGTCTTTGTACCTTATTGGAATCCTTATGGGAGAAATATTTCTTCAGACCAGCTGTTTTCTAAACCACACACACACACACACGCTTTATTGATGGAGGTTATGCAAATTTCCCGGCCTGGTGTTATCTTTTCTTAAATATTACTTTTATTTTACCCTGTATTTGGTTTGAACGTTAATTGCGCCCGTCAGTCCTTGGGAAATAAAGGGATGCGTTGGAGAATTATGTGACTGTTTTATTGGGTTTTAATGTGACACCGTATCATATTATTGTTATTACCAGGGATTAATGTTCTATTTCCACGTTTACCTCGCTCTGCGTTGACATCTGAACACTGTCACTAGAATTATAAATTACTTATATCTAGTTCTATCTGCTCTACACCACCTTGGGGGAATTTCTTCAGCAAGGCAACAAATAAACTTTAATACATATGTTTTATTTAGTTATAAAAATGCATATATCCCGCTATCCCTGACAATCATTTTAAGTGGTTTAAGGTATAAAATCAAATTACAACAAGGTATCATTGTCTTGCAAAACACGTCACTGAGCATCATACCTTCACACACCTTGTGATCTGAGGCCTTTAAGTGACTAATTTATCCTGCTGTCCACGGAGAACCCCCGTTACAAATAAGTTGTCTTATTTTCACACAGGAATGATTTCTGCAGTACAGATAATCGTTGATTAAAAGATCCAAGTACAGCCACCTCTAGGGTGGAAAGATTGGTTAGCTCCCTGGGTTAGTGTCTGCTCTGTACAGTGGCATTCAGGCAGGGCTGTACTCATTTTTAACTGATGTGAAAAACACAGTGGCATGGGTATGTTTTGTTTGGTGTCATTTCAAAACACAATGGTAAGAAGAAGAAACTGAATTAATTGGGAATGGCATCATGTGCTATCCCTAACATTAAGGCAAATGGGACAATGAAAAGAACTGAAATGAACCTCCTGAGAAAACACAAGAAAATATGAAAGAAAAAATGAGACTGTGCACACCCCAGCTTGTGGAGAGGGGGAGAAAAGGTATGATGCAGCTGCTCTGTTCATCACTGGGTGCTCATCAGGGACAGGCTGAGTCACGTCCAGTTTTATCCTGCTACACACGGTTCTGCTTTTAAGCAATGAAACACTCAGAACTGCACGTCCCACCATGCACTGCAGCAAGCCCAGGACTGGCTCAGCCTCTCCTGAATGACCTGAAGCCATCTGGTAAAAAGCATTTTCCCTGTAGACACAAAAAGTGAAAAGCAGTGCAGTACAGCAGGCCTCAGGCTATCACAGATTCCCCCCCCCCCCCCCCCCCCCACCTCTGTTTTGTGCCTCTGGAGAAAATTTGTCACAGTCCAGCCTCTAAATTCCCAAAGACCCCCAGGGCCCTACAGGGCAAATCCCTGTGGCAATCCCCCTTCCCAGGCCTTCCCTTGCCCTGGGCCCCAGCTGCTTCTCGGGGAAAGGAAGATGAGATCAGATGAGCTGAAGTGAACTTTCTGAGGAGAAAAGTGTCCCGACCCCTATGATATAATCTAATTAGTCTCTCCCTCAGTCTCTATTTCTCCACCACTCAAAGCAGACCATAAGTAAATAGAAAATACATTTCCATTTAGTTGGAAAATGGCATCCTGAAATTTGAATGATTAGGATTAGTGAGCGTTGGCAGTGATTTTGACTGTGCCCCTCCCCCTCCTACCCATGGCTGAAACTTGAAAACAGGAAAAAGACAAGAGGAAGGAGAGTAGAATGTAACTCCCAGCCAGAGGGGACGGCTGGGCCAGTCCTGCTTTTATTCCCATTGGCTGCTGGGATTTGTAGTTTTCTGCTTTGCTTAGCATAGGGGTGGGGGCAACCTCGGTCCTCGAGGGCCGCAACCCAGATGGGTTTTCAGGATTTCCCCAATGAATATGCGTTATATCTATTCGCATGCACTGCCTTCAATGTATGCAAATAGATCTCTTACCCTTATTTTATCATCCTCACTTTAATGTTCACTTATCTCTTGTTTGTCCTGTTTGTCTGGCCTAATTAGATTGTAAGCTCTGTTGAGCAGGGACTGTTTCTTCATGTTCAAGTGTACAGCACTGCGTACTTCTAGTAGCGCTATAGAAATGATAAGTAGTAGTAGTAGTCGTTTTTTATAACATTTGTATCCCACATTTTCCCACCTATTTGCAGGCTCAATGTGGCTTACACAATTCCGTAAGTGGTAATAACCAGTTCTGGATAGGAGAAATACATAGTTGGGGTAAAGGGACAATAATTAGCAAAAACAGTAGTTGAGATATAGAGGGGATAGTGCTGGGCAGACTTACACGGTCTGTGCCAGAGCCGGTGGTGGGAGGCGGGGCTGGTGGTTGGGAGGCGGGGATAGTGCTGGGCAGACTTATACAGTCTGTGCCAGAGCCGGTGGTGGGAGGCGGGGCTGGTGGTTGGGAGGCGGGGATAGTGCTGGGCAGACTTATACAGTCTGTGCCCTGAAAAGGACAGGTACAAATCAAGGTCAGGTATACACAAAAAGTAGCACATATGAGTTTATCTTGTAGGGCAGACTGGATGGACCGTGCAGGTCTTTTTCTGCCGTCATTTACTATGTTACTATGTGAATACATGTTGTAAAGTTGCGCTATGTTAATTTGAATTTATGATCAGTTGTTATTGTATGCTTTCTTAAATAAATAAGTTTCAAATAGTTTACGGAAGGTCACTGTGTCGTGTGTTATTTTTATGGATTTTGGTAATTCATTCCAAATTCGAGTGCATATGTTAATTTATATTTCAGACCCTTACAGTTTGGGTAGTGGAGATACAGGAATGTTTGTGAATCCTGAAAACCTGACTGTGTCGTGACCCTTGAGGACCGAGGTTGTCCTTCCCTGTCTTGGCCTCGTTGCCTGCTGCTCTCCGCTCCGTAGCTCCCAGTCCATTATGGGGCACTGAGGACCAGGACCTGATTTACCCAAGAAAGGAAAGGTTCAGAGTTGTACCTGCAGGGTATTAATGAAAGATGTGTCTCTGTGCACAGTATTAAAGCTGTGAAAAGCAAATTCATGGTATTCCTCAGGTCCCCGTGAGTTTGTTAAAGGTAAACGCTGGCAAGATCTTTAGGGTTTAAGGACCCACAGACGAAGACCGGGCCTAACGGTCAGCAAAACACTGACATCCCTACAAGTATCATTCATTCCCTCCACATGTGTGTCTCTCCTTCAGTTTATTGTCAGAAACCTGGAAGTCAGGCATAATTAGGCAGTATATCAAGAATTCAATAAACATACGAAGACGGTGATAAAGATAAAGCGGAATTGATTAGCAAATATTTCTGTTCTGTGTTCGCAGCTGAAGGGTCGGGAGCAGGACCGCAGAAGACAAACACAAGTAGGAACGGAGGGGTGGTAAGTCCCTGAATGATTTTCAGAGGACTGTGTTTGTGAGGAGCTGGTTAAACTAAAGGTGGACAAAGCGGCGGGGCCAGATGGCATCCCTCCGAGGGTACTGAAGGAACTTAGGGAAGTTCTAGGTGCTCCGCTGGCTGACCTTTTCAATGCTTCTCTAGAGTCGGGAGTGGCCCCGGAGGACTGGAGAACAGCAGATACAATCCCTCTCCACAAAAGTGGAAGCAAGGAAGAGGTTGGGAACTACAGAGCGGTAAATCTGACCACTGTTGTAAGTAAATGAATGGAAATGCTTTTAAAAAACAGAGAATAGTAAAGTTTTTGGAATCCAGTGGATTACAGGACCCGAGACAACATGGTTTCACTAGAGGCAGGTCTTGTCGGACAAATCTGATTTCTTCGACTGGGTGACCAGAGAGTTGGATCGTGGAAGAGCGCTAGATGTGGTGTATTTAGGTTTTAGCAAATACTTTGACATGGTTTGACGAGGAGTGGCCTAGTGGTTAGAGCACCGGTCTTGCAATCCAGAGGTGGCCAGTTCAAATCCCACTGCTGCTCCTTGTGATCTTGGGCAAGCCACCTAACCCTCCATTGCCTCAGGTACAGAGACATATCCAGTGTACCTGAATTTAACTCGCCTTGAGCTGCTACTGAAAAGATGTGAGCAAAATCTAAATAAATAAATAATTAATGGTTCTAGATCGATGACTGAGAAATAAACTGAGTGACCTTAGAGAGAGAGAGAGAGTGTGTGTGTGTGTGTTAGTTATCAGGACTATTTATCTCCATGCACAGCAGGGTAACCCCAGGACACTCTCAGGCTGTGTCCTGTCCCAATGTGCTGCTCCTCAGGATGATGTGACTTGGAGATCCAGTGGGGGCAGGTGCATCCCGGGATGGGTGAACGAAGTTGTCTATTTCAGTAGAACTGTACTGAAACGAAGCTGGACTAAATGTGCCGTTACTTTCCTACACATCCACCTTCACACAGCAGTGTTAGTGTTTTTCTCTTGTGTGACCCATTTGGCCTTGGTTCTGGAGTCAAGTGTCTTTGTCCATTTGCAGGCACAGGGTAGAGAGAGAGAGTATCTCACTTCTGCACATCTTCCCTCCAGGAGCAAAGACAAGTCCACGGCTTCAGCGTGAGGACAGGAAGTTCAGTTCCAGTTAATGGACCAACATTTCAAGACCCGCAAGGCGATCTTTCTGGTGCTTGCGTTCATTAATAAAGGCCACTCAGGAAGGATTAAGAAACCTTTTGCAAACAGGCTCTGATTTTACAGCCATAAAGGATTGGAAGGGACTTCACCCAGAGAAATCTGAGGACATGTCCTTAACTCTCTTCAGGCAGATGGGATGGGGGGACCCCCCCACCACCACCCAGGAATCTCAGATTGAATCAGTCTAGCTGGATTGCTCCTGGGATGGGGTGGTAGAGTTTTGCTATCAGACTCAGGGGTTTAGGGCTTCTCTCTCCCCACCCTTATTCTGTGTTTCTGGGCAAAAATGTATAGCATACCCAGCCCACAGTGAGAGATGAAATACCCAAAACCAAACCCTCTGGTCACTGGCTGGACACTCTATTGCCAGAGCATTCCCTGCATCTCACTGGTTGCTCTATTCCCAGAGTGCTCCCCATTGCCTCACTGGTCACTTGCTGGTCACTCTGTTTCTAAATTGCTCCCTGTGCCTCCTGGTCACTGGCTGGACACTCTATTGCCAGAACATTCACAGCGCTTCCTGTACCTTGCTGGTCACTCTATTCCCAGAATGCTCCCTGTTTCTTACTGGTCATCGCTGGTCACTCTATTCCCAGTATTGAGGGGGAGGGTGAATAGAAATTCTTTCACACCAGTCCCCCACCTCACACACTATGAGTTTCTCATAACAGAGGGCAGCAGTGGGTGTTGGAGGGCTGAAGGTCCGGCTGTCCACATGGTGTCATTGTGTGAATGCTGTAGTTGTGTAGTATCTGATGACAAGTCCCCACTCTGAGCATTTTTCTTACCGATCTTGGCTCTGCCTCAGCTCAGCTTTATGGAACAGCAACATTGCCAGAGAATCCTGGAAGAAAGGGTTTTCCATGTCTGGGACATGAAAGAACTACTGATATCTGGGTCTAATTCCTTTCTGTGATTCATCTTCATTTTCTCATTGGGTTTTATTTGACCTAGCTGGGTCCAGCCTGGACCAAGAGGAGGGAGGAGGAGGGGAGGAGGGAACTTCAAACACACACACACCAGAGGCGTAGCTAGGTGGGGCCACAGGGGCACGGGCCCCCACAGATTTTGCCCTGGTCCCCTCTACTTTCGACCCCCCCCCCCCCCCCCCGCCGCTGCCAGGTACCTTTGCTGGTGGGGTCTACCCCCGCCAGCCGAAGTCCTCTTCAGTGCCGGTCTCTGGCGCGTTCGCTGATCTGTTTCTGTGAGTCTTGACTCCTGACGACCTACAGGACATAAGTACATAAATAATGCCATACTGGGAAAAGACCAAAGGCCCATCAAGCCCAGCATCCTGTCCCCGACAGCGGCCAATCCAGGTCAAGGGCACCTGGCAAGCTTCCCAAATGTGCAAACATTCTATACATGTTATTCCTGAAATTGTGGATTTTTCCCAAGTCCATTTAGTAGCGGTTTATGGACTTGTCCTTTAGGAAACCATCCAAACCCTTTTTAAACTCTGCCAAACTAACCGCCTTGACGTCAGGAGTCAGGACTCACAGAAACAGATCAGTGAACGCGCTGAAGGTACTTGTCGCCGGCGGGGGATCGAAAGTGGTAGGGGAGGGGTGGCAGGGGGGTTATAATGTGCCCCCTCACCTTGGGCTCTGGACCCCCCTATCGCCGAGGTCTGGCTACACCCCTGACACACACACACACACACTGTGTATCCAGACTTTGGGTTTAGGGGAGACCTGAGCCCAAAGTGTTCGTGTGGAGAGCACAAAAATTTGCCCCTCCCCCACTCTCCTTCCCCCTGCTGGACCCCACATACCTGTTTGCAGGGTTCCCCACTAGCGGAAGCCCCGCTCCACCTGAAGCCTGGCAGTTGGCAGTGCTTTTCCTGGGCCGCCACTATGCCTGCTCAATTTTCACAAAAGATGCCCACCCCTCGTGCATGCTAGGGTTTCACACATGTTCCCTTGTTCACGCTCAGTTTCACAACAAAGGGAGGGGGCAGTGCCATGAACTGCCAGGCTTTGGGTGGAGGAGGGCTTCCACCTTCGAAGCCCCAGATTGCATCTCAATTGGGGGGGGCCAGGCCCCCAAGGCCCCCCTAAGGCTATGCCACTGACACACACACTCCTCCCCTCCATAGGACACAGACTGCAGCGGTACAAGTTTCCCCATAGTCTCCTCTTCCTAGAATAATACATGGAAGAAAGGATGTTTAAATCAGAATGGAGACCGCCAGGTCCGGACATCTCAGGTTACACTAATGGTTTAGGAAATGATATCCTGCTGCACGGCTCGTTCGAAAGTACATGGAGAAATGGACGTTTACACATCGCTTATGTGCGGTTTAGAAGATAAACCTCCAAAATATCAGCAAGTCAAAACAGACACACAGATGTTTACATTGTGGAACAGAGACATAAACGGTTCTATTCAGGCACATAAACATTTAGTCATAGCCATTTTAGAAACATAAATGTTTATTTTTTCTGATGCTGTCACACACTCTGGCTTTTGTGTGTGTGTGGGGGGGACGTGAATCACTAAGGGAGGGGACCGCTACACAGTAAACCTAGACGTCCCGGGTTACAGGTGTAAATCCCAACATCAATCTGTTAGGACATAAGACGTTCGTTCCCCTTCTGAAATGGAGAATGACGGTTCATTGGTGAGACCAGAAATCGCCTTCTTCAGTTTTAAATGTGTGTATTTCAACTTTGTAAAATCACAACTTAGGAGTCCTTTTACTAAGGTGCGCTGAAAAACGGCCTGCGGTAGTGTAGATGGAAGTGGGACTGTAGCCTTTCTGAGGTTTTCGTAACTACATTCAAAGTGGTTCACATAGTAAATACAGATACTTATTTGTACCTGGGGCAATGGAGGGTTAAGTGACTTGTCCAGAGTCAAAAGGAGCTGCAGTGGGAATCCAACTCAGTTCCCAGGATCACTGCACTAACCACTAGGCTACTCGTCCGCTCATTCCACCAATAAGAGCCAACCTCATCAGTGATGTCACAATGGCTTGATTGCCCGATACAGTTCCCCAGGATCAAAGTCCACTGCACTAACCACTAGGCTACTCCTCCACTCATTCCACCAATAAGAACCAACCTCATCAGTGATGTCACAATGGCTTGATTGGCCGATACTTTGCTCACTTCTGATATTGTGATGTCATAAGGGAAAGGGGGAAATGGGACTTGATATATCGCCTTTCTGAGGTTTTTGCAACTACATTCAAAGCGCTTTACATATATTCAGGTACTTATTTTGTACCTGGGGCAACGGAGGGTTAAGTGACTTCCCAGAGTCACAAGGAGCTGCAGTGGGAATCGAACCCAGTTCCCCAGAATCAGAGTCCGCTGCACTAACTACTAGGCTTCTCCTGCACTATTCTTATGTTCTTATTATTTTAGTCCTACTAGACATACAGTGCGCTACACAGTGGAGAGAAGTAGTTAGATACCTGAGGTGATGGGAGGTAAAATGACTCACCCAAGGAAAGACATGGAGTGTCAGTGGTAGAAGTGAGAAATGGACCCCTGCTTCCTTGGTCCTCAGCCCACTGCTCTAATCACTCATCCGTTTCTCCTGAACGGTGATCCGGAGGGATCCTGGCTCCAGACCTGGCTTTTTTTAGCAAAGGCTGCAGCCTTCAACTGCAGTGATCTGAATAGAAAATCAGGAGAAAGGATGAATTCTACAGAATTTTTGAAACGTATGTGAGGTTTGCTAACCTGTTTTGGGATTCAGATCCCACAAGGCAGTGTTTTGCATTGGAACCTGCAGGTCTTTATATCGTTTATAGGAGCAGACCGAGACAGCGGCACCTGCTTTCTGGAAGGGTGCCCCAAAGACTGGTTCCCCTTCAAATGCAGCACCTGGGGTGTGCTGTTTTTGTTCCATCTGTTTTTATGGTTCACTGTTCAATATTTTTATGACAATAAACCTTATTCTTTATTGCATCTGCTTGGCTGAAGTGACTAAGAACCCTAGTGGTTTGTGCGTTGGGTCTGTGAGTGCTTTCTAGAACTATGGGACCAGTGGCAGTGTGGCCTCAGTAACCTAGAAATCACTGGGGATAACTTGAGAGCGGGAGACTCGCGCAGAGGCAGTTGGGACCCCAGTTAGTAGGAGGAGGGGGCTACTGGAGAGCATAGGCCTGAGCAGTGCTGAGGGCAGAAACTCTAAGTGGTCGCAGGTATAACCCCAGGTGGGTGATAGGCGTTCTAATTCTGACTTTTAAGGCTCTTCACATGGGCCTGGCCAGGTGACCTAGCAAGATTAACAATCTCTTATTCTCCCCCTCGGTTGCTGAGATCTAGAAATGATTATAGACTTGTTCTCTCTGCTCCTTCTCAGGCAGACCTAGAATCTACAATCTTACTTTCTGGCTCCTTTTTTATGGAACAAATGACCTCTTTCACTTCGGTCTGAATCTTCTCTCCTCAAGTTCAAATCTGGTCTGAAAACCTCTGTCTTTTCCTTAGCATTGGATTGATTACTGCTTACGATTTGCAGATAATTTGCAGTTGGCTGACATATGTCATCACTATATTTTTTAGGATTTAATTATCGCCTTTTGGAAGGAATGCACTCATGGTGGTCTACAATGTTTGTGACTTCTTGATTGATACCCTATCCTGTATTTCATGGAGTTCCTTTTCTTGCTTTTAATATTTTGTTTGCTCATCGCTCTGATTTGCTAAGTAATAAGGGCGGGTTTTATCAATTCTCAATAAATTAACTCAAAGCTTAATGGATAGACCATGGGGGGGGGGGGGGGGCTGCCTTGAAACGTATGGTAGAATACAAGGGAAGAAGATGATATCAGGAAAACAAAGAGCGGAGGTGGCCAAAGGAAGTGGAGACTTGAGACACAGGTACCAATCAAGAGTCTATTAATTAGCCGACCCAATACAGCCGTCTTTTGGCCTACATCAGGCCTGAACAATTCCTTCAGAAGGCAGGTAACCAATCAACACAGATACTTGGCAACTGGGAGTAACGTAATGCTCCATAGAACACGACCACGTCAAAATGAATACACGTCCGATACAGATCCCTGGCGCAGGCATTGTGCCGAAACGTTCTCGATTGGCACCTTTGACTCAAGTCTCCACTTCCTTCGGCCACCTCTGCTCCTATTTTCTTTGTATGGTCTGCGGAGTTTTTTCTTCTTTCTTTGTATCCTACTGGAAAAGAAAATAAGATGATACCTTTTTTATTGGACATAACTTAATACATTTCTTGATTAGCTTTCGAAGATCTGAGGAAGAAGGGCAACCTTTGAAAGCTAATCAAGAAATGTATTAAGTTATGTCCAATAAAAAAGGTATCATCTTATTTTCTTTTCCATGTTTTATTTTGTTTCATTTCTATTGATAACCTTTAAGAGTGGACTAACACGGCTACCACACCTCTCTATCCTACTGGAGAAATGAACTCTTTATACTTGACTGTTTAGTCTACTATGCCAATCACGATCTTTAATGTAATACCACTTGTATCTCTCACTCCGGAAATGGCGATCGCCATGACGGAACAATGTAAGCCACATTGAGCCTGCAAACAGGTGCGGAAACGTGGGATACAAATGCAAGAATTAAATAAAAATATCGTACAAAGCAGTTAGAATTGGGACATATCGATAGCAGTGGTGGCAGACTGTCCTACAGCACACTGCTATTTCTGCCCATCACAGACAGACAGACAACACTTTATACTATGCATGGTCTCTATTTTCACCTCATTCACTAGTTCGGTAATGGAGAATGTTTCAGCAGGTTCACATAAGGAATGCTGTGATATTCATAGGGAGAAGCCACAGGGGACACGACCCCATCAACCTTAGGCCCACATAGCATTAGCGACTAGGAGACTTGATAGATGGAGACAGAGCTAGGTTTGTTTGCCCCCACCCAAAGAAAATTCACTGCCCTTTGTGATTTCCTTCCTTCTGCAAGCTCCCATATCCTGCGTTCCTCGAAGCTCTGCTCTTGGTGCTTCTTCCAAGAGTTGGAGCAGGTCAGCAGAGAAGCATGCGGCCTGTCCTCCTTTCAATATGGACTAATACATCACGAAAAAGTCATTCTAGCCCGGGCCTGGGCTGCTAATGTTAACAGATGAATGTAATAGCGAGCACTGTGCATGTTGTAGGCAAGGGGAGGGGGTTGCCACTGCTCTAATTGCTTTACATTTAATTGTTTTAGCAAGATGGATGATTATGACATTGGGTTGGAGGTGGAAGTAAGTGGTGTGTGTTGCTGCTTTCAGCTTGGATTACACTTGGATCCGTTGGGGCTTTTGGCAAAGAGGACACCCTGCCTGTTCCCATTTCTACAGCTCCCTTTTGCAAGGGAAGATGAAGTCAGGACAGAGGTACAAGAAGCAGCAGGAGTAAGGAAAGAGGTACTGGGAACGGTGGGAGCAAGGAAAGAGGTACTGGGAATGGTGGGAGCGAGGAAAGAGGTACTGGGAACGGTGGGAGCAAGGAAAGAGGTACTGGGAACGGTGGGAGCGAGGAAAGAGGTACTGGGAACAGTGGGAGTAAGGAAAGAGGTACTGGGAACGATGGGAGCGAGGAAAGAGGTACTGGGAATGGTGGGAGCGAGCAAAGAGGTACTGGGAACGGTGGGAGTGAGGAAAGAGGTACTGAGAGGCTTCTTAATAGGGCCAGGCCATGGTCTGAAGCATTATTCTCCCAACACAAAGAGCAGCTGGCTTGGACACAGGAGGCCATTCTCTCATTGAAGGAAGGCTGCCAGTGACCCCTTTGTGCTTCCTTTCCCTTTCACCCCCAACTGTTATCTGCCTCCTATCAGCAGTGCTCATGTGCCTGTCAGACCAGGGAGATAAACCCCATTCTGTGGCAGCCTTAGGCCTAAAGACAGCCTGACTGAATGCCTAGAGCCAGCAGGAAAGTCAGACCGAGGCAGCCAGTGTACAGCTTAGACAGGGCGTGGGGGGGTCTTAAATATTAGGGGCTGATATGGATATGTCAGCTTAACAAGAGGTATCTTTTTTGGAACTAAATGGATTGGGTACTTTAATCCTACCTTAGATCCTAGACACAGACCAAAAGGTTTCGGCATTCATATTCCATTAAGTTTATATGATGACACCACTAGCCAAGGCCCTATCCAACCAAGGCCTCAACCGATTCATCTATGCAGACAACACCACAATATACATACCTTACAAACATGACCTGACAGAAATCACCAAGGAAATCAAACTCAGCCTAAAGATCATGAACTCATGGGCGAATGCGTTCCAACTAAAACTCAATACAGATAAAACACACTGTCTCATCCTCTCATCCCAATACAATTTGAACAAACCCACTAGTATAAACACCTCAAACCACACCTTCCCAATCTCAGACAGCCTGAAAATCCTCAGCGTTACTATTGACTGTAACCTTACACTTGAGAGCCAAGTTAACTCTACAACTAAGAAAATGTTCCACGCAATGTGGAAACTCAAACGAGTGAAACCATTCTTCCCGAGGGAAACATTCCGCAGCTTGATACAATCAATGGTACTAAGCCATGCAGACTACTGCAACGGAATCTATGCGGGATGCAAAGAACAACTCATAAAGAAACTTCAAACTGCTCAAAACACAGCAGCCAAGCTTAGAGTTGGAAAAACGCGATTCAAAAGCGCCAAACCCCTCCGAGAAAAACTACACTGGCTACCAATCAAAGAGCGTATTGCTTTCAAAATCTGCACCATGGTCTATAAAATTATCTACGGCGAAGCCCCGGCATACATGACAGACCTCATAGGCCTACCAACAAGAAACACAATCCGATCATAATGAACATACTTAAATCTCCACTACCCAAGCTGCAAAGGACTCAAATACAAATCAACCTATGCGTCCAGTTTCTCCTACATAAGCACACAGCTGTGGATCGCACTACCAAAAGCCGTGAAAACAATGTACGACCACCTAAACTTCCGGAAATCACTAAAAACCAACCTGTTCAAAAAGGCATACCCCATCGACCCGATACCAAAGCTTGTAACAGACTATTCATAACTCTTCCTCTCTATGATTCCCAATGTGTCTCTAACACATGATCCTTATCCGACCACAGTAACTCCGTGTGTTTGTTTCTATACCGGAGATGGCGAACGCCTCATCGGTACAATGTAAGCCACATTGAGCCTGCAAATAGGTGGGAAAATGTGGGATACAAATGTAACTTACTAGGACTGAGCAGGGGGAGATTAAGGGGTTTCCAGTAGTGTCTTAACTGGGCAATTTTTAGTCCTTATAGGGGGTTTGCAGACTCATGGATGCTTTGTACCCAGGACCAGTTCTCTCTAAAAACTCAGGGCTGGCCAGCGACACAAATCCGCATGCACCACAGCAGGGAATTAGTCTTAGCCATACATGAGTGGACAGTGATCTTTCTTTTGTAATATCACTTTTTTATGAACTGGTTTCTCACAGACCTTTGTTTCTCACCTTGCCTTTAGGCCTCTGTGTTTTACTAGATTTGATCTGTGGATCATGTTTTACGCTGTTGAATGGTTTACGGCCTGCCTTGAGCCTTCAATAAGAACATAAGAACAGCAATAATGGGTCAGATCAGGGGTGTAGCTACGTGGGGCCATGGGGGCATGGGCCCTTGTAGATTTGGCCCTGCCCCCCTCCCGCCGCTAACCCTCCCCCACCGCCGCTGTCGGGTACCTTTGCTGGCGGGGTTCCCCAACCACACCCAGCCGAAGTTCTCTTCTCCGGCGTGGCAGTGTTGCTGATCTGCAAGGCTTCTGTACGTGCAGGACATCAGACTCACAGAAACAGAAGCCTTGCAGATCAGCAACGCAGTCGCACCGGAGAAGAGGACTTCGGCTGGCAGGGGTTGAGGACCCCTAGCAGCAAAGGTACCCGACGGCGACAGTGGGAAGGAGGGGGGGGGGGTCGAAAGGTTTGCGCTGGGGGGGTCAAAGGTAAGGAGGGGGGGTCAAAAGGTTTGCGCTGGGGGGTCAAAGGTAGTGTGGCGGTGGGGGGGGGGGTCGGCGGCGCCGTGGTAGGGATAAAATGTGCCCCCTCACCTCGAACTCTGAACCCCCCTCCCGCCGAAGTCTGGCTACGCCCCTGGGTCAGATCAATTGTCAGTATCCTGTTTCCAGCAGTGGCCAATCCAGATCACAAGTACCTGGCAGAAACCTAATTAGTAGCACCATGCCATGCTACCCAATCCCAGGGCAAGCAATGGCTTCCCCATGTCCATCTCAATAACAGACTATGGACTTTTCCTCCAGGAACTTGTCCAAATGTTTTTATTTTTAAACACAGATACGCTAACCACCAATATCACATCCTCCTGCAATGAGTTCCAGAGCTTAACTGTTCATTGAGTGAAATTTGAGCAGGTGACTTAGAAATCAAAGAAAGAAAGAAATACATGATATGTGGAGATTTAAAAGTGAAATACCTGTGTGTTGTTGAACTGGACGTGCCCCTGAGGGTTGGCCCAACCATTAGGCAAGACTAGGTGATTGCCTAGGGCAGCAGCTTCTTGGTGGGGGGGGGGGGAGCAAAACGCGGCTGCAATCAAAAGTAAACCAGTAGATCCCGACAGGTTAATGTATGTACTGCTGATTGAGTTCGTCTGACTATCATGATTGTTGAGTTTAATTATGAAAGGAGAGGGGGCTGCATTAAGTGAATTAAGGGAGGTATAAGGCTGAAGGTTTGCACTGGTTCTGCTGCTCTCACCCACCCCTGGCTGCTTTTTGATGTGGGAGGAGAGAGGGAAATGTTCGGCCTTTTCTCTTACCTGGCTTCCTACAGGATAGGTTTTGTTTATTCCATGCTTGGGATACTGCATTTCAGGGAGTAAATCAAGGAGGTTTACAAATCTCAAAACAAACCAAGAAAAAGAAAGGAACTACAACACTGGACAGGAGAGTGGAAGGGAGGGGGGAAGAGGGATAGCTGAAAGCTGGTTTGGAGCTAGGCCTCATTCTGACCGCCACCGCCTCAGCTCTGAAGGGCCTGGAAATGCTAAGGAAAAGAGATGGGTTTTCAGGGAAACTCCATTCTAATTTTCAGAGAAAAGTGGGCAGTGAAGAAAAATGCAGAGGGCCTGGTCCGCTCAAATCTAGAGCAGTGGACAGAAGGGGTAGATAACTGTTTGCTAGTAGAGGAACGTAGAGAACGAACTGGTTGATAGAGGACAATCAGAGGGGAAGCCTGGAATCGACAACTCTATGTTTCAGTGTCAGGACCTTGCGGTGGATTCTGAATGGGATTGGGAACCAGTGGTAGTGTCTGAGAAGAGGAGTGACAAAAGAAATGGAGTCTCCATCTGCTTGTCATCGTTTGGGACTGCAGCCATCTTGAGTTGAAGACTCGTTGATGGGTTAAGTAGGGGTTGTCTGTTTTTTTGCTATTTTGCTCCAGATCTGTGAATACAGTGTGTCCCAGCGTAAATCTCACCCCAATCCTTGAGGAAAACCTACTCAGTCAGGTTTTCAGGATACCCATAATGAACACGCATGAGATACATTTTGCATAGAACGGAGATAGTGCATGCAAATTTAACTCATGTAGATTCAATGTAGACATCTTGAAAACTTGACTGGCTGGGGGTGACCCAAGGACTGGATTGAGAATCATTACTATAGTGGGAATAGCAAACATTGTATCTGCATACGACCTGTCACACAACATAAGATTATAATATAGTTTAACGGAAGCAAAGAAGTGAGGCACAGCGGCTTCTCATTAATGCAACGCAAGCTGGCTTGGTGAATGAATCATCAGGGCACCACTGTGAAAATTTCATTTTTCCAGTTTGATGCATTCATTTTAGGAGGACAGGGTCCCGGTGAATAGCGATTTCCACTCATTGCAGTTGGCCAACCCAGAGACAATGGGGCAGACTGGATGGTTCAGTTGGTCCTTATCTGCCAGGTGGTTATATTAAGTAATTTTGAATGGTACCAATGAACAGTTTCCTCGTGCTGGTTTAAGAAGTAGATTCCCGGGTTGTGATCACCAACCACTGGTGCGGAAAGACCCGCACAATGGCTGATTCTCTCCGAACTATGTACTTCAACTCTAACACATTCCTCCAAAGGAAAGCACCATCCCAGATGCTACATCGCAAAGATGTGTGGTAGAGAATGGGGACATTCTGTTCCACTTTGGTTTCCCAGTCTACTGGATTTTCCCCTCTGATGGCTGGTTAAATCCAAGATAAAGCACGAAGGTCAATCACCAGTTTGATAAAATCACTGACTTCAAAGCTTCATAAACAAAACACCTGAGGTTCGGTCAAGATGCTGACCAGCGAATGGATTCTGGGCTGGATCACATGCCACAGACTGCACCTAACTGAACAGGGATGGGACAGCACAGCTGATTTGGGAGGAAACAGAAACATGAGCAGAGCACGAAACCACACTTTCAGGTGTTTGGGCAGGTCAACCCATCTGTAGAAATGTCCAGTAGAAAAGTAAGGCCAAGAGACCTCTGAAGAGTCTCCATGTGATCAGAAGAACAGCTGCAGGTGCAAAAAGGTGACTGGACTAAGCCCGATGTTGGGTTTTTCCCAGGGAAGAGGCAACAGAAACTGACTTGAGTCATCTGGAGAGGCTCAGCTAATCACTTCCAGGGGCCTTGTGGTGTTTCGGCTCTGTGACTCACAGGATCATTGTTAATCTCACTTCCTTTAAAAGCCACACACTTAAACCTGAAAGCTTGTTCTCAGACTCTGAGAAAGATGGTGGGCGGGATGGAGGTCTATCCATGTGTTGTGCAGGTTATGGACAAGGATTAGTCCTCGCCTGTGGTCTTAACCAGGACTCTGGGCCCCTCTGCCGGGCTGCCTGTATGCAAGGGACTTTCTAGCTCCCCCAGAGCCTGTTCTCACTCTCCCACCTCTCTTTTCCAGGGTATGCATCCCTCACTTCTCTATTATTGAACCTACATCCCTCACCCTGTTCCCTCCATCCCAGTCCTCTGAGCTCCGTGGGACTAAAACGGAGAGACCCAGGATCCATCTTCTCCTTATTCAAGTGAAAGAAAGCTCTTCTTTGCTCTTAGGTAATTGCTTTTCCAAAAGTCAGCAGACACACATCAGCTCGATGGCTTTTATGTCATCGTTTGCTTGTTTTCTCAGGAGAAAGGAAAAAACCTGAGTTCTAAGCTGATAGTTTTCTGAACTCCTGTTCAAGTTGAGCTCCTCCCTGAAGGTGTCCTCCTGCTCTAGGGTCACTCATCGCTCTTATTTAGCACTGGATCGATATGGCTGCCATGACCCTTTGCACCGATGTGCTGTGTCCTCTTCGTGCTGTGAGATGTGGGGACAGTCACAGACTGATGTAGCTCTTCTGTAATCAGGAATGTGTACAGGCCTGTCTGGACCGCTGCATGAGCCTCTCAGCTCGGTTGTCAGCATGGCTGACCCTCCAGGGTACCACATTTTAGGCATTTCTGACAAGATGCTCTTCGTGGATTATTGGAAATGTCACCGGATCTCACTACAGAAGAACGGCCTTCTGAATGTATCCTGTAGGCATTTTTCTATTGCTTATCACTGCCCAATCACTAGCCACCCATTTCAAATGCAAACTACCGATGCTGCACCAGAACCTAACCACCAATACACCCCCAGGTGACCCACCTGCCATTCCCCTCCCTGACTTGCCCTGTAGCACTTTTAATAACTTCACTTCCCCATCCCAATTTAGCATCTCCTCCGCTCTTAGCTCCATGAAGCTCATCACATCCCCTCAGGACCCCATTCCCTCTAATTTCATCAAGAGATTCTCCGAAACTCTCATTCCTTTCCTCCTATCAATGATCTCCTCCAAGATCCAGAGTGCGGAGCTCGAGCTGGCCTGGCTAGAAATTTCTGCAAGATTTTTACTTCCACAAATTAATCTTTGTTATCTGTCACCTTCCTTTCTGTGAATATTACCCCCCAAAAAAATCTAATTAGGATTCAAGGGAAATCAGATTATCTCAATCTACTAATTACGTTCTTCCCGAAGGCTCTTTTCCCCTTCCTTCACACAGCTCCAATTTATCCTGTCATACATCAGCAGGGCTGAAACTGGATAATCCCATTAACAGCCACTGGCCTGCCCAGCGCTGCTCATTCAATTGCTCCAGCCACGATTTCTGTACCCACAAAAGTGGCTCCTGTTTTAGAATTACAGAAGGGGGGAAGCAAGGGGGAAAGAGATTATCACTCAATCAGAGACCTCATAAATCACTCAGGCTAGAGCGATTTATGATTGCTTTGTCCTGCCAAGCTGTTAATTAACTCCAGATCATTCCCTTCCCCCTTCCCTAGTTCCTGCTTTCCTGACAGGGCAAGTGCGCTTCAGATTCTGTCCAAGTTGTGAGTGATTTTAATGTGTTCGCCCTCTTCCCCTACCCCACAACCAAATAGCAGATCTGCCAGTTCAGGGAGGGATGTAGAAAAGTTGAGAGGAAAACTTCTGGCCTCAAGGAGAAGTTGTAGAGCAGGTCAATGGCCTTGGAGCCAGGGGACCAGGCAAAGAGGCCACCAGGTATCTCCAGCTCTCTAGAGCAGCACCTACCGGCCAGGAGTCACCAGGAGGCCATTTTTACTAAGCCACATAAGCGTCTACGCACACCCAACGTGTGCCAAAATGGAGTTACTGCATGGCTCTTGTGGTAATTGTCATTTTTGGCGCATGTCCGATATGCGCGTGCGAAAAATAATTTTTATTTTTAGCCGTGCGTATCGGACGCACGCCAAGTGGCATTCGGCGTGCGTAGGTCATTACCGCCCGGTTACCGCGTGAGTCTTTACCGCTAAGTCAATGGCTGGCGGTAAGGTCTCAGACCCAAAATGGAAGTGCGACAATTTTGATTTTGCCGCATGTCCATTTTCAGCAAAAAATAAAAAAAGAAGGCCTTCTTTACAGGCGCACTGAAAAATGGATCAGCGTGCACCCAAAACCCACGCCTACACTACCGCGAGCCATTTTTCAGCGCACCTTAGTAAAAGGACCCCCAAGGACGTTAAGGCTAGCTTTCCAGCCAGCTTTAGCTTTCGTTCAGGATACCTCGATCCAGTTAAGATCTATCTACGACATGTATGGACTTCCAGTTCCACTTTTCTGCAAACATCCGGAAACATTTGTGGGTTCAACAGGGCAGATTTGGAAGCCACTGCCTTTGATGAACTTTTTGAGCACCTGTCATGTTACGGACCAAAGCGCCGATTCTCAAATCTGCCCTCTGGATTTTCAGAATGCACGATGAATATGCATGAGACCTGCAACGGAAGCTGTACGCGCCTCATGCATATTTCTTTTGGATAGTTCAAAAACCCACACTGTTCAGACCCAGGCTTTGGGTCATATCTGGTGCAGGTGGCTTGCCCTCCCCCTAGGGTACTATTTCACAAAGGTTGACCCCCCCACAGATGTGCGCAGAGGTTTGATGCAGGATTTCCTTCCTGAAGATGAACAGAACTGCAAGTCCTTGTGGGGATCCCAAACCTAAGTCATGGAGGATTGTCTCACAGCTGGCTCCAGGAGACCTTAGGACCAATCCTGTATTTTCATTCCCCTCTTAAGGCATGCTGGGAAATGTAGTCTTATGTAAGAGGCACCTGGCTCTGCTACCCTACCCTTCTCAAGGTAAGTTCATGTATTAGTTTATAGGGCTGTTCCTAACCAGCAGGAAATATGATGGGGTGGGGGGTTCCCAGATCTCTGAATGATTGCGTGGAAGGGGAAAGGGACGGGGGATTCAGTTATCTCCATGGACCTCTCACTACAGAGCTGGGAACGGGCTCATTGTGACAATGTCTTTCTTTTGCCTCACCTTAAATGCTCTAACTGGTACCCAGAATACACACCCCAGAGGTGGCTGCTTCCCTCTTCCAGGCAGAGCTGGGCTGAGGGGTCACCCCTTGGTGCTGAAATGCAAGAGCAACAGTATGGTGGTCAGTGGTGGAGCTGGTCTGCAAGTGAGGGGGGGGAGGGATGGAACTAAGACAACCAGTACCACAGCAGAAAAGCGAAAGGGTGGGGGAAGAAGCTACCCCCCCCCCCCCCCCCAAAGACAGACCATATAGGAGAATTGCATTGTGTACAATCACTTTAGAAACCTGGCGCAACACAAGCCCAGAAATATACACGAGGCTCTCGAAAGAGGGAGACTGTGAGAGTTTTATAAAGGAGAGGGGCTGGGAGAATGCTCAGGCCCTGTCTGGATAATTGATTTGACCAAATGGTGGCGATGCATGCCTCCATGGGCACTTCCCCCGATGGATTCACCTAGAGGCCCCTGGAGAAGCAGATTCCTGCTCCCCTTCCCTGTGCGCCTAATCCATTGGCTTCTCTGAAGCACAGCCACCTTCTCAAGACATGCTGGGGTGGAGGGAATGATAGAGCTTCGAAGAGAAGAACTTGGAAGGAAGATTTCAGAAGGAAGGCGGGATGTGATAATTAGCCTGAAAAGTTAATTTCTACCTTTTCAGCACTAAAGAACGTTTATTGTCCTTCAAGAGAACAAAAAATAGAATTTTGTTATAGTTGACACCAAGACAATGAGTTTCTCTCTACAAACAGAAAGAGGCTGGGACTGTTTCATCCTCCTCCAGTTATTTTTAGGGCATGAGCCCCTCTGGCAGGGAGCACAGGGCTGGACAGGATCCAAAGGGCAAGATCTTTCCCATCTAGCCCCAAATGTCCCCTCCTCTCTCTCTCTCTCTCTATTTATATCTCTCCTTCCTTCCCCATCCTTTAAACGCCCATTAATGTCCGTTTTATCATTTCCACCTTAAGTAATTCCCTTATCTCTTGTTTGTCCTGTTTGTCTGGCCTAATTAGATTGTAAGCTCTGTCGAGCAGGGACTGTCTCTTCATGTTCAAGTGTACAGCGCTGCGTACGTCTAGTAGCGCTATAGAAATAATAAGTAGTAGTAGTAGTCTTTGGGATTCCGGAATCTTGCTGCTCTTTGGGATTCTGCACAGAATGTTGCTACAGTGGGATTCTGGAATCTTGCTATTCTTTGTTCTTATCTCGTTTGTCTTGTTTGTCTGTCCTAATTAGATTGTAAGCTCTATTGAGCAGGGACTCTCTCTTCATGTTCAAGTGTACAGCGCTGCATACGTATAGTAGCGCTATAGAAATGATAAGTAGTAGTAGTAGTCTTTGGGATTCCGGAATCTTGCTATTCTTTGTCCTTATCTCTTGTTTGTCCTGTTTGTCTGGCCTAATTAGATTGTAAGCTCTGTCGAGCAGGGACTGTCTCTTCATGTTCAAGTGTACAGCGCTGCGTACGTCTAGTAGCGCTATAGAAATGATAAGTATTAGTAGTAGTAATGTGGATGAGATCAGTGGGAGGAGCTATGTTATAAGTAGGAGGAGCTAAATTACCAACAGGAGAAGCCTGGGAGCCATTATTAGCAGGGAAAATTTGTTGCCAGAGAATGTGGTGAAGGCAGTTAGCTTAGCAGAGTTTAAACAGGGGTTAGACGGTTTCCTAAAGGACAAGTCCATAAACCGCTACTAAATGGACTTGGGAAAAATCCTCAATTCCAGGAATAACATGTATAGAATGTTTGTACGTTTGGGAAGCTTGCCAGGTGCCCTTGGCCTGGATTGGACGCTGTCGTGGACAGGATGCTGGGCTCGATGGACACTTGGTCTTTTCCCAGTATGGCATTACTTATGTACTTATTGGTTGGAACCTGGAATGGGAAGAGCCTCTAGAAGTCCTCCCTGATACCTACCCAAGTGTTTACACCAGTGCGTTTAGGCCGAGTAGAGATGGGCTAAAAACTGTAACCTGGGGTCGTGATTATTGTCGCTCCCATAGTCCGGAGATTGTGTGCCATCAGGGCGAAGGGAGCCTGGAGGACGGTGGATGTCCCAAGTTGATGCTGAATTGTGATGTGCTCGTTGAGCCTTCACCAGCTGTGATTTCTCCAGGAAAAGCAGGAACTGCAGGTCCATGGATGCAATGGAGGTAAAACTCGGACAGGTTCAGCCCGTCCCCGGATGACATGAACCATTGCTTCAGGAGCTGAGCAGTGAGGAGGGACGAGTAGTTCTGTCTGTCTGTAGATAACTGCCATAGCCATTCCTCAACCCGGGCAGCGGTGGAAGTCCGTTGTGGGGTCATTTTCAGGATACCTGCTTCGGGACGGTGCATTTTGGCCATAGGCCTCCACTTGTTATGTATGCATGGGTAGTTTAACTGCCTTTCCCTGCAGGTAGATTTTACAAATTTGAAAATACAGTCTACAGAGGTTATTTTCCAACCCCACCCCTAGGTGTAGCTAAAAGCACACATGTTATGGAGCCACACGCATGCTTTGGACCGTGTTTAGGCAGCTGGTTTATGTGTGTAGATTGCTGGTTCTCCACATAAATGGCTTTGAAAAGTCTCCTCTCCATGGTTCAGGATCCTGACAATCCCAGCCTGGAAGGCGTGTACTCTGGATGCTCTGTTTGGAACATGGTTTGGTCATTCCAGCAGCCCTGGGGCATTTCTGCCCCTGAAGGGCTTCCCAGTGCCCCCCCCCCCCCCTCCTTGGAGGCTGAACTCCTAAGGAGAAAAGATTTGGCAAGAAATGGAGGTGGTCTGTGTCAGAAGCCCATCCAGACAGACATCTGACAGCAAAGCTGCTGGAAACAGGGGCCCTGTTATCAGAATGCTTCAGTCTCAAATCACAGAGAAGTAGTCCATTGATCGCCAGGTTCTTGGGGCCTGGATTGGCCGCTGTCGGAGACAGAGTGCTGGGCTTGATGGACCTTTGGTCTTTTCCCAGCGTGGCAGTGCTTATGTACTTAGTTTATCTTTTTAGGTTAGGGTTAGCAGATGGCTCCAGGTCATAGAAGACAGATTGAGCCAGTCCAGACTTTAATTCCGTTGCTTTCACTAAAAGTAAAACCCGGATTGGCTCAATCTGTCTCCCATGACCTGGAGCCATCTGGTAACCCTATTTTAGGTTTATATAAAATCTATGAAAGGAGCATGGCTTTTGCTTGACACCATCGAACGTACCCTGGAAGGAATGAGGTTTTAAGAGACTGTATCGTGGTGTCTCAGGATGGCAGGCCATCTATTTGCCGAAATGTCGCTCACCCTAGAGATCATTCTTTGCTACCATTGTGCAACGGTGCAGAGCATCAGCTTCGGAGGTTGGGAAGTTCGACGAATGCCGAGCAAACGTCTATGGTCTGAGTCCCGTAAGTGGCAACAGATCAAGATCAAGGCTGGAGCGGGCTTCCACGGCAACCTACAGTAGTTGGGGAAGTAGGCCTGGCACAAGGCAGACCTCTACGGTCTGTGGCCCACATTGGCAGGGAGAGACGGAGATAAAGTCTACCAGTGTTTAAACATGAAGAGGAACCGGTTCAGAGTGCCAGATTCAACTATGGTCACCTTGATGGGCAGACTCCATGGAGCAATGAAGGACTTTATCTGTCGACATTTACCAGGGGCTCTGACAACAAGCTAGCAGCCTCTTTTGCTGAGCCAGGGCTCATATAGGCAGGTTTCCCTATCAGACGACGTGTCATAAGTGTACTCAGCACTGTACCTGTGCAGAAAAGTGACTGCTATGTCTCACTGAAAGGCTCACTTTGTCAGAATTCTAGGCTTTCTGCGGATCCTATAAATATAAATAATAATCTCAGACCTCCCTGATGGCATGCAGTGTTCCTCTTTCCCCTTTTCCCTCAGTCCTCTGCTTGCAGAGGGGCTGAAGTCGCTTTACTTTGAGGAAACTAGCCTGCAATCTAAGCCCATCCAACGTTGTCCTTCTTGAAAAAGCTTTTGGGAAGAGCCAGCATGGACAGTGGCCATGGCCCAAGGTTGTCCTCACTTCCGCCCACACATGGCCGTCACAAACAAACAGTGGGCAAGCAAGTTAACTGCCCTGGATGCCAAGCCTGTGGGGTGCCAGGTGGCTCTTCTGGATCAGTCTGAAAGAGGAGGGGAGTCAATTGTGCCAGGAGCACTGTTTTGCCCAGCGACTGCCCAGTTGGCGTGGATTCCCACTTGAGCAAACTTTCGAAAGAACGACAGCCTGACACAGTACCGTTCAGGGGCTTGGGCAGTTCTGAAAGAAGTCACTGTTGCAAATGTTTTCTCATCCCCCCCCCCCCCCCCCCGAAGCAAAGCCATATTTAATAATCTAGCTGGTACCTGACTCTGCCTGCCCTCTCTCTCTCCTGCGGGCACCTCTGACCTCAGCACCCCTCCTGGCTCTTGTTCCAGCAAGCACTGGAAAACTAATCTCAGCCAGAAGGCGAAGATTGATTACACCGCCATCAGGCACTGAGCGGAAACAGCTTCAGTATCCCCAACCTGAAAACTCATTTTGTTGAAACCGCACGCCAAGTGAAACTCCAGGGCTGATGGAGAAATGAGAGAGGGGATTTTTTTTTTTTTTTTTTAAGTGAGGTAAGTTATGAGGAACCAGGTACAGCACTGTACATGAAGGGGAACCAGGTACAGCACTGTACATGAAGGGGAAGTCATGTCCTTCTCTCTGGAAACCCCATTTATTACTCTGGTATCTTGTTCTACAAACCTGAAGAAAGGTCATTAGTTTGTTGTGATGAGGGCACGAGAGGAGAAGGTTCAAGCTTTCCGTCTCTAGTCCTGACAGAATCTGGGTTTATTCAAGGCATGCACTCTCCAGCCAGGGCTTAGCTACAGAGGAAGGATGACCCATGGCAGATGCATCACCCTCTACTCTCTGTCACACCACATGGCAACCTGCTTAGTAGGTGACCTTATACCCAGTGGAGGCTCCACTAGAAACCTCTTTGCCCCGCCCACTTCCTTGTCCCTTTACCATGAAACACCCTTCTGTGGATTACGGTGGCACTAATGATTCACACAAGCTCTTCTCCCAGTGCCAGAAGGAATGCACCAGCTCTCAGAGGAATGCCACTCCCTTACCTGTTCACCGGGATGTTCAGTACAACATACCTGTAATCGCACAGACCAAAAGAGCTGATGATTACCCAGCCAAGCTATGAGAGCAATGCGAAGCTCTTCCTTCATCTTAGGCAGCCCTACTTTGCAACTACTCATAGTCAGTAGGACACTGGCCGCCACCCTTCGACAGGGACATAGTAACATAGTAACATGGTAAATGACGGCAGATAAACACCTGTATGGCCCATCCAGTCTGCCCAACAAGATAAACTCATGTGATACTTTATACCAGAGTTTGATTTGTCCTTTCCTTTTTCAGGGCACAGACCGTAGAAGTCTGCCCAGCACTGTTCTTGAACCAAGTTCTGAAGCTAACGTCAAAACCCCTTAAAATTTATACGCCAGCCCATCCCTATCTATTCAGTCACGATCGGGGCACAGACTGTAGAAGTCTGCTCAGCACTGGCTTTGCTTCCCAATTACCGGTGTTGTCACCCAATCTCCGTTAAGATTCTGTGGATCCATTCCTTCTAAACAGGATTCCTTTGTGTTTATCCCACACATGTTTGAATTCCATTACCGTTTTCATCTCCACCACTAGGGTTACCATATGGTTCCAGAAAAAGGAGGACGGATTGAGCCAGCCGGGGTTTACTTCCATTGCTTGAAAGCAATGGAAGTAAACCCCGGCTGGCTCAATCCGTCCTCCTTTTTCTGGAACCATATGGTAACCCTACCTCCCGCAGGAGGGCAATCCGCGTATCCACTACCCTCTCCGTGAAAACATACTTCCTGACATTATTCCTGAGTCTGTCTCCCTTCAACCTCAATTCATGTCCTCTAGTTCTACCACCTTCCCATCTCCAGAAAAGATTTGTTTGCGGATTAATACCTTCAAATATTTGAACGTCTGTATCATGTCACCCCTGTTTCTCCTTTCCTCCAAGGTATACGTGTTCAGGACGGCAAGTCTCTCCTCGTACGGTTTGCAACGCAAATCCCATACCATTTTTGAAGCTTTTCTTCGCACCGCTTCCAGTCTTTTTACATCTTTAGCAAGATACGGCCTCCAAAACTGAACACGATACTCCAAGTGAGGCCTCACCAACAACCTGTAGACGGGCACAAAGTTCCATTCTCACCCTCACCCTGCACACGTCAGAGATGGGGGGGAAGGGGGAATCCCCACAACCCTCCACCAGCTTCCGACACTGCCCAACACACCAAGGAGGTGGGAAAGGTCTCAATCTCCCGTTACTGGAATCGGTGGAGCTCCAGGAAGGGAGACAGTGGGACAATGGTCAGGCCTTTGGCCAGTGTGCTTGGCGGGAAGGAGCTGAGTTGGCATCCCTGACCCAGCATAGAATATAGTGATAGATGAGACCCTTCTGGCACCTTCCATCTGCCCAGTTTGCTCTCTCCTGTATTGCCATAAATCCCACTTCCTCTCGAGGTTTCTTTTCACTTCCTTGCTACTAAGGCCGCTCTACACTCATCTCATGATTTCTTGAATTGTGCTCCTCTTTCTGCCCCCTTCCCTGTTCCTCGCCCCTCCCATGCTCCTGGCAAGAAACATATTTTATCTTCCTCCTTAGGACAATTTAATTTTTTTATTTATTTGGATTTTGCTCACACCTTTTTCAGTAGTAGCTCAAGGTGAGTTCCATTCAGGTACTCTGGATATTTCTCTGTCCCAGGAGGGCTCACAACCTAAGTTTGTACCTGAGGCAATGGAGGGTTAAGTGACTTGCCCAAGATCACAAGGAGCAGCGGCGGGATTTGAACCGGCCACCTCTGGATTGCAAGATGGGTGCTATAACCACTAGGCCACTCCTCTACTAGCAACATTCCGTGTAGAAGCCTGCCCTTGCAGATCAGCAATGCGGCCGCGCAGGTTTCTGCTTCTGTGAGTCTGACGTCCTGCACATATGTGCAGGACGTCAGACTCACAGAAGCAGAAGCCTGCGCGGCCGCACTGCTGATCTGCAAGGGCAGGCTTCTGTTTCTCTGTCCCAGGAGGGCTCACAATCTAAGTTTGTACCTGAGGCAATGGAGGGTTAAGTGACTTGCCCAAGATCACTAGGAGCAGCGGCGGGATTTGAACCGACCACCTCTGGATTGCAAGACCGGGGCTCCAACCACTTCTCCACTCAGCTGCGATAAGCAGGGTGGGATGGAGGGAGGGGGGTGTTCTTCGCTTCCAGGGGTGGTTGAAAATTTCCCACAAGGGCATATCAGAAAGTCCGTCTCTGTTTGGTTTAGTCAAAATAAAAACAGCATCCCCGATTCTTTCCCCCTAATGAAATCAACCATCTGAGGGCAGGAAGGCCTCCGTTTTTAACCTTATGTTATCAAAACACATGGGCACTTATGTCTCTTTTGAAAATGCTAGAAGAAGTCCAGCAGAAATCGCCTCAAAGTGAAAGGTGCAGACCCCAGGCCCGCTCCAGAGCAGGGAAAATGATCCTGCGTGCTTTTATAAAATACGCGGGGAAATTGTGACCTCACTCACGTGCCACCAAAACGCCACCCCTGCGCAAGTACAAGCTGTCTCGCACTGCGCTCACTTTAGGAGTGATCTGATTTTATGAGCCCACCGGAATTGCGCATGAATGTGGCCTAAAGAACTCAGCTTCAATCTCGTCCGCCCCTTTCTCTTTTAGAGAGATGATTTGTTTTTCCAGAAGACAGAGCCCTCTCTCCTGCTGCTCTTCAGACAGAAACACTGGAGCCAGCTGTTCCCTCTCCCTCCAGACAAGTCTGGGATTGATTCCGGAGCTGCTCTCCCCGTGGTCCTCCTGGGCAAGGGTTGCCAACTAGATCCAGATTCGCCTGACAGGGTTGATCCGGTCCTGGGTTTACCCCACTGCATGCAGGAACTTGTAGCCTTGCTTTTCTTAGGGAATCCAACGGTGAAATCAGAACCACAAGTCCCTGCATGCATTGGGGTAAACCCAGCACTGGATCAACCCTGGCAGGCGAATCTGGATCCAGTTAGCAACCCTATCCTGGGCTCTTCCCGCTGAGCTCCGTTTCCTCGATAGAAACAAATTAGACCTACTGGCAACGAAATAGAAATTGTAAATGTGCCCCCTCCGTCTGCTTTTAATTTTGAGTCTATGAGGGGGCAGACTGATCATTAGGACAGTAGGGGGGAGGGCAATCTCCCCTAGAGTCCATTTAGAGTAATGTACTTATATTAAAATGACTTGGGGGAAATCCACTGCTTTTTTTCGGGATCTTGCCAGGTATTGGTGACCTGGATCGGCCACTGTTGGAAACAGAATGCTGGGCTTGATGGACCTTTGGTCTTTCATTGAGAATGGCATAGACTGGTCTGGGCCCCTATCCATTTAAGTGCATAAGTGTTGCCATACTGGGAGACTGCCACGTTTGAGGGTTATAGCTGTTCACGCTTTCCAAAAATACTAGGACTAGGGGGCATGCGATGAAGCTACAATGTAGTAAATTTAAAACGAATCGGAGCAAATGTTTCTTCACTCAACGTGTAATTAAACTCTGGAATTCGTTGCCAGAGAATGTGGTAAAGGCGGTTAGCTTAGCGGGGTTTAAAAAGGTTTGGACGGCTTCCTAAAGGAAAAGTCCATAGACCGTTATTAAATGGACTTGGGGATAATCCACTGTTTCTGGGATAAGCAGTATAAAATGTTTTGTACTTTTTGGGGATCTTGCCAGGTATTTGTGACCTGGATTGGCCACTGTTGGAAACAGGATGCTGGGCTCCATGGACCTTTGGTCTTTCCCAGTATGGCAATACTTATGTACTTATGTACTCTGTGTCTCTCTCTTAGATATTTTGACTCCTAACGAGATAAGCTTGCAGTTCCCTTATTCGTCAGACTAAAATTAGAATTCCTGGCAATTAAGTTTAATAATACTCCGAAGACCCAATGTGCTAATATTCAGCTTCTGGCTGGCTGGGGATTGGCACTCCCACTTAATAACCCAGAGTTATCACCTGCGGAATGGAAGTTGGGGGTTTAACGCATTCTGTCAGAAGCAGACAGCCCTAGTGACTAAAAGTGACAGCATTACGCTGAGTTATTACAAAGCCAGGATCACTGCCCAGGAATGTAGCTCAGGGCATCAGAGAGCTGTGAAGCTCACAAGAGCACAAGCTCTGTAAATCCCACAGCTATTTTAACCTTTTGATCCCACGGCGCAGTTGGGTGACGGCTGGAGGCAACTGGGGCATTAGAAGCTCACTCTTCCTGGTGCCAGGCTGTGCCCACATCACCGAGCAGTGAATTTTTTCTATGGCTACCAATAGGTTAAATATTGTGCCGCCCCCACCCCCCATAAGGCTTCTAGTCAGACACAAGGACGACCTGCTACAACCGTCCCTCCAAAAATAAAACTGCCAAATCTTACAACTGCAGAAATGTGTCAGTAACTGAAAGAGACACACACACAGACTTACAGATCGGGTAAACCTCTGTTTCTTGAACTGAGGCTACCAAAACACAAAAGCAGAGACTGAGATGGTCTGGCAATGTAGGATAAAGCAGTTACAAGTCGCCTTATTACCTGCACTGTAAGCTCTTTGGGGTAGGGACAGTACAAGCATGTAGTCTCGTTTTGATACTGATAGCCCTATGCAACAAGCGACAAGCGAGATCTACCTTTAAGTGGTAAATATTCAGGGGCATAGCCAGACTTCGGCAGGACGTCAGACTCACAGAAGCCTACCCGAAACCTCCGCTCACAGGTCAAATCCCTCCTCTCAGTATCCTTCTCCACCACCGCCAACTCCAGGCTCCGCCCTTTCTGCCTCGCCTCACCCCATGCTTGGAAAAAACTCCCTGAGCCCATACGTCAAGCCCCCTCCCTGCCCATCTTCAAATCCTTACTCAAAGCCCACCTCTTCGATGTCGCCTTCGGCACATAACCACTACACCTCCATTGAGTAAATCTAGACTACCCCAACTTGACATTTCGTCCTTTAGATTGTAAGCTCCTTTGAGCAGGGACTGTCCTTCTTTGTTAAACTGTACAGCGCTACGTAACCCTAGTAGCGCTCTAGAAACGTTAAGTAGTAGTAGTAGTAGTATCTGTAAGGGCAGGCTTCTGTTTCTGTGAGTCTGACATCCTGCATGTACGTGCAAGACCTCAGACTCACAGAAGCCTGCCCTTGCAGATCAGCAACGCGGCCGCGCCGGAGAAGAGGACTTCGGCTGGTGGGGGTTGGGGACCCCCCGCCAGCAAAGGTGCCCGACGGCGGCGGGGGAGCCAGGGCCAAATCTACGGGGGGCCCCTGATTCCGACAAGATCTGGGATTCCCCATGGAAACTGGGTAACGTTCAATTCCTTATCATCAGTGATCTCCCAAGAGCTACGATTAATCTCCTCTACCCCCCCTCCCATCATTTACCATTCCCCCGAAAACCCTAAAAACACCTCAGTAGAGGAGGTTGGAAGAGGGACAAAAGTTTATATTTGATGAGGGAAAGAAAGGTGTGTAAGAACGCATGAGCCCAGCCTGTGCTCTAGCACTGCAGAGGAGGGAGGAATGTCAGATGCACAGAGGTGGGTGGGGTGGGGGGGGGGGCAGAAATTTGTGGGTCTCAGGACACTAGGATACGTGGATGTATGGATGGAAGAGTACATTGTGTGGTTTTTGAGTGCAGCAGTATGCTGGGTGTTGATCGAGTGCAAACCATAGCTCAGCCTTTCAGCCGTCCTTGCTTTGCAGGCGTGACGATGCCCCTTCAGTGGGCAGAGCTGAGCACCGGACCGCTGGCATCAGCTGGCACTCACAGCTCAAACGCAGAGTTGCTCTGTGGGCCACTGCAGCGAGGATGTCACTTCCTCCAGCGCAGCTGCCCTTGTAAATCATGTCTCAGAGAAAACGTGTCACTCTGCAGAGGCTGATGCTGCTCCCGACTTTAACCCTGGCGGTGCCACAAGCTGAGACTGACACCCTGGAGCGACACAGCCCCGTGACTCAGTCTACCTCCGGGTTTCTGCAAGCATCCATCACTGCCACTGACACACTCCTGCACACCTGACCCTCTGTACCGTCTCCTCATTCAAGGCTTCTTTTACTAAGCTGCGGTAAAAAGCGACCTTAGCGTGCCCTTGCGCAGGCTTTTCCCGTTTTATCACAGCCGTGACATAGCTGATTTTCTATTTTGGGTATTCATGACCGTGCACTATTCAGTGCACGATCATTTAAAAATATTACCACATCAGCACTTAGGACTCACAGTATTTCTGCGCTAACCACTTCACGTGCGCTAATGTATATGAAACACCCACTGTCCGCCCCCTGACTCGGCGCTTCAGAAAGCTTTTTTTTCATATGCGGTTAGCAGGTGCACATTTGGCAGAGCATGTCTCTCGTTAGGCCATTTCAAACTGCGTTAGGCGCGGGACGGCATCTATCGCTGCTCAGCGAAAGGGCCCCAAACGCTCTACAAGGAAATGGAAGTCTAGTTAGAGCAAACCTCAGTGTCCAGGGATGAACCTAATTCTACTACAATAACACCGGTATTTGTTATTCCGGAACTGGCGATCGCCTTTACGGTACTATGTAAGTCACATTGAGCCTACTACTACTACTACTTAACATTTCTAAAGCGCTATTAGGGTTACGCAGCGCTGTACAATTTAACATAAAAGGACAGGCCCTGCTCAAAGAGCTTACAATCTAAAGGACAAGTGAGTAGACGATACGATGGGGGCAGTCAATTTGGGGCAGTCCGGATATCCTGAAGGTAAGAGTTAGGTGCCGAAGGCAGCATTGAAGAGGTGGGCTTTAAGCAGAGACTTGAAGATGGGCAGGGAGGGGGCTTGACGTAGGGGCTCAGGAAGGTTGTTCCAGGCATAGGGTGAGGTGAGGCAGAATGGGCGGAGCCTGGAGTTGGCGGTGGTGGAGAAGGGTACTGAGAGGAGGGATTTGTCCTGTGAACGGAGGTTTCGGGTGGGAACATAAGGGGAGATGAGGGTAGAAAGGTAGTGAGGGGCAGCAGACTGAGTGCATTTGTAGGTAAGAAGGAGAAGCTTGAACTGAATGCGGTATCTGATCGGAAGCCAGTGAAGTGACCTGAGGAGAGGGGTGATATGAGTATATCGGTTCTGGCGGAATATGAGACGTGCAGCAGAGTTCTGAACAGATTGAAGGGGGGATAGATGGCTAAGTGGGAGTCCGGTGAGGAGTAAGTTGCAGTAGTCAAGTCGGGAGGTAATGAGAGCGTGGACGAGAGTTCGGGTGGTGTGTTCAGAGAGGAAAGGGCGAATTTTGCTGATGTTGAAGAGGAAGAAGCGACAGGTCTTGGCTATCTGCTGGATGTGTGCCGAGCCTGCAAATAGGTGGGAAAATGTGGGGTACAAATGTAACAAATAAATAAATAAAGTTAAAAAATCACTAGGGAACCCCTTCCTGCTTCCGCTCTCCCTTTAGCTAAAGGGCCAGGGAGTGGGGAGAGGCCTTCAACTGACCACTTACAATACAAGGGACTGGAGATACAATACGACCTTCTGACATACCCCCGGCGACATCGCACATCTTCCCTTTCCGTTTTCCAAACCCGGGACCCTACTTTTACCCCTGTTGTGAGCCGGGATCCTGCTTTTACTGCCTTCGTTTCTGCATTGTTTGCGGGGTTACCGTTGTTTTCCGTATTATCCGCCAACGGGTCGGTCTTGTTTAGGTGGAATAATCGAGACTTTACGGCATTCAATGTTTGCTAACCTACTGACTCCCAAAGGGGAAAAAAACATTTTAAAAAACTGTTTATAGTGAATCCTGTTATACACTGCCTTGGGTGAATCTCTTCATAAAGACAGGTAATAAATTCCTATAAATAAATAAATCAATCCTTGCAGACATTCTAACTTCCTTGCTCACTTCTACTCGGTTCTCTGCTTAAATTGGTGGGGAGGAGAGGGGAGGGGAAGATGCGGAGGGTCACAAAGGGAAGCTCCTTTGAATGTCCAAGGATAGAGACAGGATTACCCAGAAATACAAATTCCCCGTCCTATTGTCTGAATGTCTGATGTCCTGGTTTGTCAAAGGGAACACATCCTGACCTTCCAAATCCATTTTCACCCTTTGTAGCTTGGCCACAAATGACCTCAGGCAGCTTTTGCTGTTATCTGTGTAGCTCTACAGCAAAAGTACAGAACAGTAGAACTCCACTGTACCATGTCGGAGAAGAAAAGGTGTTATAATTATGTCCGTACTGTGTTTTGGTTTTGTTGTGTCCATACTGTATTATGGTATGATCCTACACAACCATGGTTTGGCATGTGCCTGCCCCAGTGGTCTTCACTATTCCCAACCAGCAGGTTGATGATGGTTCAGAAAGATGTGTAGGACAGGTCTGTACTTGCGACATAACGAAAGCAAAGACCGTAATGGCCATATCCTAACTCATCATCTTTCTCTCTAAGTTCCCCCAATGTATCCACCATACTTGAACCTCATTCTGCCATAATATCACCTTGTATTTGTTCATACCGGAACTGGCGAACGCCGTTTCGGTACTACGTAAGCCACATTGAGCCCTCAAATACGTGGGAAAATGCGGGGTACAAATGCAAGAAATAAAAAAGAAAGAAAGACTGGCTAAAACCTCTATTCCACCTTCTACGATGGACTAATAAACGTCAAAGAAAGCAAGGAATCAGAACTTCCATCAGTCTGTTGAGCTTTCTGAAGCTCGACATGGCTGTGTTGGGTCATATCAATAAACTGGGTCCAATTTGTACAGCTGTACCAGGCCTACACAGCACTCTTCAAAGACAGCTTCCCAAAACTGGGGGTCCGGACCCCAAATGGAATCACAAAACCTACGTTTAGGATCCCAACCTAGGTGGGTTCTCTGTAAGTGCATCATTATTCTGCACCTCCAGGGGGGGGGGGGGGGGTCACACAGTTTAGTTTTATTTGGCCTCAATCATGGGGTCACAGGCACAAGAAGGTTGGGACCCATTCCTTCACAGCAGTGTTTCCCAAGTCCGGTCCCGGAGTACCCCTTGCCAGTCAGGTTTTCAGGATATCCACAATGAAAATGCATGAAAGAGATTTGCATATAACAGAGGCTTTAGCGTGTACAATCTCGTGACTGCGGACAAAAAGAGAGAGAGAGAGAGACACGTTGGAGTTATGGACTGGAAACCCCTAAAGGACCATCCTGGAAGGGACAATCTTTAATTCATACTCATACCTGCTTTGTCTGTGATGCTTTTTGTGACTCGGTTCCAAAAGGAGACTTGAGGGCCATAGCCATAGAAAGCAGCACTAGCAGGTCCCATCATGCATCAGGATGGGGGTTGACAGAAATCCAGGACTGTCCCTCCCGGAACTGGGTCACTTGGCAGTTCTGTATGTGTGTGGTCATTTAAGATGCTCTGCTGACCAGGGTGGCTTCAGAGGAGCTGCAGAAGTCAATTCATGATCCAACTGTGAACATTTTAATAGATGGGGGGAGGGGGGGGAGGGTTCTTTTTCAAACTCCTGCTGTACCAATAACTTTGTTAGTAAAAAACAAAAAAAACAAAAACAGAAACCCACAGAACACTAAGGATCCAGTAGATCCTCTGTTCCATGTTTTCTTTTGGCTCATTCACAATTTCCTGGGGATTCCCTCCCCCCTTTTTATGGGACCTACCCCTCCTCTGTTCCCAGAACTGTCAAGTTACCCAGTTCCAGAAGTGAGATGTCAGGCCAGCCCTGGATTCCTGACCACCTCATCCTGGTGCATTATGGTATCTGCAGTACTGGGTTTCAATGGGCGGGATCAGGCACTACAAATCCCACACTGCTTTGGAATGTAAGTCAGCCTGGAACTGGGTCACTTGGCATCTCTGTCTTCCCAGTGTGGTCTAGTGACAATCCAGAGGCCTGCTTCTTTCAAAACTCCAAATCCTTCCATATGGGGGCATCCATACATTGAAGACCCCTCCCCCCCCCCCAAGCACCGCTGTCTCCACAGGAGACCTGGGGCGTGGAAGACACAGTCTCCATAGACAGCCTTGTTATCCGGTTCTCAGCCCCCTTCTCCCGGTTCTGTGGTTGTCTCCGATCTGGTCAGCGGAGAATATGGGGTGGGCAGGAGGGAGAATGTCCAGGGTAGATGGATGAAATGCTCCTGAGGGAACATGATGAGGTAGGCTTCCCGTGTTTACTGCATCAGAGACGAGAGAGCAGCGGGGTTATTATTATTATTATTTACTCCAGAGCGGCTAAGTCACAGTTCTGAGATGCTTTGGAGGACATATAACTGCATCCCATGGGACAGGAAGTATGAATCATGTGGAATCCTTCAGAGAGTTTCCACAGAAGAAAAAGCCCAGTATTAACAAAAACTGTTCTTTCTGGTTCTTTTCTGACACTTAGACTCTGCAAGATCCAGACAAAGTCCTGTGTGTTGTGACAGCGGACACTGCTGTGGCCTGGTCCTATGTCACCCGCTCCCCTTGCCAATTGCGGAGGGGAGGATGAGGGTGGGAGGGGGGGGGCTCCAGCAGCCTCTAGAAATGATATTTCCTGCCACGTATTGTATAATAATATTGATATATTCCCACAGAAAGCGGATTTGGGTAAGGGAGGTAACACACAGCCCCTGGCACTCTACATAAGTACATAAGTATTGCCATACTGGGACAGACCAAAGGTCCATCAAGCCCAGCATCCTGTTTCCAACAGTGGCCAATGCAGGTCACAAAAACCTGGCAAGATCCCAAAAAAGTACAAAACATTTTATACTGCTTATCCCAGAAATAGTGGATTTTCCCCAAGTCCATTTAATAATGGTCTATGGACTTTTTCTTTAGGAAGCCTTCCAAATCTTTTTTAAACTCCGCTAAGCTAACCACCTTTACCACATTCTCTGGCAACGAATTCCAGAGTTTAATCACACATTGAGTGAAGAAAAACTTTCTCTCATTCATCTTAAGTTTACTACTTTGTAGCTTCATCGCATGCCCCCTAGTCCTAGTATTTTTGGAAAGCGTAAACAGACACTTCACATCTACCCGTTCCACTCCACTCATTATTTTATAGACCTCTATCATATCTCCCCTCAGCCGCCTTTTCTCCAAGCTGAAGAGCCCTAGCCGCTTTAGCCTTTCTTCATAGGGAAGTCGTCCCATCCCCTTTATCATTTTCATCTCCCTTCTCTGCACCTTTTCTAATTCCACTATATCTTTTTTGAGATGCGGTGACCAGAATTGAACACAATATTCGAGGTGCGGTCGCACCATGGAGCGATACAAAAGCATTATAATGTCCTCATTTTTGTTTTCCTTTCCTAATAATACCTAACACTGAGCAGAAGGTTTCAAGGTATCATCAACAAGGAGACCTAGATCCCTTTCTTGGTCTGTGACTCCTGTTTTATTCCCTGAGCCACTTTGCCTTCCTTCAGTAGGAGACCTGCAGAGAGGCCTCACTCAGCCTGCCGGGCCTCATTTCCTAAAAGCAGGGCAGGAAAGAAGTGTGTTTCCACCCCCCCCCCCCCCCCCCTCAGGTTTCCTGTCATTTTTCTCATTTTACAGGCTAGAAAAAACCCAAGGCCCTGGAGCCCCTGCCTCTGCCCTGTGGTGATTGGGTGGGGTGGGGGTGGGGGGGGAATTACAGCAAGTCCCTGCTTTCCCTCCTTCCTTTTGTGTCTGTGATGAATCCCTTTCTGTGGCTTAGATGAAGGAGACAAAAGAGAGGTGTGGAGAGGTTCCTTCCTCTGCAGTGTGTGTGGGGGGAAGGGTCCCCTCCTCTGCTGGCAGTGGCTGTCTCCCCCCTCCCATCTGGATATGTGTGTGAGGGCAGTGGCTGTCTGTCTCCCCTCTCTCCCTCTCTGGATGTGCTGGGGAGGGGGTCCTCTATCTTCCCTCTCTCTCTGGAGAGAGTGTGTGGGGGGGTCCATGTAAGCAGTGGCTGCTCCCCCCCCATGTGTGAGGGCAGTCCCTCCCCTAAAGGCAGTGGCTGTCTCCCCTCTCTTTCCCTCTCTAGATGTGCTGGGGGGGGGGGGTCGTGGCTATTTTCCCTTCTGTCCCTCTCTGGACGTATTGTGAGGGGTCCCGTGGCTGTCTCTCCCTTCTGTCTCTCTCTGGATGTATTGTGAGGGGTCCCGTGGCTGTCTCTCCCTTCTGTCTCTCTCTGGATGTATTGTGAGAGGTCCCGTGGCTGTCTCCTGTCTGTCTCTGGACATATTGTGAGGGGTCCTGTGGCTGTCTCTCCCTTCTGTCTCTCTCTGGATGTATTGTGAGGGGTCCCGTGGCTGTCTCTCCCTTCTGTCTCTCTCTGGATGTATTGTGAGGGGTCCCGTGGCTGTCTCTCCCTGGATGTATTGTGAGGGGTCCCGTGGCTGTCTCTCTCTGGATGTATGTGTGTGTGGGGGGGAGTCCCCTCCTCTGCAGGCAGTGGCTATTTTCCCCTCAGTCCCTCTGGATGTGTGTGTGGAGGGGACCCCTATCCTTCCTCTCTGGATGTATTGTGAGGGGTCCTGTGGCTGTCTCTCCCTTCTGTCTCTCTCTGGATGTATTGTGAGGGGTCCTGTGGCTGTCTCTCCTTCTGTCTCTCTGGATGTATTGTGAGGGGTCCTGTGGCTGTCTCTCCCTTCTGTCCCTCTCTGGACATATTGTGAAGGGTCCCGTGGCTATCTCTCCTGTCTCTCTCTGGATGTATTGTGAGGGGTCCCATGGCTCTCTCTTCCTTCTGTCTCTCTCTGGATGTATTGTGAGGGGTCCTGTGGCTGTCTCTCCCTTCTGTCTCTCTCTGGACATATTGTGAGGGTTCCCTTGCTGTCTCTCCCTTCTGTCCCTCTCTGGACATATTGTGAGGGGTCCCATGGCTGTCTCTCCCTTCTGTCTCTCTCTGGATGTATTGTGAGAGGTCCCATGGCTGTCTCCTGTCTCTCTCTGGACATATTGTGAGGGGTCCCGTGGCTGTCTCTCCCTTCTGTCCCTCTCTGGACATATTGTGAGGGGTCCCGTGGCTGTCTCTCCTGTCTGTCTCTGGATGTATTGTGAGGGGTCCTGTGGCTGTCTCTCCCTTCTGTCTCTCTCTGGACGTATTGCGAGGGGTCCTGTGGCTGTCTCTCCCTTCTGTCTCTCTGGATGTATTGTGAGGGGTCCCATGGTTGTCTCTCTCTCTCCTGTCTCTCTCTGGAAGTATTGCGAGGGTATCTCTCCTGTCTCTCTCTGGATGTATTGCGAGGGGTCCTGTGGCTGTCTCTCCCTTCTGTCTCTCTGGATGTATTGTGAGGGGTCCTGTGGCTGTCTCTCCCTTCTGTCTCTCTCTGGACGTATTGCGAGGGGTCCTGTGGCTGTCTCTCCCTTCTGTCTCTCTGGATGTATTGTGAGGGGTCCCATGGTTGTCTCTCTCTCTCCTGTCTCTCTCTGGACGTATTGCGAGGGTATCTCTCCTGTCTCTCTCTGGATGTATTGCGAGGGGTCCTGTGGCTGTCTCTCCCTTCTGTCTCTCTGGATGTATTGTGAGGGGTCCTGTGGCTGTCTCTCCCTTCTGTCTCTCTCTGGACGTATTGCGAGGGGTCCCATGGCTGTCTCTCCCTTCTGTCTCTCTCTGGATGTATTGTGAAGGGTCCCGTGGCTGTCTCTCCTGTCTCTCTCTGGATGTATTGTGAGGGGTCCTGTGGCTGTCTCTCTGGATGTATTGTGAGGGGTCCCATGGCTGTCTCTCTCTCCTGTCTCTCTCTGGATGTATTGTGAGGGGTCCCATGGCTGTCTCTCTCTCTCTCCTGTCTCTCTCTGGACGTATTGCGAGGGTATCTCTCCTGTCTCTCTCTCTGGATGTATTGTGAGGGGTCCTGTGGCTGTCTCTCCCTTCTGTCTCTCTCTGGACGTATTGTGAGGGGTCCAGTGGCTGTCTCTCTCTGGATGTATGTGGGGGGGGGGGAGTCCCCTCCTCTGCAGGCAGTGGCTGTCTCTCCCCCCCCCCCCCCCCCCCCATCCCTCTCTAGATGTGTTGGTGGGAGGTGGGGGAAGGAGTCTGCGGCTCTGTTCCCTTCCCTGATGCGAGCAGTAGGGAGGGGAGAGAAAGGCAGGGGAGGAGGAGAGGAGGAGGAGTGAATCAGGCTGCCTTTGGCAGGGATTGGCGAGCGGGGCAGGGACAGCCTCTGCCTTCCCAGTCTCTGCTATGCCAGACTTTTTTTTGTTTTTCTGCCCCCTTCGGCTCGCAGAGCCCTGGCTGGACAAGGATCGACTCGTAAAGGATTAGTTCTCTGGGATCTGGCTATGTCCCCCCCTCCCGGCTCCCTGCAGACGAGGACATCGCCCGGGTTAGAGCAGAAAGGTAAGGTGTGGGGGACAGGGGATGCTCCGTGAAAGGGGTGACCCGGGCACTGCATTTAAGATCGGGAAGGAAGGAAGGAGAAAACAAGAAAGTGGGTTATTGTTCTACACCCCCCCCCCCCCCAAAAAAAAAAAAATAATTGAAAAGCATCAAGGGCAAGAAGCGGCTGAGCTCCGGAGGGAATGGGAGCAGCAGGGTTCTGTGCCAGGGTCTTTGGGTGCCACTCGGGCAATTCAGCTCTTTGCTGCTGACAAACTTTTTACTAAATATTTCAATAACAATAATTGTGATCCAACTACGGGCTCCAAGATGGTAACATGAGACGTCTCAGTCCTGCCAGTGCAGCTGCTAAATGTATTACTTTGGGCTGATGGGGAGGGGGTGTCACTGAGTGGATCCAGACGCTTTCCCAAATACTGCTGCGGGACTGACAGGGAGGGAGAAGAGAAGAGGGGAGGGGAGGGAAGAGAGAGGAGAACGAGCCAGGGAGGGGGGGGGGCGAGACAGAGAGAGATCCGGGGGGGGGGGGGGAAAGGACAGAAAGTCAGGGTAATGGGTGGGGGGAGAGAAAAGAAATCCAGGGGAGAAAGATGAAGAGAAAGTCAGGATGAGAGAGATCGGGGGGGGGGGGGGGGAAGGGACAGAAAGTCAGGGTAATGGGTGGGGGGAGAGAAAAGAAATCCAGGGGAGAAAGAAGAGAAAGTCAGGATGAGAGAGACAGAGAGAGAAGTCAGGGGGGGGGGAGAGACAAAGAGATCCAGGGGAGAAAGAAGAGAGAGAGGCAGAGATGAGAAAGGAAAGAGAAATTACAGGAGGAGAGAGAGAGAGAGAGAGAGGAAGGGGAGACAGTCAGGGAAGAGTGAATTATTGGAGAGAAGAGAAAGAGAAGCCGGAGGAGGAAAGGGCAGAGGAGAGAGAGAGGGGGGGCAGGGAGTGTTGGAAATGCAGCCACCTCAGTGGGAGCAGCTCTTCCCCGGGTAGATGAGAGCAGATGTCATAAACACCCCCCTCAGTCTCAGGACAGCGCTAGGTACGATGTGTGTGTCACGGAGGTGACAGTGATGAGGAACAGGGAGTGACAGCTGCCTCCCCCCTCCTCATTGAATGTCACAGTTCATCACAGGCACAAAGACACAGTTTGTCTGGTCCTTTCTGTCTCATTGATCTGATCAGCCGGAGCCCAAAGAGAAATGCATCTGCTTTATAGGGGGGGGGGGGGGGATTGGACTCAGCGCCCCTGTATTAAGGACAGGGTGACGGCTGACATATTACTTCTTACTTATTAATTAACCACATACAATTTATACAATCAAAGACCTTGTTTTTTCTTTTTCTTTTTTATATTGTTACTATGTAAGCCGCATTGAGCCTGCCATGTGCGGGAAAGCGCGGGGTACAAATGTAATAAATAAATAAGCTTAACGTGCACCTAAGGCAGCAGGTAATGGACTCCCCTAGGTGTGTCGGGGGCGGGGCAGAGGGGTGTCCCTGCGTTAACCATTACTGCGTGGTAGCTGGTGAGCTCACAGATACCGCATGAGCCCTGACCACCCACACAATAGGCAGCGGTAGGAGCCACCGCGGTAACTTTTAAAAACGGCAACATTCGTGCGCGAACATTAATGGAAAAAACCCGATTTTACTGCTGCGGTAAAAATGGCCTTGGGGCTCCTTTTACTAAGCTGTGGCGAAAAGGGGGGCCTGCGTGTGTTTTTGACGTGCGCCGAGGCAGGTAAAAGGCTGCGTCTTTTTTATTTTTCCTGAAAAGAAATGGCCGTGCGGGAAAGTGAACCACTTACTGGATGCAAAACAAAACAGCGAAGGTGACTAAAAATGTTTTTTAAAAAGGACGACGCTTCAAATAAAAATCAAGTTAAAAATATAATTTTAATGGTCGATCAACAAGATAAAAAATATACTTTGATCCCTTATATATGTAAATTTTATGCCAACTTACTGTCTTTATATGTTGTTTTTTAAAAATAGACTCCTGATGCAGGCCCTGTAGGCCGAAACACAGCTGTGTCGAATCTTGCTCATCGACCATTAAAATTGTAATTTTATATATTTTTATCTTGTTCATTGACATTAAAATGATATTTTTAACTGTTTTTTTATTTGAAGCATCGTCCTTTTTTAATTTTGTAGTCATCTTTGCTGTTTTGTTTTGTACCATATTTTTCGGCGCACGCCGGGGGGTGGGAACTACCACCAGGCCCGCTGCGGTAGCCCGGCGGTAACTCCTGTTTGGCGCCCAGTATGCCCGCGGTGGCTTACCGCCGTTTAGTAACAGGGCCCCCCCTAGTGCGTGGAAATGATCTGCGTAAGGACATATTTTTTTTATCGCAGCTCAGTAACAGGAGTCCTTCGTGGCTAGGTTACCTGCTGCTCATAACGAAGTGGGGAAAGCTGGAGGGGGAGGGACGCTTTCAGCGCTGGCTGCCTTCTGAAAAGTGCGCTTTATTTGTGGCGTTTGGAGGGGGAGGGGCAGCAGTACAGCAATCGATCGTCTCGTATCTTATAGAAAAGTTATTATAGGGGCCCTATTTACTAACTCAACTGTGGCTCATTAATTTGTAAACAGTAGCCATAATGAATCCGTCAGCATCGCCCTGGTGTTCGCTTTCTAACATACTCAGGCTGGAGGTGATGCTTTTTATTATCATATTGGCTTCGGAGAGCTCTGACAGCACTGGGCCCCTGAAAAATCTCTTCATTTAGTCTCTTCTGGTTGAGCTTTATTAATTCCCTAAAAGTGATGGAGGGCGATTGGTATTTAGAAGAAATCTGGCTGGCATCAGTCCTTGAAGTCATGCACACAGTACTGAGTTTTGTCATGATCGTTTTGGGGCGGAGGGAGAGCGGCTTCTATATCTTTCTCACTGGAGCAAAGCTTTGCTGCCTTTGGCTGCACGGACTTTTCTTCTTGCAAGAGACGTACAGGCCTAAGACCTAGCTTTTTGGGATAGGTACTTTCCCCTGGAGTTTTGGCCCCACTGTTGCTTGCACCCAAAGACTGGGGTGGGGGATGGGCGCCTTTGACAAACCTGGAGAAGATTGGCAGCTCAGGTACTAGAAGGAGACCTTTCAGGTTCACCAGGATCCATTACCCATCAATATATCCAGGCTTGGTTTTACAGGGCCATAGTGAGTTCATAAGTACATACGTATTGCCATACTGGGACAGACCAAAGGTCCATCAAGCCCAGCATCCTGTTTCCAATCAAGGTCACAAATACCTGGCAAGATCCCAAAAAAGTACAAAACATTCTATACTGCTTATCCCAGAAATAGTGGATTTTCCCCAAGTCCATTCAATAATGGTCTATGGGCTTTTCCTTTAGGAAGCCGTCCAAACCTTTTTTAAACTCTGCTAAGCTAACCGCCTTTATGGCACAAGAGATTGGGGGGGGGGGGGTAAATTGTGCCCCATTCATTGGCTTTCCCGCTTGGCCATGACACAGTGGATGGGATGGGAGCACTAGGGGGTATATTTAACAAGTTGTGTTTCCAGCTCCCCATGCTCCTGGCTGGGGCTTGTGATTTTCCAAAGAAAAGCAGGAGTGAACTCCATGTGTGGAATGACAAACAACCTGGAGAGGACTGACAGTAGCACAGTGAAAGGGGAAGGGCAGGGAATCCCCATGGAGGTTTAATAACTGCACTGGAGCTCAGGGCCAGCAGTGGGATCTCTGGGATGGAGGGGGAGGAGCTTGTCAGTGGCTAATGAAAGGTGAGGGCTAGCCACAGCCCCTCTCCAACCCCACATAAGTGTAAAACAGAAATCAAGGACTGGCCTTGCTGCTTGTCCTTGGGCAGTTCTGACAAGCCCTCCCCCCCCCCCCCCCCCAATACATTCTGGTTCCTGCAGCCTCCATTTTGAATGGGAACCAGAAAATCTCATAGGGGTCCTTTGGTAAGCCGTGCTTAGCTGGTTCTTACGCAGGCCTTTCTCACGCACTCATGTCAACACATGAGGGCATGTTAGTATTTTCTGATTTTCAGGCCGTGCGCTCACGTTAGCATTAGTATGTGGCCTTTTACAAAATTGCCGTGGCAGCTCTTTCTGCCTCTGTTTAGGAAATGCGAAAGGCTGCCGTGTTATGGATGCGCTAAAACGTTTATTGTGCAGTGATGTGAGTGTGTCGGCTGAAGACCAGGGCCCGCACCTATTCTGCGCCCCGACCCAACAAATAAACAGGGAAAATAAATACCACGACAGGTGGCAAAACTGACGCGGTAAGATTTATCGTGCCCGCGTTAGGACATTTTGGGCAGGCCTAGAGTTCCGCGCGGAAATCCAAGCAAATTCTATAACAACGTGCGTAACGTAATTGGCTTAACAAGCAACAATGAGCACTAATTGGCAATAATTAGTATTTACACTTACAAGTAATACAGTGCGTCTAACTTCTAATCCACGCAGGCAGAAGGTGGCGTGGTTATGTGCGGGGAAATGGACGTTCTGAAATTTACACACGTACTTATAAATCTGCACACCAAGATTTACGCACCTAACTAGAGAATGACACAGGGGTGGGGACCCACGGTAACTGCGGGGATGGGGACGGGGACAGAGCCCATGGGGATAGGGACAAACTTTGTCCCCATGTCATTTTCTACGGGTGGACACCGCTGAGGGGGGTGCCGCGGCGCGCGCCTGCTCAGAGTTCGCGAAACTTCATCGTTCACTGCAGCTCCTCTGCCCTGGAACAGGTTACTTCCTGTTCCGGGGCAGAGGGAGCTGCAGCGAAGCGAAGTTTAGCGAACTCGGAGCAGGTGCGCACCGCGGCACCCCCCCCCCCAGCGGCGTGCACCCGTGGGGGGGGGGGTGTCAGGAATGCCACTGACTTTGAAGCCTGTTAATGAACTGGACTGTTATTTATGTTTGAGTGATGCAGACGACAATATTTTGCTTTTTGGAAAAACAAGCTGGCCACAACTAGCAAAATTTGCATGGGGGGGATTCTGTACATCCTGCTAGCAGTACATCTTCTGAGAAGACAAGTTGCTCGTTTTTTTTCTTATTGTTTTCTATTTCTGATTTACAAACAACAGTTGCACAGCATAAAAAGATTTAAATATAAAATCATAAATGTTCGAGGCTTCTGCAGATGAGGACAGAGCGCGCAGGGATGGGGAGAGAACCTGCTGGGATAGGACGGGGACAGAGACAGAACCTGCGGGGGAACAGGGACAGAATCCACAGGGACGAGGCAGGGATGGGGACAAACTTTGCCCCCCCCCCCCCCCCGTCTCATCCTCTACACCACTTATAGAATACGCTTAGTCTGCTTTGATTTCTATGCCGATTTTTTTAGACACCGTATTTAGAATCTCCCCTCTCCTTAAGTGCATGTTATCACTTAATATGCTGTCATAAAAGGGTCCCTTAGACCTGGCTTGAGTGGAACAGGTGGATGTGAAGCGTCTGTTCACGCTTTCCAAAAATACTAGGACTAGGAGGCATGCGATGAAACTACAGTGTAGTAAATTTAAAACAAATCGAAGAAAAGTTCTTCACCCAACGCATAATTAAACCCTGGAATTCATTGCCGAAGAACGTGGTGAAGGCGGTTAGCTTAGCAGAGTTTAAAAAGGGGTTGGACGGTTTCCTAAAGGACAAATCCATAAACCGCTACTAAATGGACTTGGGAAACATCCACAACTCCAGGAATAACATGTACAGAATGTCTGTACGTTTGGGAAGCTTGCCAGGTGCCCTTGGCCTGGATTGGCCGCTGTCGTGGACAGGATGCTGGGCTCGATGGACCCTTGGTCTTTTCCCAGTGTGGCATTACTTATGTACCCTTCTGGGACTGAATCCCTGGGTGGCTCTAGAATGTGAACTTATGGCATGCAACAGAACGGAGGCAGGGATTTCTGTGGCAAGGGTGGGGGGGGGGGGGGATAGAGAGGGAATCAGCGCACATTAAGCAGTAGAGACAAGGAGCCTTCTGCAAACAGCTGAAAAGTGGTGGCTGAGGCCAACATCATATGTTTTCAGTACAAATGTATGTTTAGTAACATCTTGTGCTCACAGGTGGTGGGACCAGGCCAAGTGACGCCATGGAGTCGATTCGCTCACTCATTAAGGGCACACATGTTTCATATTTTAGACCTTCCAATCCTGCAGGCCGAGGCTGGACCCGGACTGTTAACAAAACCACAGCTGACTTCTGCCCCCCCCCCCCCCAACCGAAGCTTTGCTGGATGCAGCCTTGAGTACTTCCACATGGTACAAATTGGGTATTCAGTACTGGGAAAAACCACAGGTTTATCCCTCCACACGCCCAGCCCTCCTGGATCCAAGATAAAAAGCTAATCAGGAGCCTGGCAATTCAGCTCCACTTTGACTGACAGACCCTTTGTGGTCCTGCTGGACGTAATGGTCCAGTAAGCAGGAGATTTCAACTTCTCAGACCTGTGCTGGCTTTGCTGAACTTTCTCCAAGGGCAAAAGGCAAAGAGGAACTGAACTGGGGGTGAGAGGAGAGGGAGGAAGGAGGTAAAGATCGGAAAAAAAAAAGTACAGTTGTGTGTATTTGTCCCCTCAAAGTTACCTGTCCATGTGCTCAGACCTGCAGTCACAGCTGCCATGGTCTGACAAAGGTGATCCTAGTGTCTTCTGACACCCTTCATGGAAAGAACACAGCATGAGCTTCAGACGCTGTGTTCTCCGGGCAGTAGCCTAGCTGGTAGAGTACAGAAAAGCACATTTTCTTGGCAAGCAGACTGAGCAGACAGGAGCTGGATGTCAGAGCAGGCGCACAGATGTCTCAAAGCTCCGACTGAGAGCGTTAGCAGCTGAAGGAACACTCTCACAGAGAAAGAAATACTGTTTTAGCTCAGTTGGCACCTGCTGCCCACAAGTGTTAAAAAAAATAAGACAATTACAGATTAAAGTCTGGAAATGTGATCTTCCTGACAACAGATTTGCAAGGAAAAGTGCTGTTTATCTTCCATTGGATTAAGTCTTTATTGATGTAATTATAGCTTAAGACAGAGGTTTCAGCCAGTTTCCCCTCGCTTGCCTTTAGTGCCATGGGGGGTGGGGGGTCAGCTGCCCTTTTCCGGATTGAGCTGTACAATACGTGGAAGTGCTCATTTCTCTGACTGCCTGGGCCCTAGTGTCCCAGATGTTCCTGCACATGGATTTTGGTTAATTAACCCTTTGTGGGTGCCCTGCATCTTTCATAGAAACAAGCACCTGCCACAGGGGTCTGGATTCTAAAGGCCAGAACCGGACCATAATGTCAATTCACTTGGAATTGTGCGATCGGCGGTAAGATTTGCCCGTCTCCTTGTGTCCGGCCTCCCACCACACCCTCCAAGGGTGAATGTTCTTTTAGTAACATCTCAGAGTTTCTGCTGGCTTTTGGAAGGACTTGAGCCTCCAAGCTAACATCACCCTGCTGTGATCAGAGATTTTATTTGTGATTCAGATTCTACTTGAAATAGTTCAGAGCTGACAGGTCTTGGGGGAAGGGGGGGGAGCTCCTATGCCATGAGGATTGCTTGAGTCCAGGGAGGGTGATCTGTATTGCGTTGGGCACCTCCAATCCTTCTAAAATGTTAGTGCCCAGGTCTCATGAGGGCACTGCGCTAAAGGAGGCTGAGACAGGAGGTGTCCAAGCTAGTGGGACGGAGGACAGGGCCAGTGCTAATTAAATAAAATCTGGGAGGCTCAGGACTGGGGGTAGGGCAAAGGGCTGGCTGGAGAAGATGGACGCTGTAACTTGTAATATGCCTCCATCAGGATGCTGACAGCGATCTCAGAAATGGAGCAGTGCCCAGGCTCCTTGCAATCAGTGCCGGCGTTATCCCCCTGTGGGCAGGAAGCCACTGGGGAAATCAGAACCCACAATTCCCTACCTGCAATAGGGTAATGCCAGCAATGGAGCCAACTTTCTCTTTACAGTCATTTCACAGCGTCTGGACTCAGTGGCAATATTGATAAATGTGTAGTTTATCATTTCTACGGAGCGATGCATGCGACTGTCTCACCCAAACACAATGAGGCATGGGAGGTTGTCTGCCTATGAAGACTGATTTGGGGTTAGGAGCGTTACCCTGCAGGGTATGTAGAGCACCCCCTCTAGCTATCCCCAGTTAGTCTTTACTCAGCCAATCAGAAGTCCCGGCTGACCCAGTGGCCTGGTGGCAGTTCTGCACACCACCGTGAGGAAGAATTTCAATTCCTGGTTAACGTCTTCTGCTCGCTGGGTCAGACAGGGTTGGGGGCGCTGCAGAGGCACTGTTCACGGCCTCTGGGGAAGAAAGTCACAATCTTTGTGCAGTATTAATACCCTGGCAGCTGGATTTGCCATGATTGCAGGGCCAAGAACTGTCACTGAGCTGGAGGTGCAAAGGAGCAGCAGAACTCTGCTGGGAAGAAAGCTAACCGTGTGGACAGACGGACATTTACTTCCCATACTGTCTTCTTCTTTGGATGCTAATTCCATCTGTGGCTCAAAAGTAGCTGACAGCCCTGGGCTATTGATTCAGCTCATGAGACTTTGTTTTTGAGTGACATTAGTTGATTCAGTTTGTGGCATGCTGGTTCAGAGCAGGGTGACTGGCCTGGACCACTGAGTGGGACGTAGCATGTGTTTTGTGAGCAGGATGACTGGTCCTGGGTTGTTGACTTGGGCCGTCACTGGTCCTGGGTCGTTGAGTTGGTCCATGACTGGTCCTGAGTCATTGAGTTGGTTCATGGCTGGCCCTGGGTCATTGAGTTTGTCTATGACTGGTTCTGGATCATTGAGTTGGTCCATGGCTAATCCTGGGTTGTTGAGTTGGTCCGTGACTGGTCTTGGGTCACTGAGTTAGTCTGTGACTGGTCCTGGGTCACTGAGTTGGTCTGTGGCTGGTCCTGGGTTGTTGAGTTGGTCTGTGACTGATCCTGGGTTGTTGAGTTGGTTTGTGGGTGGTCCTGCATCATCGAATTGGTGTATGGTACACTGTTTTACTGCTCCCTCTCTTCCCGCCATCATAGGCTGGGTTTCAAATGCATACATGCTAAAGATGTAATAAAGTGCATTCATGGGCAAATTCAAGCTCCATTTTCCCTTATACTCTACATGACCGTCTGGTCAGCATTTAACAAGTTAGTTCCTGCAACCTGAAACCTCATGTACCAGTTAATATGTAATTAATAGTTTCTGGTTTGATTGTAAACTGCTTAGAATAATATGGAGTGGAGGAGTGGCCTATGGTCCTGGGGAACTGAGGAACTGAGTTCGATTCCCACTTCAGGCACAGGCAGCTCCTTGTGACTCTGGGCAAGTCACTTAACCCTCCATTGCCCCATGTAAGCCACATTGAGCCTGCCATGAGTGGGAAAGCGCAGGGTACAAATGTAACAAAAAAAAATCACAGAACACATAGATAAACATGGCTTAATGGGACAGAGTCAGCATGGGTTCAGCCAAGGGAAGTCTTGCCTCACCAATTTGCTTCATTTCTTTGAAGGCGTAAATAAACATACAGATAAAGGCAAGCTGGTTGATGTAGTATATCTAGATTTTCAGAAAGCTTTTGACAAAGTTCCTCATGAGAGACTCCTGAGAAAATTAGAGTCATGGGATAGGAGGCAAGGTTCTGGTGTGGATTAGGAATTGGTTATTGGACAGAAAACAGCGGGTAGGGTTAAATGGCCATTTTTTTCTCAATGGAGGAGGGTGAATAGTGGAGTGCCACAGGGATCTGTACTGGGTCCAGTGCTATTTAACATATTTATAAATGATATGGAAATCGGAACGACAAGTGAGGTGATTAAATTTGCAGATGACACAAAACTATTTCAAGTTGTTAAAGCACATGCAGACTGTGAAAAATTGCAGGAAGACCTTAGGAAACTGGAAGTCTGGGCATGCAAATGGCAGATGAAATTTAATGTGGACAAATGGAAAGTGATGCTCATTGGGAAGAATAATCCGAATCATAGCTGATGGGATACTGAGGGAGCTCAGAGAAGTTCTGACGGGACCTCTTAAGGATTTATTAAATATATCTTTAGAGATGGGAGAGGTTTTGAAGCTAGGAGGGTGACATGTATCTCTGCAGAGGAGACACCATTATCCGGCTCTCACTTAAAAGGCTGCCACGGTGGTTCAGGCAGAATCACGTGGAACCGGACAGTCAGAACAGTGAAAGCTGTCCCAGTACAATTCACTTTCCCTTTTTTTTATAGCTCTCAGTTACATCCGATTGATTTATTTGTACGTATTAGCAAGGCTCAGCACAGCCCTGGCATCTCTTGGGAGTGTTTCCTGCTTGGCTGCCTGTCTTTCCTTACGTGGTCCGTGTTTTGCTTTTGGCTGGCCGTGGCTGCTAGACTCCTCTTCAAGGTGGAGAGTAGCAGAGGCTGGCGTGGCCTTCCCAGCTTCCTGGCATCTGGTGGCAGGGAAGCCAGTGTTTCCTGAAACTGTAACCAAGCCCTAAGTTCCAGATGCTGGCAGGAGACTCAGGTGCAGAACTGGTCCATGGCCAGTGCAGTAAAAATATGTTTGCATTATTTTTATTTATGGAGATTTAGCTCAGACGTGTCAGTGATAGCTCAAGTGTGTGAGCTATTTCCTTGTCCCCAGAGGCCTTACAATCTCAGGGGCCACTTTACTAAACCACAGCAAGGTCTGGGCATAGCACATGCTGTCACAGGAGTGTCCTGGGCACTAAGCCTGTTTTTAGCACAGCAGTATTGGGGTCATTGTAAATATGTTCTTTTGCAGGCTACGGATGTTGCCAGGTATTTGTGACCTGGATTGGCCACTGTAGGAAACAGGATGCTGGGCTTGATGGACCTTCAATCTGTCCCAGTATGGCATTACTTATGCACTTGGGATTCTGAATGGAATCTTGCTACTCTTTGGGTTCTACATGGAATGTTGCTACACTTTGAAATTCTGCATGGAATCTTGTTATTCTTTAGAATTCTAGAATCTTGCTACTCTTTGGGGTTCTACATGGAATCTTGCTATTCTTGGGGATTCCGGAATCTTGTTATTCTTTAGAATTCTAGAATCTTGCTACTCTTTGGGGTTCTACATGGAACGTTGCTACTATTTGGGTTTCTGCCAGGTACTTGTGATCTGGAGTGGCCACTGTTGGAAACAGGATACTGGGCTTGATGGACCTTCGGTCTGTCCCAGTTTGGCAACGCTTATGTTCTTACGTTCACACACTAGTTTTTCCATTAGCGTGCGGGATTTGCAAAAAAAAAAAAAATTAACGGGGGAGCACGTACTGCTTCTGTTTTAAGAGGTGCGCGTTATCCAGTTAGCACGCACTGATGCAAACATTTGCACGCTCATTACCTGCCCGTGACACACCCCTCCTGAAAAATGTTTTAAAGATTCAATAGAGTGCAATTAGCTGCACAGACAGGTAAATTACTACAAAATACGTTAACGCATTTTGTGGGAAGCCTTTTTTCCCATTAGCGCTTTACACAGTTTAGTGAAGGGGCCTCTGTGTTTGTACCGGAGGTAACAGGGGGGTGAAGTGACTTGCCCAAGGTCACAAGGGAACTCAACTGGATTTGAACCCTTGCTTCCATAGGGTTGAGCCACCTGCTCCGACCACTAGGCTACTCCTCTGCTAAGAAGGCAGGTTTGGGTAGGACCAGCAGTACATTCCACATGCAGCATCATTTTCTGAAAACCAAATATTATTTCACAAACCATCCAGCTGCGCCACTGAGGCCATGGCACACACGGCCAAATGAAAATATATAATCTTATCTTTCCATGTGCATGTGTGAGTGCAAAGATCCCTCGGGAAGTCCACTGTAAAGTGAAAAGAATAATATTTTCCCACGGAGTTGCCATCTAAGGCATAAAAGCCATGAAAAGCTGGTGCATGAGACGCTAGAAGTTGTGTCTGTCAACGCAGCACATCGGAGCAAAACGTACACTCAGGCCCCAGAGGGATTTTTCAGCTCCAGGGTTCTGAGAAAAGAGAGTCGAGGTTGGAAAGAGTCTGTCTTCAATGCTCTTTCTCGATTTTATCGGTCTTTCTTTTTCCGTAGGTGTTGAAAAGCAACGCTCTTGCCAGACTTTGCTTTTTTCCTCTGGATGAAAGGTGTGAACATGGCGCAGATGGGGTGACATAGCAGACAGGAAGATAAATTCTACTGTAAGGAAGTTGTGCTTCACTGTTACTGTTGGTTTAGTGAAATATGGGCTTTTCTTTGAATCTGTAATTAAGGGTGGAACAGATGGTGGAGGATTAATTTAAAGTAACACAGCCATTAAAATACAAAACTTAAGCATTTCTGTTGGCTTCTTCCATGAAGGGTTAGCGTTGCTATAGGCAGTGGGGCTTATGCATCCATGTCATGAGGGGGAGAAGGACCTAAATTTTGGAATTCATTGCATTCTAATCCAAGATAAAGTGGCAGTCTTGGTTTGTTTTTTTTTTGAAGATGCTTACTCTGATACTGGCTGAGTTAGGACATGAGATTCATTTCAGCACTAGCTTTCTGTAACTCTAGATGGTCCTCTCAAGGTTCCTTACACCTGTCTCTGGTCATACATGGACCTCTTGAGGTTCATTTCAGCACTACCTTTCTGTGACCTTAGATGTCCTCTCGAGGTCTCTTACGCCTGTCTCTGAGCCTACATGGACCTTTTGAGGTTCATTTCAGCACTAGCTTTCTGTGACCCTAGATGTCCTCTCAAGGTCTCTTACGCCTGTCTCTGACCCTACATGGACCTCTTGAGGTTCATTTCAGCACTACCTTTCTGTGACCCTAGATGTCCTCTCGAGGTCTCTTACGCCTGTCTCTGACCCTACATGGATCTCTTGAAGTTTATTTCAGCACTAGCTTTCTATGACTCTAAATGGTCCTCTCGAGGTCTCTTACGCCTGTCTCTGACCCTACTTGGACCTCTTGAGGTTCATTTCAGCATTAGCTTTCTGTGACTCTAAATGGTCCTCCTGTCAAGGTCTTTTACGCCTGTTGCTGACCCTACATGGACCTCTTGAAGTTCATTTCAGCACTAGCTTTCTGTGACTCTAAATGGTCCTCTCAAGGTCTCTTACGCCTGTCTCTGATCATACATGGACCTTTTGAGGTTCATTTCAGGACTAGCTTTCTGTGACCCTACATAGACCTTTTGAAGTTCATTCTAACCCCAGATTTCTTTGACTCTAGATGACCTCCTGAAGTTGCATACTGGGCAGAGACACTTAAATGGAGATTGTTCACTCTGTTTTTTATACAGCTTGAAAACCAATGAGGTTGCATGCAACTTTAAAGAATTAAATCCATAAATCAACTTCCTAAAAGTGTTGTCATGAGAAGACTAATTTTGTTAGAAAGATAGCTCTCCTCTGTAAGACCCAGAGTGCAGAGTTGTAGAGAGAACAAACAGGCCGTTATACTTTTTATTGGGGATTTTATTGTACACAAGCTGAACAGGCCAAGTCTCTGACGTCCTTCTAGATCTGGGATTCACAGGTTGAAATCCCAACATAGTCGACTCAACGTTGCATTTACATCATTGTTATTCTGACCTGTTCAATTGCTTCATATTTTAAACCCAAGTGGGAAATAGGCAAAGATCTTATTGTGCACTATGGCCCTGTTCTTTCATCTGCCGTGCTTCCGTTGCCGGAAGGTTCCAGGTTGGAGGAGGCCATAAAGAGCCAGGGACTACTAGAAATGGTCAGTTATGAGTTGTTTGGCTGTGAGTAGCAGATGTGAAATGTTGTGGGAAGGAAAGTTGGTGCCTTAGGAGCTGAGAGGAAACTTCCTTCTGAAAAATGAGAATGTAAGAAAGACCCATTCCCTTAACCGTCATCATCCGCTCTGAAATTCTAGGAGGAACTGGGACTTTTGGAAAGCGTCCCAACAACAGACAGTTAAGCATTCCTCTCTTTACTGGTGGGGCATGTGCTCAACAGGGAACCAGTAGGAAAGCTTCAACTGCTCAACAGATGTATCATCACCAGAGCAGCCTCAAGTCACTATTTCCTGTTAACCCTTTCAGTTAAGACCCGAGCCAAACACAAGAGTCAAACAAGTCTACCCTTCTCCAGTAACAACTCTTTCAATGTACAGTGGCTTCAGTGCATACAGTACTTCAGAAGATAACTTTATGGCCTGCAAGGTCTGAACTTGCTTAGGTTAAGTGATTTACTGATGATTGTAGACTGAGACGTGAAAATGGTGGAAGATCTGAAAGGCAGGTCTCTGTTACATTTGCACAAAGGTCTCATTGTTTTAAAGGAACTTTTTTCAACTAGGGGGACTCGTTCATTTAATTGGTGGCTCGTGGCACCATCCTGACAGTAAATCTGACCAGAGATATTCTAGCAAGACGCAGGCCTGAGGTGTCAGATAGACACATTACTGAGATGATACGGCAACAACTGTGAGCTTGAGTGTGAGAAGAATGCCGAGAACATAACTGGGAAAATAACCTGTTATTTCCCTAAAGATAATGTCTTCCCTGAAGACTAAATAACAGAGTTTGCTGTCAGCTCTTTATCAGCGCTGATGCTGTTAGATCCTACAGAGGCAGAAGGCTCCGTCCGAGCCAGACACGAGGCCACACTCGCAATTATGTCCAACATGAAAAATTCATGAAGGCCGAGAATAGATTTCAAAGAAGTTTAAAAAAAAAAACACAACACCAGGCTTCCCCCATCCTCCACTGCCTCCTTCTAGGCTACATATGGAAAGCCGTGAACCCACCAGGTGAAGTCTGGGATGGATGAACCCTCTTTCCACCCAACCCAACTGTGTGACATTGAGCTATGCAAAACAAGTTACCTGCTGACTGAGTTTACTAATTCCTACCTGACTAATTTGAGGGAGAAGGCAGTGGGGGAACGGAGCAGTGGCGTAGCCAAGGGTGGGCCTGGGTGGGCCAGGCCCACCCAATAGCAGCACACCTATGCTGATTCCCTAGCCCCACCAGCTGAAAACGCCCAACAACTGTCCCTCCTGCATACCTTGTAAATAGCAGATGGCATGCAGGTGAGACAAGGAGAGACCTAATCACCTGTGGGACAGGAAGGGATTCTTCTGCCCACCCATCTTGAGTCCAGGCCCACCCAAAGTTGGATGTCTGGCTACGCCCCTGAAACGGAGGGGAGTGGATATATGTTAGCAAGGATTGTCATTTTAGATGTATCTCTTCAAGTATGGTAGATCCCCCTCCCCAGTGTTCCCATGGAGGCAGGGAGGGTTTTATTGTAGGGTTGGGTGTCTTAGCTCACCCTTCACCTTTGCCTGGATCTTCTTCAAAGTATTATTGATACTTCAATGTTACTGTTGAATGAAGATATCTCCCTTTTTGGGGATAAGAGTCGGGAGTTTCTCTTTCCCATGAGTTTTGTGTGTTCATGCATCTGACCATTGTACTAATATAAATATTTAAAACCAACCATAGTCTTAAGAGTGTTGAGGAAGGGGGAGGGGACACAGAGAGGATGAGGAGGCTCAGCCCTGGAGCACTTCTTAGCCTCACCATGGGGTAAGAACCTTGCAGTAAGCCAGTGGCCTAATTACAGTGTCGTCCATTATTGACATTACATCCTAACTACTTACTCCGCTTCTGCTTTTCTGTCGGCCGCTGATAGCCATGCTGGGCCCTTGCTGGCTTACAGTGAGGACCCTCGACCTCTAAAATGCACGGTTTATCTTGTTGGGCAGACTGGATGGGCCGTACAGGTCTTTATGTGCCGTTATCTACTATGTTACTGTGCATGCTATTGAACTCATTTTGGGGCTGCATTCCATGGCCACCCTTCTCAGAATATTAAACAAAACCCCTCTTGTGTACACCATGACAGACCTTGAACTGAACTGTGATTAGATTATTGAGCGCACTAAATGATGAAATAAATTCTGGAAGAAAGAGAGCCTTAACTCTGAAATCCTCCTAATGCCTTCCTGTAAGGAGATGTAATGCGTCTAGACATGAAGCGGACCGTGGGCTGGCTGGAAACTGGAAGGATCGCAATGCCAAATAATAGCAACTTGTTTTGCCATTAGCATGGCGGGGCCGTGGAGTCCAGATGTCATTGGAACTAGAATTCTGGGGAGAACTCCTTGAGAAGACCACTTATGGGAAGTGTGGTGCAGCGGCTGGTAATTTTATTTGGGGGGGGGGGTGAGAGATGGAGGTGGTAAAGATGGGGAGGAGTGTGCTGCGGCAGCTAAGAAAGCAAATAGAATGTTAGGTATTATTAGGAAAGGAATGGAAAACAAAAATGAGGACGTTATAATGCCTTTGTATCGCTCCATGGTGCGACCGTACCTCGAATATTGTGTTCAATTCTGGTCGCCGCATCACAAAAAAGATATAGTGGAATTAGAAAAGGTGCAGAGAAGGGCGACGAAAATGATAAAGGGGATGGGACGACTTCCCTATGAGGAAAGGCTAAAGCGGCTAGGGCTCTTCAGCTTGGAGAAAAGGCGGCTGAGAGGAGATATGATAGAGGTCTATAAAATAATGAGTGGCGTTGAACGGGTAGATGTGAATTACATGTTTATTCTTTCCAAACATACTAGGACTAGGGGGCATGCGATGAACCTACAATGTATTAAATTTAAAACGAATCAGAGAAAATGTTTCTTCACTCAACGTGTAATTAAACTCTGGAATTTGTTGCCAGAAAATGTGGTAAAGGCGGTTAGCTTAGCGGAGTTTAAAAAAGGTTTGGACGGCTTCCTAAAGGAAAAGTCCATAGACCATTATTAAATGGACTTGGGGAAAATCCACTGCTTATTTCTGGAATAAGTGGCATAAATAGGACAGTAGGGGGGAGGGCAATCTCCCCTAGAGTCCATTTAGAGTAATGTACTTATATTAAAATGACGGGGTAAATCCACTGCTTTTTTCTGGGATAAGCAGCATAAAATGTTTTGTACTTTTTTGGGATGTTGCCGGGTATTTGTGACCTGGATTGGCCACTGTTGGAAACAGGATGCTGGGCTTGATGGACCGTCGGTCTTTCCCAGTATGGCAATACTTATGTGCTAGTCTAGCAAATAAAACCTTTCACTAGGCCTTCCACATTGCTACCTTCAGAAGAAATCCTGACCATGTCTTCAATTAAACTTTGCCAGGACAGCTAAAGTGATGATTCATGTCGTATTTCAACAAAAACCAGAAGTACAAGAGAAGGAAAAAGATGGATCACTGTGAGATGCTTTTCTGTAACCTTTTCTGAAAGAGAATAGAGACTGCGCTTGCAAAGGGGTGGGGGGAGGGGTGGCGTTGGTTCTGCCGCCTGCATGTGAAGCCTTCCCAGTGCACCCTCAAAAAAAATAGGGACACAGAAAATGTCTTAAGATGCAAATTTTGGGGACTTTGAGGTCCACACCTACCAAAAATATGCATCTTTAAGTGTTTATTAGCTGGATCCAGGGTTCACCTCTAGCCGGTGAAATACGTGACTGCCACATGCATGCACACGAGAGTTTCTTTCTCCTAAAAGATGCTTGGGTGGAGGGAGAAGAAGACATGTGGTTCAAACGGAAGTGCATTGCACCCTTGGCCTCTTCCCAGGGTTCTTTTGTGGTTCTGTTGTTTAGCTTTATTTAAAACAAATCTTAAAAGATAAACAAGAATTCATCCTGGAGTAGATGGGGATGGGAAAGCAGGAAAGTTGTTCTGGGATTGTGGGTAAAAGAGAGAGAAGAGAAAGAGGGAAGAGAGGAGACGGGGAGAAGGGAAGAGAGGAGAAAGGGGAGAAGGAAAGAGGCGAACGGGGGAAGGAATAAAAAAGGGCAGAGGATGAGGGGGGAATGGGGTATGAGGCGGGGAGGAGAAATGAGGGAAGAAAAAGGGCAGAGGAGGAGAGATGGAATGGGGTATGAGGGGGGGTATGAGGGGGAGAGGAGAAAGGGAGAAGAGAGGAGAAAGGGGGAAGAGAGGAGACAGGGGAGAAGGAAAGAGGCGAACGGGGGAAGGAATAAAAAAGGGCAGAGGATGAGGGGGGAATGGGGTATGAGGCGGGGAGGAGAAATGAGGGAAGAAAAAGGGCAGAGGAGGAGAGATGGAATGGGGTATGAGGGGGGGTATGAGGGGGAGAGGAGAAAGGGAGAAGAGAGGAGAAAGGGGGAAGAGAGGAGACAGGGGAGAAGGAAAGAGGCGAACGGGGGAAGGAATAAAAAGGGCAGAGGATGAGGGGGGAATGGGGTATGAGGCGGGGAGGAGAAATGAGGGAAGAAAAAGGGCAGAGGAGGAGAGATGGAATGGGGTATGAGGGGGAGAGGAGAAAGGGGGAAGAACAGCAGGGAGAGGATGAGGACGAAGGAGAACAGAACAAAGAGAAAACGGGATTGAAGGAAAGATAATGGTAAACGTAGAGAGAAAGTGCGTGTATTTGTGTGTCTGTGCCCTCTCCCTCCCCTCTCGGCCATGCTCGGAGTGCGGATTACGCACCGTAATGGCTCCGACAGGCAAATTTGATGGTGTGACTGGATGTACCGTGTAAGTAGTTCCCATAAATCAGAACAACAATATTGTAATTTTGTCCTCTGGGACACTCGCTAGGCAGCTACAGTATGGTTATATATTTCACATCCAGCCAACGCCAGTACGACAAGACTGACTGTAATTGCTTGTGGTAGCTGCCACCTCTGCTGATGATTTAGACAGGTGCTGTCCTGGAATCATTCACGAAACGTATCGGAAAGCTATGGATCCATAAATACATAATTAGCTGTGCCGGGGAAGGGAAAAAGCTGACCTGTCTCATCCAGACTTTTCAGGGTCGAGTGGTTAATTCAGCACAAAAGACAGAGCTCTGCTGTCTCGAGGGAAAGGGCTGTTAAAACCTGTCCTTGAGACCCCACAGTCAGGGTTTCAGGATATCCACAATGAATATGCATGAGACACATTTGCATAGAGGCCTGTGGAGTCATATGCAGAGACTCACTGCAGGACCTCATTTGCATAAGTCATTAGGGGTGAAAAGCACGGCCACAAGCAAAAAAACACAGGTTTTCCTTGGTAGCGTCGGGCCCGGGTCATAGGACAGATTTGGGAACTGCTCCCATAGCAGAAAATCTTCCACAGCGAGTAAGAGGTAACCCCTTGGATAGGTACAGGAGAAGCACAATTGATGGGGGTTTTAAAAAAGATTTGGACGGGACTTCCGGTGACGTCACGGACCTGAATGGTTGCCTGAACCCTTAGCTCCGCGCCTACCCGCTTACAAATCGCTTCATTTGCGGTCATCCAGACCGGTAAAAGTGGAGGGACCGGTATCTTAAGACGCGACGAGAACCCGAGCACAGAATGAGCAAAACAACAGCCTCCCAGTCGAGAGAAGGAGAGCGGAGCTCGACGAGACAAGGGGCGAAAAACCGCTCGAGGCGCGTGTCGCCTGATCCGGGAAACTCTTCCGGCTCTGAGTCAGCTGCTTCTAGCGCCGAGGTGCGTAGAACTGCTTTAAGCGCCGTATTACCCAAAGAGCTGGCTAAATGTCTCAAGGAAATCAGAGCAGAGATCAAGGCCTCTAAACAAGAAATTCTCGACCACGTGGACGCCATTAGCCTCGATCTCCGTGAATTAGGGGGCAGGGTCGAGACGCTGGAAGAGCGTGTGGACGAGCAAGCTGAGAAAGCAGAGGCGGCAGAGGCCCGTTTTACAAAACTAAATGAACAGTCTGAAGAGCTGCAATATAAACTAGACGACCTGGAAAATCGCGGGAGACGTCAAAATCTTAGATTTCGTGGAGTCCCCGAAAATGGCAACATGGAAGATGTGCCCACGCTTGTGCGTTCGATATGTGAGAAGCTATTGGGAGAGCAATTGGAGCCAGTAGATCTTATATTTGACCGGGCCCACAGAGCTCTCAGGAAGCCAACAGATAATAGACCCAGAGACATAGTGGTGAGATTTTCATCATACACGCTTAAAGAAAAAATATGGCAAAAAGCGCGCCAAAATCCGCCAGTGGAATATAATGAGGCCAGAGTCTCCGTCTACCAGGACTTATCGCTGTTTACATTAACCCAGAGGCGAGCGATGAGACCCGCGCTGGAAATTTTACAGAAGGAGAAGATATCCTATAGATGGAACTTTCCCTTTGCCCTGAGTGTGGAATTTAAAGGCAAGCAGCATCGGTTTCGTCGGCTGGATGAGGTGTGGAAGTTCTTGCATGAAGCTGATTTGACCACCCAAGCGGTACCTGCAGGGGACATGGCCTCCGCAACGCGAGAAAAATTGCAGCAGTGGAAGAGAGTGCCTCAAAAATCCAAGAAGCAAGACGCTAAGCTGCGAACATGACTGATATGACATTGTGTCGTTGGTAATGATTTATGGGCTGTTAAATCTGTTTCCAGGTTCTGCCTATGTTACTGTTCTAAGATGTAGCATGGGAGTTGAACTGGTAAGAAGTGGGGTGGTATTCAAGAAGGAGAAGAGCAGAAGGGGGACTGGATGATGGTAAAAACAGAAGGGGGGGGCGGATTGTTGTGAGGGTTTGGGGGATCAGTTGGTGTCTGTTAGGGCGCATTGGGGAGTCCTCCCACTCAGGACCTTAAGGTTCTGGCTGGTGGATGAAGTCCATGGGGTTGGGCCTAGGGGGCTCACAGGGGCAGAAGGTTGGGAGGGGAGGGTGGGAGACTGGTTACAATAAGTGGAGTGGGCAGGTCACTACTGGGATAAATGGGTACAAAGTAATATGGCAATTAGCAGAGCTGTTGATAAGGGCAGGGGCCGACAAGCCTGTTCACAACATGATAGGATGGGCACTGACTTAAAGATTCTCTCCTATAATGTGAAAGGCCTGAACATGCCACAGAAAAGACAAAAGCTATATAAAGAGTTGAGGCAGTTAGGGCCTCATGTGGTTCTCCTCCAAGAGACACACCTGGCGGGCAAATATGAAAGACTTCTCTCCTACTCGGACTACCCGGTGGCGTATTTCGCCTCTGCAGCGGGATCAAAGAAAGCTGGAGTGGCGATCCTAATTCAGGCTGCAGTGGGCGCACAGGTGATTAAGGTAAAAAGGGATATGGGAGGCCGTTATATTTTTTTGCATATAAAAATTGACCAAACAGATCTCACTCTGGCGTCCATTTATGCGCCTAACACGGGGCAGGCGGATTTTTTAGAAAAGGTTAAAAACTCTCTAGCCATTTTTGCGCAGGGTTCTCTGGTAATAGGAGGGGATTTCAATACTGTGATGAACCCCGGACTTGACCGATCAGGCCCTAATAGAAATGAAGGGCAGAGGGATTCCCTGGCTTTAAGATCCTTAGCAAACTCCCTGGGTACGGTGGATATGTGGAGAGTAAAACACCAGAGGGTGCGAGACTATACATTCTATTCCGCAGTGCATAAAACCTATTCCCGTATTGATTATCTATTCTTGGATGCCACATTAGTGGAACGGGGACCTGACGCAGGGATCGGCAGTGTGACCCTATCGGACCATGCCCCAATATGGGTTACTTTGCCAACTATTAGGGCTGAAAATAAAGATAGAAGATGGACATTGAATGTGGGCCTTCTACAGGAGGGGGAAGTGGTGACAGGTTATAAACAAATGCTGAAAGAGTATCTTGAGTTTAACTTGGAATCGGGACCCTCACTCAGCATTGTTTGGGATGCTATGAAGGCGGTATCCCGGGGCTACTTTCTTCAAGTAGCTAGTAAAAAATCAAAGGCCCGTAAAGCGCAGATAGCAAAATGTATGGAGAATATCCGTTCTCTGGAGGAACAGCATAAGGCAAATGGGTCAGAGAGAGTTCTGAGTGAGCTTAGTAATCAGAGAGCGTGGCTAGATTCTGTATACTCAGAGCAACTTAATATGCTACAAAATAAGAACAGGATGAACTCCTATGAGCATGCCAACAAGGTGGGGCGTCTCCTTGCCATAAGGTTACGCAGACAAAAAGTTGACAGGGCAATTTTAAAGATACGGGATTCGGGTGGGGGTGAACTCGGTACATCGGAGCAAATACGAAAAAGATTTGGGGAATTCTACCAGGATTTGTATGCTCAGGAGATTAGCCCTTCCCTGGAATCCATAGATCAATATATAAGAGATAGTGAACTACCTTCTCTGAGCTCCCAACAACAGGCATTACTAAATGAAATGGTTACTCCCAAAGAAATTCAGGAGGCGATCAGTAGTTTGCCATTGAGTAAATCACCTGGCTTGGATGGGTTGCCTAACGAATTCTATAGGAAGTTCGCTCCCGAGTTATCTCCGCTCTTAGCAGACTTGTTTAATCAAGTTGGGATAGGGGGATCATTACCTCAGTCAATGATGGAAGCGTGGATAGCTGTATTACCCAAGCCGGGCAAAGATCATTTTGAGTGCGGATCTTATAGACCCATATCGGTATTAAATACTGATGTCAAAATTCTGGCTAAGGTTCTGGCTAATCGTTTGGCCCCAATTCTCCCAGTTCTTATACACCCAGATCAAGTGGGTTTTGTATCTCATCGCAAAGCGATGGATAATATTAGAAGGGTGGTTGATATTATGTACTTGGCAAAATTAAATAATAAGCCGCTTTGCCTCTTAAGTCTTGACGCGGAAAAAGCCTTTGACCGGGTTCACTGGCCCTTCATGTATGGAGTAATGGAGAATATGGGGTTTGGGACACAGTTCTGCAGATGGATTCAGGCCTTTTATGAGTCCCCAAGGGCTTGTGTTCGGGTTAATGGTGGAAATTCAGAGCTGTTCACGCTGCATAGAGGGACTAGACAGGGTTGTCCCCTGTCGCCCTTGCTGTTTGCATTGGTGATGGAGCCTTTTGCGGCCCAGATGAGGTTGGACCCTATTATTTCAGGAGCTAAAATAGCAGATAGAACTCATAAAATGGCCCTCTTTGCAGACGATGTGCTGCTGTTTGTTACTCGCCCTCAATCCACTCTCCCACATCTCGAGCAGATGATCAGAGAATACTCTGCAGTGTCGGGTTTCAGGGTCAACATGGCAAAATCAGAGGCTCTGAACGTAACACTCACTGATGAGGTGGTGGAGTCATTAAAGACTTCATCCCCGTTTAGTTGGGCTCCCAAACAGATTAGGTACTTGGGGGTGATGCTTACAAGGGAAATGTCAGAACTCTTTAATGCAAATTACAGGGGGTTGGGTAAAACCATCATGGAGGACCTAGAGAGATGGGGAGAACTGGGAACTTCGTGGTTCGGTAGAATAGCCATCCTTAAAATGAACATATTGCCCAGATTGTTATACCTCTTTCAGACGCTGCCTGTGATAATGCCCAGGCGATTCTTGGCTACTCTGCAAGACAGGTTGGTGAGATTCGTCTGGGCAGGAAAACGTCCGCGGTTGGCGAGATCGCTGTTATACAAGGATAGGAAGAAGGGGGGGTTGGGGGTACCCAATCTTACTTGGTACTATAAGGCAGCACAAGGGAAAGCAGCACTTGAATGGTACCAAGATTACCCAGATCGTCAATGGGTGCATATTGAACAACAGTCGATGGGTGATCAGCCCCTGAGTGCCCTAATGTGGCTGCCACGGCCTTTTAGAAATCTGGCTGAACGAGCTTGCCCCCCCATAGCTGTTACACTTCACTATTGGGATAGTTTGTTTCCTAAGAGACAATGTGTATTGACCAGGTACACTCCAATTGCATTTAATCCCTTATTCTTACCTGGCACAGTAAAGGGGATTTTCACTAAATGGCGTGAATTGGGTGTGAGAACATGGGGCCAGCTGTTCGAGGCGGAGTCACTGTTGCCATTTAATGCACTGCGGGATAGTTACCCAGGGGTAGAGGGCGACGAGTTTGCCTATTGCCAATTGGCATCCCTTCTCAAGAGTAAGGCTGTGCGAGAGGTAATGCAGCGTAAGAAAATTGACCTGGAGGAGATATGTGAGAAGTTTGAATCTTCTCGGGGTTTGATAGGTTCTTTGTACCGTATCCTGAGTAATCAGGCTTCCGGTGGTGGAAAACATAGGGGAGTCTGGGAGCGGGAACTGGGTGTGCAGATGGGAGAGTCCGAGTGGGAGAGAATAGAAAGAGCAGTGATGCGGGTATCAGTTCATGTTCCCTTGCAAGAGAATGCGGTCAAAGTATTATATCGATGGTACCTTACGCCGGCCCGTCTGCAGAGGATCTTTCCGTCCTCTTCGGACATGTGCTGGAGAAGGTGTGGTCACAAAGGTACAATGGGGCACATTTGGTGGAGTTGTATTAAAATTCGGGCATTTTGGAAAGCTGTACATTCTAGGCTACAGCACTGGTTGGGGTGTGTTGTGCCATGGGCCCCTGAGATGTTCTTGTTTTCAGCTAGGGCCGCAGGCTTACTGTCACATCAGCAGACCCTAGTTCAATATGCGGTTGGCACAGCAAGGGTCATTGTGGCGGCACATTGGCGAAAGGAGGGAGTTCCATCTTTATCTCGATGGCTTAATAAGTTGAGATATGTTCGGGAAATGGAGAGACTAGTGGCGGAACGTAAACAACAAATGGTTAAGTGGCGTTTAGTTTGGGAACCCGTCTCTATTGATGCTCTATAAATCTAGTTACTAAATACATTGAATGCCATGAGGGGTAGTGCCTAGTAGTGTCCATTTGGAGGGTGGGGGAGGGGGGAGGGGGGGGGGGGGGGATGGGTGGAGAAATCTTTGTTTTTCTGAAAATTGGATAAAAATGTGAAGTTTATTGCTGATGACATAGTTCTATTGAAACGATTGAATGTACTCTTATAAGCTGTAAGGGTAGAATCTTGTATTAGAATAAGCATGTGGTACTTTGTTAGTTTTTGTGGTTCCATTGTGCTGTTTCAATGATTAATAAAGACTTCTTGCAAATAAAAAAAAAAAAAAGATTTGGACGGCTTCCTAAAGGAAAAGTTCGCAGTCTGTTATTAAAATGACGGGGTAAATCCACTGCTTATTTCTGGGATAAGCATCGTAAAATGTATTTGATTTTTTCTGGGAACTTGCCAGGTGTTTGTGACCTGGATTGGCCACTGTTGGAAACAGGAGTCTGGGCTTGATGGACCTTTGGTCTGTCCCACTGTGGCAATACTTATGATGTAAGGATGTTGTTCCCTGTGGGGCAGCGTCTGGATACATCAGTGCACCTGCCTGATCGGTACCGTATTATTCGCTGCCACAGCTGGTTTGACGTCAGTATTGATTTGGCCGTGTTCTGTTCTGTGTATGTTTAATTTAAATCACCAGTGTTTTCAATTATTAATTTGAACCCCTGACGCAGGCAATTTGCTGAAACGTGACACACGGGTTTTATTCAAGCCACTGATTGATTTTCGATGCCATTTGAGCTAGTTATCAAGTTTGAATGCAATGCTTTCCCGTGTAATTCGTCTTTTTGCACATCTGTTTGGTTTTGTGTGTAGTGAAAGTGTATTTATGTACAGACGGTTCTGGATGAGGCTGCGGCTTTGATTGTGAATGTCAGTGAGAGAGCTTCAGAACCCTGATTCCTGTTGGGTTAGGTCCATTTTGGGGGGGGGGGGGGGTCTTTTTGCCGTATCTGTTTCTGCTTGTTTGGCTGCTCTGCTGAAGACGATGCATGTTCACAGTGCATTTTATCTAGCGAAAAAGGTGCTGGTACTCAAATGCCAGGCCACCCTTCTTCAGGGGTGGGGTGATTACTGGGGGACCCTCCCCACAATAGCCAGGCCCCCTGTAACCAGTCACAGAATCTATGACAAGGCAGAATTGGTGTGTAGAGCCTGAGCTCTTTCATTAGAGGTCCATGGCTCAATTTTAGCAGACAATGGAAAAGGTGCTGGTACTCAAATGCCAGATCACCCTTCAGGGGTGGGGTGATCACTGAGGGACCCACCCCACAATAGCCAGGCCCCCTGCAACCAGTCACAAAATCTATGACAAGGCAGAATTGGTGTGAGCTCTTTCATTAGAGGTCCATGGGTCAATTTTAGCAGACAATGGAAAAGGTGCTGGTACTCTAATGCCAGACCACACTTCAGGGGTGGAGTGATCACTGAGAGACCCACCCCACAATAGCCAGGCCCCCTGCAACCAGTCACAGAATCTATGACAAGGCAGAATTGGTATGTAGAGCCTGAGCTCTTTCATTAGAGGTCCATGGGTCAATTTTAGCAGACAATGGAAAAGGTGCTGGTACTCTAATGCCAGACCACACTTCAGGGGTGGAGTGATCACTGAGAGACCCACCCCACAATAGCCAGGCCCCCTGCAACCAGTCACAGAATCTATGACAAGGCAGAATTGGTATGTAGAGCCTGAGCTCTTTCATTAGAGGTCCATGGGTCAATTTTAGCAGACAATGGAAAAGGTGCTGGTACTCAAATGCCAGACCACCCTTCAGGGGTGGGGTGATCACTGAGGGACCCACCCCACAATAGCCAGGCCCCCTGCAACCAGTCACAGAATCTATGACAAGGCAGAATTGGTGTGTAGAGCCTGAGCTCTTTCATTAGAGGTCCATGGGTCAATTTTAGCAGACAATGGAAAAGGTGCTGGTACTCAAATGCCAGATCACCCTTCAGGGGTGGGGTGATCACTGAGGGACCCACCCCACAATAGCCAGGCCCCCTGCAACCAGTCACAGAATCTATGACAAGGCAGAATTGGTGTGAGCTCTTTCATTAGAGGTCCATGGGTCAATTTTAGCAGACAATGGAAAAGGTGCTGGTACTCTAATGCCAGACCACACTTCAGGGGTGGAGTGATCACTGAGAGACCCACCCCACAATAGCCAGGCCCCCTGCAACCAGTCACAGAATCTATGACAAGGCAGAATTGGTATGTAGAGCCTGAGCTCTTTCATTAGAGGTCCATGGGTCAATTTTAGCAGACAATGGAAAAGGTGCTGGTACTCTAATGCCAGACCACACTTCAGGGGCGGAGTGATCACTGAGAGACCCACCCCACAATAGCCAGGCCCCCTGCAACCAGTCACAGAATCTATGACAAGGCAGAATTGGTATGTAGAGCCTGAGCTCTTTCATTAGAGGTCCATGGGTCAATTTTAGCAGACAATGGAAAAGGTGCTGGTACTCAAATGCCAGACCACCCTTCAGGGGTGGGGTGATCACTGAGGGACCCACCCCACAATAGCCAGGCCCCCTGCAACCAGTCACAGAATCTATGACAAGGCAGAATTGGTGTGTAGAGCCTGAGCTCTTTCATTAGAGGTCCATGGGTCAATTTTAGCAGACAATGGAAAAGGTGCTGGTACTCAAATGCCAGATCACCCTTCAGGGGTGGGGTGATCACTGAGGGACCCACCCCACAATAGCCAGGCCCCCTGCAACCGGTCACAGAATCTATGACAAGGCAGAATTGGTGTGTAGAGCCTGAGCTCTTTCATTAGAGGTCCATGGGTCAATTTTAGCAGACAATGGTAAAGGTGCTGGTACTCAAATGCCAGATCACCCTTCAGGGGTGGGGTGATCACTGAGGGACCCACCCCACAATAACCAGGGCCCCTGCAACCACTCACAGAATCTATGACAAGGCAGAATTGGTGTGTAGAGCCTGAGCTCTTTCATTAGAGGTCCATGGGTCAATTTTAGCAGACAATGGAAAAGGTGCTGGTACTCAAATGCCAGACCACCCTTCAGGGGTGGGGTGATCACTGAGGGACCCACCGCACAATAACCGGGCCCCCTGCAACCAGTCAAAATCTATGACAAGGCAGACTTGGTGTGTAGAGCCTGAGCTCTTTCATTAGAGGTCCATGGGTCAATTTTAGCAGACAATGGAAAAGGTGCTGGTACTCAAATGCCAGATCACCCTTCAGGGGTGGGGTGATCACTGAGGGACCCACCCGACAATAATCAGGCCCCCTGCAACCAGCCACAGAATCTATGACAAAGCAGAATTGGTGTGTAGAGCCTGAGCTCTTTCATTAAAACTCAGGGACTATGGGTCAATTTTAGCAGACAATGGAAAAGGTGTTGGTACTCAAATGCTAGGCCACTCTTCAGGGGTGGAGTGATTACTGGGGGACCCACCCCACAATAGCCAGGCCCCCTGCAACCAGTCACAGAATCTATGACAAGGCAGAATTGGTGTGTAGAGCCTGAGCTCTTTCATTAGAGGTCCATGGGTCAATTTTAGCAGACAATGGAAAAGGCGCCGGTACTCAGTACTCCCAAGTACCCCCTCAAAAAAAGCTCTGTATTTTCATTTGTTAGACAAATTTGAGCTTTTATCTTTGTCAAGTTCTATATTATTATTGTATACTGTGACGCTGTTGTTACTAATAAAGAAAACAATTGCCATAACCCCCCCCCCCCAGATTCTGTAAATGGTGCAGAAACTTACACTCTCTTCTGAATTGTTCGTAGAACTACATTGGCTAACGAGCCGCTCAGCGCCAACCATCGAGTTCTAATGATCATTTAATGGCATTAATTGGTAATGTTTTTAATTTGCGTGCGCATATCGCTACATGGTGTTCTATAAAGATTCGCATGCAAATCTTATAAAGCGTGACTCAAAAGGGGGCGTGGCCACGGGAGGGAGGGACATGAGTGGGTCAGGAGCATTCGCTACAGATGTGCGCAGTATTACTGAATACCGGGCATCCTCGCCTCACTTGTATGCCGTGATGTATGCTAGGTTTCGATCGGTGTAAATCCTCGCGTCCAAATTTTGCTGCGGAAATCAGCTCTAAGCGCTGTCCGATAAACGGCATGCGACTCGCAGCCCCATTAATAGAATAGCGCTCCGCGTGGATTTCTCGGTGTGACGTTTACTGGATCTAGTGCAAAACTGTATTGATGGACGGACGGATTGATGCCTTTGTTCTCGGTCCTGCGAGTTTGACGTAGCCTGCGCTGTGTCTCGAGAAGCAGCAAGGCAGACGATCCGCAAACTCCAACGTGGGAATAAACAAAGCGGATCGGTGGTAAAGCCAAACAACTCTTCATTGCAGACTCTCAATCTAATAAAAAGCCCGACGCAGGCCGTGTTTCACCCACTAGGGCTGCGTCAGGGGCTATACTGTAATTGTTGCCGGAGAATGTGGTTAAGGCGGTTACCTTAGCAGAGTTTTAGAAAGGTTTGGATGGCTTCCTGAAGGAAAAGGCCATAGAAAGTTATTAGATTGTAAGCTCTTTGAGCAGGGACTGTCTCTCTTTGTTAAATTGTACAGCGCTGCGTAACCCTAGTAGCGCTCTAGAAATGTTAAGTAGTAGTAAATGGACGTAGGGAAAAATCCACTATTCCTGGGACAAGCAGTACAAAATGCTTTGTTCCGTGGATCTTGTCGGGTGATTGTGACCTAGACTGGCCACTGTCGGAGACAGAGTGCTGGGCTAGATGGACCTTTGGTCTGTCCCAGTGTGGCGATGCTTATGTCTTTATCACCAAAATAACTAAATGGTGTATTCATTAGTTTCCACCAAACAAAATTGGGAGCCAACTGAATATGGTACCAGGGCAGATAAAAACTAACGCAATCTCTATTTCAAAGTGAAAGGCGCTCTCCACCCACTACTGTATTCCGTTATGGTTCTTCTCTCTCTTTAGGGCCCTTTTACCAAGCTGCGGTGAAAAGGGCCCTTTGGTAACGTTGGCGTGTGGATTTGCCGTGCGTCGGCCCGAGGCACCTTTTACTGCCGTGGGTAAAAGGCAAAACCCCCCCAATATGGCTGTGTGGTTAAGCTCACGCTTGCCATTTCCAGGGGAGGGCCCTTACTGCCACCTATTACGGATACGGTAAGGGCTCCCGCGCTAACCTGGAAGTAACTGGGCAGCGTCTGGCCCTGTCTGATTACTGCTGGGTAAGCCCCCGGTGCAAAAAAAAAAAAATCATTTCTGTCGCGCCAGAAATGGCATTGGGCGGACTGGAGGGAGTTGCCAGATTGGCACGCGCCAAGGACCCCTTTGTGTTTCTTTATAACGGCCTCTCCAGACCAGAGAACTGAGGACGGTGTGTACTTTGGGGAGAATGAGACCTCAAGTTAACAGTGAAAACCCCTAACCCCCCCCCCCCCACACACACACACACATATCACCAGGATCATCAGAGCCTGAGCTCTGTAATGGATCACAATCTCCAAGCTTGTCTGCATTTAGAGACTGGGGGCCAGGGGAGCTGCAAAACGGCCGTGCACCCCCCCCCCCTAGAAATCACAAGGGGTTTCTTCAGAATCACAGAATAAAACAGAGCCACGGCTGGCTCTTCCAGTGACTCCTTGAATGGCAACAGCGGAGCAAATCCTGGCAATCCTGGCCTTATGTCTACTGAAAGGACAGCTACACAGGTGCACTGCTGAGAAAAACAGATCCAGCTCCGCCTGTCCTCACTGACCCAGACCCCAGTCTTTCTTACTCAGGTTAATTGAAGTTCCTGAGCTCTCTGAAGGGGGAGGGGGAGGGTTTCCTGTGTTATTGTATATTTTTCTTTAGCTGTAATCATGATAACGTTTCCCACCTCCCGTGTCTCTTGAGAGCCAGCGAGGAAAATAATGTTCAGCTGAAACCGGACTATCACCTCGTCACCAGCCTGCTGAGCCCCTGTGCTGGTCTTATTCCCAGGTCTCCTTTCCACAGTAGGACATTCTATTGGCTCTAGAGAAATCCAAGGTATTTGCTGTTCTAAGCACTGTCAAAATGTTCAGGATCTCCTCGGTCATATCTGAATATAGGACAGCATCCCCTCGGAAGAAGTCCCTGCCAGACCAACACAAAATCCAGCTTTGTCCCAAACTGCTCCGTGTTTCTGTACTTAAAAAAATATATATATTACTTTTCAAAATATAGACATAAGACGTGTCAGACCGGATCAGACCAAAGATCTATCGAGCCCAGCATCCTGTCTCCGATCCCAGGGAGGCGTTGCATTCCTTATTATTCATACACAGAGATAAATGAAAGCTTTCCAAAGTTTACATGGCTAATAATGGTTTATGGATTTTTCCTTCAGGAACTTGTCTAAACCCTTTTTAAACCCCGCCACGCTAAATGCCTTCTGCCAACAATTCCACAACTGAATTATAGATTGAGTGCAAAAAGGCTTTTGCTGATTTGTTTTCAATCTGCTCCCTATTAGAGCTAGGACTAGGGAACATGCCATGAAACTGTTTGAAAGAGTAAACAGCTGTTCTCTTTCCTCCCTATCATAACTAACCTCAGCTGAAAAGCCCTAACCTCTTTAGTCTGTCTTTCCATGTATCCCTTTATCACTGTGATCTTCTGACCTAATGCTACTTCTGCTATAGCGGTTTTGAGATGCGCTGACCAGAACTGCCCAAAATACTCAAGGTGTGCTTGCAGCTTGGAACGACGCAGAGGCATTAGGTGGAATATTCTGTGTTTTATTCCCAATGTCTGTCCTAATAATTCCAAATGTTCTGTTTGCGTTTTCGTTGCTGGTTCACACCTTCTTGGGTGGTGACTCCTCCTGTGGAAATATTTTTAAATAGGAGGAAATATTTTTTTCACTCAACGAATAGTTAAGCTCTGGAACTCTTTGCCGGAGGAGGTGGTAACAGCGGTTAGCGTATCTGGGTTTAAAAAAGGTTTGGACAAGTTTCTGGAGGAAAAGTCCACAGTCTGCTATCGAGACAGACATGGGAAGCAACTGCTTGCCCTGGGATTTGTAGTATGGAGTGTTGCCACGATTTGGGTTTCTGTCAGGTACATGAGACCTGGCTTGGCCACTGTTTGGAAAACAGAATACTGGGCTAGATGGACCATTGGTCTGACCCAATATGGCTACTCTTTTGTTCTTATGGAAGCCAGCTTTCTACAGCTGTCATCAGAGCCCATACGAGGGTGATGGACTCCCTGGGCAAATGTTCAGCCTAAACAAAACCAAAAAGAATGGAAAAGTCCTTCCCCAACATTCAAACAAGCAACCAACAGGGTGGAGGAATGTTCCAAAGAACGAACAGAAGTCCAATATCTTCCAAACAGGTTTATTCTCCTTAAAAAGTCACCTAAATCACCCGGACCCGACACGGTCCGTGTTTCGGCTGTTATGCCTTCTTCAGGGGTCACAGCTGAGGGTGTGTGACTATGGTAGCTTGGAGAAAATGCCTCATTGTAGATAAAACGGAATAGTGTAATCCTTGAAAGCATAAAGACGATGTAGTGATTACAGCAGTAAAGTGTCTATGAAAACAAATCTTCAGCCTTACACATCTCCCCCATTGATTTTTCAGGCCCCCCCCCCCTTTAGATTTAGATAATTAAACTTCACACATACGTTAAGCAGCCTATAAAATATGCAGGTTGTGTGATAAGTGTGATTGTTGACATTTCTTCGAATTACTCTGATGTCAGGATCTATTGTTTTGATTTGGCTGCAGCTGCTTTTTGCTGCCCCAGGCAACTGCCTCGCCATGCCTAACGGTTGGGCCGTCCCTGGCTGTAATTTGGGTTATTCTTCCCAGTGTGCATCTGATGTGTAAAAACTCTTGTCTCCCAGTCTTGCCAGGGACTCCTGCAGCTCCTTAGTGTCGGCTCACCAGTTAACAGTTCTGAATACTTTTATGGTATCTGAAAACTTCATCACCTCACTGGTTGTTCCCCTTTCCGGATCATTCCTAAATGTGCTAAAAATCGCCGGTCCCGGTACAGATCCCTGGTCTGAGAAACCTGACCGTTTCGTCCTGTTCTCTGTTTCTTGGCTTTTATAAAATGTTGGAGGATGCTTGTTTGTTCTGTGACCGGTCGACCCCCAACGTGGGGCTTTTTATCTTGAGAGCAGAAGCATAGCCAGGTTTTGACATCAGGGGCGCAGACCTTTTGTAAAAGGCGCCGGTGTGAGGCGCCATGTAATTCAAAATCTGTTTGGGGGTGCGGCTGCTCCCTTTCCCCCCCATCTAGCTATGCCTTAGCTTGAGAGCCATAGAGGAGCCTGGTAAGGAGTGTCCAATGCTAAAGGGGTTTTCTTCTTATTTTTTTTTTTGTTACATTTGTACCCTGTGCTTTTTCCACTCATGGCAGGCTCAATGCGGCTTACATGGGGCAATGGAGGGTTAAGTGACTTGCCCAGAGTCACAAGGAGCTGCCTGTGCCTGAAGTGGGAATCGAACTCAGTTCCTCAGTTCCCCAGGACCAAAGTCCACCACCCTAACCACTAGGCCACTCCTCCACTAGTTTGCATCCGTGGGAAAAATGCTCCATATGTCAGTCCCCGGGAGACAAACCACTCGGCCACTGGCCTCGTCCTAATGACTGCAGTGTTTTGAAGTGTATTCTCCGATGCCTTTGCAGAGTTTAGAGGGTCTCCTGGGAAGGGAATTTTTCCCATCGCTGGATGCAGGGTCTGGGAATGTGACTTTAGGTCTTGCAGTTGTTTTTTTGTGCGGTTAATAAATCTCAACTCGCCGCCTTCTTTATTCACTGGAAATATTTTCACACCAACCCCCCCCCCCCCCCTCTCCTTTGCCTGCGGCACCCGTGGCGGAGAAATGCCTTCACGTCCTGCCTGTCTAAATCAGATTCTGTGTTGCAGTGAATTGTTGGCAGAGCCGGGGATTAGGACTGATAAATGGACTTGTCAGGGTTTCGCTTGCTGGGGTTTCCAGTCTGTAACTCACAGCTCTCCCGCCCCTCTCCCTGATTTATCCGTGGGGTGGACATCGCAAAGGCAGTAGCATAACCTGGGAGTTCTGATGCACAGTTCAAGAATGTCAGAAGCCAAAATTCTCCTCAAACCCTCACATCCAGCCGTTATCTCTCTTTATTTATTAATTTAAAACCTTTGTAACCTGCAGACGGACGTACAGCTCTTGGCAGTTTACAGTAAGTACATTCACAGAGATGAATTGATAATGGCATTACAACAGCACATCTAAGAATCCTCACAAGCTAGCATGAACTGCTTATTACACAGACGCTGATCTGAGCCCTTAGGGACTCATCTATTCAGAGGCATGATGTAGAGAATGACAGGGGGACAAAATTTGTCCCCGCCCCATCCCAGCGGGGTTCTGTCTCCGTCCCCACCCCATCCCCGTCCCTGTGGGCTCCGTCGTCATCTGCAGAAGCCTTGAACACTTACGATTTTATATTTAAATCTTTTTACTAAAGTATGCAAAGGAATATGCTGTGCAACTGTGGTTTATAAATCACAAATAGAAAACAATAATAAAAACAAGCAACTTGTCTTCTTAGAAGATGTGCTGGTAGCAGGATGTACAGAATCCCCCATGCAAATTTTGCTAGTTGTGGCCAGCTTGTTTTTCCCAAAAATCAAAATATCGTCATCTGTCCCCGTGTCATTTTCTACTTTGAAGCCTGTTAATGAACTTGAGTGATGCAAAGTTTGTCCCCACTCCCTCAGGCTCTGTTCCCACCCCGTCCCCGTGGACTCTACCCCATCCCCGTCCCTGCGGTTACTGCGGGACCCCGTGCCACTCTCTAGCATGCTGCTCACCAGAATAACAATGTTTACCTCCAGCCTAAATTGACTCAAGGCCTTCAAAGACCAGGGTCGCCAAGGGGGGAGGGGCAAAATTCCCTGGGTCCAGCCTCCAAAGGGCTCGGGGTCCCATGCCAGCAAGCTTCTTACTGCCCGCTTCCGGGTCTGTCCTCTCCTGCCTCTGTATGCTGCCCAGGACCCAGATGATTGCATTGACGTGATATCACGTTAATGCAGTCATCCGGCTCCCGGAGAGGAAAGAGTGAGGGAGCAAACAGAAAGATGCAGGGGCAGTGGCATGGGATGGCAGGGCGGCACAGCTGGGGGGGCACAGGGGGGTATGCACACAGATGGGCGCGCGACCCTATCAAAGACTCTTGTCCTGTCCACCCCCCAACCCCCCCCCCCCGGTCAAACCCAGTAGCATCTCAAGGTGCATTTCACAGGAAGTCAGCATTCAGAAAGAGGTGGAATTCACGCAGGAGGACATAGGGCATTAGAACAGACATAAAATCCTCCATCTGATAGGTGGAATTTGGGCTCTTTCATGGTATCCCAGTGTGCTAAGATTGCCACCATAGCCATAGGCATAATTTGGGGTGGGCATAGTTTGGCAGTGTTATAGATGTTAATGCTGAATTGATTACCCTCCTCCCTGACAAGCAAATAACACTGATGACCTTCCCTCAAGTCAGTCCAAAGAGGCTCTTACAGTCCTTGATTTGAGAGAAATCAGAACTACAACTCCCAGCATGCACCGTGGCAAAGCCAGGACTGAATCAGCCTGTTCAGATTGAACTAGGTTAAGGTGGCAACCCTATTCTTGAGCCCAGTGCAGCACGTTTAGATTCTGTGTCATTGGGATGGAGCCTCAGAGTGAGGGAACCACAAGGGAGCAACCAGAAAACCCACAACTTTGGAACGCACTACCAAAAGCCGTGAAAACGTATAACCACCTAAACTTCCGGAAATCACTAAAAACCTACCTGTTCAAAAAGGCATACCCCACCGACCCTACTTAAATACCTGAACCCCGCAACACCACGAAACCAAAGAACGTAACGGACATAACTCTAATAAGTTTGTTGCACATGAACCTTATTCTACCATAACATTACTGTGTAACTGTTTGTAGTGGAATTGGCGAACGCCTTTACGGTATTATGTAAGCCACATTGAGCCTGCAAATAGGTGGGAAAATGTGGGATACAAATGTTACAAACAAATAAATAAGGACCTCTTATAATAAAAAGAGCAAACCCTTCGTTAAGTGACAGGCCATTATGATTGCCAACAGGATCCAGATTTGCCCCACAAGGTTGATCCAGTCCATGGGTTAACCCCATTGTATTCAGGGACTGGTAGTTCTGGTTTCGTTATTGCAGTCCCTAAGAAAAGGAAGACTTCAAGTCCCTACATGCAGTGCAGTAAACCCAGGACCGGATTGACCCTGTCGGACAAATCTGGATCCAGCTGGCAATCTTGTCTGGAAAAGGCAAGCCCATCTTGGGTCGTGGGTTTTTTGTTTTTGGCTTCTACTGCAAAATGTGCTGGGAGTTTGTCAGAAAACCTGGAGGCAGACCTGAAAGAGTCCTGTATAGTTGGAGGGGAGGGGGCAGGGCCACCCCAAGGGTTTTGCGACTGATGCAGCCTCACAGGGGTACAGAAATTATTTCCCCGTTCATTATCTCCCCTGTGGTGGCCGTAGTGCAATGGGTGGTGCGAGGGCACTAGGGGACATGGTCACACGGGATGTGATTGTAGCTCAGGACAATTCTTGGGGGGGTGGGGTTGGAAATTTGAATCATGAGGAAGATGAAATGCAAACTGATTGCTTGGTCTCTCATGCCTGACTGAGGCACCAGGTCAGCCCTCACAGGAAATGGATGGGATTGGGGAGGGGGGCTGTTGTTGATCAGTGATAATGATACCTGTAGAGAAACACTTACCTTACAAAGCTCTGCTAGGGCTGAGGATTCACCAGAGCTGCTAAGTTCCAGGAGGGAGACATTTTGACCGATAAACCTAGTGCATTATGGGACCTGGAGCACTGATTTCAGTAGATGGAAATCATGAACTACAAATCCCACACTGCTTTGGGATGTGTTTAAAACCAGGACCGGCCAAAAAGTCTCCCTCCTGGAATGGTTAACTTTGCAGCTCACCCAGAACTAATTCTCCAGCACACACACGTCTTCCATCCAGCCAGCTATCCGGCTCTCCTGGCCACAGTCCTCCAGCTGGGAGGCTTGAACCCTTCTTCTCTCCAGAGTCCAGCCTCGCTCCTTCAAGCCACACTGTAGATGTCATTGTCTAATTTCACTTGGGCTGGTACCCTCCCCCACCCCAAAACTAATGCTGCCTTCTGCCAGGGGTCCCTCCTCACTGCCCCATGCCAGTCTCTAAAGATAGGGCTCTGTGCCAGCCAACCAGCCACACACATTGTTTGAGAGTGCGGTGTATTGGGGGAGGGGGGAGAAGTGAAGAGGGGGAGATAAGGGAGAAATAGAGAATAAGAAAACTGTACAGAGCGGCCCCCCCCCTTTTCCTGGCCCTTTTCCATGAAAGCGGTCTTCTGTCTCCGAGTTCTGTGCCAAAGCTCCGTTCTGGATTCTTAGAAACAGAATACCTGGAAGTGGTGTCTCTAACCACCCCTCCCCCTATGCTTTTCCCGGCTTCCTATCACTCTGCCAAAGTCAGCCTCTCGAAAAAATATGAGCCACCACACTCTAAGCACGGCCATATCTGTCCCCCTCTGTGTGCCTCGCTGGACGCTGCTGGCTCAGCTTGCTAACCTTGGAAAGGAACGGGCTTTAACGTAGCGTGCTACTGCATTTATTAGGCTGGACTTGTACGCATGGGTTGGCGGAGGGGGGTGTATGAGGTTCTAATTCCCCCATCCGTGTGGGAGGATACCAGGAATGGGGGTCACTTTTGAGGGCTCCCCTCTTCTTGGAGATCAGAGTGATGGTTGGACAAGGGTTTCAAGAAACGTTCAGGGTAAAATTTTTCTGGGTTTGGCTGTGGCCGTGAAGCTTGGACGATGGGGGGTCTTAAGCTTGGGCTGAATCAGCTGTTCTGTTCAGACTGAAAACATAATTCTCAGTTCCAGTTTTCAGAGTTCAGAGAGTTTTAAGTTTCTGGCCTTGAAGCAGAATCATTTACAATCTGAGGTGGTGTGGATATGGAAAAACAAAACTCCATGTCATTCAGATATAGGCTGAGTCAGTCCAGGTTTTGTCCCACTGCATGCAGGAAGTTGTAGTTTCAATGTGCATCAAGGGAAAAGTGAGAACTCCAGATCCAGCCATACCACGGGATACAACCAGGACTGGCTCTCTCTGGTTGGTTTGGCGTGAAATGGGTCCACTTGCCTGAGCTGGTCCCTGGGTCTCTGGTGCACTAGGGGATGCCTGAAATCATCTGCCTCTCCCCCTCCTTGTAAGGACCTGTCCTAGCATTTACAAGCTTCACAGCCTCAGGAGCCTCCCAGCGATCTGGTGACCAGATGAAATGCAAGTCAGGGATGGAGAATATGTTACTGCTGGGTGACTCTAGCAGGAACAGCCCAGCCCGCTGTGTGTATCAGCTTAGCAGTAGTAAATAGGAATCTTTTATCCTTTCCTGCAACGATGATGTCAACATATCATAGTAATATAGTAGATGATGGCAGAAAAAGACCTGCACGGTCCATCCAGTCTGCCCAACAAGATAAATTCATATGTGCTACTTTTTGTGTATACCTTACCTTGATTTCTATCTGTCATTTTCAGGGCACAGACCGTAGAAGTCTGCCCAGCACTAGCCCCGCCTCCCACCACCAGCCCCGCCTCTGCCATCCAATCTCCGCTAAGCTCCTGAGGATCCCTTCCTTCCGAACAGGATTCTTTTATGTTTATCCCACGCATGTTTGAATTCCGTTACCGTTTTCATCTCCACCACCTCCCGCGGGAGGGCATTCCAAGCATCCACCACTCTCTCCGTGAAAAAATACTTCCTGCCATTTTTCTTGAGTCTGCCCACCTTCAATCTCATTTCATGTCCTCTAGTTCTACTGCCTTCCCATCTCCGGAAAAGGTTCGTTTGCAGATTAATACCTTTCAAATATCGTACCCCAGGGCTTCCCAAACCTGTCCTGGGATATCTCCAGTGAAAATGCATGAGCTTCATTTCCATAGGGTGGAGACCCAGCATGCACATATGTATCTCACTAAGGCTGCCAAGTTACCCGGCTCCAGGAGGGATATTTAGACAAGTCCTGGATGTCTGACTGTGGTGCATTATGGAACCTGGAATCAGGGACTACAAATCCCACACTGCTTTGGAATGTAAGTTCAAAACCAGGAGTGGCCAAAAAGGCTCCATCCTGGAACTGGGTCACTTGGGACGCCTTGGATCCAGAGAGAATGGCCCAGGATCAGTGTTAAAACTGGGTACAAGGCTGAGGGTCTGGCGTTGTCTGGTTGCCCTGCCCTGTGCCCGTCCCTGATTCTGTACCCTCAGAGAACTGCCCAGCGGTCCTCTGAGTCTGAAAACTACTTCCCTACCTCCTCCTGCTACGGAGCTGCCTTTTTTGGGACTGGTTTTTTTTTCTGCTTTCCTTTCTGCGGCTGGCAGAGTGGCGCCTTTCCTTTATGAGTCTGAATAAACTTGCTGGGGACACATCTGTGGCCCTCTCCAGGAAAAGCAGCGCTCCCCCCCTCTCTTGTAACTGATATGCATGGCATTGTTCCCTGAAAAAGAGCAAACGCTTGGAGAGTACCTCGGCATGGCAGGCGGTGGGAGCCAGCCAAATCCTTGCGTTCTACCAGCTCGAACACAATGTGCCGGCCTGCAGGCTTTTTTCTCGAGTTGAAAGTCTGTTCAGCTCGTTGCGTTCCAGCACTGAGGATCCTTCCTTCGGGTCATTGTCCTGCGCATACCTCGACACGAGTGAACCTCACTCTTAAGCTGGGGGTACATTGGATACAATCTGAGATCTAATGTTAATGCTTTCGCTGGGCCAAAATTCTGCCTTTTGGGCTGGTTGGATGTAGGACAGAGAGTTCTGTCTAAACATTCAAGTCTTCACACTTCATCCCAACAGATGCAGAGCGAACAAGCAACTCTCAGTGGCCCTGAGACTACCTTGTAAAGTTTGGCCACCGCACGGATCCCTGGCACCAAGCCTCGGCTGTGGGGAAAAGCTGAAAGATGAAGGGGATAATATTTTCCCGTCGCCCCTTACAGCCTCAAACAGCCTGCTCAGGTGCCTTCAAGGCTGGATGGGGGGCCGACTCTGAGATACACCCATGGTGCCACTTATCAGCCAACAGGAGCCACCTTTCCCCCTCCCCCACTCCATCTACAGCGCACCTGTGCTAGCCCCCCCCCCCCCTCCCCACACACTATAAAGCACATGAATTATTCTCACCCTGCATCTGGAGAAATATGAACTTCAAGGACTCCGCAGTTTGCGCCTGGGTGGCGAGCCGTTACTTAAAATATATGGCCCATTTTCAGCAGTCCCTTGGCTTTATTTTTTTACCAATAAAGCAAAATTATATAGCGATATATTTCATTAAGAATTCGGCCCCAGGGATCAGGGAATGATTTTTAGCAGAACGGCCAGGCAGCGCCCCTCAGGATCTGATTTTTTTTCCGTGTGTGTAGATGCTGAATCTGTAGGGTGATTAAATGCCTGGTGAGTTGTGTGCTCTGAACTCATTAGATTTCGCGTCCCCTGGCCCTCCTCCCCTGCAGGAAATCATCTTAGAAAATCCAATGAGTTTTTCCAAATATATTTCTGCTTGAAGCCAGTGGGGAACTGATGAGTGAAGGAATGCAGGAAAGCCAACGCATGACTCCTGCCCCGGGAGCCCCCTGCCCACCCTCCAGGATGGCATGTGCTGGCATTGGGGAAATTTTGACCAGCTCTGTCCTGGAATTGGGTGACATGTGTTGGAAATATATGGCACCATCCAATCTCCAGTGACAAGAACCCCAAACACACACCACCATCAAACAGATGCATTTCAGCTGCACAGGGTCTTACTCCTGTATCTTTCTGTTTCTAACGTGTCATGATCCTTAAGGCTCTTCTTTCTCTCCTCTTTCTATCTCTTTCCTCTCTCAGTCTATTTCTGTTTCTTCTATCTCTCTTCTTTATCTCCTCACTTACATAAAAAAAATATAAGAATAGCCATACTGGGTCAGACCGAAGGTCCATCAAGCCCAGTATCCTGCTTCCAACAGGCAGAAACCCAAATAGGAGCAACATTCCATGCTACCGATCCCAGGACAAGCAGTGACTTCCCTGTGTCTATGGACTTTTCCTCCAGGAACTTGTCCAAATCTTTTTTAAACCCAGATACGCCGATACCAAATCCTCCGGCAGCAAGTTCCAGAGCTTAACTATTCGTTGAGTGAAAAAATATTTCCTCCTATTTCTTTTAAAAGTATTTCCAGATAATTTCATTGTGTGTCCCCTAGTCTTTGTACTTTCTGAAAGAGTAAACAATCGATTCACTTCTACTCGTTCTGCAGCACTCAGGATTTTATAGACCTCAATCATATCTCCCCTCAGCTGTCTCTTTTTCAAGCTGAAGAGCCCTAACCTCTTTAGCCTTTCCTCATACAAGAGGGGTTCCATCCCCTTTATCATTTTGATCTCTCTTCTTTGAGCCTTTTCTAATTCCGCTATATCTTTTTTGAGATACTGCAACCAGAACTGAACGCAATACTCAAGGTGCGGACGCACCATGGGGTGATACAAAGGCATCATCGGTCTTATTCGCCATCCCTTTCCTAATAATTCCTAGCATTGTTTGCTCTTTTGGCTGCCGCCGCACACTGGCAGAAGATTTCAGCGTATTATCTACAATGACACCCAGATCGTTTTCTTGAGCGCTGATCCCCAAGGTGGACCCTAGCATCAGGTAACTATGATTCGGATTATTCTTTCCAATGTGCATCACCTTGCGTTTGTCCACATTAAATTTCATCTGCCCTTTGGATGCCCACTCTTCCAATTTCCTAAGGTCTTCCTGCAATATTTCACAGTCCGCACGTGTTTTAACAACCTTGAATAGTTTTGTGTCATCTGCAGCTGATTATTTTAGCTCCTCACTTTTTGTCATAGTCGCCCTGTGGAAAATTAAATGCTGCTACAGTAGATTTCCTTAGTGGCTTCACTCCAGATATTAGCTCAAATTAGATCTCATTCTCCTTTGTTTGTCTTTCTTTCTCTTCCTTCTCTGTCTCCTCTTTTCCCTAATCTCTCTCTCTCTCTCCTTTTCTGCTCTTTCTTCCCCTCTTTCTCTTCTCTGTCTGTCTTTCTCCTGTCTCACTGTTTTTCTATTTCTTCTTTCTCTCTCTCTCTGTGTCTTTTATTAACCTGAAATCTTCTTCCTGTATCTTTGATCTTCTGAGCTGAATCAGAACCACATGCCAAAAGGGGGGGGGGGAGTCCCCCCTTATTTTATAACCCTCCCACATATCTAGTCTGATCATTGCAGCGATGATCATTGGTCCGGGGGCCGTGCACCAGGGCTCTCGCAATCATAAGCCCTGGATCTGGCCATTAGGTGTCATCCTTAAGCAATGAGCATGTCTCCAGCCCAGGCCGTCAATAGCACTTCTACAGAATCCCCAGCCCTGGCTGATCCTGGGAGGGGAAGACCCGATTCAGGGATCATTCTCCACTTGGCGATGCCTATCATGCCAGCCTGTATTCTTTTTATTAAGAACCAGTCTCCCACCCATTCAGGCTTCCATGTGTTGGGGCCACACCTGCATGAAGGTACTGATGATAAGGGGAGCAGCAGCACCTTCCAGCTTGCTGTGATTCACAGTATCATAGTAGATGACGGCAGAGAAAGACTTGTACAGTCCATCCAGTCTGCCCAACAAGATAAACTCATATGTGCTACTTTATATGTACACCTGACCTTGATTTATCCTTGCCATTTTCGCGGCATAGACCGTAAAAGTCTGCCCAGCACTAGCCCCGCCTCCCAACCACCGGTACTGCCACCCAATCTCCGCTAAGCTTCTGAAGATCCATTCCTTCTGAACAGGATTCCTTTATGTTTATCCCACGCATTTGTGAACTCCGTTACCGTTTTCATCTCCACCACCTCCCGCGGGTGACCAGGAGAGGAGCTGCCCATAAGGAAGTTTTAAAAACCCTAAACATTAATGAATCTCTTGGAAGCAATAGAGGAAACTGAGCTTGTTTTACCTGCCAGGTGACTTCAGAAAAAAACATTTTAAGATACATCGCAGTACTTTTCTGGAAGGCAGAGGTCCCACCCTCAGGCCCTAATCCACGGGTCACGATATGATCCTTTGTGGGAGGGGGGGAGGGGTAAGCGGGGACCTTCTTCCTGCGACTTTGCTTTCCTAGAGGCTGCCAGAATGAACAAGAATAAGTGGATGCATGAAGCTCGCCAAAATGGAAAGCGATTGATAATCATTCATAGCAAATCTCCTAACCTGCCTCCAGGGGCCGCGGCAAGGACCAAAACCTCATTTAGCTGCTTTGCCTGTTCCCTATAAAAGGGCATTTCGCTGCTGATGACTTGATTCTGCACTTTATATCTCTCTGCTCTGGGAAACAATATTATTTCTTCTTCCTCTCCGCCGCTATCAAATTTAGGGCAGATATGAGGAATACAAATGTTCTCTGATGGCTAACAGCAGGGGCCGGGCAGAGCGGAAAGAAGCTCCCAGTCTCTGAAGGATCCTGCCTGCTGCCTGTGAGGCTGATGACGGTAGGGAGGAAGCAGGATAGTTGGCACCCTAGGCAAACCTTTACCTGCTCAGCTTGGGTCCTCCCAGAGGTCCTAATCCCACTTGCCCCGCTGATCAGCCCCATGGCCTGCAGGAGGAAGGACATTTACCAGTACCAGCTTCCTCTACCGCATGGGACCAGTCTCATAGTATGAGGTTATAGGATCTCACAGCTGATAGCACGAGACTGACCCTGTGCAGAAGAGGAAACTGGGCTAAGTGCTGGGGTATGGCCTCTGGAAGGGAGGGGGTTACATTACTTTGCCTTCCGCCTGTTGCCTCCCCCAAAATCTCTCACCTACAGCTCTGGGGGAGAGAGACTCCAGTGCAGTGTCCTTACTCAAAGCCCATCTCTTCTCCCTTGCTTTTGGCGCATAACCACCTTCCCCACTCATGATACCTACACTGACTACATAGTCTGTAACCTTTAGATTGTAAGCTCTTTTGAGCAGGGACGGTCCTTCCCCATCTTAAACTTGTACAGCGCTGCGTAACCCTGGCAGCGCTATAGAAATGCTAAGTAGTAGTAGTAGTGTGTGAGATCAGTGATTTGGGGGGGGGGGGGGGGGGAGAGAAAGAGAGACCTGGCTTCTATGAATGAGAAAGTTGAGCATGTGTTGCATAGTGTGGACAGGAGTTCGTAGCTTCTGGAGGACACCAGAGCTCCAGAAAGAGGCAATTTATTTATTTATTCTGGCAAATCAGCTGAATGAACCTGCGTGCGTAGGATCAGTGGTTTCCCTGACCATATAGAAATACGGAAACATGACAGCAGATAAGAGCCAAATGGCTCATCCAGTCTGCCCATCTTCAGCAACCACATCCAGTCTGCCCATCTTCAGCAACCACTATCTCCTCCTTTCCCTAAGAGATCCCACGTTTTCTTAAATTCAGTCACCGTCCTTATCTCTACCACTCCACCCAGAGGCTATGCCACACATGCACCGCCCTTTGTGTGAAAGAGTATTTTCTTAGATTCCTCCTGAGCCTATAACCTCTTAACTTCTCTCCTTCCAGAGTTTTTCCTCTTGTTCCGTCACCCTCTCCCTCGGCTCTGTCTTTTTTTTTTTTTACCCACACCTTTTACAGAGTCCAGAGAAAACCTCCGGATCTTCTACGCTCGTAATAAAGAGCAGAAATGGACGCGAAATCCCCACCAACGCTGACCACAGAAGAACGAGCTCACTTTTTACGCTTCCTCAGACCTGGCTTTAAAGCCCCGGCGTTCCGCTCGGCTTCTCCGTCGTCTGTGCAGTTCTGTGAATCTGCGCTGAATTACTAATAGCCTCATTAGCATAGATTTAAGTGCGCTGTGCGCCGGCGTGAACGCAAGGATGTAGGACCGTAAAATTGTGTGCTAAAGCTGAACTAACGGATGCACAGACCTTCGCGCAGCCTACTGTAGAGAAGGGGCAGAAAAGTAATAAACTGTACCTTGAGGTCAAGTTGAAAGTGTTTTCCATTAAAACTGCAGCTAGAGGAGATCTGTTCACCTCTGGGGTTTTTTCCATTATCACACACACACGCCCTTCATTTCTGTTCTTCTTCAGCTGACATTAAGAAATCTATTTTTCCTAGCTGGAAATTTTGGTTCTCACCGTGTGTAAGACCCATTTCTTGCAGACTCGGAAGATAGTAATAATCACAGTGCACTCTCGGGGCCAGGAAATGTAGAAAGCAAACTGTGAGCGATGCAGGTGAGGGGGGGCTGTGGATGAGAGGGGGGGCTGTGGATGAGAGGCTGCTCACCTTGTCCTTGGGGCAAGCACAGAGGGGCTGAACAGAGACAGACAGGCAGATGATCAAAAGCCCCGCGCTGCTCCAGACAGCGCTCTAAAATACTGCTGGAACAGCGTGGGGCGCTATTAGACCTATGATCGGAGATAATGCGTGCAAATTTAAGCAGCGCAATTATATCTGATTATGGGGTAGAAGTGCGGGACAATTGTGCCTGAGCATGCACTCGGCACAATCCTCCCGCACTTGTTTGACAGGTCTGAGCTGGAGACCAATGAAAAGAGAAGGACGCCCATCTTTAAATCAGAAGATCGACGCCCCCTTGAAATCTGGCCGTCCCTGCAACAGGGCAGTTGAGGACGTCCGAGGTATAGCGACGGGGCAGTTGAGGACGTCCAAAATTTGGATGTTTCTGCAATGGACGTCCTTAACTGCCCCTTTGCAGAAACGTCCAAAATTTGGATGTCCTCAACTGCCCCGTCACAGAAACGTCCAAAATTTGGATGTCCTCAACTGCCCCGTCACAGAAACGTCCAAATTTTGGACGTCCTCAACTGCCCTCGCTGGCAGGTTTGCTGTAGGGGGGAATGGGGGCCTGCCAGCATGCAAATGCATGCTGGACAGGGCTCACCATTCCTCCCCAATGATCTGCAAACCCTAACGCCAGCTCGGAGCTGGCATAGGGTTTGTCATGGCCAGTGACCCAATCTTTGGCGCGCTGGTCGCTGATCATTGGGGATGAATGCGTTAAGCGCTGATTAGCATGCATTTGCAAGCTACTTGTGCTAAAAGCCCTGTTTAGCATGCCTTTGCATGCTACTTGCGCTGAGCCCTCGAGTGCGTTGTTTCACGCGCTCGAGGGCTCTGATCATGGGGCGGTAGCAAACGCCAGCGCTAGTATGGCGCTAACAGCCTCTAGCGCCGGCGTTTGCTTTTGATCATCTGCCTGTAAGGGAGAGGGCTCGCTCACTGGCTTTCATTTTTCCTGCTCGCTCTGAAGAGTGGTTTTCAAACTGGAGCAGCGAATTCTTCTGCCCCATTCCGGATTTGGAAACATTGTCCTGGAGGTGGTTTAATTCCAAATCAGGTATTAAAACTATGGATCCATTTTTTAGAATAGTAAACATTCTGTGTGGGAGGGGCACCGAGCAGAGCTGAGCAGTGCCCATTAGGGATATGAGTAAACTCAACGTTGCCTATATTTCAACTCTGTCGAAAGCGGTGCTGGGTTCCTGCACCCCTGGGCACTAGAGGGCACAGTCGTTCATACAGCCACCTCACAGGTAGATGTCCAGCACCCAGGCTGTGTACAAGCTACCAAAGAGGGGATGAGAAAGTGGGAGATAGTATTATTAATCAGAGGGGACTGTCAGCCAGTCAGATAATCAGGATATCCATTCAGGAGAGAAATTGCCCTTTCCTGCCTCCATCACCCGCACAATCCCTCCTGCGTGTCCATCGTAAATATCCTGAACACTCAAATGGCTGGGGGGGGGGGTCTCTCAGGACAAGTGTAGAACCCCTGATCTAGGGGATGTGAGGGAAAAGGACATGCCTCAAGGTTACACAGATAAAAACAGTGACAGAGCGAGGTTTTGAACCCATCTCCCAGAATTCCTCTTGACTAGTAGCTGAAGGATTGAACAGTTTGCCCTCAAGCTCCCTCCATGAAAAGATCACCAGTGGCTTGTATTGAAGGCCTGTGATTGTTCTGGACCTTTGCCAAATGACAGCTCTTGAAGGAACAAGGGACAGTGCTGATCAGAGTAGAACTGAATTATGCTCTTCAACTTTTCATTAAGTAGTGTGTGCTGACTGAGAGAAGAAGGGATCCCCTCCCCTTCTGTCTACAATTTCTTTCTTCATCTCTCTGCTTTCAGCTCAGTCAAAACCAGAGCTAGAATCTGGGATCAGAAGCCTTCATTTGACTTCCTGGTGTTCTCTTACAGATAAGAACATAAGTGTTGCCATAATGGGACAGACCAAAGGTCCTTCAAGCCCAGTATCCTGTTTCCAACAGTGGCCAATCAGGTCACAAGTACCTGGCAAGGTCCCAAAAGAGGAAAACAGATTTTATGCTGCTTATCCTTGAAATAAGCAGTGGATTTTCCCAAGGCCATCTTAATAATGGCTTATGGACTTTTAGGAAATTAAACTTTTTAAAACCCCGCTAAGCTAACTGCTTTTACCACATTTTCTAGCAACGAATTCCAGCCTGTTTGGGTAGAGTGATTTTGAATTTACTAAATGCGTCTTTGAATGCAAACGAAGTATCAGATGTTTTAAAGGTTGCTACCGTTAGACCTCTTTTGAAGAAAGTTTAATTAGATCCGTCTATATCGAATAACTTTAGACCTGTGTTGTCTTTACCTATGATGGCCCGAGTTTTGGAGAAAGTGGTTTTAAATCAGAAAGTTGTATGGAGACTGCAAAAATTTTGGATCCCTAACTATCAATACGGATTCCCTACTAATTTCTACTTTGGATATTCTGAGAAAGGGTCCTTGACCATTCTTCTAGGTACTTCCAAGTTACACTAGACGTATCCGAGGCCTTTGATACAGTGAATTATAGTATTCTGTTGTCGAGATTGAAGGCATGTGGTATTGTAGGAAATGTTCTTAAGTGGTTTGAATCTATCCTGAATAATCGGAAATTAGAGATAAGATTGGGTGATCAGTTCTCACAGAAACGGAATATGGTGACAGGGGTTCCATAAGGGTCCTCTCTCTTTCCCCTGTCCAGAAATGGTGGGTATTATTTAAACCTGCTCGATCGGGTGTACAATACACACACAGCGAACAGGAAAAACCTCTATGTAGACTGTCCAAGCAACAAATCAAGAGTTTTTCCAGTGAATCGTCCTTTGGCCAGCCTCTACTTTCCTGTGGTTTTACTAAGGGACCGACACGGTCCGTATTTCGGCATACTAAAAACGCCTGTCTCATAGTAACATAGTAGATGACGGCAGAAAAAGACCTGCACGGTTCATCCAGTCTGCCCAACAAGATAAACTCACATGTGCTACTTTTTGTGTATACCTTACCTTGATTTATACCTGTCCTTTTCAGGGCACAGACCGTATAAGTCAGCCCAGCACTATCCCCGCCTCCCAACCACCAGTCCCACCTCCCACCACCGGCTCTGGCACAGACCGTATAAGTCTGCCCAGCACTAGCCCCGCCTCCCACTACCGGCTCTGGCAAAGACCGTATAAGTCTGCCCAGCACTAGTCCCACCTCCCAACCATCAGCCACGCCTCCCCCACGGCTCTGCCACCCAATCTCGGCTAAGCTTCTGAGGATCCATTCCTTCTGAACAGGATTCCTTTATGTTTATCCCATGCATACCATTTTCATCTCCACCACCTCCCGCGGGAGGGCATTCCAAGCATCCACCACTCTCTCCGTGAAAAAATACTTCCTGACATTTTTCTTGAGTCTGCTCCCCCTTCAATCTCATTTCATTCCCTCTGGTTGTAGCGCCTTCCCATCTCCGGAAAAGGTTAGTTTGCGGATTAATACCTTTCAAATATTTGAACGTCTGTATCATATCACCCACCCGTTTCTCCTTTCCTCCAGAGTACACATGTTTAGTTCAGCAAGTCTCTCCTCATACGTCTTGTAACGCAAATCCCATACCATTCTCGTAGCTTTTCTTTGCACCGCTTCAATTCTTTTTGAACATTCAATTCTGTTGAACATTGGTTCACCACAAAATGCTGAACAAACAAAGCAGAAGGTGGACTGCTTTGTTTGTTCAGCACTGTCTGTTGAACCAATGTGACCCCCGAGGCAGGCGTTTTTAGTATGCCGAAACACGGACAGTGTCAGTCCCTTTGTCCAAGTAACAAATCAAGCGTCTTTTCAGTGAATCATCCTTTGGCCAGCCTCTACTTTCCTGTGCTTGTACAATACACACTGTCAAACCTATTTTCTCAAATACATGTGACGATCACGGCCCTGCCCCTGAGTACGCATGCTATACCAGAAGGCGTCGGCTTGCACACTCTTAGACCTGACCTCATTTTATCACGGCCCATGTGGTTTATAAGGTTACCCCCATTATGGGGGGCCCTTCACCCCAGCAGTGGTTGCACTTAGTGGTCTTTCTACGGTATAGAAAAGTTATTTCCTGTTGATGGCTGCAATAGGGTCTCGCTCTTCCCTCTCAATGGGTCAGGATATCCCTAATGAATATGCAAATCTCTCTCATGCATATTCATTAGGGATATCCTGAAAACCTGCTGCGATAGCCTTGAGGACGGGGGAATTTGCAGTAACTGGGGAGGGGGCAAGTGCAGGGTGTATTTAACTCTTCTGTTTAGGTGCAAAGCAAGTTATTAAACGGAAATTTCCAGGGTTAGAATGCGTTTCTAGAAAGCAGATGAAATTCTCCTCCACTGCGTCTCCTGGATTCAAACAGGGGAGGCCTTGCAAAGCTGCTGTGTCAGCAGATGAAAGCTGACCCCCCCCCCCCCTTTACCAGTGGGGGGCAGAGCGAAACCAGCACCACAGAGCATGGAAAAGCTTCAGGGCCTTCTCTGAGCCCCATCTGGAAGTGATTTTGTCCCTTGGTTCGCCTCCACTCGTAGTTGGAGCCAGGTCTGCTCCAAACGTCACGCACAGGCCTTGAGTATTCGATGTCTTTTTCTTACGTGCCAAGGCCTGTTTACGTTTTGATTGTTTTTCTTGCTCTTAAATGCGATGAAGGGAAACTTTCCCTTGAAATGTCTCTCTTCTCCTTTTGGGTCTCTGGAATCCTAAAGCACTAACCTCCACCAGGAACATAACATTCAATAATGTTACACCATGTTTATCTTTATTAGGATGTACCTCATCGATGCTGTGTGCTCCTCAGCACTGCTATAGAATGTGAGAGAGGAGAAGGAGGCATAGAGAAAATGAGGGTTGTCAGTGCTGAGGGAATGAAGGGTCTTCAGTGCTGCTTTATAACGTGAGCTAGGAGGAGGCATTTTTGCAGAGGGGATGAGGATCATCGATGCCGTGCCCCCCACCATGCTGCTGTATAATGTGAGATGTGGCTAGTCAGAGAGTCATCGATGCTGTGTGCCTTCATTATTACAATATAACATGACAAAGGAACAGATAGAGAGATCATTGTATAAAGGATGACTCCAGTTCTGGTCGTCTTGTACTGGAACTGTTGGACCGAGACCTGCAGTGTCCTGTCTTGCCAGCAGGGGTCCTTGCTGTCCCCTGAACGCACCCGTGTGTGCATGTGGTTCTAGTTCTCAGCTTAGTTCCTGGGGGCCCCCATGAAAGGTCCTGGGTTTTCAGGACGTCCACAGTGGCTGTTCCTGTGACTTACATGCATACATGAATCTACCTAGTTTCAATCCCCTTGGAAACCCAGCCTGGTTTGGATGGGAGATGAAACACACTGGAATACTGTCCTTCTGTTCACTCAGGCCGGAGCCCCCATGTTATTGCAATGGACTGAACGTTTGGCATGTTTTTCACCTCTCCTTCAGAGCAGTGAGGGCACAGCCAGAGATGAAGCAGCGTCTGTAATCCTGCAGTGGAACGGAAGGGCGGACAGACGGGTTGGACCCTGTGGTCGGTTTCTGCTGTCCTGTTCCATCCTTGCTTGCATTTCAGACATTCTTAAATGGACAGATTTCAATTTCTCTTTCAACTGAACCTCTTCTTCCCCCATTTCTCTCTGGTCTGTGTCACAATGTGATTTTCACTCTGAGCGATACTATAGTCTTTGAAAAACATCTCTGTGTAGGGGTGGGAATGCCTTACATTTTTTAGCGAGCCTTAGTAAAAGGGACCCTAAACAAGCCAACCTACAACTTGATCGATCTTCCAGCCAGGAACGGGTACAAATCTTCTCATAAATATCTCGATCTTCATCTTCCCAATTGCAAAGGCCTCAAATACAAAACCTACTATGCATCCAACTTCTCCGTTATAGGCAGCCAACTCTGGAACGCAATACCATGACACATCCGAACAACCAATGAACACCTACCCTTCCAAAAGCTGCTGAAGACTTACCTCTTCAGACAAGCTTACCCAAACAACCCAACTTAATTCTCGAACTTAATCCACAACACTAGCACCACACATAGTAACATAGTAGATGATGGCAGAAAAAGACCTGCACGGTCCATCCAGTCTGCCCAACAAGACAACTCATATCTGCTACTTTTTGTGTATACCCTACTTTTATTTCTACCTGTGCTCTTCAGGGCACAGACCGTATAAGTCTGCCCAGCACTATCCTCACCTCCCAACCACCAGCCCTGCCTCCCAACCACTGGCTCTGGCACAGACCATACAAGTCTGCCCATACATACTCCAATCCTCTCCCCCACATCTCTCCCTACTGCCCTACTCTTTATAACTGATCATCTCTTAAATTCTTTGTACCATACTTCGTGATATCTCTGTTACACTTTGTACCATACCTTGTAAGCCGCACTGAACCTGCTGTCGAGCGGGAAAGAGCGGGGTATAAATGCTATAAATAAATAAACTTAAACCTAATACGTTTATTAACAGGTAGCCAATGTATGTCTGCCAGAAGCAGAGCAGAGCTATCAAACTTGCATTTGCTAAATATTAATCTAGCAGTGCTATTCTGTAACAGCTGCAACTTTTAATGAAGTCTGGTTGAACTGTTGCGGTATAATGAATTGCAGTAGTCTAGTTGTGGAAGGAGAATTGCTTGCATTATAATTTTAAAACTCCGTGAATTTAGTGACGTTCTTATAGCTCGATGTTGTCTTAATGTAGTCAAAAGACAGATTAGAGGAGGTTTCACTTGGGTTAGGGGGATAGATATTTAATAAGAAAATTAAAAAATCTTTTGAAGTGTCAATATAATTCAATTATAATGGCTACAGGACCTTATTTTTTGTGTAAAAAGTGAAAAATTTGTTATTTGTTTGAATGTGTGTTGAGTTGACTTGCATAATATTCTTGCTTAAGTGTTCTGTAACACCATTATTCAATAAACACTTCTATAAATCAAAAAAAAAAGACAGATTAGAGTCTAGAATGATCCTTGTTTTCAATGCTCACCAGAAGACAGTGCAAAGCTTCCCTGGGCCTAAGGTTAGGACGTGATTCCAAGGTCTTTTCTTTCTGCTCCTCCGTCCCTTCCCGCCTCCCCTGATCTGGCCTATTCACTACTCGTGATAAAGCTGTTTGTAATAAGAAGATAATTAAGAAATTTTATTAGAATTATTTCCAACTCATCATGCATAATAAGTGCAGATCATGTCCTGCTCACACGCCACTAATTTCTGTATTTGTGTGTATGATAACCAGCAGAGGGAAAGAATGCTAAATGCCACGTTCCCTCTCCTACGCTTCTTCCGTCTGTCTCTCGTCCATCTTACTCTTTTGTTCTTTTTCCCTTTTTACTACTACTTACTACTACTTAACATTTCTAAAGCGCTACTATTGTTACGCAGCGCTGTACAATTTAACATAGAAGGACAATCCCTGCTCAAAGGAGCTTACAATCTAAAGGACAAATGTACAGTCAGTCAAATAGGGGCAGTCAAATTGGGGCAGTCTAGATTTCCTGAAAGGTATAAAGATTAGATGCCGAAGGCAACATTGAAGAGGTGGGCTTTGAGCAAGGATTTGAAGATGGGTAGGGAGGGGGCTTGGCGTAAGGGCTCAGGAAGTTTATTCCAAGCAATCTCCAATAGTAGCAACATTCCATGTACAAGTCGGCCCTTGCAGATCACCAATGTGGCCGCGCAGGCTTCTGCTTCTGTGAGTCTGACGTCCTGCACGTATGTGCAGGACGTCAGACTCACAGAAGCAGAAGCCTGCGCAGCCTTCTACATGGAATGTTGCTAGTGGAATAGCAACATACTACTACTACTACTACTTGACATTTCTAAAGCGCTACTAGGGTTACGCAGCGCTGTACAATTTAACATAGAAGGACAATCCCTGCTCAAAGGAGCTTACAATCTAAAGGACAAATGTACAGTCAGTCAAATAGGGGCAGTCAAATTGGGGCAGTCTAGATTTCCTGAAAGGTATAAAGATTAGATGCCGAAGGCAACATTGAAGAGGTGGGCTTTGAGCAAGGATTTGAAGATGGGTAGGGAGGGGGCTTGGCGTAAGGGCTCAGGAAGTTTATTCCAAGCATAGGGTGAGGCGAGGCAGAATGAGCGGAGCCTGGAGTTGGCGGTGGTGGAGAAGGGTACTGAGAGGAGGGATTTGTCCTGTGAGCGGAGGTTACGGGCGGGAACGTAAGGGGAAATGAGGGTAGAGAGGTAATGAGGGGCTGCAGACTGAGTGCGTTTGTAGGTAAGAAGGAGAAGCTTGAACTGTATGCGGTATCTGATCGGAAGCCAGTGAAGTGACCTGCGGAGAGGGGTGATATGAGCATATCGGTCCAGGTGGAATATAAGACGCGCAGCAGAGTTTTGAATGGATTGTTCTGCCTCCCTCCCTCCCTCTCACTCCTTCCCTGTGTCTCTCTTCCCCTTGCTTTTTCATTCTACCTCCCTCTCCCTTCCTCTCTGTCTCTTTCTGTTATGAAATTATAATAGGTTTGTTTGAGTTATAATTATCTACCACTGTAGTTCTAGACTGATGGTTGTCCTGTTTGTTGTAGTTGTTAACCCACTCTGAACCTAAATTTAGGGACAGAAGTGGAGGAGTAGCCTAGTGGTTAGTGCAGCGGACTTTGATCCTGGAGAACTGGGTTGGATTCCCACTGCAGCTCCTTGTGACTCTGGGCAAGTCACTTAACCCTCCATTGCCCTAGGTACAAAATAAGTACCTGAATATATGTAAACCGCTTTGAATGTAGTTGCAAAAAAAACCTCAGAAGTCCCAGTTCCCTTTCCCTATTTGAGATTCTACAACATGGAATGTTGCTATTCCACTAGCAACATTCCATGTAGAAGCCTGCCCTTGCAGATCAGCAATGCGGCCGCACAGGCTTCTGTTTCTGTGAGTCTGACGTTGGAGGAGTAGCCTAGTGGTTAGTGCAGCAGACTCTGATTCTGGGGAACTGGGTTCGATTCCCACTTCGGCTCCTTGTGACTCTGGGCAAGTCACTTAACCCTCCATTGCCCCTGGTACAAAATAAGTACCTGAATATACTATGCAGTGCATTTTTTCCAGCAAAAAAGGTGTCGGTACTCAAATGCTAGGCCACCCTTCAGGGGTGGGGTGATTACTGAGGGACCCACCCTACAATAGCCAGGCCCCCTGCAACCAGTCACAGAATCTATGACAAGACAGAATTGGTGTGTAGAGCCTGAGCTCTACCATTAAAATTTGGGGACCATAGGTCAGTTTTAGCAGACAATGGAAAGGTGCCAGATCACCCTTTAGGGGTGGGGTGATCACTAAGGGACCCACCCCACAATAGCCAGGCATAGAATCTATGACAAGGCAGAATTGGTATGTAGAGCCTGAGCTCTTTCATTAAAACTTGGGGTCCATGGAAAAGGTGCCAGTACTCAGTACCCCCAAGTACCCCCTCAAAAAAAGCCCTGATACTATGTAAACCGCTTTGAATGTAGTTGCAAAAACCACAGAAAGGTGGTATATCAAGTCCCATTTCCCTTCCCTTCCCTATAAGTATCCATCAGCTGAAGTGTTTGTGTCTCTCAGTTATGTGAGCATGCCTTGTGTGTGTGTATAGCTGAACTCAGCCTAAGCAGAATAATGATTTCTGCACTAAGGTTTTTCAAATTATGTGCCTGATCGCTTGCAAAGTGCTGGTCTCTTCCCAGTGCCCAATTAGAAGCAGGGACAGAGGCTTCTGTTCAATGAGCCCTGTCTAAGGACCTGCTCAGCTTGTTATACAGCTCCTTGTAAGGAGCCAGGACTCAACACAGGACATGATAACACCCCTGAGAAAAGCCATTTGCTATCCCCCTTCCAAATCACAAAATGTCTCTGGCTATACAGCCCGGGGGGTTTCAGAGATTATGCTTACAAGATGTTCTGTAGAAATTGGCTGCTTGATCTGAGATAAGCCTTGCTTTCTTAACTGGGAGGTACCTGGGGAATCTGGTCAGTGGGGTGAGGCTGATCCAGCTGCAGGTAGGACTGCAGTGGCCTGCTCTAGACAGGAAAACTGGAGCTGCCTATCCCTGACTGCAACAGCAGAACAGGAAGAATGGGGGGGGGGGGGGGGTCCACATCGATCACAGAAACAAGCAAAGCAGACAAAGGGTGGAAGTAAAACCAAATCCAAATGACCAGCCCAAACAGGAAATGATTGGACGATGTCCCTTATTAGTTAGCTGAGGCTGTTCTGGACATTCAGACTTAGTGATGCCAAGCATCAGGGCTGCTGAGGCAGAAGCAGACCGCTGCAAGCCGCCCCCCACTCACACCACTGCTCCCACCCGCCCCCTTGCCCGGGCCCGGCACCAGCAAGCCGCTTCCTGTGCACCTGATCCCACAATCTGTCCTCTCATGCTCCTGTCCGTGCCAGGATGATTGCATTAACACGATATCACACTAATGTAATGATCTGGGCCCGGGCACCCCCTTGGAGGCCAGGCTTGGGTAAGTTTGTTCCCCCCACCCCTCTAGGCAGCCCTGCCAAGCACCACAGCAAAGCAGGGGAAGGAACTCTGAGATTTTGGCCACACCTAGTGCCAGGGCCAGGGGGTCCCAAGGAAAAAAGGGTCCCACTTGCGATCACTATGAGATCTTCTGAGGTCAGCTCCCCCCCTCCCCCCTCCCCAGTCCTTAATATGAACTTATTCCACTGACCACGCCAGTTAAGCAGTCTGAGTTGTCTTTCTGTTTTGCACCGGCTACCATTGCTCCTCGTTACCTGTGATTTCCAGATTGAAGCAGAGGCTGGCATGAATTGTTCTTGAGTGGACCCCCGGGAGGGGCCGTTTATTGCTCTTTGAAGCCAGGCTTAATTGTTTTGCATTAAATTTGTGTTAAGCCACAAGATGATCGAGCAATAAAGAACAGGGAACCCTGGGCGAGGTACCAGGGCTCTCAGCAGCTTGTGCAAGAAGAGGCTGTGATGGCGTTCTAGAGGAAAATCTGGCAAGGGTGTGTCGGGCTGGGGGTCTTAATGAGAACTTTTTGGAAGCTCCAGCTGGAGGAAAGATTCTGTCTGATAGTTAGCTCAAAGCTGCGAGAGGAAGGAGAGAGATGAGCATTGTACAAAGAGAAGCGAGACATGAAGCGGAGAAGAGACAGGGCTGGTAGTGGCACCTTCAAATACATCGTGAGTTTCATAAACCAGCTGTGACCTTGGGAAAGTCGCTTTGTCTTCCATTGCTTCAGGTACTGTCTAGACAGTAACCCCCAGATTTCCATAAATGTCACCCAAAATGTGGGGGCAGAACCCAGATGCACTTGTGAAGCCGTTTACAATTAATTATTGACGTGAATTGGCACTAATTAAGACATGCTCAGATCTGCCTACACGATATTTATAACACTGCCTGCCTAAATGGTCTTGTGTGCAATTCAGATGGGGCAGGGCATAGGCGGGTCAGGGACATGGTCAGTGTTATAGAATAGGCTCGTTTATGCATTCAGCTTCCGTGAGCTGCGCTCCAGCATTTACACGCGGTTTCAGCAGGCGCAAGTCCTCAAGCCCTGTACAGAATAGCGTTTAGGGCGGAGTCTTCTCCCAGCTCCTAATTTTGGTCGCCATTTACTGAATCTGGCCCTAAGCAAGGGGCTTCTAGTACCTGGATTCTAAGCACGTTGTAGGTTGCTTGGAAAAGATGAGCTGTCAAAGAATCCAGACCACCAAATTTTGCAAATCAGATCCAGTTGGGCAAGGAATACGTCCAACCACTGTCATAATGCATTAGCTAATGGATTTGGAGTTTGGATTTAATTACATCCTTTTTTCCAAATCTGAGCTCAAGGAGAGTTACAAATTCAGGTGCAGTTGGTAGGTGATGAGTGCCAATCCCCGTTACACGTGCTTTCGAAATTTTAGGTTGGGTTTAATAGATCCACCTATAAGAATATAAGAGTAGCCACAGTGGGTCAGACCAATGGTCCATCTAGCCCAGTATCCTGTAAATTCAGGCCACAAGTACCTGGCTGGCAGAAACCCAGTTAGTAGCACCATTCCATGCTACCAATCCCAGGGCAGGCAATGGCTTCCCCATGTCCATCTCAATAACAGACTACGGACTTTTCCTCCAGGAACCTGTCCAAACCTTTTTTAAACCCAGATACGCTAACTATTGTTACCATATCCTCAGATATGGTAACAAATTCCAGAGCTTAACTATTCTTTGAGTGAAAAAATATTTTCTCCTATTTGTTTTAAAAGTATTTCCCTGTAATTTCATCGAGTGTCCCCTGATCTCTGTACTTTATGAAAGAGTAAAAAATCAATTCACTTTTACTCGTTCTACACCACTCAGGATTTTACAGACATCAATCATATCCCCCTTCAGCCGTCTCTTTTCCAAGCTGAAGAGCCCTAACCTCTTTAGCCTTTCCTCATATGAAAGAAGTTTAATCCCCTTTATCATTTTGCTCACTCTTCTTTGAACCTTTTCTAATTCCACAATATCGACCAGAATCGAATGCAATACTCAAGGTGAGGTCGCGCCATGGAGAGATACAGAGGCATTATAATATTCTTGGTCTTATTTTGCATCCCTCTCCTAATAATTCCTAGCACCCTGTTTGCTTTTTTGGCCACTTCCACACACTGAGCAGAAGATTTCAGCGTATTGTCTACAATGATACCTAGATCTTTTTCTTGGGTGCTGACCCCTAAAGTGGACCCTAGCATCAGGTAACTGGAAAGTCGGAGCACCATAGCGGCCTGGAGAAAAATTATGAAAATGGTCCAGTCAGCACCTATTGTGTGAGACTTAAGGACCCTGGAGGGAAAGGTGGAAGTTACCTAAGAGGCATTTTAGGATGAAGCAGAAGCAGAAACAGATTCAGCAAACCTTCGGACACACACTGAGGGGACAGAAGAACTTGCTTTTCCGAGCTTACTAAAGCTGCTAGAACTCTGCCTTTGAGCTTAGAAGCTGTGTCTTAAATTCAGTTCATTGGAGGGATGCAAGGCCTGAATACTTTCATGTCCTTTACAGGAATGCTCATTTTTTTTAGGGGGGTTTTGGCATTGTTTTCTTATGGGAGCAATGTGGTTAGGAGTATGTACTCTTATGAAACGTGTGAAAAAAATGACATTTCGTGTTTTGTACTGTCATTTCAAAGGAGACGGAGGAGCAGGCAGTGACCAATTACAAGTGCTGGGGAGGGGGGGAGAGGGTGGTGGGCAGGGGGAGAAGACAGAGGACTCCCAGACATGATGATATGTCTGCAAAAGATAAGGATGGTCAGTTTCACTCAAAATGGTCACACTTAGGAACAGTGGAAACCGGAAACTGTTTGTTCAAAGTCAGAGAGGCGGTGGGGAAGGTTTTAGACCACTGAACTTTCAGCCCAGTGCATTATGGGATCTGTAGTTCTACTGTCAGGACATAATTGCACGTATAGTCTGTCCTTTGCAAATGGAAAAGAGATTTCTTTGTATGTTAAAGGTTGTATAACATGGCTACAGGGCTTACAGTATCTTTCCATTAGAGATAGGACCCCCCCCTCACCCTCTCCGTGTGGGGGAGGGGGGCTCCAAGTGTCACTAGATAGGGGACAGGAAGGTGGGAGGCAGCCTCCATTTCGCAGGCCATACCTTGCATGCTAAACATGGTAACCTTTAAACTCACAGCAGTGATGATGGATTTCAGATACAGCTGGAGTTGGACCGCAGATTACTATGCATCACACATCGCCATGATTGATTGGCCAGGGCTCCGCAGCTGGACTCCGGGAACAGCAGTGAAGGGCAGAGACAGGATGGCAGATTGAAAGAAAACAAATTTGATTTTCTTTTTTTTTTCCTTCCCTGTTTTCCATTTCTGTCCAGTGGTTCACAACGTCCTCCCACTGCTGTCCTTGGGACACAGGTAGTGATAAGGATCCTAGTGATAAGGATCCTAGTACAAAGCAGGATATTTCAGCAGAAAGAAAGTCTATGCAGGTTATCAGAATCCCCTGAGCTGAGAGTTTGGTCGCTTGGCAGATTCGATTTAACCCCTTCAGGTTTCCCTCTTGGATCTGAAAATTGTCCCCTTCTTGTGAGCACACCTATTTTCACCTTTCTCCTGTCCTGAGTTTGTTTTTCAGCTCTATTTTAGGGTCACTGGTTTTTGGTGCCATCAGTGTGCTGATGACAAACAGCACAGCACCCCCCCCCAGGTTCAGTCTCACTGTGTGCATGAGAGGAGCACCTTTCACCTTCATCCTATGCCCTCTCATTCCAGAAGGAATGGATCCACAGAATCTTAGCGGAGATTAGGTGCCAACACCAGTAATTGGGAAGCAAAACCAGTGCTGGGCAGACTTCTACGGTCTGTGCTCTGATAGTAACTGAATAGATATGGATGGGCTGGACTGTAAATTTTAAGGGTCTTCGACGTTAGCTTCAGAACTTTTAGTACAAGAACAGTGCTGGGCAGACTTCTACGGTCTGTGCCCTGAGAATGGCAAGGACAAATCAAACTCGGGTATAAAGTATCACATACCATGACAAATGAATTTATCTTGTTGGGCAGACTGGATGGACCGTACAGGTCTTTATCTGCCATCATTTACTATGTTACTAAGGAAGTGAATGTTTCTAAGTAAAGAAGGGTGAAGGATCAATTTATTCCATAACCGAGATGAATACTTATTTAAAGGAACAAGAACAATATTTATCAACAGTTCCGAAGCTGTACCATAAAGAATTTGCTAAAACAAACAGGCCATCTCAAAGACGATGCGTTCATTAACTGGAAACCACTGAAGTTTGGGAATATAACATGAAATGCTATTAAATTTACTCAGTTTAAAAATCAGCCCAACCGCAGTATTTTGGATGAGTTGCAACTTTCTCAAATTCCTTGAGGATAACCCTACGTAGCAGGCGTTGCAGTAATCCGAGTGCAGAAGAATAAGCATCTGAACCACAAGGGCAAACGTTCTTTGATCAAAACGGGGTCTGATTAACCTAAGGTCCATCCAGTCTGCCTAGGTTTATAGGCTTTCCCCTCACTTCGCAGCTGAGGTTCCTCTGTGTTTATTCCAGACTTTACCATCACTTCATAGCTAAGTCTCCTATCTGGTTTTTCCACGCTTTCCTCTCCTCTGTGTTTTTTCCAGGCACTTTTGACCTATGTCACCCTTTTCACCTCCCTCCACCACCAGTCCTGGGAGGCTGTTCCACTGTGCTCCCACCAATCTCTCCTGGAAGAAATATTTTCTCACATTGTTCCTTTGCAGCTTCAGGATCTAGATTTTCTGCCGACAACTATTTGATTTTTGTGTCTCTTTCAGGTATTTTCCTAATCTTTCAGGGACTCGTAGGTTAAGCCTCATGTCATAGGGATTTTGTCGCAGACCCCACACTATTCGATAATCGTTCTCTGGATTGCTTCTTTGTTTGATCCTTCCAGAGAAAAGGCCTCCAGAACTGGACACAGTACTCCAAGAGAGGTCTACTCAATGACCTGTACAGAAGCATTATCATCTTCCTTGGATGTTAAGCTTCTCCCCGAGTACCCTTGCATCCCTCTGGCTGTGGATTACATAGTGGGCATGTGGGATGACTGAAGGAGGAGAGAGGTGGGTTCATGACTCTAATGTCTAAAATTGAGGACAGAAGGAAGAGGTGTCATGGCTCAGTGGTGACCTCTTCAGGTCTCTCTTATTTCGATCTTCTGGTTTGTCTACGTGTTGACTATGGATGTAGGGACAGGGGGCAAGAGGGGGCATTTCCCATTCCTCCCCCCCTCACCCAAGATTTCTTAGCCACTGGCTGCTGCCTGCTACTGCATCGCCTTGCTTTTACTACCTGCTCCACAGTGAGCTCTGTTGGCTAATGCAAAACTTGACTTTGCTCTCCCTTGGAGAAATTCCTCCCTACACTACTGATGTTAACCCCCGTTGGAGTAGGGAGCAGGTTCTGGAGGAGGTACAGATGTTCAGGGAGAAAGAGGAAGGGAGGCCAGCTCTGAACTGAGCTCACTATGGACATCTTTCACTAAGGCGCGCTCATGTTTTTAGCGTGCGCTAAATGTTAGAGACGCCCATAGGAATGCATTGGCGTCTCTAACGTTTAGCACGCCCACAATTATACGCCTTAGTAAAAGACCCTCTATATATGTAAAAGTGTTATCACCAGAGGTGTGAGCATTTTGTACCGGCCTGTGGGAACTCCAGTAAGTTGTATTAAAGTTGACAAAGCAAGTCAATGGACCACGGGAGGAAAAAATACCTCACAGATTCTAGACCCGGGCTATGAGAAGGCAACTTCAAGGGTTTCTGCTGTTGGGCATGACAGAAAACTTTGGGACAGACAGCCTGTCTCCTTTCATTATACACAGACTGCCAGTTCGTTAGTTTAGTAGAGGAGGCTGTTCCAGGTGAATCTAGGGCCGTGATCACTGTTACATGACTCGGTGTCACGTTGGACAAGTACAAGATTTCTTCTAAGCTGCCATCTCAGATTAGCTTCTAGTGTCCCACTGCCCTGCCTGAAGCCACAGACGGCTGCTGGAGGCAGGAGGACCTGCTCCCCATCTCTTGGGCCCTGGGTGAGGGATGGGGCTGAATCAGATCTTGCCCCTTACACAGTGGGTCCTGAGCCAGCTGTAACACTCTCGCCGCAGCCTGTGATTTGCAATTAATATCAGAAGTGACTCTCTGTGCCTCTTATGGAGAAAACACTCTTTCCTGATGCACAATTTCCTTTCCATTTGGTTCCAGGAAATAGTCTTTAAATTAGCGGTCTAGGCTGATGGACACCTCATCCCATGTGCAAAGCGGCTTTCAGAGAGCATTTTCCAGCCATTTCCAGCCTTCTGTGATAATGGGACAGAAGAGAGGGGGATTGATGCTATTAACTGGAAACTTCTCACTGCGTCCTTTGGCACTCCGGGGGAAATATTGGTGTCATTCTGCCTGGCTGTGAGGCTCCTTCAGCTCCATAATCCCTCTCATTGCAAAAAAAAGGCTTCTTGCCCCTTAGGCTGGCGAGGACCCATTTGTTTCCCATTATAGGAAATGTTGGTGCATGGATAATTTTGACCGGTAGGAGCTCAGGCTGATGAAACAGTAGCGCTCTTGAAGTGGTTAATGTCATTTTGCAGCTGGTCTGTGAGGAGGCCTTTTGCTTTCATTCTCAAGTGTCTCCACACGCTCCCCAACCATCTGCCTCTGCTCTTCCTTCTTCCTCTCACCTGGGGTTACTAATTGGAGCTAGGTTATCGGACAAATTTGCAGCTGCCAAATTACCCAGTGCCAGGACGGAGCGTTTTGTGGCCAGTCCTGGTTTTGAACTTACATCCCAAAGCATTGTGGGATTTGTAGTGCCTGATTCTACCCATTGAAATCAGTGTTGCAGATGGGGATGTTAGAAATCCAGGATACCCCCTCCCCCCCCCCCACCAAATCTCCCTCCTGGAGCTGGGGAACTTGGCAGATCTGCAAGCTGAGCTGGTTTCCATCTTCTGTGGCACTGCCGTTCTGATGCTGTCGGAAACACAACATCCAGAGATGCCAGGAGGTAAAACCAGGGGCGGCTTAGCCTCTCCTGATGGCCTGGAGTCAGTCAATGTTTATTCAAGTATTTATATATTGCCTTTCAAAAACCAGGGGCGTAGCCAGACCTCATAGTGGGGGGGGCATATTTTAGTCTGCCGCCCCGCCATCTCACCATCCCCCACTGCCTTGCCAGTAGTAAATACCTTTGCTGGTGGGAGTCCCCAACCCCCGCCAGCTGAAGCCTTCTCCAGTGCCAGTTTCCGTCGCCGCGTTCCCTATCCTGCTGTCTCTTCCTCGTGTCCGCTCAGTTTCACTTAAAGGAGCGTGCAGGACGTGAAGAGGAAGAGAGAGCAGGGCAGGCAATGCGGCAGTACCGGAGACCCAGTGCTGAACAAGGCTTCAGCTTGTGGGGGTTGGGGACCCCCGCCAGCAAAACCAGGGGCCGGAACAAAATTTGGGGGGGCCCAGGCCCAAATGGCCCTACTTAGCTACGCCACTGTCAAAAACAGTCAAAGCGGTTTACAGTCTTAATCAGAAACGGAAAGGAACTACAATAAGGACAGTAGAAAGAGAGGGGGTGGGGGGAATAAGGTTAGTTGGGTAGCATTTTGAGTGCCACTGCTTACAGGTAGGTCCTGACCCAGGAACCTGCTTAACCCGCAAATGTCTTGAAAGGAAAATAGGGATAGGACAACTCAACTGCCGATATCCCAAGGCAAAGTGTTCCAATGCAAAGGAGTAACACTAAAAAGGCTGAATGGCGTGTGGATTCAAACCGTGTTAGATATAAAGGGGGTGTGGACAGGCGATAGCCCAGAGCAGATCGGAGTGTCCGAGCAGGTCTATACAGAGCAACAAAGCCTGCCAAATTCAAAGGGGTACCAGGGTGGAGGGTTTTAAGTTCAGGAGCTTATGGATTATGCAGTATTTATCGGCGATTTCCACCAGTCCGGTTTTCTGGGCTACAGTATCTCATGATACATGTGATTATGTTGCGGGTGATCCCACGGTATATTTTTCTTCTGCTTTTGGGGAACATCCATTGCTCTGTAGCTGGAGGTCATTTTCTAAATGCGAAGGCCAAAAATGAACCTCTTTTAAGGGTATTTTCTAAAGACACATTTTAATAAAGCCCAAGCGGCCGTCACCAGCAAAGTGGACCCAGCCCCATTTCCATCTACTTTCGAGCAGGTGCAGAATATTGCTGTGTATTTACTAAAGAGTCAAGCGTTCTGGTCGTCTTTTAAAGGGCTCCTTTCCCTTGGTGATGGATTCTCCTAGACTATGGTGGGCTAATGTTTGGACCAAGAGTAGGGTACTTTGGCTCTTCCAAAGGACACAAGGGAGACCCAATGGGTGTAGGGATTTAATTAAGAGCAAACCAAACTACCCTACTCTTTGGCCTGTGCATTTCTACAGTCGTAGGGACAGAGCATTCCTCCACTTCCTGTGGTGATCTTTCCTGTTGTGTGTTTATTGCGTTTCATGTTTCTTGATCGTCTGCACCTTATTTAACTGAGATGAGTTTTTGATTATTACTTGAAAAAATGTAAGAAATGTATACTGTGACCCCCACCAAATCCAGCCCAGAGCGTGCTGAAAGCGCACACTTGAAATGTAGGGTCATTTTCTGAGAGGCAACTATCCCCTCATTCAGTAATCTTGTGTGCATAATTTTACATTTCATATGGTTACATGCATAAATTGCTTGACAGATTAGCTGCTAATTGGCACTAATTTGCAGTTCCGCAGTTAGTAAGTTTTCTTTAATCTTAGCACGGGGGTGGATACGGATGTGGCCGGAGCATGAGCAGGTGGAACATGCCTAGAACTTATGCACCAGGATTGCAAGTGTGACATTTAGTTCAGGCCATTGACACGGTGTAAGCGGCCATCACTGTTCCCGCTGAGCGGGACTCCTCCACCAACAGTCCTGCCAGCAGATGGCGCTGTTCCACTGTCACGTTTTCAATAACGAGGGACTCCAGGGAACCTGCCTGTCCCTAACGATTGAAAACATGATATCCCGCTCAGCCGTGACTCAATACTGACACATAAAATTGCCGATATCGAATTTGTACTTAACATGCAGCATCTCGGTGCTAACGTTTGGAGACCTGTAGAGAATTACTCCCTATGTGCACATGTATTCTCATATATATGTGAAAAGGAGCTTATAGAATTGCCCCCATATCACATGGGATTGTGCGTTCCTGGCAATGCTCCTGTGTAATGCTACAGAGTGACAGGCGGGTGATTGTTCTAATAACCCCAGCACACGCCCGCAGGCACACACAATCACATGTACATGTATCGACTCAGAAAAAGATTCATTAGAACCCTCTTTAAAGGAGAGGAGTTCCTATCTTCAAAGGTTGAGGAAAAAGGGCAACATTTTGAGGGGCTGGAGAGAGAGAGGAATGACAGAGTGGAAGAGGTGTGAGGGAGGGACAAAAGCACAAGAAGGATAAATTACAGGATACAGAAGAACCAAGCGCCTGCAGACGCTCTGTGATGTATTTCTAAATCCCTTCCAGGGCTCCTCCCTCCTCTCTCACCCTCTTCCTTTGTTCTTTCTTTCCCACAGGCTGTGCTGGGGATTGGGAAGCCTAGGACCATGACTGCAGCCTAGGCCCACCTGGGTCTACGCTTTCCTTCATCTCTCCTCCGACGGACCCGAGAATGTGCCTGTCCTTCCTCACTGTGGCTCTTCTCTGCAGAAGCCTCGTGACTTCTGCGCTCCTGTTCCCTAAAGATCTGAGCCCCATTAATACAGCTGACCTGTCAGGTGAGGCAAGAACTGAGCAGCAACAGACACAAACACTGAATTGTGCCCGAGGGGATGTTGTTCTTGGTACTAGGAAGTAGGATGTAGGTTGCACCTTCCCTCCAAATAGCAGTTCAACAGCCCTCATAATTCACTATGTCAAGAGCATGCACACAGTAGGCGTATTTTCAAAGCACTAAGACTTACAAAGTTGCATAGTAACCTACAGAACTTTGTAAGTCTAAGTTCTTTGAAAATGAGCCCCATAGTCACTTAATAACACCTTTCTGGCATCTCTGGAAAGGAGATGGAGGGTTGAGATGATCCAAGCGAGGGAAGATGATCTGATTTTCTGAATGTCACTTTCCAAGTTGATGTCAGAGCACTGTATCCAATGTAAGAAGCTAAGGCACCAGACAACCTAACCTGATGATCCCAATAGCACCATGGTCTACGGGTCATGCCCTCCTACATGGCCCCATTGCATCTCACTAGCATGCCCTTCCCTTGTTTCAAGGTACCTTGTCCTGTCCCTGGTTCCGAGGCCTGATTAGTGACAATGACACTGCAAAGCTGGGTTTGGACTTCCAGAGGATGCTGAAACTCAACCACACCCTTTTCATTGCAGCAAGGTGAGCTCAGGATAATGAGTTAGTAGTGGGCGTGCATTGACTCAATGCTTCCATGCCAGACAAGTCGTACAGACGTTGTACAGACAAGTCAAACAGTTGTTGTATTGTGAGGGAATGACAACCAACCTTTGTTTTACCCACCTGCCAATGCCAAGAGCGGAAATTGGCCAGCCCAGCTCTGCAGAAGCACTGTAGGCAGACGTCATAAGTGGCAAAATGGCATTTCCAGCCGTGGCCAGCTCTGAGCCTGGACAGAGGAGAGAGTTGGGTGGGAGGGATGTTCTTTTGTGGAGGAGGGATGAGACATTACTGTTCTGGATTTTAGAGTTTAGTTCAGGGTGAGTTTGGACCATTAGGAGAAGTGAAGCTGGTCAGGTATGGTCCGTTGGGTTTTGGGGTTGATTTCATTGCTCTGAAGCGGTTTTTCTGATGGCTCTGCCCTGGCAAAATAGGCAGATGGACCAAATGTACAAAGCTTTTGTCAGTTCATCCTAAGAGGGGATGCTCTGTATGTGTTCCCTCACTTTCAACCTCCTAAAAGCTCCAGGACTAAAACGTTAGGGAGGAAATGGTGGGGAGTGCCTTCTATCCATCTTTCCTTAAATGTTGGCATGGATTTGAAGACCAGATCACTATCGGTCATGCAATTTAGCATGACCAGTTAGCACAGTTGACAGTTTTCATTTCATTTTGTGTCAGGGAGGAAGGGGGGACGGCGACTTTCTCTCTCGCTCTCTCATCTTGTCTAAACTGTACCTAGTTTGTTCCTCACTCCCCCTCCCCTTAATGCTCACTTATTCCAGCTTCTAAATCTGAATGTTTTTTTCTCCCAGGGATCATGTGTATGTTTTTGACCTGAGGCGACAAACCAAGGACGCTCTCTCTCCTGACAGAGTAAGAAGCCCACACAACAAAGCAGCTCTTTCATTCAGACCTATCAACACTTTCATTTTTAAGTTGCAAGGTTGAATCCAGCCAAGATGAGTGCTGAGGAGATCGCGGAAGGGCTGTTGGGAAAGATTTGCCTCTCTGCAGATGATACCAAATTCTGCAATAGGGTAGACACCCCTGATTGTGTGGACGGCATGAGGAGGGATATAGCAAAGCTAGAGGAATGGTCTAGAATTTGACAGCTAAGATTTAATGCCAAAAAATGCAGGGTCATTCATGCATTTGGGATTTAAAAACCCGAGGGACCAGTGCATTGTAGGGCAAGGGTTCTCAATCCATTCCTCAGGGTACACTAGCCAGTCAGGTTTTCAGGATATCCACAACGAATATGCATGAATAGATTTGCATACAGTGGAGGTAATGCATGCAAATTTATCTCATGCATATTCATTGTGGATATCCTGAAAACCTGACTAGCTGGGTGTGTCTTGAGGACTGAGTTTGAAAACACTGGTATAAGAAATGAAGTATTTCTGTGCATGGAAGAAGACTTGGGGGTGATTGTATCTGATGATCACCCCCTAAGTCTGGGGGATCTGTGTTTGGCAAGATAGATCATGATGGGCTGGAGTGGGCTTCTATGGCAACTCCAGTATTTGGGAAGGCCAAAGAAAGATCAGGACCAAGTAGATATGATTAAACCAACAATGAATATGGTATAAAATACGACTTGATGGTGTGGCTGTTGGGCAGACTGGATGGACCGGTCAGGTCTTTATAAGCTGGCCACACAGGGAGAAAAGATGATGCCAAGAGCCAGTAGGATGCTTGGGTGCACGGGGAGAGGACTGATCAGCAGAAAAAGGAGGTAATTGTGCCTCTGTGTAAGTCTCTGGTCAGACATTTAAATACCTCCTTCCCAAGTAAACAAGCTTGAGAAGACCTTTTGAAGGCCAGTGATATAGACTGGGTCCCATAAGGACTGCAAAGCATCCATGTAGGGAGAGCTACTGCCAGAGTGCATTAAATCCTGTAGTGACCATCTTCCCTCTCTTGCCAGCATCTGACATGGAAGAGCCAGGACATGCAGAACTGCGCTATGAGAGGAAAACTGCAGGTACGTCGCTAGCCCGAGCCTTCTGTCCCATCTGCCGTCGCTGCTGCTTTGCAGTCTGGTGAACCCTTCACGTTCTCCCTCCTCTGCTTGAAAGTCCAGTCGTTGCTTTCAGCCTTGCCCCCAAATTTTATAGACTAGGGCCAGTTATGTCTGTAACATAACAAACTAATTGGGTGTAAATCGGTGATAAACAGTGTTAGCAAGCGCTAATTGGGGGGGGGGAGGGTAATTTGACATTGCAAGTGTAACAGATTTACGCACACAATATGGGAGGGGCTGGGGGTGACATAAATGTAACTACTGTATAAACTATGCAGAAGAGTAGTCAGACTGTTCTGTGCCCAGGAGACTTATTTTGAAAATATGCCTGCACGTGACGCCTTTAGGGCCACAGACATGGCACAGGTGGTTGCACGTAACATCTGGCGAGTAATTCTAGAACAGATTTCTTGTACAACTTTACCGTTATACAATACTACCTTAGCGCCCAGGATTTTAGTGGCCTGTATAGAATTTACCCCTTGGTGTTCAAGGGCCTCTAACGTGTCTGGTGGTCATAATGGTGATGTTTGGACTGAGATTACTGCAAAGCATACCACTGCCAGAGATTGCGTTCATTTACAGTTTTAAATACAGGGGACCTACATCACTCAGACTACAGCAGATGGAGTGGGTGGCATCATTTGCAACGTGTGAAGTAACATGGACTGGGTGGGTGGAATTGGAGCCCAGGCAAATGTGTTAGATTTAACCGAGATATAGATATATAGTAAAAGCTTCTGGTCGTCTCACTTGCAGGATGAATGTTACAACTACATCAAAGTACTGGTTCCCAAGAATGACGACACCCTCATCGCCTGCGGAACCAACTCCTTCAATCCCGTGTGCCGCACCTACAAGGTAGGAAACAGAAGGGCGACTGGGGCCCCGGGGCTCCAAATTCCAGCATGCTGGATGCAAGCATTTGACCATCTGGGGCAGGAGATCTTCCTTCCAAGCCAAACTGCATTCAATTTTCAACTTTGTTTTTCAAGCTTTCTTTACAAAAACAAGAGCGTAGCATCTTCCACATAACACTCCCAACCCTCCCGGCCCCAGGTCCAATATCTCTTCCCCCCACCCTCTTCTGTTCCACTCCCCGTGAGTCTGGCACTGCTCCCTCACCTCTCTCACTCCCCTGCAGTCCTATAAGTTTATGTTGGTCACTCAGCACAGCAGCAGCATGACAGGTTGTCTAGGCCAGCCCCTGGGTTGGGTCTTCCTTCTGTTGCATCCCACCTCCTCTAATGCAAGTTCCTGTGGGCAGGTTGTGGTAGGGGGAAGACTCCTGATGCTGCCACTGGCAACCAATGTAAACTTTACAGGACTGCAGGGGACTGAGAGGGGTGAGGGAGCAGTGCTGGACCTCTGGGGGGGGGGGGAGGGCAGACTGCACTGAGGGGAGAAACAAAAGGCTGGGTATTTTGGTGCCCTGAATCGCTGGCACCCTGGCCAGATCCTCACCAGGTCCAGTGGTTAAGATGACCCTGAGCATCTGCATTCAGCAGGCTTTAGATGGAGGTAGAGCCCAACCCCACGAGGTTTGCCACTGTCAGTTGCCAGTGGACAGGCTGTCTCTGATAATGGCAGAAGGCTGGAAGTGCCACGGAGTGGCTTGCATCCAAATCTGCTGTCTTCGTATGACCTGCATCCTGGCTACTCTGCTTGTCATGTGTATGCCACAGAGAGACTTACATAGCCATCAGCTGCAGGAAGCTCACATCACTGGATATCCTCTATCCATTCAGCACAGGCACAGCTGCAATGGCCATAAATCTCACCGCTAGCATTAGGGATTCATTCACCTTGATTGCTTGTGTGTCTCCCATCTTCCCTGAACTATGGGTCCTCAGAAAGGCTCTGTTCACCACAGATGTTACTCCTTTAACAGCTGCTTGTCCCACCCATGCCTTTTAAGGGTATTGTTCTCCTCCCAAGCAAGCAAGAGTAGAGGCCGAGCAAAAGACGAGTCCAACACTGGAGATGGTGCTAAGGAACTCTTTATAACTGTGAAACTCTTACTCGTCATTTGATCAGCTTCTACTCTCACTTGCTTGGACGATTTGACGTAGAGGTTCTTTCCTGTTTTGGTGCTATTGTTCTCCTCCCCACTAAAGAATTTTCAAGCTTGGCTTCTGTACACTTTCTTGGTCCATTGATGCCATGAGGTGTGTCTCTGAACTTGGACTTTCCCATGATTGTCAGATCTGTAGATGAAATCATTCTCTCATCTGATTGGCAGATCAGCACCCTGGAGCAGGAAGGGGAGGAACTGAATGGTCAAGCCCGCTGTCCATTCGATGCCAAGCAGACCAATGTGGCTCTCCTCGCAGGTATGGAATCTCCACCCATTCTCCACCCTGGGCATTTTGCTCCATCATTACTAGGTGTGACGAATGCCCCTGCAGAGGCGAGAGATCCTAGTTAAAGCTACCAGAGGATCCCCCAAAACAGCACCTCCCTTACTCCAGGACTAGAAGGGTGCTGGAGCTAGCCCTGGCTGAGAAATTAGGAGTGGAGGAGGGGCCTAATGGTTAGTGCAGTGAGCTGAGATCCTGGGGAACTGGGCTTGATTCCCACTGCAGCTCCTTGTGACCCTGGGCAGGTCACTTAACCTTTCATCCCTAGCAGAGAAAGTGACCCATTCCTATACCCAGTTCTTACTAGCTCATGCACTTTTTTTTGTCTCTCTCTAGATGGAAACTTATACTCTGCTACGGTGGCAGACTTCCAAGCGAGTGACGCCGTTGTGTATCGCAGCCTGGGAGAAAAGAGCCCTGTGCTGAGGACTGTCAAGTACGACTCCAAGTGGCTGCGAGGTAAGGCTGCTGCAGGGGAGGTACACACACTGGTTGGTGAAGAGGGTGGCATAGCTCCCTGCTCTACCAGGAGCAGCATCCCAGTGTCCTAGATCAGAAGGTATTGAGTACAGTTCATCAAGAAAGTTTGGGACAACACTGCCTTATCTGATTACAGCTCCCTTCCTCCATTCACGAGCAGTGAATTCTACCACCAACCATATGAGCAAATCCACATCAAATAATTCAAAACCAAGGGGGTAATATTCTGGTCACCGCATCTCAAAAAAGATATAATGGAATTAGAAAAGGTACAGAGAAGGGTAATGAAAATGATAAAGGGGATGAGGCGACTTCCCTATGAGGAAAGGCTGAAGCTTCTAGGGCTCTTCAGCTTGGAGAAAAAGCAGCTGAGGAGGGGAGATATGATAGAGGTCTATAAAATAATGAGTGGAATGGAACAGGTAGATGTTGAATTGCTTGTTTACTCTTTCCAAAAATACTAGGACTAGGGGTCATGCAATGAAGCTACAAAGTAAATTTAAAATGAACTGGAGAAAATTTTTCTTCACTCAATGTGTAATTAAACTCTGGAATTCATTGCCAGAAAATGTGGTAAAAGCAGTTAGCTTTGCAGGGTTTAAAAAAGGTTTAGATAACTTCCTAAAAGAAAAGTCCATAAGCCATTATTAAAATGGACTTGGGGAAAATCCACTGCTTATTGTAGTATAAGCAGCATAAAATGTATTGTATTGTTTTGGGATCTTGCTAAGTACTTGTGACCCGGATTGGCCAGTGTTGGAAACAGGATGCAGGCCTTATTATTATTTGACCTTCAGTCTGTCCCAGTATGACAGTGCTTATGTTTTTAATGCCAGTCCATATTCGGGCACTGACATTGAATTTCCGGGTTTGCAGAGCTGGCTAACACATAGCTGGTTGTATGATATTGAGCACTTTACCAGCTATAGGCACTGCATAAAGATAGGACTGACTTTTATGTGTTTAACTTGGCCGGTTAAGTTCTGAATACCAGCCGAGTGCTGACTTCACCCCTGGAATGCCCCCGACATAGCCAGTTTTCAGTTTGGCGCTAACCAGTAATTTTCAGAGGCAGTAACCAGTTATGTGGTTTAACCAGCCGCCAGAAACAGCTCCTGGCCAGTTAAATCACTTGGTCTAGGCAAACCACTAATTTTCAGTGACACTTATGTGCGGTTAGGTGTGTGCGCAGTTAGATATGTGTGCTTGTTCCAGCCACAGAACTGCTTGCTCTAAGAGCTCATGTATAGGACAGAGAATGCTGTATGTTGTGTGTGTATGTGTGAGTCCTTTGTGTACGCCCATCAGGAGTATAGCCAGACTTCGGCGGGAGGGGGGTCCAGAGCCCGAGGTGAGGGGCACATTTTAGCCCCCCCTGGCGCCGCCGACCCCCACCACCGCCGCCACCAACTTTGATGACCCCTGCCGACGATGCTCTCAACCCAACCTCCCACCGCCACCCCTCCTCTGCCGTCGCCTACCTTTGCTGGTGGGGGACCCCAATCCCCGCCAGCCGAGGAGGTCCTCTTCAGAAACAGAATGAAGCCTTCGCGGGAAGAAGAGGACCTCCTCGGCTGGCGGGGATTGGGGTTCCCCACCAGCAAAGGTAGCCCACGGTGACGGCGGGGGAGGGTTGGTGGCGGGAGGGGGGCCCAGGCCCCCTGGCCCCACGTAGGTACGCCACTGACTCCCATCTGGCAGAATTTTGGCCTCTACGCATGTCCGTGTTCACATATCTGCAAAGAGGCCTTTACAAAATAAATACAGCCATACTGGGTCAGACGAATGGTCCATCTGGCCCAGTGTCCTGTTTCCAGCAGTGGCCCATCCAGGTCACAAGTTCCTGGCAGAAACCCAATTAGTAGCAAAATTCTATGCTACCAGTCCCAGGGCAAGTGACCACTTTATTGAATTAACCCCTTAATGTTCTGGGTTTGCATCCATCTGAATGGTCATAAGTCCAGTAACACCCCCACAAAAGGCTGCACTGACTGGTGCCTTGCTCAGAAAGACAATTTGGTGGGGAGAATGACATTTTAGAAAACCAAAGCTGTCTGAATTGCTGAGAGCAAGGTAGCCTCAACCATTAAACAAATCTGGTGCTCACCTAGGATGGCAGCTTCTGGGGGGGGGAGGGGAAGCAAAAAGCAGCTGCAGTCAGAGGAAAGCAACAGACCCTGACGGCTGCATAAACTCAAAGAAGTCTCAGAGCGTACTTTTAACTTGTATGCATATTTACAGAATCATTTTAGGAGTGGTGATACCGAGGTGATTGTAACTGAGTTTCTTATCAACATCTTGGGGAAGGGAGGAGCCGAGGGACCTAAAACTTAACTGAGGGGTCACGAGGCTGAAGGTTGATCTAGGGCAGTGTTTCCCAAGTCGGTCCTGGAGTACCCTCTTGCAAGTTTTCAAGATATCCACAATGAATATGCATGAGATTGATTTGCATACACTGCCTCCGTTGTATGCAAATCTCTTTCATGCATATTCATTGTGGATATCTTGAAAACCTGACTGGCAACGGGTACTCCGGGACCGACTTGGGAAACACCGAGCTAGGGCACTGGCCCTGGTGATGGACTTGATATACTGCCTTTCTGGGGTTCAACAAAGTGGTTGACATCTTCTATGCAGGGTATTTTCTCTGTCCCTGTTGGGCTCAGAAGCTGTTTTTGTACCTGGGGAAATGGAGTAAAGTGACTTGGCCAGTGGTGGTGCGAGAAGTTCCCCAGGATCTCAGCCCACTGCAGTAACCATTAGGCTACCGCCCGAGAAGTCAAGTCAGTCACAAACAGAAGGAAATTACTCTACTAAAAAGGGGGGCACCAAAAAATGGAAAACGTAGAGTAACGAAAACTCCTCACAGCTGATGTTCAAACCAGAATTTATTCAGAGTTCTTCTAAAAACATGGACAACTCTGAATAAATTCTGGTTTGAAGTTTTCGTTACTCTACTTTTTCCATTTATAACCGCCCGTCATTAGAGTACTAGGCAGGCTTTTAAACTGTTCAGAATTATAGATCTGAAGGCGACGAAACAGTGTGACAAGGCGGTGGCCGTAGCTAGAAGGTTGCTAGGCTGTATAGAGAGAAGTGTGACCAGCAGAAGAAAGGAAGTGTTGATGCCCCTGTACAAGTCGCTGGTGAGGCCCCACCTGGAGTATTGTTTTCAGTTTTGGAGGCCGTATCTTGCTAAGGATGCAAAAAGAATTGAAGCGGTGCAAAGAAAAGCTACGAGAATGGTATGGGATTTGCGTTACAAGACGTTTGAGGAGAGACTTGCTGACCTGAAAATGTATACCCTGGAGGAAAGGAGAAACAGGGGTGGTATGATACAGATGGTCAAATATTTGAAAGGTATTAATCCGCACACAAACCTTTTCCGGAGATGGGAAGGCGGTAGAACTAGAGGACATGAAACAAGATTGAAGGGGGGCAGACTCAAGAAAAATGTCAGTAAGTATTTTTTCACGGAGAGAGTGGTGGATACTTGAAATGACCTCCTGCGGGAGGTGGTGAAGATGAAAACGGTAAACGGAATTCAAACATGCGTGGGATAAACATAAAGGAATCCTGTTCAGAAGGAATGGATCCTCAGAAGCTTAGCGGAGATTGGGTGGCAGAGCCGGTGGGGGGGGAGACGGGGCTAGTGCTGGGCAAGACTTCTACGGTCTGTGCCCTGAAAATGGCAGATGCAAATCAAGGTAAGGTATAAACAAAAAGTAGCACATATGAGTTTATCTTGTTGGGCAGACTGGATGGACCATGCAGGTCTTTTTCTGCCGTCATCTACTATGTTACTATGTTACTATGTAACTAACATTCATTATAATAAAAGTTAAAACAATACAAGAAATGCATCTTTCCACCCTGTTCTGATGTCCAGGTAATGACCTCTGGTTTTCCCCCTGACAGAGCCACACTTCCTCCACGCCGTGGAATTTGGTCACTACGTTTATTTCTTCCTGCGGGAGATCTCCATGGAATATACCACACTGGGGAGGGTAAGTATGGGGAGGTGGGGGTGCGGCTTTGCTGTCCGAATCCTTCCTGGCTTCACTTAACTTTTACATCAAAGTTTAGTAACCCTGGGAGTTAAAAGACTGTAAAACGCTGTAATGTCGTGAAACAGACTCTAACAGCAACAACAAAACAATGTAACATAACACCAAAATACCAAATAACCCAGGAGCTGTTCACCAAGGTACAGGAAGGGGGTGGGGGGGGGAGGGCAGGCCATGCTCTCACTGAGCGGTAGTTGCAGAAGTACCAGGCAATGGACTATAATAGTAATTTCAAAAAGAAAAACAGATGTCAGCACAGCCTGTTCTAAAGCAAGAAAACAATCCCTAAATCATTTTATAAAACGCTAGAAAACCATAGAAAGATTACGTCCCCGTATCAAACAGATGGATCAAAGTGTGATAAGTTTCCCACATTACGCAGTTCTATCTGCTAGCAATCGAAGGCCTCCCATGCTACCTTCTTACACTTGGTGTATGGCGGGCAGCAGCGTAGCCAGACACCCAATTCTGGGTGGGCCTGGGCCCAGGATGGGTGGGCAGAAGAACTCCGCCTTGTCCCACAAGTGATTTGGTCTCTCCCTCTCTCGCCTGCATGCCATTTGGTCTCTCAAACATCCTCCCTCCCTCGCATGCAGCAACTAATACACACTGCTCATGTTGGCCCCACAGCCTTCCCTCTGACGCAACTTCCTGTTTCTGCATAGGTGGGAATACATCAGAGGGAAGGCTGCGGGGCTGGTGCGAATAGTATGTATCAGTCGCTGCTCGCTGCAGGTGAAGATCTGCTATTTACAAGGTATGCAGGAGGGACAGTTGTTGGGAGTTTTTGGCTAGTGAGGCTTAGGGATTCCTGCCAGCCACATTATAGGTGTGCTGCTCCTGGGTGGGCCTGAGCCCAAAGTGGGTGGGCCTGGGCCCATCCAGACCCACCCTTGGCTACGCCACTGATGGCGGGGGTGCTTAACGTCAGTCCTTGGGGTCCGCAACCTAGTCAGATGTTCAGGATTTCCACACTGAATATCCATGAGACCTATTCGCATACAATGGATGTCATGCATATTTATTGGGGAAATCCTGAAAACCCGACTGGTTCGCAGCCCTCGAGGACTGGCATTGAGCACCCCTGGTGTTTGGGCTTTTGAATCCAGATGTTAGCCAACACTCTCAGTATGAGACGATGAGGATTACATCGCCACAGGCATAAGAACATAAGAGTAGCCCTACTGGGTCAGACCAGTGGTCCATCTAGCCCAGTATCCTGCTTCCAACAGTGGCTAATCCAGGTCACAAGTATCTGGCAGACTAAACACCATTTCTCCTGCAGCCTCTCCCGTTGCCCCTTCCTTTCGCCTCTACCGATTGCTCCTTTTTGACCTCTTGTTTTGTGGTTTTGGTAGGTGATTTTTTCCCGCGTTGCCCGGGTGTGTAAAAATGACATGGGCGGCTCCCCTCGGGTCCTGGAGAAATACTGGACCTCTTTCCTGAAGGCTCGTCTGAACTGTTCCATGCCAGGCGACTCCTTCTTTTACTTTGATGTCCTGCAAGCTGTCACCAACATTGTGCAGGTGAACAACCGGCCGGCTGTGATAGGAGTCTTCACCACTCAGGCAAACAGGTCAGTGGCTTCACACAAGAAAAGAGCTCTGTACTGCAAATGGAACTCAGTCTGCACAAAGGGAACTCTGTTTTTCATACAGCATGGTATGAGCTCTGGTCTCTCTCACTGCTGTGTGCAAAGGGAACTCTAGTTACTCTGGTATTTGGACTTTAACTACACTCACTGACCCCTGGAGGGAATGTTGACAGTTCCTTGGATCTCAGGGCATAGTTAATGGACCTTCATAGGCCACTGGGTGTTAGATATTCCCCCTCCTCAGTGGATCACTGGGCCTGGTTAACAATCCCACCATTGGTTGGTGGTTAATGTTCACTTTCTTGGATGGTTACATGTGGAACTGTGAGCCCCTCAGCCCTGGGCGATAACAGATTTATATCAAAGGAGCAGACGTCCCCTCCCCAGGCTTTAACTCCGTGATATACCAGTAAGAGGAGAAAGAAGTCGGGGTACGGGACGATAGGCTGGATGAGAGCCTTCAGCCCACACCTAACCAGGCACCACCAAATGAAACTTTTCTGGAGACAGGAAGGCGGTAGAACTAGAGGACATGAATTGAAGTTGAAAAGGGGGCAGACTCAGGAGTAATGTCAGGAAGTATTTTTTCACGGAGAGGGTGGTGGATATGTGGAATGCCCTCCAGCAGGAGGTGGTGGAGATGAAAACAGTAATGGAATTCAAACATGCGTGCGATAAACACAAAGGAATCCTGTTTAGAAGGAATGGTTCCGCGGAATCTTAGCGGAGATTAGGTCGCGACGCCAGTAATTGGGAAGCAAAACCGGTGCTGGGCAGACTTCTACGGTCTATGCCCTGATCGTGACTGAATAGATATGGATGGGCTGGACTGTAAATTTTAAGGGGTTTCGACGTTAGCTTCAGAACTTAATACAAGAAGGGTGCTGGGCAGACTTCTACAGTCTGTGCCCTGAGAATGGCAAGGACAAGTCAAACTCGGGTCTGTGCCCTGAGAATGGCAAGGACAAGTCAAACTCGGGTCTGTGCCCTGAGAATGTGCATTGACATGATGGCTTGTCCCTTTAGCTGCTTCTGAGACAGATTTTCATTCAGGCAACTTTAGCAAGGTAAATATATACTGAAAAGAGTAAATGGTTTGGAATTATCCTTCCTATACAGCTCTTCTGGCTATCGTTAAGTAAAGTAAATAACAAAAAATGGGTGTGGAGGAGTGGCCTAGTGGTTAGGGTGGGGGACCTTGGTCCTGAGGAACTGAGTTTGATTCCCACTTCAGGCACGTACAGAATTCCCACGTACAGAAGCAGAAGCCTGCGCGGCCACATTGGTGATCTGCAAGGGCCGACTTCTACATGGAATGTTGCTAGTGGAATAGCAACATTCCATGTAGAATCTCAGATAGTAGCAACAGTGGAGGAGTGGCCTAGTGGTGGAGGAGTGGCCTAGTGGTTAGGGTGGTGGACTTTGGTCCTGGGGAACTGAGGAACTGAGTTGGATTCCCACTTCAGGCACAGGCAGCTCCTTGTGACTCTGGGCAAGTCACTTAACCCTCCATTGCCCCATGTAAGCCGCATTGAGCCCCCCATGAGTGGGAAAGCGTGGGGTACAAATGTAACAAACAAACAAAAAACCACGAAAAGCAACAAAAACAAAGCAATATGAAACTCAAATATACTTGTAATGTAAAAAGAGGGAAGGAAAAGCCTCAAAGTATCTCAAACCCCAAGGTATACCGATCTGTGTAGATCTCTATATGGATCTGAACTTCATCATAGTCAAAAACCTTCCCAGAACTACAGTGACTCATAAAAGAGTTCAGATCTGTTGATTTTGGAATGTCTTTTCTACAAGTATGTAGGGTATATCTGTGCATGAATCCTAAAATTGCGGGGTGGTCTATAAGCTAAATATATACTTTGACTCCTACTGATTTGGCTGTTGGGAGACCACAGTCACTACCACCAGTTGCATTTTCTACATTGCTTACAAATGGTCAAGGCCATCAAGTTGGAATCTTCATAGGCAGAAGTCAGACCATACTCTGTTGAATGGTTTTCAACAAGACGTTACAGAAAACGTTAGAAGAAATGCTTATTTATGAAAGATTAAAATGCTGTTGAATATTGGTGATCCGATATTGAATATTGGTGATCCGATGACTCTGTAGGAATCTACTTTACTTTGTGAAGTATGTATTTTGAAGGTAGATTTGTGTGCGTTGGTGGTGGATATGTGGAATGTCCTCCCGTGGGAGGTGGTGGAGATGAAAATGGTAATGGAATTCAAACACAGTGGGAATCCTGTTTCGAAGGAATGGAACCACGGAATCTTAGCTGAGATTAGGTGGCGACACTGGTAACTGGAAAGCAAAACCGGTGCTGGGCTGACTTCTACGGTCTATGTCCTGATCGTGACTGAATAGATATTGATGGGTTGGAGTGTAAATTTTAAGGGGTTTCGACGTTAGTTTCAGAACTTAGTACAAGAAGAGTGCTGGGCAGATTTCTATGGTCTGTGCCCTGAGAAAGGCAAGGACAAATCAAACTCGGGTATACATATAAAGTATCACATACCATGTAAAATGAGTTTATCTTGTTGGGCAGACTGGATGGACCGTACAGGTCTTTATCTGCCGTCATTTACTATGTTACAATATTACAGGATCCTTCCTTCTTACAAAACTAATCCAGACTTCTGGTTTTATGAAAACCATCCAAATGTTTATATAATTTGTCTTTCACTCCTCTGGTTGATTTCCAAGGATTGTATAAAAATATCATCACACACCACTGTGAAGATCCCAGGAAAATCCTATGCGTTTAGGTTGCCATTAATAAATTAGGAAGCTAAACAAAACCCGGAAGCAGCGAGCTCAGCGGAGCTGTAAAATGGAAATTGAATTTACCGAGAAAGTTCAGCCAGAGATTTAAAGTCCTGCTCGGCAGCAGAAGACAAAACCTAATAAAGAGAGAACCATAAAATAGGAGCCATAAAATGTTGATATATATATATATATATTTATAGAGATATTAATAAAAAAAGAAACCCTTGGTATTTAGAGGTGTTTTATACCATGGGTTCCCATGTGATGGAGGGAGGAAGGAAGAGAGGGATGTGGATAAAAAGAATGAAGGGAAGATGGAAGGAGGGGGGGGGGGTGTATAGGAACAGGGGGGAGAAGGGAAGGAGACAAATTCTGAGCTTTCATGTCTATAAGAGAAAATTAATCCCTTCCCTTATAATTCTCAGCATCACAGGCTCAGGAGTTTGTGTCTTCTACATGGACGACATTGAGAAGGTTTTTAACGGCAGGTTCAAGGAACAGAAAACCACAGAGTCTGCCTGGACCCCGATTCCAGAGGACAAGGTGCCCAAACCCAGGTAAGGCGAGTCTCCCAGAGTGCACCAATACATTTCCTTCTGGTTCAGTTCCACCTCAAAGGTTTTTGTGCCTCCCGATGGCTGACTGAAAACCTCAATGAATGAGACTCAAGTGGTCCAGAAATCTTTCCCCTTTACTATACAAGGCTACGTATCCGGAGCTGAAACTTAGAAAACCAATCAGGACAGGATTGGAAGTATCTGCGTATTGGACTCCAGACTGGGTGTCTACCCTCAGAAGCTTACAAGCTAGATGATTGCAATTGTTGAAATGGTTTTTGAGACAGATAGCCTGCTTTTCCTGCATCAGGAGAGTGTGGTGGTATGCAGAAGAGGGACAAGCGGTAAAAGGGGGCACATGCCGACACCAGTGTAGGCCCCCTTTTAAGTACATAAGTACATAAGCATTGCCATACTGGGAAAGACCAAAGGTCCATCGAGCCCAGCATCCTGTTTCCAACAGTGGCCAATCCAGGTCACAAATACCCGGCAAGATCCCAAAAATGTACTAAACATTTTATACTGCTTATCCCAGAAATAGTGGATTTTCCCCAAGTCCATTTAATAACGGTCTATGGAGTTTTCCTTTAGGAAGCCGTCCAAACCTTTTATAAACTCCGCTAAGCTAACTGCCTTTACCACATTTGCCGCAGCTTGGTAAAAGGGGCCCTCGATTCCTCATTTCTGTTTTGTATCTTCTCAAAGATGGTATTAATATTTTTTTTGTAACCTTTGCATCAATTAAGGGGAAGAAAAGATTTATCAGTTTTTAACAAAACCTTAGCTGTTCGTGCAGCGTCTTTATGGAGAGATGTAGTTGGGAAATTTTCTGTTTACCAATCATACCTCTCCTTCAGGAAAAATAGAAAGTTTTTATTTGTTATCTGTGACTAATCTGACATCCCAGGAGTATGTTCTGGTTCTCTTGACATTTGTAACCCGCTTTACAGTTGTAGGAATTAGCGGGATATAATCCCAAGTGTAATGTAATGTAATATAATATGATGTCAGCATAATACCAATTTAAAAAACCCTAATAAGCAGTGCAATAGAACCTTTTAAGTATTATAGATTTGTTGCTGCTGCTTTTTCTACAGCACAGCTTACCATGTGCTGAGGGGCCAGAGCAGATACGAAGATGGGGATGAGAGTATCCAAGATTCACTCAGCCTGCGGCTGTGTTCAGCTTACAAGCCACTCACCGCCATGGGCTGAATATTACCCCGTTATTGATGTTATTAATCATTTATAACTGGATGAAACCGAGGCACAGAGAGAGGAAGCTAAATTTGAATCCACACGTCTCAGGAGCTGTCCTGACTTCCGTGTCACGTGAAAGAGGTGGTGTGACAGGGCTGCTGGGGAGGGACAGAGCCAAAGGTTGTCTTCTTTACAAGGCCCAAGATGGGCTGTGGGGGTTAATCTAGGCCTGACCCGGGATATCCCTCAGTGCATGGAGCTGTTCTACCCTTTGCTGTGTGGATGGAGCGCTGTCATTCTTACGGACAGACTGCTGCTGACATACAGACAGAGGTTTTTGATTCGATGCCCTCTCTTCCAGGCCAGGCAGCTGTGCGGGATCTGGGAAGGCAGCTGCCTACAAAACGTCCAGCGAGTTCCCCGATGAGATGCTGACGTTCATCAAATCCTTCCCGCTGTTGGATGAAGCTGTGCCATCCATCATGGAAAAGCCGTGGTTTACCAGGGCCAACAGCAGGTGAGGAGCAGAAAGAAACCGGAGCTGTGTACCCTGACCGCACAGAGCTCTTCCAGGCCTCCCGAGTCCAGGGGTACTGGAATTCCTATTTGCCTTCCGATGGCATCCCTCAGGAGGAGACAAGAAAGGATGCCCTCATCCACAGGGCCGTGTGAATGAACATGGACTGTCTCTCTCGAGAGACAGTCCACATTCGTTGTTTCCTCTGCTTGGCTGTGGCACAGTGAGGACACTAGAGTAGGTGTCACACAGGGTGTGATTCCAGCTTGGGACAGTCTTGCCCCCATCCCTCTGGCAAAGCAAAGGATTAAACGTGCTTGAGAGAGGACTGAGCAACAAAAGACCCTCCAGAACTGGAACGATGGTACAGTCTTTATTGAAAGAGTCCAGCACGATTCACCCAAGACTACGGGACGGTCTTTCATATCTTAATACGAAGCATTTGGCACAATCAGTTTGGGACTGTAAGAATTATAAGAGATATTCATCTCGACCCCTGAGGCAGACGCTGGTGAGCACTGAAACACGTTCCAGTTCTGGAGGCCTTTTGTGCTTTGTCTTTGATGCTATAGTTTGTGTACTTTTCGACCCTCTCTTTTTAGCTGTTTGAAAGAGAACTGAGCCACTGTGCCGAGTCCTATGCTCAGTTCTTCATGACCTCTTTCCCTGTCTTGCGCCTCCTCTTTCACTCTCCCCTTCTCTACCTCCATTCCTCCCTCTCGCCATGTTTCTTTCGCTGTGTTTTTGGTCCCCCTCTCTGTCTCCACCAATAGCTGAGAGTTCGCTCTCCTCGCCTGATACACTTCAGTGTCCTGATGTTGAAATGGAAGCAGAGCTGGGTCGATGGGTAATGGTGGAGATTTCCCATCCTCCCCTGACGCTAATGCGCACCATCTGCTGTGCTTCTTCCTAGGTACAAGTTGACGCAGCTAGCTGCAGACACAGCCGCCGGCCCCTACGGTAACTACACCATCTTATTCCTGGGCTCCGAAGATGGGAAAGTGCTGAAAGTTCTTGCCAAGACTGATGAGAACTCCACCATGGAGACCTTGCTCCTGGAAGAGATCAACGTTTACAACCCTATCAAGTAAGACTAACAGCAGTGTCTGCATTCATTGAGCACCATCATCCCCCCGTAAACACAGAGCAGCACCACCACCATCCTAACACACACAGAGAACCACCCCGTCCCCTCACAAATAGAACACTGCACACACAGAGCTCCATCCCTCCTGCGCACACCGAGCACCACCATCACCACGATATCCCGATCCACCATATCTGTACTAAATCAATAGTACTAGAAGGTCTCGTGCCTTTCTCTAACATGGATCATCATACTGAGGGATGACCCATGGTGTAGCTTTGTGGTCACTGATCTTACTGATACCAGGGATTGTGCAAATGTGAGTCAGGATAAACATCCCTCAGCTTCTCAACTAGCAGATCATTTTGGCTCAAAGATTCTTTCTATTAGAAATGAGTTTGACAATAGGGTTGGGATTCCTTGATAAGTACTTCCCTATCAGTCCCAGTAGACAGAATTTGATCACATTTTGCTGCATTACAATGGTCTAGTGTTAATTCTCTTTCTAAGAAATATGTAACTTCATTTTGTGTTTTTAGATGCTTGTCCCCCTTGTGTGTTAAAAACAAGCACTTTGCAATTTAAAACTGAATTTTTCTGACTGCAGTCATTATTGTCTAGGGGGATTTTTCCAGCGGAGCTGGGGGAAGTTATTACCCCAGTTGTGAAGGACTGTAAAGAAGCCACTGACTTAGCACCCAGTTTACTAAGGTGCGCTAGCATTTTGAGGGGCCCTTTTCCTAAGCCGCGTAAGCGTCTATGCACACTGAACACATGCCAAAATGGAGTTACCACACAGCTACCGCGTGGATCTTGTGGTAATTCCATTTTTATTTGGGACCCGCGCCATGTCATTTGATGCGTGTAGGTCATTACCACCCGGTTACCGCGAGAATCTTTACCGCTAGGTCAATGGCTGGTGCTAAGGTCTCAGACCCAAAATGGATGTGTGGCAATTTTGATTTTGCCGCACGTCCATTTTTGGCAAAAATTTTAAAAAGGCCTTTTTTACAGGCGCGTTGAAAAATGGATCGGCGCGCGCCCAAAACCTGCGCCTAAACTACCGTAAGCCATTTTTCAGCACACCTTAGTGTGCATGAATGCTAGAGACACCTGTAGGAATGATAGAGACACCTGTAGGAATATAGGGGTGTCTCTAGCGTTACTGCGCTAAAACTGCTAGCACGCCTACAGCGCAGCTTAGTAAACAGGGACCTTAGTTAGTAGTTGTTGGCCAGTGGCTTCCTTCCCATTTTTTTGTCAAGTTGATGGAGGGATTGGCGGCTATGCAATTGTCGGACTATTTGGCTAAGTCCAGTATTTTGCATTCCTCACTGTCTGGTTTCAGCGAATGTAGGGAAATACTGAAAAGTAATGGTGATAATGGGGAGCCTTGAGGGACCCCACGTGGATGAATCATCTTTTCTGAAAAATGATTTCCCATTTTAAAAGAGCGCTGCTTCAAAAATCCCTAAAACCAATTTAGAACCGGTCCTGTGATTTTATTTATTTGTAGCATTTATACCCCACTCTTTCCCGCTCGATAGCAGGTTCAGTGCGGCTTACAATGTTTGGTAGCAAAGTATCACAGAGATAGCGCAATTGTGTGGAGCAGGACAATAGGAAGGGATGTGGTGGAAGGGATTAAGGTATTGGTGGAGAGGAGTGGTTCGCGAATTACGTTGGGTCATTTGGATAGGCTTGTTTGAAGAGGTAAGTTTTCAGCAACTTTCGGAAAGGTAGGTGTTCAGTGGTTGTTCGGATGTATCTTGGTATGGCGTTCCAGAGTTGGCTGCCTTTAACATATATTTTCTATAATTTGTAATAAAATAGCCAAGAGGGCACAAATTGATCTGCTCAGATCCAAGTGAAAGAAAAGCAAAACAGGTAAAATGAATTTAAAAAGGAAGTGTTTATTAAAACGGTTACCCAACGTGGCCACGTTTCGCCCTCAGGCTGCATCAGGGGTAAAAACTAATAGGGGATTGATACAAAGTATCCCACTAAAAGTTATTTTTGTAGCACTGTGTACACTTCTCAAAATAGCTGCTGGCTAACTATTTTGAATTTCATGCTTTCTGCTTTAGATTAGAGGTATTTTAGTCGCGTGATTAAAACATACCTGTTGGGGGTCACGTGACGCTATGCAGAGGAGCGGACGCTAGCTGTTTCGCTCCTGCTCCCTCATAGCCGAATCAGCATTGAATATCCCGGAAAGTGACTGCAGCTACCAACTTTAAATACTGAGTTTTTCCGTGATGGCTGCTAAGAACTTACACAAAGACAAGGAGAAAAGCAGACTGACGGATGACAAGATGGCGGCTCCGGCGAGCCCAGCGGCCTCACAAGTGGGATCCGCATGGGCCGCTGAGATAGTAGAAGAGGTCACAACCGCCATGGAAACATTATTATGAAGAGCTTCCAGCTTAGCTGTTACTGAGCCCAGTTTTCTCTCCAATATAGTTAACACAAATTGGAGAGGATATGGCGACTTTCCAGCGTAGGACTGGCGAACTGGAAGACCGCATGGTGAAAGTCGAGGAGGTTCAAACGAAATTACAAAAATTGGTGGACTCCTACGCTGATAAACTCGAGGATCTGGAAAACAGATCCAGAAGAAATAATTTAAGGCTGGTGGGTATACCAGAAAACCAAGGGGACAATGATCTGAAAAAATACCTGGAGGCGTGGCTGAATAAGGAGTTGGAATTACCGACGGAACTGGGTCCCTTGAGAATTGAACGGGCCCATCGGTTGGGCATAAAGCAAGCGAATTCACCAAGACCCTCAATTTTGCACATAAAACAGCGATTTTACAGGCAGTGCGCTCCGGGAAAGAACTGTTTTGTAAAACATACCTGTTTAGGAAATTTGTGATAAATTCTGTAGATTAATGATTATCGGTCGTTTATTACCTTGTCATTGACTTTATTGTAAATTTTAAAGGGAATATTATTTTTTGTCATAATGTAAAGTTGTTAATCTTTGGTCATTTCTAGACTTATCTTTTGTAATTCTCAGAGAACCGAAAGGTATTTTGTAATGTTATGCTATGTTCAAAGTCATTATTTAAAGCAAAGCCCATGATGGACAGAGCACTCACTGGCATCAATGTTCCCCTTGCAGGAACATCATCTATTTTCAGGGTTCCTGTGATATGTTTAAAGAGAGGCAGAGGCCTTTGAATATACTCTGCAGCTTTGCTCGTTTCTTTTCTAACCACTAACCTCTGTAATCACAGGTGCAGCCTGAAGAGTGAAGACCGGAAGGTTCTGGGGCTGGAGCTGGATAAAGCCCGCCATGCCCTCTTTATAGCTTTTTCCAGTTGCATGATCCACATACCCCTCAGCCGCTGTGACACGTATGGAAGCTGTAAACGGTAAGTGTGGGGAGGTGGGGCATGAAGTAGGGAGAGGTGAAGTCTTGTGCAAAACTGCTAGCTCTCTTCTGTCAAAGATACAGAATGATAAATGACGTTGAGGAGTGTATTTCCTTTCTACTCACCCTCCCCCCCATCCAACCAGTTCAAAAAAAGTGAGACTCTAAAGACCTTCAAATGCAAAAAAAATCCATAGTGCCTACTCCCCAACCCTGATGATAGTATCATTCCTCATCCCTTCAAGGGCTCCAGGAGAGCCTTAACCCAAGGCCAGAGGAAAGATGAAAGTTTGCATTAAAGATAAGACATGTACATAAGTACATAAGTAATGCCACACTGGGAAAAGACCAAGGGTTCATCGAGCACAGCATCCTGTCCACGACAGCGGCCAATCCAGGCCAAGGGCACCTGGCAAGCTTCCCAAACATACAAACATTCTATACATGTTATTCCTGGAATTGTGGATTTTTCCTGAAAGCTTATGTACAACCTCCCCCCCCCCCCCATGTAATTCCAACAGTGGTCTGATAAATGGTATGACCGCCCACAAAGAGGCCAGATACACAGAGTAGAAGTAGACGGGAGAGAGAAACCGATGCCACCCTGGCCCGCATTCTCCACAGCTGTGGGGTAGCATCGGGCAGTAGGTGCCTGGCACAGCTGAACTTTGCCTGAACTTGTACTCCACACTGCAACTGCTCTCACGGTTTTCCCTGTTTCTTGCAGGAATTGTTTCGCCTCTCGGGACCCGTACTGTGTCTGGTTGAAATCGGGGGTGTGCACACACTACAGCGCTGACCTTGGGTAAGCTGAGCTCTCCTGAAGATCTGTTGAGGCATTCTGGAGTGCTGGGGTTGGGATGAGTTTTAGGGTGCTCATGTGGTCTAACGCACAGAGTGCAGAAGTGTTTGGGGTTGAAACAAGGATATTACACAACCCAAGCAATTCTTCTGCCTTGGACCCTCCTCCCCCCCTCCAATTTACTTGGCCACCCCTCTGAGACTGTGATAATTAACAGTTACAATCACCCCGATACCAGTCAATTTTGTAAAAATGAATAATTAGACATCATTGAGGCAACATTCAGGTGAACAGCCACCACAAAACCTTAAACGGATAACGAGATGGGAATTTTCAGCAGAGCAATGATGTGTTCAGCTGCAAACCCTGAAAATACCAGCATAACGTTAAACAGTATCAGTAAATGGATTGGCACAATATCCACTGCTGGATGTTTCCACATAATGGTTGGGTGGCCGGGTTCTTCTAAATTGAGACCCACTGAGAACATTGTGGGTTGTGTGGGATATAAATGTATTACAGAAATAAGATAAAATAAATGAAGAGGATTAACTCAGGGGTGTTCTAGGGAAATATTTCTATGTGGAAACGATGGTGCATATGTGGAAGAGCCCCACGGTGCAGGTGGTGGAGGCAAGGGGCCGTACCTGAATTCAAGACAGCCTGGGACACGCACGGAGGATCTCTGAGGGAGAGGAACTGTAGCCAGGTTGAAGGTGAGGGAGCAGCAGAGAGTGGACTGATGACAGCGCCGGTGCATGTTTTAAATGCAACAGATCACGTAAAAAATAGGCGCCATTGCTGTCAGGTCCATTTGGGGGAGCGGCCGCTCCCCTGGTGCCCCCCCTCCCCTTCTAGCTACACCACTGTGGGCAGACTGGATAGACCTCATTACCATTCATTTTAATATGCTGAATGCCAGTGTCCTACAGGTGGATACACGCAGCGTTATCTTCTGCGTGAAACGTTTCTTTGCGTCATGCCATCACAAAATTGTGTACACAGATATTTTGCTAAGCACGTGCCTCCGCCCCTGAGTGGAGAGCTGGTAGTTGGAATAAACGTCCTGAAGGTGTGGAGACTTCAGGGTCTGCCAGCTGATAGACTGTGGCAGATTTAATAAAATGGCATTTCTAGTGACTAATAGACCTTCCAACCTGCCAATTCAATCATCGAGACTGGACTTGCAGTGCTGAAAGGTGAACAGCCCTCATCCTGACATTAATGAACTTGGTGCTGGTGGAGTTTAATGGCTGCAGGGAAGAGGGGTTTGAGGCCACTTCACAGCTGTGTGTGTGAGGAAGGGGGCAGAGAGTGAGAGAATCTGAGTGTGCTTATGGGTCACAAGAAATCATAGCTCTTTGACTGGACTGTTCTGTGCAGGGCAGCTTTTATAAACAGTAAATAATAACCAGATATTTTTCACGCTTTCACAGTACCGGATTTGAGCAAGATACTGAACAGTTGAAGCATCTGGGGAATTGCCAAGGTGAGTAAAATATGATATACACATATACGAACGATCCTGTCTGTGAATGCACATAACTATATCCCATGTAGAACTCATCTCGTACCAGCTTGGCAAATATTTGTAATCAGCCAGCAGCGTACACGCAACCAACACCTGGGACTGATTAGTGCGTAAATGGGCAGAATGAAATGCTGCTGTGTGTGGCTTGCATATTCTAAATCACACCTTCTTTCTCGTAGTGTGCTGAGCATTTGTGTAAAAGGCTGCATTTTCTTGATGTGCTCAGCTTACCTGGAAGATACTTCTCTGCCATAGGGGGCATGTGAAGAAGGGACTGGTGCACAGTGAAGTTACGATTATGGTGTGGAGCCATGGACAGCATATATAGAAACTGAGAACCCCTCCCGCTTCTCTAGAAAATTCTGGAAGAAATTTTGACTAAATAGAAAGTAAATCCAAAGGTTTAGGGAGAAAACTGGAGAAAGGGAGAGGGAAAAAAAAATCTAAAGTGCCTTGGAACCTCTAAGATATAAAGGAGGACAACCATTAGAATGAAACTAAGAGGAATTAATCCAGAATGGGTCAATTTTAGCAGACAATAGAAACGGTACCAGTACTCAAAGGCCAGGCCACCCTTCTTCAGGAATGGGGTGATCACTGAGAGACCCACCCCATAATAGCCAGGCCCCCTGCAACCAGTCACAGAATCTATGACTAGGCGGAATTGGTGTGTACAGCCTGAGCTTTTATTAAAACTCGGGGAACATGGGTCAATTTTAGCAGACAATGGAAAAGGTGCTGGTACTCAAATGCCAGGCCACCCTTCAGGGGTGGGGTGATCACTGAGAGACCCAGGTCCCCTGCAACCAGTCACAGAATCTATGACAAGGCAGAATTGGTGTGTAGAGCCTGAGCTCTTTCATTAGAGGTCCATGGGTCAATTTTAGCAGACAATGGAAAAGGTGCTGGTACTCAAATGCCAGACCACCCTTCAGGGGTGGGGTGATCACTGAGGGACCCACCCCACAATAGCCAGGCCCCCTGCAACCAGTCACAGAATCTATGACAAGGCAGAATTGGTGTGTAGAGCCTGAGCTCTTTCATTAAGACTTGGGGTCCGTGGGTCAATTTTAGCAGACAATGGAAAAGGTGCTGGTACTCAAATGCCAGATCACCCTTCAGGGGTGGGGTGATCACTGAGAGACCCAGGTCCCCTGCAACCAGTCACAGAATCTATGACAAGGCAGAATTGGTGTGTAGAGCCTGAGCTCTTTCATTAGAGGTCCATAGGTCAATTTTAGCAGACAATGGAAAAGGTGCTGGTACTCAAATGCCAGATCACCCTTCAGGGGTGGGGTGATTACTGGGGGACCCTCCCCACAATAGCCAGGCCCCCTGCAGCCAGTCACAGAATCTATGACAAGGTAGAATTGGTGTGTAGAGCCTGAGCTCTCTGATTAAAATTTGGGGATCATGGGTCAATTTTAGCAGACAATAGAAATGGTACCAGTACTCAAAGGCCAGGCCACCCTTCTTCAGGAATGGGGTGATCACTGAGAGACCCACCCCATAATAGCCAGGCCCCCTGCAACCAGTCACAGAATCTATGACTAGGCGGAATTGGTGTGTAGAGCCTGAGCTTTTATTAAAACTCGGGGAACATGGGTCAATTTTAGCAGACAATGGAAAAGGTGCTGGTACTCAAATGCCAGGCCACCCTTCAGGGGTGGGGTGATCACTGAGAGACCCACCCCACAATAGCCACATAATCTATGACAAGGCAGACTTGGTATGTAGAGCCTGAGCTCTTTCATTAAGACTTGGGGTCCGTGGGTCAATTTTAGCAGACAATGGAAAAGGTGCTGGTACTCAAATGCCAGATCACCCTTCAGGGGTGGGGTGATCACTGAGAGACCCAGGTCCCCTGCAACCAGTCACAGAATCTATGACAAGGCAGAATTGGTGTGTAGAGCCTGAGCTCTTTCATTAGAGGTCCATAGGTCAATTTTAGCAGACAATGGAAAAGGTGCTGGTACTCAAATGCCAGATCACCCTTCAGGGGTGGGGTGATTACTGGGGGACCCTCCCCACAATAGCCAGGCCCCCTGCAGCCAGTCACAGAATCTATGACAAGGTAGAATTGGTGTGTAGAGCCTGAGCTCTCTGATTAAAATTTGGGGATCATGGGTCAATTTTAGCAGACAATAGAAATGGTACCAGTACTCAAAGGCCAGGCCACCCTTCTTCAGGAATGGGGTGATCACTGAGAGACCCACCCCATAATAGCCAGGCCCCCTGCAACCAGTCACAGAATCTATGACTAGGCGGAATTGGTGTGTAGAGCCTGAGCTTTTATTAAAACTCAGGGAACATGGGTCAATTTTAGCAGACAATGGAAAAGGTGCTGGTACTCAAATGCCAGGCCACCCTTCAGGGGTGGGGTGATCACTGAGAGACCCACCCCACAATAGCCACATAATCTATGACAAGGCAGACTTGGTATGTAGAGCCTGAGCTCTTTCATTAAGACTTGGGGTCCGTGGGTCAATTTTAGCAGACAATGGAAAAGGTGCCGGTACTCGGTACCCCCAAGTACCCCCTCAAAAAAAGCCCTGCTTATAGATGAACAATTCTCTGTCCATTTTCGCTTTTTGATCGATTTCTTTTGTGTGTTTCCACAGACATTGTGACTGCTACAGGAAATCACAACAGTGCGGGAGACTCAGCTTATGGTCAGTTAAACCTTTGATTTTTCTTCTCACGTCCCACCTCTTTCCACTCCTTCTTCCTCTTTCCTTCCTGGTTTTTCCCTAATCCCTATTTCCTCTTCCCCAGGCTCCAAGGTTTACCTTTGCTGCTATAAAAAGGGCTTAAATGCTGCAGGTGGTAAACATTTCTGGATGAGTAAATAGTCCTGATGCATTGGAACCTTCTGCTTAAGTAGAGCTAAGAACTTGATTGTGCTGTTGTGATGACTGTTAATGAAATAATTTATTCTGTGTACGTAAGAGGGCTCATCCATTAGCGAAAACACAGCCATCCGTTTCATGTCCTCAGCATCTGTCTCCTTTCCTGTTCAACAGGTTATTTTCAAAGAGTATTAAAATTTTAAAGAGCGAGTCATCATTTCTAAGAGCCGAGGTCTGTTCCTGTTTTTCAGTTCTCTCTTAATGAGTGGCCCAAGCGGAACTCTTGTCGCTCTCAAGTTGAGTCACTCGGAGTGCAAACATGGATTTGGTCAATCTCCAATAATGATAACGGCCACAGCAGTAACAAAATTCAAACTAAGGTCTTACATATTGCATTTCGACTGCAAGCAAGTGACTGAGAGACCCCTACCTTCCCTGCTAGCTCCTTTTTACCCAGGACAAGTTGATCCAGTCCTGCTTTTACACCCACTGCATGCATGGACTTGTAGTCCCTGCCTTGGAGCAGCCCATTTTGATCTAGTGAGGCCACTTGGCAAGCCTACATTGTGGACTGGAAAGGGGGGGGGCAATTCTACAATGGGGTGCTTCCATTTAGGCACCTGAGGATGCAAGGTGGGAGTCTATTCTGTAACGATATCTGGGCCCCCCAATTCTGCTATACAATGCTAGTGTAACAGCAGGTCAGTGCAGCCATAGACTGACATTATTGTACTGGGAGTCCTCCAGCTCCATCGCTGCCAGTGGGGGGCAGTGCTTCACTATTGTGTTTCCAATCACTAGGGACAGGCAGGTTCCCTGGAGTCCTGAAGAGCTTGCCTGTCCTTCACTACTGAAACAGCACCCCCTACTGGGTGGAGTGTAGGTGGAGGACTCCTGCTCAGCTTAGGGAGAGAACAGTGCATAAATATGGCAGAGAGGCACATAAGCGGGAGCCCTGCCCCTGTGTACGCCCCCTTTGTATTTACATGCTGTGGAAGTTACACATGGCTGCGTTTTCGTGAGTAAGCGTACCCTTACACATGTGAAGCTAATATTCTGTACACAAGAGAAGTGTAAATGTGGCTTCCCAGTTATAGAATTGCCTTCACCCGTCTGATAAGCGGGAAGAAGGAGCAGGGTAAGCTGGCTCTTTCCAAACAACAAGGAAGACCTATGGACGATTCCAGATCTTTATTGAGAAATACCAAATGATTCGACACAGCTGCTGTGTTTCGGTGCCAAAGCATCTGCCTCAGGAGTCTTATGGGTTGATAGGATAATGTTTTTATTCTTCACTCGGACCACTTTGGCGGACCCTAGAAGTATATCGTGCGACTTTAGACTTTCAACATTAGCTTTGTTTATCGCAATAACCAGAAACAAGAAAACATCCCCTGTTGTTTGCAAAGAGTCAGCTTACCCTGCTCCTTCTTCCCGCTTGACTGACTCTCATTGGGATTGCGTGCACCTCCACCTTCTGTGGGTGCCCTTCTCCTTCCACCTGTCTCATCCCATGACAGAGCTTGTGTTCTGTGAACTGCGTTTGATTGGATACGCCTGAAGGTCAAGGGTGGAGGAGGAGGAGAAAGGAGACATAACCCCTCCCCCTCCCAATATTCTACCAGCAGCAGTGAGTATTTTACTGTCTGCTGCCTGCCCTGCCTGTCATTGAATATCTGTGGGGAGGGGGTTTAGCCAGCTAACACATAACTGGTTAAGTCAATATTCAGCCCTTGATTGCATAATCCCAACCGCTTAAAGATAGGACCCAATTTAAACGGTTTCCTTATGTGGTGAGGGGCTGAATATCAGCATTTAACTGGACTCCGCCCCTGGAATGCGCACGAGTTAACCACTTTTGAATTCAACACTAACAGGTCATTTTTTATGAAAGACAATCAGTTAAGTGCTGCTAAAAATGGCCAGATGACCGCAAAGAAGCGATTTAACCGGTCGTCAGCCATTTCCAGCCAGTTAAATCATTTTGAATGTCAGCCGGAACTTGTGCCATGATTAATGCTAATTTGGGCTTTTCCATTTAACGAACAGCGTTTCAATCTTCACATTATCAAAAAGAGTCAAAATGCCTGCACACTTGCAATACAGAACATCTTTGTAACTGAGGGTATTTCATCATGATAGAAAATGTAACTCTTGAATGGGTTGAGAGGATCAGAGGCCTATTTCAGTGGGAGATTTATTTAGAGATCCAGAATCTCAGGAAAGAAGTAGCCGAAAGAGCACATAGCCAGATTTCGGGTGCTTGACCCTGACCTTTCGTAGCTTGTGACAAGCTACGCTCCGTTCCTTCCAGCCCCCTCTCGTCCTTGTCTAAGAGAAAGCGAAAGGATGAGGGGCCTCGTCGCTTATTCATTAGAAATTCATTGTCATTCTCACTTCAAACCTCATTTATACAGTTTTCTTTAAATTGTACAATTATCAGGCTAGAGTGGTTTCCAGTCATTTTCAGACTGTTGCGGTAACTCCTAGAGATCGGATGGACTGTTGAAGCCTTAGGCTTTACCGAGAAATTGTTGGTTCTTTGTAGGTCAGTCTCTCCTAATGGCACCAGGAGATTTATTGAGCGTCAACTGCCTTTGACTGGAACTTGGGTTGCACTTTTTTAAAATCATTTTTAATATATTTCTTTTTATTTTTCATCAGTTTTGTTATTATTATTTTCATTTTGTTACTGACTTTCCCTTCTCGTCCTCGCCTCCTCGTGATCATTGTCCCTAGTCTGGCTCAGGGATTACTGCAGTAGTTCCCAAACCTGGTCCTGGAGGCACCCCAGCCAGTCAGGTTTTCAGTATATCCATAATGAATATTCATTAGATAGATTTGAATGCAATGGAAGCAGTGCATGCAAATCTCTCTCATGAATATTCATTGTGCCTCCAGGACCAGGTTTGGGAACCACTGGATTACTCTGATGTGTGGCTACCATATCTCCAGGATTACCTTGAAGTCTGAATGGACTTAGTGAACGGACCAGGGAAGTAGATCCCTGTGGTTATCAGCTTCCCAGTCATTTTCTGTGTTCACAGAGACCATAAACAAGCCAGTGAATGCAGTGTCAAAATTTAAGAAAGAGGTAGGTAGCATGAGACAATGATCAGCTACAGGAAACTCAATTTTTTTGAGCTAAAACATGATAGGGCTAGATGGGGCAAAGCTGCGCTTTCTCTGCCAAAGGACTTCCATCACACTGTGAAAGCTTTCAGGAACAGATTCAGTCAGGGATGATGAACTTAATGAGATGACAGCAAACGATAAAGTAAGAGGGGGAGCTAGGTCAGGAATCAATGGCTTTCTGATGACACCCAGATACAGAAGGGGTACGGGGTGTGGTCAGGTTCTTGATGAGACCTAACTAGAGAAGGGGTAAGACAGGGATGATAGGTCCCTGATGAGACCCAGTTAGAGAAAGTCCCTGATCAGACCCAGTTAGAGAAGGGGTAAACAGCATGGACAGGGACAATCGGTCCCTGATGAGACCCAGATAGAGAAGGAGTACAGGGTGTGGTCAGGTCCCTGACGAGACCCATATAGAGAAGGAATACGGGGTGTGGTCAGGTCCCTGATGAGACCCAGTTAGAGAAGGGGTACGGGGTGTGGTCAGGTCCCTGATGAGACCTAACTAGAGAAGGGGTAAGACAGGGATGATAGGTCCCTGATGAGACCCAGTTAGAGAAAGTCCCTGATCAGACCCAGTTAGAGAAGGGGTAAACAGCATGGACAGGGACAATCGGTCCCTGATGAGACCCAGATAGAGAAGGAGTACAGGGTGTGGTCAGGTCCCTGACGAGACCCATATAGAGAAGGAATACGGGGTGTGGTCAGGTCCCTGATGAGACCCAGTTAGAGAAGGGGTACGGGGTGTGGTCAGGTCCCTGATGAGACCTAACTAGAGAAGGGGTAAGACAGGGATGATAGGTCCCTGATGAGACCCAGTTAGAGAAGAGGTAAACAGCATGGACAGGGGCAATCGGTCCCTGACGAGACCCACATAGAGAAGGAATACGGGGTGTGGTCAGGTCCCTGATGAGACCCACATAGAGAAGGAATACGGGGTGTGGTCAGGTCACTGATGAGACCCAGATAGAGAAGGAATATGGGGTGTGGTCAGGTCCCTGATGAGACCCAGATAGAGAAGGGATAAGGAGCATGGACAGGGTCGATAGGTTCCTGATAAGGGCTTGTTAGAAAAAGGATGAGCTGTGGCTGGGAGGGACAGTCTTCCTGAGCAGAGGGCTGTTTTTCACTCCAGACCTTGGCTGCATTAAAATGACAGTTTTTCTCTAGTAAGCGTGTGTGCTAATGCAGCGCAATCAATAAAGTGACAGCGCTTTGACAGAGAGGCTTAAGCTGCAGGCACTTGAGTTTATCTGTGATTACTGCAGGCCTGTGCAGCCTGGGCCAACTCCCTGCCCCCTTCTAGATCTGCGAAGGGTAAAGCCTAGAAATATTATTTGGAAACACGCGTGTTTTAGAAAAGTGACAAAGGTGTGTGTCTGTCTTTCTGAACCAGGCTTCTGTCTAAGCCCCAGGAACGCAGAAATCCTCTCACATAAAGCTACACCTGCTCCCGAGCTGGAGCACTCATGTTTGTGTACTCGATGCCAGTACAGGCATGTTTTGTCAAAGCTTTCACTTATTTTTCCACAATTTAACATTTTTGATATAGATAAAGTAAAGGTGGACTGAATGAGAAAGTCCTACAGGCTGATAATATGTGAGAAACACAGACTGATGAATTGCCCATAATGCTGGGAATTCTTTGGGTTTTCAAGGCTCTTATATAACTCAGAGAAATATACATTTTAGAGCTTGTTTAGACTAAAATGTTATACAAATATTGTATGCACCTAGGACTAGGGGGCATACGATGAAGCTACAAAGTAGTAAATTTAAAACAAATCGGAGAAAGGTTTTCTTCACTCAACGTGCAATTAAACTCTGGAATTCGTTGCCAGAGAATGTGGTAAAGGCGGTTAGCTTAGCGGAGTTTAAAAAAGGTTTGGACGGCTTCCTAAAGGAAAAGTTCATAGACCATTATTAAATGAACTTGGGGAAAATCCACTATTTCTGGGTTAAGAAGTATAAAATGTTTTGTACTTTTGGGGATCTTGCCAGGTATTTGTGACCTGGATTGGCCACTGTTGGAAACAGGATGCTGGGCTCGATGGACCTTTGGTCTGTCCCAGTATGGCAATACTTATGTACTTATGTAACACCACCCCCAGCTTCACACAAACATCACCCCTAGGAATATGTATGCGTGAACTGCTTACAAGTACATATTGTACACCCTGTGCATTTCACAATAGCCGTTCACATGGGAAATGCAAGAAAAACCAAGAGGTCGGGTCCCTCTTTTATAAGAAGACTTTCCAGAGTCCCTCTGATATACAATAACTTGTAGGGAGAGGGGGCAGATTAAAGATGGCGAAAAACCACGAAAAGACAAATTACACGCTTATAACCAGCTGTGATTAACTGTGACGGTACAGAATTTTATCTGCATCTCCTACAGAAATAAGAAGGTTTCATACCCAGGGTAAGAAAGGCATCTGATAGCTTCATATTTCATCAGTATCCATCATAAGCAGCATTTCATTTTGTATCTTTTCATCCTGGAGTTCTCTCCTGCAAATGTACCCTTTCCAGCTCACTGGGATCCAGTGCCCTGAGCCCCCATTTGCAAATATCTGAAGATCTTTCCCCTATTTAACCCCACCTTCCTCCCTCCACCAATATACAAAGTTTAGTTGTTGCAGTGAAAGTCCAGGGCTTCAGAACAGAACTCTGCAGTCCTGATCCCTAAATCTGTCTCCCTTGAGAGACCTGGCCGTGACGCCCTCCCCTCCCCCCACATCAAGCAGCGAGTGCTGACCCCTACCTCAGCCAACCCAGGAAACAGAAGACCTGCCTGGGAAATCGAGCCAGCTGATAACTTGCATTTTTGGGGTGCAAAACAGAGGTCAGCCTGTGTGCAGGCTTCTAAGGCAGAGGGGTGGAAGAGAACGAGGAGCAATTCTGGTATTATTAAATCGTACCAGCAGAAAAGCTGGTCTTAAGAACTGAACTGACACTTATTAAAATCCCAGACACCCCTGCCAGGTCAGGAACAAGAGGGCACGTCCAGCTGTTAACAATTTCCCTCTTGTCTTTAAGTGGTGGAAGACTTCATGTCTCCTTGTTTAAATTTCCAGACTTCTGTTTAATGAAGTGATAAAGAGCAGGCAGGATTTTCTGCAGTGATTAAAATATTCCTCCTGATGCGTTATGTTAAAGAAAGTGAGGTCGCACCTCTTGCCACCCTCTTACTCAGTAACACCGACTCACTAGGCCATTAGAAATCCCCAGACATAGCAGCGCCTAACCCTGGAGAAGCTATTTTAAGATTCTCATATGAAGCAATAATTTTGTATTTTAAAAGTAGGAGCAAAACTAAGTGAGGACATGTAGAAAGGGGGGTTTGAATGCCAAGGAGTGTTGGTTGGCATTAAAGGAAATTAAAAAGAAGAGGCCTCATTAATTTACCAGCGGGAGCCACCTCGATGTGTTATTAAACATGTGCTGGGTGATATAATCCCTCCTCGCCTCCCTCCTCCTGTTGGGATGCGCGCAGCTGGAGGAAGCCACCGGAGGCAGATCGGCTCTGATCTTCTCGGGGATGCATGGGGGCCCCTCGCCTCTTACGCCTCCCCAGGAAGGATTCAAACAGTAAGATCAGGCCTCTGATCAGAGCAGCAAGGGGAAACATGAGGTGAACAGGAAATGGAAAAGGTTCTCCTGTTTAGCTGCTTGTATGGCAGATTTTGGAGGTAGCTACCTTTTGCATCTCCCTTCCCTGTTTTAAAAACACATTTTCTCCTCCGTGGCAGTCCACAATATTCCCTACTTGGGCCAAAGATGAATGAAATTTCCTCCCCAGTAGAACCCTGCAGTGCCATTGCTAAGCCAAGGAGTGTGTGTGGGGGGGGGGGGGGGGGGGGCTGCCATGTGTCCTGGGCACATCCCAACAGTTTGGATGGACCCAGACTGAGTGTCGGTGCTACTCCCAATGGAATGACCCCCATTGCTGTGCTGCTTTCGAAAGCAATATTTCCATCTCAGCCTGCGATGTAGAACATGGTTATTAAACGGGGCTACGCATGTACCATTTGGGAGCAAGAAATAGCTTTTCTAAGCACAGTATTTCTGTTTGTAATTACATTATTTCATCTGCAGGGAGGGCCTGGTGCCGTGGGCACGATGCATGTGGCTTACGGCTGTCTCTCTTGTAATGTTGCTCTCGCAGTCACCTTGCAGATCCCTGCCAGGCCCCACCAGCTCCAGCACTTCCGTGGCCCTGAACGCTGTGATCCTGCTTCTCTCTAACTCAGGGTGTTTGAGCCCTCCTGGTTGCGTTAGAGCTTCCGCTAGTACTGGTCCTGGTCTAACCTCCCTTCCTCAAAGAACACAGCGAAGATGACACAAAAATATGGTCTTTAGGCGATGTAGAATGCATTCAAATTTATTGATGGGTGCTTATAAATCGTGGGAATCTACAGGACTCAACACGGCCTGCCTCAGGAGTCTTAATGCTCTTATGTAGTGGTCTGTAGAAAAAGCTTGTGGCTGTCGACCTGCTACCAGGAAGAAACCGCGTGTGTAGAGCTCTTGTCTTCCAGTGGTCAGCTTCAGAGTCTGTTTCATAAAAGACTCCTGAGGCAGGCCGAAACACGGCCGTGTCGAGTCCTGTAGATTCACATGGTTTATAGGGACCCATCAATCAATTTGAATTTATTCTACATTGTCTAAAGACTATATTTTTGTGTCATCTTCGCTGTGTTCTTTGAGGTTTGAAGCTCGCGAAGACCGTGTTCTTCTGTTTACATCGACTAACCTCCCCCCCCCCTCCATACCACTGATGCCCAGAAGGTCACAGTCGCCTGGCTCCCTCCTTCCTGACCTAGAAAGGGCTTTAATGTTTTTTCCGTCTTCGCTTTCTTGTCTCTGGTAACGCAGGGATGACCCCACCCATCATCGCCACCACCACCAGTACCATGCTATTGCCAAGGGCATCAGGGCACACCCAGGCAGTCGCAGCCCCAGAAGAGCAGCCAGCTTCTGTCTATGGGAAACCTCCTCTCTCTACCCTGCGGATAGTCGTAGATACTCAGGGTAAGAGAGCTTTCATTGGCAAGATTATGTCATTTTAACATAATTTATCCTGCTTTTAGTGCTTCAAAGGCGTAGAGACGCTCTTCTCCCCTGTGTGTACGAAGGGGGCAGGGCCAGTGACCTGGGAAGCCCAAGTCTCTCCTGTCCTTCCCTCCTTCGAAGTGACATGACTTCCCTTGCAGTGTGTTAAGAGTATTTGGGAATGGCTGGATTGTGCTTCTCTGTGCGGCAGTGCAATCCTGGGTTGAATAAAAATATTTGTTTGCAGTGCTCAATGTCCGTGATAACTGGCTGCCAGATCTCTAATAAATCAGCAGCACCGCGGTATAATGAAGGAAAGCAAGTGGTTATATTATGTTGGGATGCTGTAGGTTAGCATTTTGCCAGAATCATGTTAAATGGATGTGATCTCAAGAGGTCATGTAGTTTCTACCACTCAGGACAGGGTGGATGGGGAAACAGAGGAATGGTCACTGCTCCCTATTCTCTGCCCCCCCACCCCCACCCCACACACACACACCAGGCTGAGTCGGCTTCTGAAACCAGGAACATTATTTTAAAACACTGGGAGAAATGGCTCAGTCTGGTGTTTCACCCCTTAGTTACCCATTTCTCTAGTACTACTAGATGCAGTGGTGTTCCTTGGTCGGCTGCCACCCGGGGGGGGGGGGGCGGAATTGTTATGCGCACCCTCCCCTCCCCCACCCCTGGGCACAGCGTCACACCCCCCCCCCCCCCCCCCCCCATCACCAGGTGCTGGGAGCAGTTGCACAGCTTTCGTTGCTACAGGTTTCCTGCTTCCTCTGCCCCAGAACAGGAAGTAACATCAGAGGGAGCAGGGAACCCGCGGAGCCAACAGCTACGCATCTGCTCCCTGCACCCCCCCCTGCAGTGTGCACCCTGGGCAGACTGCCCTCACCGCCCCACCCTCAATACGCAGATGACTAGATGTACACAGCTCTGTACACAAATATGTAAAAGGCAATCCTGCTTGGCACAGCTTACAAGGGTTTGTAATTCAGTTGGTCCATCCAGCCCAGTATCCTGCTTCCAACAGTGGCCAATCCAGGTCACAAGTACCTGCTAAAACCCCACATGGTTACACCAGGCTGGTGAAGGAGAGTGGAGGATGCTAGTCCTGGGCTAGCTCAGGAATTTAAACAGTGTAGTCCAGAGGACGTTGCAAGCTCGGGCTGAAGGTTGTGCTGGAAAACTGTCTGAAGGCTATCAGGCCTGCAATCTAAGCAAATTCACGTATCTGTCTGCTTTCGAATGGGACGGCTACCCTCAGATATAATTTTATTTATTTATTTTACAAACATATCCCTCCTATCTTAGGAGGCTTCCTGGGCCTGCGGGCATCAGAGGTCTGTGACCTTGCTGAGATGCCCTCACTGCTGATCTGTCTCCTGACTGGAGCTGCCTGGGTTTCTGCCTTTCCTGTGATGAATGAGACCCCCATTAATCTTACCACCGCCCCTCAAGGCTGAGTGTTGAGGCCAGCTGTGTCAGCATCTTGACACCCTGGGGAGGAAGGGCTAAGTAACACAGGGCTGCAAAGAAAATCATTCAAAAATGCAAGAAAAGAGACCGCTGAAAGGCTGGGGGGGGGATAGTGCTGGATAGATATGCAGACAGATAGAAAGATGGAGCACAGACAGAGAGACCAGATGCTAAGAAACGTTTTACAGAAACAGAGCTACTGCCCAGATACAGAGTAGCATCCAGGAACATTGTTGCATAGTCTCCGTAACTGTATATTACATGGACACTTTCCAGACGTGTATAACTCAGATCGCTGACAGGGGTGGGCTTTACCTTGCTACTAGAGAATGACATGGGGACGGGGAACCGCAGAAACCGCGGGGATGGGGACGGGGACAGAGCCCACAGGGACAAACTTTGTCCCCGTGTCATTTTCTAGTTGGAAGGGTAGAGGGTGGTGGTGGGAAGGAGGGTTATTATAGTTGTTTATTGTTATTACTGTTTTCTATTTGTAATTTATACACAACAGTCACACAGCATATTGTTCCTTTTTATACTTTAATAAAAATATTTAAATATAAAATCATAAGTGCTCAAGGCTTCTGTAGATGAGGACAGAACCTGTGGGGACGGGGTGGGAATGGAGACAGGGCCTGCGGGGACGGGGTGGGAACAGAGACGGGACGGGGACAAACTTTGACCCCGTGTCATTCTCTACTTGCTACCCCTCAGAGGGAACTCAAAAGGCCTAATATTAAAAACATTTCACCATGCAGGGGAGACTCCTGCCTGCTTAAATCACATTGGCCAGCCCTTAACTGGATCGTGCCACTGAATATAACCGCAGAGACCACAGTATGACTATCTGGTTAGTACCGGGGTGGAGTCGGGCTGTCCCCGAAGTTATCTGGGCGTGGCATTATTCAGTATCGACGACCGGATAACAATTTGAGCAAGTGGGACGGCAGAAATGCTGATAAATAAAGAGCAGGTCCTAGATATCCAGGGACCGGCACTCAGTGTCTCCAGTACTCAGATCACTTCCAGGAGCTGCCGAGCCGCTGGAAATTCAGCGCCGGTACCGAATATTGACACCCGAATCAACTGTTGCTGGCTGAATATCTGGGGAGTTGTGGGAGGGGGGGAGGGAATTTTCAAAAATTTAGAAAGAGATTTCTGGTGGGTGAGAGGTAGAGGGAAGGGGTTGCAGTCATAAGTGTTGCCATACTGGGAAAGACCAAAGGTCCATCGAGCCCAGCATCCTGTTTCCAACAGTGGCCAATCTAGGTCACAAATACCAAAGCACCATTATCAGGTGCCCCCCCCCACCAAGAGATATTTACAGAACAGCAGCAAAAAGGCAATTCAGACACTTCAATCAAAGTAGTTCAAAAGGAATCAAAATTTGAAGCAGTGGAGAAAGTCCTCTGGTAACACCACCTTCCTCTTGACTTTGAGGTGATCCAGAAGGTCCTCTCTCCTGGTGTCCCCCTTCTTCTCTCTTCTTTGGGGCCCTCAGTGGACAACAGCTCTTCTCGCCCTGGAAGGTCCTCTCTCCTGGTGTCCCCCTTCTTCTCTCTTCTTTGGGCCCTTCAGCACCAAGTACCAGATCTTCTGGTAATCCTTCTGGAACTGTACCTTCCAGGGCAAGAAGAGCTGTTGTCTATTAAGTACAAAGAGCCCTGGACTCCTTATAGAAATGCCAAGGGAAGCACCTCAGGGGAAGATATAAACTAGGGAAGAGAGGGAAACATCCGAAATGCTCCAAAACCTTCTCACTGTGTGTGCTGGGGAGGCACCAGAGTTCAGTCCCTTGTGCTCAAGAATGTTAAGTGGGATTCATCCTCCAGGACCCACTTCCCTCTTGAGATACAGAGAAAATCATCTACCTTCACGTCTCTGCTGCCACTTCAGTTCCAGCTCTTCTCGAGGTCTGGGTCCCTCTCCAGTCTGTTAGGAGAAGACACCTCAGGGACCACCTCCTAATCTGAAGGCCTAGCCGACCACGTCGAGTGGCAGGCAGGCACCTCAGTAGCCCTGAACCCCTGGGCTCTGCGGCCGGGACCTTCAATAATTCCCTCCAAATTACAGTTAGGGAAAGTGCCACCATCAGTTATGGACATCCAGGTCCCTCCAGCCACGTGCAGAGTAGAGATGCCAGAAAAGTCATCATTGTAACTCTAGAGGAAGAGTCTGGGGTTCCGCTACACACATTCTTTGTACCTAATTTCAATGGGGATCCTAACTGGGAAGCAAAACCGGTGCTGAGCAGATTTCTACGGTCTGTGCCCTGATCATGACTAAATAGATATGGATGGGCTGGAGTGTAAATTTTAAGGGGCTTTGACGTTAGCTTCTGAACTTTTAGTACAAGAACAGTGCTGGGCAGACTTCTACAGTCTGTGCCCTGAGAAAGGCAAGGATAAATCAAACTCTGGTATACATATAAAGAATCACATACCATATAAAATGAGTTTATCTTGTTGGGCAGACTAGACGGACCGTATATGTCTTTATCTACCATCAGTTACTATGTTACTATATGTTACACAGGCAGTCTGTCCTTTGAAAATAATGTAGCATAAGGTGGGCAAGCTAAAACCACCCACCTGCTCTTTCTGAGGGGGAGGGGGAATAGCATGCGGCCCTTGAAAATGCTGTGTACCCACATCCCTGACCTAAAAATCACCCGCTAAAAGAACACAGCACTTTTGTCTGGGCTGAGGGGCAAGTTTCAAACAGGCCAATTTACCAAGAAAACTGACTGGCTTTGAAAATTGCCCTGCCCGTGGCCAGGCATAGATTGGATGACAGATAATGCATCTCAGAAGACTTGAATGACCGACAGGAAGGCTGAAGTTTAGGAAAATTAGCCATAAAGAACCCAGATAATGAGTCAAAATGCACTGAAATAACACAGAGCACTTACCAATGAGAAATAAAGTCGAGGCAGAGATAACAAGGTGAAATAATCCCCCCCCCCCAAGCCGCATGTAATGACAGGGAGGAAAAAATAAGCTGCAAATGGGAGCAGTGGGGATAGAGCTGGAAAACAAACAATATTCTGGGGGATGGGGGGAGGTTATAGAGAAGAGAAGAAGGACCAGACTGCAGACGGTGAGCTTCAAGGAATTCTAGAGGGTACAAGCAACCTCCCTCCCTCCCTCCCTCACCGCAGGGAGCACTGTAGAATTATCAGGAGCTCTTGCACCCAGGCGAGATGTTCTATTGGCCACATATGGTTTTTCTAAATACTGGATTCTACCGGTAGACACCTAAGGTTATCGGGGGGGAGGGGCATATTACCAGGGACCAATGTTGATCCCTGGGTTGCTAACTTCCGTCGTGCATTGTCCTGGAATTTCATCTCCAGGTGTTCAGCACGCTTGACAACTTCTACAATGCAGCAGAATTCATTGCCAGAGAATGTGGTTAAGGCGGTTAGCTTAGCAGAGTTTAAGAAAGGTTTGGACGGCTTCCTGAAGGAAAAGGCCATAGAAAGTTATTAAATGGACGTAGGGAAAAATCCACTATTCCTGGGACAAGCAGTACAAAATGCTTTGCTCCGTGGATCTTGTCGGGTGATTGTGACCTGGATTGGCCACTGTCGGAGACAGGGTGCTGAGCTAGATGGACCTTTGGTCTGTCCCAGTGTGGGGATGCTTATGTCTTATGTCTAATGCAACTTGCGGAGTAAAGACACCCAGAACCCCCCCCCCCCCCTTAAAAACAGAATGGAAGGAATAAGCAAGGACACCTTCTGTGCAAACAGACGCCGATGATGCGGTAACAGCAGTTAGCGTATCTGTGTTTTAAAAAAAAAGATTTGGACATGTTCCTGGAGGAAAAGTCCATTAACTGTTATTAAGGTAGATCAAGGGACTTGTGACCTGGACTGACCACTCTTGGAAGCAGGATTCATGGCTAGGTGAACCCTTGAGCTGCCTGGATATGATTCTGTGACAGACTGGAACCAGTATAAGGAGATGCACTCATACACACTTGCTCCCAGACACAGTCCTGAATAATATTACAGTTAGGGCCCTCAATGCACATAAATTCAACCCTGGTTAGTGTTCTAATAGCAGGGTTGTTCTTATGTTGTATTGCACAAGGGATTAAGTTGTAACATTTAAGAGGACTCCTCCCCCGATTAAGTGGGAAGTAAATTTGAGGTTTAATAGTTTTCCATGCTTGTAAAAGAGTGTGACATTACATATTAACACATTTATAAATTATTATGAAAGTAATGCCTTATAATAATGAGGCCCCTTGTAAGGTGAGGCTTCTCCGGTTTCTACCTAACTCAAGCCCTGATTCTAACTTTTTCCTGGCTCTCTTTACAGGACAAGGGAGCGGGTGGACCTTGCAGGGCATTGTATTGTCTACCCTCAGTGGTTGCCAGCTATTGCATCTCAGAGAAATACATAAAACACCCACCACATCAAAAATAGGTCGAAAACACTGTATCGGTTAATGGTATCTGACAGTTCCTACATTAATAAGATCCCTGCTGGGAGATGTTTTTCATGGTCCATTAAAAGGCAAAATTTCTTCTCTAACAAAAGAAAACAACCCCCACACGCATAGGCAAGGAACATTACAGTGCTCATAAATACTCCTATAGCTTCTGCTGCTGCTTTCCGTCACCTGGGAGGTGCATCGGAGCTCAGCAGCTCAAGCCCTGGACTTTTGGAAATGAGGCCATCCAGCATCATTTCATTCATCATCATTTTCTTAAGAAGAAGCAAAGCAACTCTGACCTCGCGCTGTTCTCCCCTGGTAAGAAAAGTTTATTAATTTGGGGGAAGGGGAGAAGAGAGAGTGGAAACACAGTATCCATACAAAGCCCATGAAAGCATAACTTTTGGACTTCCAACCGAGCACAGAGAGAAGAAAGCAGGCAGACTTCTCAGCCCCGATCCCATTGCAAAGGACATCATCCTGGCCCCATTGGATGAAGTAAAATGTTCAAAAATCGTACTAACTCCGGTATCTTGGTCAGACCATTACCTTCTTCAATTCTACTTATTAATACCACAGTTATTACATAATGCTGAACCAGCTCAAATTAAAACCAGGAGTCTAAATAAAATCGATTTGACATCTTTACCTTCTTTAGCAAATAAGTTCCCACTAAATTTTGATACACACCCAATAGATGACCAAATCAAAATATGGAACCAAGTTCTTTCAGCAGCCCTTGACGATATTGCACCGGAAAAAACAATTAATATAACAATGAAACGTTCCCAACCTTGGTACCATCCAGGATTAAAATTATGTAAACAACAGGTACGTAGAGCTGAACGTCAATGGCGTAAGCATAAGACCGCAGAATTACAAGAAAAGTGCAAACAGTGTAAAAAATACTATTTATCACAATTAAAGGATGCTAAAACTACGTACTTCTCAAAAGAGATAAAAGAAGCAGCCAGTTCGCAGAAAAAACTGTTTCAAATTATGAAACGTTTGACAACAATAACTAACGAAAAGAGAGAATCGCCTACTATTGACTCTGAAACTCTAGCAAAGTTCTTTAGCTCTAAAATCGAGAAACTAAGAGCCCTCTTCCCAAGGGTACCAAGGCTCGGTCATTCTGACAACTCCCCAAGTTCACAACTATTGGTACCTTGGAAGGATTTTGAAATTCCGTCTGCCGAATCATTATATACCTTGGTTGCAGGTTTATCTCCTACTTATAGTTCGTTGGATCCTATACCTTCTGCATGGTTGAAAAAACACTCGCTAGAAGTCCAGCAGTTTATGTACTCAATTGTTATGTTGAGCCTTTCTGATGGGATAGTTCCCACTATTTTGAAAGAAGCGCTAGTAAAACCTAGTCTAAAGAAAGCCTCATTGGATCCCTTATTACCTTCTAACTATAGACCAGTCTCTAATCTTCCTTTTCTATCCAAAGTTATAGAGACAGTAGTATTTAGACAGTTGCAAACTTATGTAGATTCAAAAAATTTGTTACATCCCAATCGGGTTTCAGGAAAGGTCACAGTACAGAGACTATTCTGACTTCACTGTTAAGTGAAATCCATGCAAAATTAGAACTCGGTTATATTGCCCTGGTAGTTTCATTAGATTTGTCTGCGGCCTTCGACCTAATCAATCACAACTTACTCATTGATAGATTGAGTGAGATTGGTATTTCAGGGACAACTATGAAATGGTTTATATCCTTCCTAACGAATCGTTCATTTAAAGTAGTTCAGCAGCAATCCTGTTCTACATCCTACAACTTATCATGTGGAGTTCCTCAGGGCTCGGTCTTATCTCCACTACTGTTCAACCTATTCATCAGTCCCCTGGCGCTCCTCATTCAAATAATGGGTATAAGTTTTTACTCATATGCAGATGATTTTTTGCTTATCCATTATGTTAGACCATCGAACATAGATCTTACACCCATTCAAATATGCTTGGATAAAGTAGCAGACTGGTTGACAACACATCAGCTGGTACTGAACCCGGATAAGACTATTACATCTTGGATAGTAGGGCAAGGCACATATCCCTCTGTGGTACCTGTGCTATTTGGTCAGAATATTCCAACAGTTAAGTCTTTTAGATATCTCGGGGTCATTATTGATTCCGCATTGACCTTTGAGGAACAAGTATCCGATGTAGTGAAAAAATCTTTCTTTCATCTGAGACGGCTTCGGTCAGTCAGAAATTCAATAAGTAAGGACTCTCTCAAAACGCTGACATCGGCATATATTACTTCACGTTTAGACTACTGTAACATTGTATATGCTGGGATTACTCAAGCAAACTTAAAGCGATTACAAAGAATTCAAAATACAGCAGCACGTATGATCTGTAGGGCCCGGAGGGATGATCGAGCAACACCTTTATTGCATCATCTGCACTGGCTCCCGGTCGAAGCAAGAATAAAGTTTAAGGCTCTTGTCCTGACACACAAAGCCTTTCACACATTAAACCCTAGCTACTTGTCGAATTTAACAATCCCCTACACCGCTATGTGAACTCTCAGATCCCTAACAGATAACAGGTTAGTCATTCCCCCTCTTACTAAGGCTAGGTGGGAATCTACACGGAGATCGGCTTTTTTCTACCTGTCACCCTCCCTTTGGAATAGCCTTCCAAAGGAGATCAGATTAGAGAAATCTTATCTCCATTACCGAAAACTTCTGAAAACCTTTCTCTTTATAAGCTACGTAGAACAGAACTTAGCATAATGAGATAAGGTCAAAAAGACAAAGAAAAATGGGATAGCTTAACTGGATATTAGATTTTTAACTTGTATTGATTTATTATGTAGTTTATCTTGATTGCTGTGCTTTCCTGTCATGAATGGAATTCCTATGTCTGTTTATTTGTATATACCAATTTTTTTATATATATGTAAACCGTTCTGTTTTGCAGATGCAATAAGATACGGTATATAAATTAACATAAATAAAATAAATAAAATAAATTATTCCCCCTTCCCCAAATTTGACTCCAGTCGGTCCACAGGCACACGAGTTATTTATTTAAAATTCATTATATTCCACTATTCACAGCATAGGACCGAGGTTTCATAGCCCAGTACAGACAGACAGATGTCAGTCCTGGTTAACAAGCACCACTGAATTCATGATTCTCTCCCCACCAGCATTTGCTCTGCCCTGTGTGGAGGTTAATATCCATTGGCACAGATCCTTGCCTAACAGCCCTCTCCTTGGCAAAGCCAAGCCGTTACCTGGTACCACTGAATTCATGATTCTCTCCCCCCTTCCCCCCAGCATTTGCTCTGCCCTGTGTGGAGGTTAATATCCATTGGCACAGATCCTTGCCTAACAGCCCTCTCCTTGGCAAAGCCAAGCCGTTACCTGGTACCACTGAATTCATGATTCTCTCCCCCCCAGCATTTGCTCTGCCCTGTGTGGAGGTTAATATCCATTGGCACAGATCCTTGCCTAACAGCCCTCTCCTTGGCAAAGCCAAGCCGTTACCTGGTACCACTGAATTCATGATTCTCTCCCCCCTTCCCCCCAGCATTTGCTCTGCCCTGTGTGGAGGTTAATATCCATTGGCACAGATCCTTGCCTAACAGCCCTCTCCTTGGCAAAGCCAAGCCCTTACCTGGTACCACTGAATTCATGATTCTCTCCCCCCTTCCCCCCAGCATTTGCTCTGCCCTGTGTGGAGGTTAATATCCATTGGCACAGATCCTTGCCTAACAGCCCTCTCCTTGGCAAAGCCAAGCCCTTACCTGGTACCACTGAATTCATGATTCTCTCCCCCCTTCCCCCCAGCATTTGCTCTGTCCTGTGTGGAGGTTAATATCCATTGGCACAGATCCTTGCCTAACAGCCCTCTCCTTGGCAAAGCCAAGCCCTTACCTGGTACCACTGAATTCATGATTCTCTCCCCCCTTCCCCCCAGCATTTGCTCTGTCCTGTGTGGAGGTTAATATCCATTGGCACAGATCCTTGCCTAACAGCCCTCTCCTTGGCAAAGCCAAGCCCTTACCTGGTACCACTGAATTCATGATTCTCTCCCCCCTTCCCCCCAGCATTTGCTCTGTCCTGTGTGGAGGTTAATATCCATTGGCACAGATCCTTGCCTAACAGCCCTCTCCTTGGCAAAGCCAAGCCCTTACTTGGAATGATCCCTTTTCATTTAATTACTAGCTTCACACAAAGCAATTACATCCGTTCCCCACTTCCTGTTCTGAAGTCTGAAAATAATGGCAGATGACAAGTGGCAGTGAGGCCTGGCAGCAAGTAGAGGTTTACTGACAACTTTTGACTAGCTTCCTCCCCTTTTAAAAGCCTCACGTCTCCCCAAAGGTAAAGCAAATAAAAACAAGACATAAATAGTTTGTAGAAGCGAATGAACCTGAGCCAACTGGAATAAACAGCAAATATCCTAATGCTTTGGGCTTCTCTTTCTGAGCTGTCCGGCATTTGGGTTCCCGGTTCTGCTGTTTTTCCAGCGGCTCTGCTTCTGAACAGAGAAACCTCCGTGGGCGCAGAAAAACCTCCAGTTTGTGTCTTGGCTGAGTGTCCTATCATCAGAAGAAAGGCTGACATGATTAGGTGAGAAGTGGGCGCATTAAGCTCACCAGGTCACTTCAAGAAGATCTTCCAGCCCTGATTAATGTAAGTCCTGGCCAGCCACCCCTTCACCTCTCCTCCAGCGGCTGCTCCTTAGTTCTTTCCTTCCTTCAGGATCATTCTTGCCATATCCCCAGCTCCTAGTGCCCTCCTGCCCCACCAGCTACCTCGGGTCCTCCCTCACTTCCTGCCATGGGTCTGTGCCATCTTACTTCCTACATCGCAGCTCCACTGGTGTTTGTCTCTTCAGTGGGCCAGCAGCGTGTCCTTGGCACTGGCCACGTCTCAAGGGCAGCTTCACTCCTTGTGTTGCCCTCAGCTCTGCTTCCAGGGCAAATAGTCCCGAACCACAGGCGTCACCACAGCTGACAGTAGAAATGAGGGGGGGGGGGGGGGCTCAGCGTGCTGGTAGCATAGGAACAGTGTGTTGTTCCCTTCAGCACAGCTAGAAACAGGGGTGATATGATACAGACGTTCAAATATTTGAAAGGTATTAATTCGCAAACAAACCTTTTCCGGAGACATGAATTGAGGTTGAAGGGGGGCAGACTCAGGACTAATGTCAGAAAGTATTTTTTCACGGAGAGGGTTGTGGATATGCGGGAGGTGGTAGAGATGAAAACGGTAATGGAATTCAAACATGCGTGGGATAAACACAAAGGAATCCTGTTTAGAAGGAATGGTTCCGTGGAATCTTAGCGGCGATTGGGTGGCGACGCTGGTAATTGGAAACAAAACGGGAGCTGGGCAGACTTCTACGGTCTGTGCCCTGAGAAAGGCAAGAACAAATCAAACTCAGGTATGCATATAAAGTATCACATACCATGTAAAATGAGTTTATCTTGTTGGGCAGACTAGATGGACCCTACAGGTCTTTATCTGCCGTCATTTACTATGTTAACCACCTTCTTAAAACTGTGCCTTGCTCCTCCACGTCTCCCCCCCGCCCAACCCCCAATACGTCTACAAATCTGAGCATCAGAACTCCAGGGGTCGATGTTCAAAGCGATTGAAATGGCTCCTAGCCATTTAATTTCCTAATTAGCCATATTCAGTGGCATTAACCGGATAGTACCACTAAGCCAAAACCAGATACCTTTTGGGAATTCTGGGAGCGGCGTTTGGCACTTAGGCAGTTAAATGCCATTATTCAGCCCTTCGTTGGCAAAGATAAGCGTATAAATAAGATCGCATAAAACACAGCGCTATCTTTTTGCACTTCATCATACTCGGTTAAGTGCTGGATATTGTACTTAACCAGCTGTGTTTTCGTCACCTGCCTGTGCCTGGATTTCAGTGCTGGCACCCGGATATCTAGGAATAAAGACGGCAACCGCTGCCAGCTAAACACTGACCCCCCCCTTGTTTCTAAAGACTGTCAATATTTGAACAGAAAGTGACTGACAAACAACGTTGTATTCATTTATTGATGTATACATGCAAATCAAAGCCTTTCTCCTCTACATGCTCAGAACCTGATGTTTAGCGTCTGACAGAATCAGGAAACAAAGAAAATTATAGCCCATCCCATCTGCCCAACCATATCATCCACTATCTCCCCCTCCCCTAAGAGATCCCACCGAGCTTGCAGCATGTAACAATGGAGGCATCAGGCTGGATCAGATTCTTGAACACGGGAGAGCTAAGCATCTTAATTCTGATACAGCCAAAGGAGGCCAGAAATGTGACTAGCTAGGACTTGGGAGCTGATGTGTGTGGTTTGTGCCATAGGGCCATCCAGAACCTAAAAATGTACAAAGCCACTACGATCTGTTAGGAATGAAAGAATGCCTTCCTGTCTTATCCCCTTCAGAAGACTAGATTCTACAGGATATGGACAAGCTAGTGGTAGGTACTTTGCTGATAAGGTGGACATGGTACCATTTCACTTAAAAAGAAAAGTATAGTATCAAAGCAGTTTACGATCTCACAATAGAAGTAAAGGAAGAAAGGAACTAGAAGAAATGTGATAGGAAAAGCACTCCGAGGTGTAGGATGAAAGAGGTAGAGTGAAGTAGGAACAGGGGAAGGTATATGGGGGAGGGGAGATGTCCAAGCTAGAGGATAACAAAAAAGAACTCCAGAATGCTAACACCAGGGCAGCGCCCCCATTACTAACCATCACAGTGAAGGGGTGTGTCTTAATGAGGCCCAAAACTTCATATAAGAGGCTTCACATTGGAGTGCGGCTGGCAGGGAGTTCCAAAGTAAAGTACCCAAAAAATAAAAGGTAATGTGCCTTGTAGGCTCGAAGTGTGTCGAACATACGGAAGGCAAAAACAATTGACACCCAGTTGACGAGCGTAATTACGCGTGTCGTAGAGTAAGGAACAGTCATAGCTGATAAATAAGATGGACTTCCTTTATGGACTAATGGCTAAATCTTAGATTGGATCCTGGAGTTAATCAGTAGCCAATGCTGCTGCTTCAGAAGGGGAAGGATTCAGTCAGATCTCCTCGCGTGGCTAAGAAGCCTAACTGCCGTGTTTTGTATCATTTGACGTTATTTAGCTAAGGTGGAGGGGAGACCAGCGTAAACCATGTTACAATAATCTAATTACCATATATAAACTCATCCAAATATAAACCGAAGTAACTTTTTCCTCCCTAAAAAGGGGGGTGGGGTGCGGAAAGGTTGCCTCGAATATAAACTGAGGATAGAAATTTGGGTGATCATGGTCAGCCAGTCTACAAAGACTAGAAGACATCCTTGCCATAAAGTCAAGCTTGAAAACCACTTCAAATCCTGTAGCTATCAGCTATTCCAAAGGATAAAGAAATGTTATATTCAGCAATTCAATTCATTTGTTGTCTGCCTGTCTGTGCCCTTTATTTTTTTTTTTGAGTACAGTTAGAGAAGGAAAGAGTGGATTCATAAAGCCTTTAGAGATTTATTCAGTGCCCCCCCCCCCCCCCCCCCACCTCCTAAATGGTCCTGATCTGAACATTCATTTATATTTTGAGCTAGGCAGTTCTGGACAAATCTTTGTAAAAATAAATTACAATTTCTTAGATTCCTACTCATATTCCTTTAGCACCTCAATCATTTATTGTTCGTATGGGGTTACCATTGGATCTTATTACGCCAGATATTGTTGTCCTTTGTATTTTAATGCCTTGTTCCAAAACAGTACTCTTCTACCTCCAGAAGAGATAGATAAACATTTGGGTTGCTTCCTTTTTTACTTTTCCATTACCTATACACGCTAACAATGACCTCGGCCTCCCAACCCTCCCTCCAACTGGCATTGCTCTTTCGCTAGCTGAGGCTGACACTAACTCTATGTGCTGGGCAGGTGTGGGGCCTTGAGCATCTGTGCGTTCTCAAGGTCTGCCAACTCCTGCCCTCTCCGAACTCTTAACCCTCCCAAAATATAGCGTTAGCATCAGAACCATAAGAGCAATGCCAGTCATTGTAGGGAGGTGAGGCAGAGAATAGAAGTGCTGGTCATTAGGGGAGGGGGGAACAGAAGTGCAGCTCATTGGGGGACGGGGAACAGAAGTGCCGGTCATTGGGGGGGGGGGGGGGGGGTAAACAGAAGTGTTGGTCATCACGGTGGGGAATATTAGTGTCGGTCATCAGGGTGGGGAACAGAAGTGCCAGTCAACGGGGGGACGGAGAGGAGTGAAATGCCAGCAACCGCAAGGAGGAAAAGGAGGAGTGAAATGCAGGTAACCCATCAGGGAGGGTGGGAGGAAGAATCAGAGACTCAAATATAAATGAGGTCCCCATTTCTAGGCCCAAATATCTGAGTTTATATTGGAGTCTATATGGTATCTAGGAAAGTTTAGTTTGTTGAGCTGAATAATCTAGGTAAGGTGTATGCAGAAAGCTACAGAGAGTTGCAGGTCTTTTTAAGATCCAGAGTTTCTGAAAATGATGCCTGAGAGCGTAGGAGCCAACTTTTTAAGTGTGTGTTTGGGGGGGGGGGGGGGTGCTAAATTCAACAAAGTTTACCCTTCCCTGGATACAGTGAAGTTTTTCCAATATTGTGGGTGCCCACTATACTCACTGAGCTGGCCCCTATTCTTGACAGACACTTTGGGGAAGTTATCAACTTTGGGGGGACATGTTACTTTATTGTTAAGCTATTAGTAACTGCAGTGTGTTCTCGCTATTCACACGTTCGGCGGTCTTTGCAATTTCACTTATCCGCAGCAACGTGCTTTGAGACCACTATTTGCTATTCACGCCGCTTCGTTCACATATTTGCAGATAGGCGTGTTTCAAAACACCTTCTTTGCCTTCACTTTTGCTTTTCTCGTTTTGGTGTTTGCTTCAGGGAATGGCCATCAAGCGTCTAGGGAATGAGTTACAAGCTACCAATCCTATATGGTTTTCCAAAGCGGGAACCTAACCCCGTAACTCCCGTAGAGTTTATTATTCGCTATCTGCGGTTTTTTTTAGAAACACAGGTAAACCTGGAACCAAACCCCTATTTTCCCATAGGGACAATGGTTCAATATTCATGATATCGCAGTTCACAAAGTTTTCCAAGAATCATACCATCTTGAATAGCGAGAACGCACTGTAGGTCTTATTTATAAAATGGGACCTGTGCTAAAATAGCCAAAGTAAGTGGCATCTTAATGGTAGGCCATGTTGATAACTACACCCCTTTGCTAATATAAATTCTCAGAACGAGTCAAGACCAGGCAACCATCTGAACAATTCATTTCATGTTAAAAGTTAAAGGACAGGAACTTTTACAATGGAGGTGATAAGATTAGGGGGGGTAGTTCCCCTGCAGATTCAATCAGTGGAACTTCTACAGAGGGGTCTAAGAACAGGGTGGATATGTTCTCAACAACCAAAGGCATGACTGGAAGCAAAGATCTACGAGGAGTGCTTAGCATGCTCATTAGAGAACAGAACGTGATGGATGAACGCCTTTGTTCAGTGTTGTGTCTTGCTGCGATGTCATGAACGAGGTGATAAATGATAGAACCCTTTCCCACCCACATCTTGTTTTAATTGCATTTGCTTTCTCTGTTATTTTTCAGGCGTAAGGCAGGATGCCGAGACTAAAGAAGCAACTAAGAGCGTCCATTTCACATTCCTCATTGGCTGCGTCTTCGTAGCCTTTGTCCTTGGTGCGTTCTTCTCTGGGCTGTTTGTTTCCTGCTACTGCAACCATATGTTTCAGAAAAGCAAACACATGAACAAGGACCCAGAGTCCAGTATCCAGCGGCCTCTTTCCCTGAAAAGCTTGGCAAAGATGAATGGACTTCTGGACACTCAAACCAAGGATGGCATGTTGGAGGCATCCTCTCCAAAGCTCTATACAACGCTGCTGCTCAGCGAAAGAGAACAACTGACTGGAATGACCAAAGTTGGGATGAAAGAACATCCAGAGTTGTCGGGCTTGCCTACACCTGAGTCAACACCAGAGCTGCCAATGAAGAACATGAAGGCCATCAAGAACCAGTGGGAAAAGAATCAAAACTTCAACAATGCCAAAGAGACCCAGCTCAGGAGTCCCGTCTTCCACAGCCCTTCATCAAACTCCCAGGTTTTTCAATTCTCCAGTTCAATGGTCCTCCCAAGTAGTATCCATGGATATGACCCACCTCTTACCAGCTACTTAGAAGAAAAGAAAGTACCAAACTCAGAGCATGTACTAATTCGTCACTCCCAATGTTATCTGCCAAAGGGGGTCGAGGTAACCACACTGGATGAGCTTTTAAAACACCTCCACGAAACCAGTGGGTCTCCAAGAAAAATGACAGGCAGTATTCCCATCAACCAGCAAGTCCTGAGCCCTCATTCTCCCATGTCATTTGATAACAGAGTTCAGCCAAAAATTCCAGATACTGAAAACGCACCATACTACAGCTCTTCCACGCTCCCCAGGGACAGCCTACCCCGTAGGCTGGATATTCCACCCGATGTACCCCGTCAGTCCTGCATGGAAAAGCAACTGAGACATCCATCCCAAAGACATTCTCTGTCCTCTGCACAGAAGCTTATCAACATTGGCCCAAGTGCAGCAATGCTCTCAAGGCAACACAGCTTAAGCCAGGCCACCAGGCAACACCCAGCCCCTGCACTGCTGACACGGATGCATTCAACTGGTACATCTGTGCCCTTGGAAGCACACAATATCTTTCTATCAAGGCAACACAGCTATACTGAACAAACCCCTTTGCCACGAAATGGCATTAAGAGAACCACCTCTTTGAGACCAGATATGCCACCTACACCAGTGTTTATGCCATCTTCTCCAGTGAAAGTCGCCAACCCATTCAACTACTAAACAGGCTGGCTTTGCTGCTCTAAGAAAGAAAAGCTCAAGCCACTGAATTCTCCTGTTCGAGGCTAAAGTAGTCTTCAAAGCAGTGTTTTGCTCAAGAAGTTGGGGGAATATAGTTACGTTAGGCCAAAAGCACTTAAAAATATAACGGTCACAACCTAAGAAAAGAAGGTGGCTTCATATAATGAAGGTGCTAGGTCTGATAACTTCAGCCCATTTACCTGGTCAAACATGAGCAATGTGGGGGTGACTGCAACATCGTGAGCCAAAACAATCGAGCACAGGGAAGAGTGGGGGAGCAAAGAAGCAGTCCGTCGCCAAGGAGTCCTCCAGGCGCCAACACCTCAACAGCAGTAGCAGCTGCTGAGGCAAGATAGGACCGAATGTGTGTCTGTTCACCCCTTGCATCAGCAAAGACACAACAATGTTGCTTGTAAGGAATGTATTCATAGCTCACTTATCTTTTATTGTTTGAAGGGTGGAGACCACAAGATCAAAAATATTGAAAGAAAAGACGTCAAGTTATTGTTGACATTTGCAGTAGGATGGGGAGCAGGTCACATGTCCTCAAACAAGTGTTCATGTTTTGCCACCTCTGATGTTCCTGTTGGCCAACTTCTTCCTGATTCTACTGAGCCTAAGTCTGTTCATCAGTGCACTGATGGAATCCACAGCTGTTAATTTATTGTAACTGTACTTATTTCTTGTGAAAAGTAAGACTCTGCTGGAAACAGCTTCTAAGTTAGACTCCTACTCAATAATGTAGCCGGGTGTCCGCCCCTCCCTCTTGACCATGGGGAAGGGGGCCAATTTGTAAGGCTGGCGGACTTCCCCAAAATGAAGTGAACTGTGTTGAATTTATGCCTGGCCTGGCAGACTCTGTCCTCACTTGGTATCCAAGGGGGGAGACCATGGACAGGGGACGGAGAGGACAACCTTGCTTCTGCAAACAAGTGGTCTGGGACAATGAAAACACATCCAAAAGGAAATGATCTTTCGAAGAGTTTATGTATGTGTATGTATATATGTGTATAAATATATATATATACTTATATATATATGTACAGAGAGAGAGAGACATGGATTGATTTTGCAATATAACTCCATATAAAAGGAGGAAATAAATCCTACTGTGTAGGTTGAAGCAAACTCACCTGTAGAAAGAGTCTTGTAAATGTGAATATAATCAGACTACGGCCAGGGGTGATCTGAAAGGAGAGCTGTTGCCTACAGTTGTGCACGGCAAAGTGGAAGAGTCCCTCTTATGTTTAGGGCAGGGCCATCCCATGTCATGATCAGATCTTAGAAAGAGGTCCACATGTCTTTGAATTATGATGAAAGAGTCCATGACAATCTAGTAGTTTGAGAATGTCCTTTTGTAGTAGATGATGGCAGATAGACATCCATTCTTTCATCCCATCTGCCCTGTTATTCCAGTCCACAGTACCAGAAATTCATCTGCTTGAAGGATACGTCTCCTTATCTCAGGCAAGATGTTACAGTCTTCATTCATTCATTAATCCTTTCACTCATCCTTTTCCAAACACACCCAGAATGGGGTACAAATGGTCCCTCCATGCTACAAAGAGAAGCATACAAGACCCATATTCCCTCCGCCCCAATTAAAGTCAGCTTCAAATGAGGGGGGGGGATCTCTCTGCATTAATTGGATTGAAATGCTGACATTTGAGGGAGGCAAGAGAGGAGAAAGAACACTTGAATATTGTCCAAAGATGATCGATAGCATAAGGGTCCAGACAGCTCACCATCGAATAATTCCGAACATTGGTCCATTGAAAGATCTCACATCCTGCATAGGATGCCGTCTTTTTGGACTGTGCAGGTCTTTATCTGCCGATGTTTACCTTTACCATGTCTTCTGTATGGCCTGTGTGATTGTTAAGACTTAGCAGTTGTATATTAAGGTATTAAGCATCATTTAGAAAATACTGCTCTATGCTTTTGCCACCTCAGGAGCCTAGTCTGAATCAAGGGCAGCTCCCTGAAGAATTATTTCTTTTAACAAAAAAAAATAGCGATAATAATAATTACAGTGTCACAAGGCCCAGCAAGATGACTGAGGAAAATCACAACGCCTGGTTGGGGGTGGCATTGCATTTCTGCTCTGCGATACCCCATGATCCCTCTGGAAATTCAAGAATCACTTTCCACACAAAGGACACATGGGGAACTTATTCAGCCATTTACAGAGAGGATTATTTTCTGAAGGATCTAAGCTGGATAACTACGTAAATTACCCGACTAGATGGCACTGATTGAAAATGATGCCCTTTCATTTCACGATTGTGCCCTTTAAACCAAGAATAAAAAGAGGGGCTCCTGGAGAGGGGTGGGACGGGGGGAGGGTTAGTTTTGGGGATAAACAGCACACATAGAATTGAATTTTCAAATGATGGGGGGGGGGGGAGGTTGAAACATTTATGTACTTTCAATGTGGGCTACTGCCAGATTTCCCCCAGAAAAGATAATTAAAAGAGGTGGTGAGTTGAAAAAAGAGGGGGTGGGAGAAAAAAGCACAAGGAAAGAAGCAGATTATAAGCAACAGACCAATCAGCCATCTTGAATATTTGAATTAAAGATATCAATATCTATAGCTCTTGTCATAAGATTTCAAGTGAATTGACCGAACCAACAGTGCGTGTGCATTATTTCAAAACTAACCTTATCAACACTGCGATGTAGTAAATACATAATATTTGATCTCCGAGAACAGGAAAATTTTTGGATTTAGCTCACGCCTTTTTCAGTAGCAGCTCAGGGTGAGTTATATTCAAGCACAGTAGATATTTCCCTGTCTCTAGAGGGTTTACAGTCTACAATTGTACCCGAGGGATTGAAGGGTTATGTATCTTGTCCAAGATCACAAGGGGCCGCAGTGGGATTTGAACTGGGCTTTTCTGGTTCTCAGTGAAGCCCTGGTAGTTTAGCTTTCTGAGTACTTCAAATGCCCCTTTTCTTGAGCTTTGGATACCACACCAGCACCTGAGTTTTTATGTCTGGAGATCATTTATATTCTGTGAATGCTACCTCCCCTGTCTGAAGCTACTTTTTGATTTTAAGGTAACACTGTCAGAAAGCCCACCCCAGCCCCTTTGCTACTGGTCCCTGACTTTTCTCAGGGACCCCCCGCCCACCCCCATCACCTTTGTTGCTGGTCCTTGACTTTTCTCAGAGACCTCCACCTCCACCCCCAGCCCCTTTGCTTCTGGTTCCTGACTTTTCTCAGGGACCCCCCGCCCACCCCATCACCTTTGTTGCTGGTCCTTGACTTTTCTCAGAGACCTCCACCTCCAGCCCCTTTGCTTCTGGTTCCTGACTTTTCTCAGGGGACCCCCCCCCCCCCCACCCCCATCACCTTTGTTGCTGGTCCTTGACTTTTCTCAGAGACCTCCACCTCCACCCCCTTTGCTTCTGGTTCCTGAACTTTCTCAGAGATCCCCACCCACAGCCCCTTTGCTTCTGGATCCTGACTTTATTCAAATACCTCCACCCCCAGCCCCTTTACTTCTGGTTCCTGACTTTTCTTAAAGACCCCCCACCCCGAGCCCCTTCTGGTTCCTGACTTTTCTTAAAGACCCCCATCCCCTTTACTTCTGGACCCTGAGCTATTTTAGACACCCCCCCAATCCTCTACTGCTGGTTGTAAACCTGGGCATGCAACTTTATAGAATTAGGGCGTTAGTGGTTGAATATCATCATTTACACACGTTACACGTCTGATCGGCATCACCCTTATAATACCCCAAATCCCGCCCCCTTTGTGGATGGATAATTCTGGCCATATAATGCTTGATCAACAGCAACAGAAGAACAAACTCCACACTTCATAATGCAAACACAACACAGTGGAGCACCACAACTCTTTAATCGATATCTTCAAGGAAACACATGACTGAACATGAGCCATGTCAAGTCGATATGATTCCTTGAAGATATTGACTAACGAGTTGAGGTGCACCATTCACAGTTTGTCGCTTCACTATGGTGGGTTTGCATATAACACCTGATACATCCAAAGGTTTGTGCTCAACCCCTGTGAATTACAAAAAAACCCACTTATGCAGCTGGTACCACTGCCAACTACTTAAGAGCTTTTTGAATATCTACTAGAATGAATATGGCATGGCCATGGAGGAAAAGATGCTCCTGCTCTTGAGTATATAAACCATATTTCATGCCAAGTTCATTGTCGGGAAGGACTTCCTGCCTAGAATGACCTGCATCAGGCACCAGCTCCTGCTAGAGTACCCAGGGGCTGTAGGATTGTAAATAGCTGTACATATCTCCATGACCTGTAAACCTATTTTTTATTCTGCCTTTGTTTGTACTTGTCCCTATTTTGCTTTCTACGAGAGCTCTAGGTTTTAAAACTGTATATGAAAATGACACATTTTTTTAAATGTTATTAAAAAGAATTAAGCAATGACACAATGATGGCTCTAGAAAGGTTATTTTCTTTAGAGTACGCAGATTGGATGTGGCAGTTAGGTTGCATTGGCGATGAGTCATCTTCGTTCAGTTTTAAGGCTCTGTACCCCCAGAATCAGAGAATTCCCTTCCCCAAGATACTTGGAGAGAAGAGAGAGTGGAGTTGGATGGATCATGAAACATCTTTCTTAGCTCTTCCTTTTCCTGAATAATACCCTTCAGGGTGTCTGCTTGTTGGGAGAAGACATTTTGGCATCTCTTCTATCCCTGAGTATTCCCAATATTATGTATCACACCCCTGTCAGGAGTATGGAGAGCACAGATTCTGTTCTATAGGAACATCATGGGGAAAAATTCTTTTGGAATAAAGCCCTGTATTTCCCCGAACCAAAGAGCATAATTAATGCCCTGAGAAGGTTGCTGTGGCCTTCTGAGTTGGGAGAGATAGAAGCAAGCAGATGTTCTTTTCCCCAATACAACAGATCTTATATATTGCCAAACTCCTCTTTCCAGGGTTCAGTGTGGCTTACAAAATTATATAATAAAACAGCAAATAACAATACATTGAACAATTAAAACCCATCACATATCACCCTTCGGAAACAAAAAATTTTAAATTTCTTTCTAAAATTTAGTTATTATCCAACTAATAACAAAGGGTAGTGAATTCCATAAGGAAGCTCCCAAAACAGAAACTATTGAATTTAATATCTTCTAAAACCAAATTTTGTTATAAAAAGGCAGAGATAAAACCAATTGTTCTCACAATCGATCAGATCGGCCGATAAGTAATGATACGATATTGATCAGCAATTCAAATGTAGAACCATATCAAATTTGAAAAAACAAGCAAGCAGCTTTAAACTTAATTCTTTCAGCTATTTGATAAGGCATGACGAAACACTACTATATCTATTCAGTTTAAAAATCAGTCTCACTTCTGTGTTCTGTATTAGTTGCAATTTCTCCTGGTATAAAAAATACAAAAAAAAAACAAAACATTACAATAATCTAAATGCGGCACGATTAACATTTGGACCCAGCAATGCCAAAGCTTGCTGATTAAAGAATTGTCTAATCGTAAGTGACTCATTTTAAACAAAGTTTATTTTTCCCCATTACTGATTAATATGGGAAGAAAAAAATAATGAGGAATCAAAGAACACCCATAATACTAGCTTCAGTTCTGGAGGCTGTATCTTGTTAAGGATGTAAAAAGAATTGAAGCGGTGCAAAGAAAAGCTACGAGAATGGTATGGGATTTGCGTTACAAGACCTTTGAGGAGAGACTTGCGGATGTGAACATGTACACTCTGGAGGAAAGGAGAAACGGGTGATATGATACAGACGTTCAAATATTTGAAAGGTATTAATCTGCAAACGAACCTTTTCCGGAGATGCGAAGGCAGTAGAATGAGAGGACATGAAATGAGATTGAAGGGGTGCAGACTCAAGAAAAATGTCAGGAAGTATTTTTTCACAGAGAGAGTAGTGGATGCTTGGAATGCCCTCCCGCGGGAGGTAGTGGAAACGAAAACGGTAACGGAATTCAAACAGGCGTGGGATAAACATAAAGGAATCCTGCTCAGAAGGAATGGATCCTAAGGAGCTTAGACGAGATTGGGTGGCAAAGCCGGTGGCGGGAGACGGAGATGGTGCTGGGCAGACTTATACGGTCTGTGCCAGGGCTGGTGGTTGGGAGGCGGGGATAGTGCTGGGCAGACTTATACGGTCTGTGCCCGGAAAAGGACAGGTAAAAATCAAGATAAGGTATACACAAAAAGTAGCACATGTGAGTTTATCTTGTTGGGCAGACTGGATGGACCGCGCAGGTCTTTTTCTGCCGTCATCTACTATCTTACTATGTTACTATAACACTAGCTTCAGATTCTACCACAAAAAAAAAATGTCAGTCCCTATTTGTTTTGCAAAGCCATCTTGAGAAAGCAGCCAACCAAGCTGATGACAAACTCAAGTTGACTGCTCCCTACTGCCTTTCTATAGGGCAATAGTTTTTACATCATCCTCTTTTCAATCACATGGTCTCCTCAGAGCTAATCAGATGTTCAGGTTGACTTCATCAATAGAAATGTGTGTATTATACCTCCATATATTTGTAGGTAAGGAGGAAGGAGATTGGAAAGGAGCCATGAGAAATATTAGCTCGGTCTTCTAAGCAAGGACATCCGGCAAGGTCAAACGAAGAAAGCTTTACTCATTTTGACACTGTTGTTTACAGAAGGGTGGGAAGCCAGAGATTTAGGAAATTGCTTTCACAACATTAGGTTCTGGGTGGTTTGCCAATCCCATTACAAGATGATATAGAGCACTTAGCAGAAGACTGATGACACTCAAGGGATCAACTTGAAATTACTTCTTAAGACCAAACATTTAAAAAAAACGGTCGGATTATGCAATTTCACGGGCTGCTGTGTGGCTACCAGAAAAGCACAGAACCAAAGATTTGTTAATGATGTTATAGGCTACTATAAGCTTGTTAGAAGTCGTAGGATGACAGCAACCACCCCTCTCTTCAAGAGGTCCTTAAAGAGCGTGCCTTATATGCAGTGAACCTTCTCACTCCCGAGCTATTGCATTTGGAAAATCCCAGAGAACTGATCCTGCTTCCATCTCTCTGAATCTTCATCCCTGCATTTCTAAGATGTGCCAAAGTCTGAGATCTACCCATATAGCTTTGCAGCAGCAGCAGCAGCAGCACCTCAATCCAGCCATGCAGTGCTCAAGCAGATCGAATGGTTTCTTTTACACCTTTATCCCAGTGCTTCTCAAGTGTCTCCCAGAGGCACACCTAACTTGCTAGTTTTCAGGATAACCACAGTGAAGATACATGAGCTAGATTTGCATGCATGGGAGACTCAGTGCATGCAAATCTCTCTCATGCATATTCATAGTGGCTATCCTGAAGACCAGACTGGCTAGGTGAGCCTCCAGGAGAGGGCTTATTCAGTTGTAATAACTATTATTGAATTTTACACTACAAGTCTCTGTCCTTAGCTGGCTGTGGACTAGGTTCATCTGCTGAAAATTCAAACCTTTTCATAGCTTTCCTCCCTCCTTCACACCCCTCCCCCCTTATTCTCCCTGTTTCAGTGGTAGAAATGCTGGTGTTTCTGAGGTCTCATGGCAAACGTTCTCACCCAGTTTTTGTTTTCTTTCTTTCTTGAGTTATTTAGATTTTGCTCACACCTTTTTCAGTAGTAGCTCAAGGTGAGTTACATTCAGGTACTCTGGATATTTCTCTGTCCCAGGAGGACTCACAATCTAAGTTTGTATCTGAGGCAATGGAGGGTTAGGTGGCTTGCCCAAGATCACAAGGAGCAGCAGTGGGATTTGAACCGGCCACCTCTGGATTGAAAGACCGGTGCTCTAACCACTAGGCGACTCCTCCACTCCACTTCTTTATGTAGTGAAGAGTGTTCAGACTCTTCATTGCCCCTCATCTCCCCTCCAGTCTCTGTGCTGCCTGGTTAGTAGCTAGAAGGCAAAGGTGCGTCTGTCTGGGTTGCCATCATGGAAGCTTGAAACCCCTGTAGCATCGCCCACACATACCTGTGCCATGTAACACTAACATGAAGAGTTCTTGGCCCCCATTTACGTGGACTGCACAGAATCAATCAGTTGGTTGTCCCCATTTCCTCTGGATGTGCCTTTGCTTTTTAACTCTCTTCTGAAAGGGAATGGGACTTGATATACTACATTCAAAGCTATATTCAGGTACTTATTTTGTACCAGGGGCAATGGAGGGTTAAGTGACTTGCCCAGAGTCACAAGGAGCTGCAGTGGGAATCGAACCCAGTTCCCCAGGATCAAAGTCCACTGCACTAACCACTAGGCTACTCCTCCACTCCATGCTAATGGGATTTGATATATGCCTGTTCTGTGGTACAATCAAAGTGGCTTACATTTAATAGATGCAGGCTCACAATCTTTGAACCTAGGGCAATGAAGGGTTAAGTGACAGTGGGAATCGAACCTACATTCAGCACTCATCAGAAAACCCTCAGACAAACATTCTCCTGTTGCCCTATCCATTTGTATCTTTACCTCATCCAGTGACTGTGTAGGATGGAGAGAGTGGGGAGGTAAGACAGAAAACAAAATCAGGAAATCATCCATTTGTAAATCAAGTAGAGCAGAGCAGGTAAGATGTTGTACAGAACTGGTCAGGGCCAGCCCAAGGATATCTAACACCCTAAGCAAATCTTTGGCTGTGTGCTGCCCCGCTCCCATTATTCAGAATCTTCTCTACCTTTTTTCCCAACCTTGTAGTCCAATGTCTCCCCTTCCCGTGAACACCTCCAACATAGTCCAGCATATCCCCTTCCTTTCCACTGCCTGTCCCCCCATAGTCCAGCAGCTCCCCTTCCTTTCCTTTACCCTAACTCTGTAGTCCAGGATCTCTCCTTCCTTTCTTTTGCCCTCCTATATAGTCCAGCATCTTTTCTTCCTTTCCATTGCCCTCCCCCACATAGTCCAGCATCTCTCCTCTTTACTGCCCTGCCTATTGTTCAGCATCTTTCCTCCCCTTTCCTTCCATTGGCCTCCACGTAGTCCAGCATCTCTTCTTCTCTTCCCTTGTCCCCCCATTCCTTTCCTTTATAAACTCTTAAGTCCAGCATCTCTTCTTCCCTTCCCCTGCCTATAGTCTTGCATTTCCCCTTCCCTTGCCCTGCCTATAGTCCAGCATCTCCCCTTCCCTTGACCTCTCCCATATTCCAGCATCTCCCCTTCCATTCCCTTTCTCCATTCCTGTAGTCTAGCATCTCTCCTTCCTATCCCCCCCCCCCCCCAGGTGCCCAAAATCCCCTTTCCCTTCCCTATCCCATACCTATTCAGTCTCATCTTTCCTTCCCTACTGCCAATCCTGTATTGAGAATCTCCCCCCTCTTCCCTCCCCCGCCTGTGCCACCACTTCGTAGGCTAACGCTGCAAGAGGATTCAGCATCAGTGCAGGGTCTTTCAGCACAGGCCTGTGCTCAAGTGCTGTCATGCCCCTCCATCCTCAGACAGAGGACTTCCTGTTGGGAGGGGGAGGGAGAGGGACTTGGCAGAGCTTGAGTGCACACCTCTACTGAAAGATCCTTCTTGCAGCTTTAGCCCGGGAAGAGGTAGGATGGCAGCAGTGGAAGTGGCAGGAAAAAAAGAAAGAGAGGGGGAGATGCTAGACACAGTATGATGGTAGGGAAGGGGAGATGAGATGATGCTCTCCCATCATTCCCCCTCCCCCAAATGCAATGCCCTAGGCAGACACCTAATCTACCTAGTGGCAGGACCAGTCCTGGAACTAACTACAATAAGTACATAAGTAATGCCATACTGGGAAAAGACCAAGGGTCCATCGAGCCCAGCATCTTGTCCACGACAGCGGCCAATCCAGGCCAAGGGCACCTGGCAAGCTTCCCAAACGTACAGACATTCTGTACATGTTATTCCTGGGATTTTGGATTTTTCCAAGTCCGTTTAGTAGCGGTTTATGGACTTGTCCTTTAGGAAACCGTCCGACCCCTTCTTAAACTCTGCTAAGCTAACCGCCTTCACCACATTTCCCGGCAATGAATTCCAGAGTTTAATTACACGTTGGGTGAAGAAAAATTTTCTCCGATTTGTTTTAAATTTACTACACTGTAGTTTCATCGCATGCCCCTAGTCCTAGTATTTTTGGAAAGCGTGAACAGACGCTTCACATCCACCTGTTCCACTCTACTCATTATTTTATATACCTCTATCATGTCTCCCCTCAGCCGTCTCTTCTCCAAGCTGTATAGCCCTAGCCTCCTTAGTCTTTCTTCATAGGGAAGTCGTCCCATCCCCGCTATCATTTTAGTCGCCCTTCGCTGCACCTTTTCCAATTCTACTATATCTTTCTTGAGATGCGGCGACCAGAATTGAACACAATGATTGTCTGCTCTTCTCCATATCTGATTCAGTTTAGCATAAGAACTCCTTGGTGAACTGGACAGTTCCCAAGCCAGAATCTGCCCACCTGCTCTTTAGAACTGGAAGCCAGACTAATAGGGTGCCTTTAACAGGGTGCATTTTTTATAGCTTTTTTAAGGCACCATATTTCTTTCTTTTAACTATTTTTCCCTTGACAAATTTGCAATGCCAGCATCCAGTCTATCATCCCACTAATCTGCGAAGCTCCTTGTCCCTTAGATCACAACCAGCGTTAAGAAAGTGCCTGACAGCCGTAAGGATGTGACTAATCAGAAAAAAAGAAATTCATCACATGCATTCATCTTGTTGACAGCAGCAGAAAGTTAGCTAGAAGGAATCCATGCTAAAAACGGTAAGAGCAAATGTTATTTTAATCAAGGAATGCAACACACGCGTTCCAGTCAATCATGGAAGGCACTCAGAGGAAAGAGGAGCATCCCTATCATGGCTGATGGGCCAGTGTCTACCCTTAAATGACCACCTGGCCATGGGCCATTAGGAAAAGTGAGCTAGCCCTGGCGGGCAATTTGTTTTACATAAATGTTGAACTGGACTTTTCCACTGGCACACCCCAGAGAAGACTCTGTGCATGGCCTATACTTAGGAAAAAGTACAAAACAGGCATGTTAATTCCTCAAGCCAGCAGCTGCTATTGCCCATCCAGTACTCATGCACTTCTCCGCCCTGTCTCTCTCCAGCAGCCAATCATGTTTTCTCGGTGTGCCATGACAGGAGTTGAGCAGCAGCCGTCCATCCCAAAGCATGCTGGGACTTGTAGGCTCATCTTCCTTATTAATTTGCTGAACTCCACTGTGGCCTGCAACTTTTTATAGATAGTGCAAATATCTCAGCGTGTACGAAGCTGGCACAATGCCCTCGATTGGAAGACGACCAAAGCAGCCTCACTTTAAAAACATATGAGGGGAATTAAGCTGCCTGAGAGCAATGGTGAATATGAGGAAACACGCAGAATACTGGACTAAAATGCAGGTTTAAAGTTTCTAGTCTCACGTTTGCTTTAGATTTTAAGTATGTAGAAAATAAGTCCCTTCAGCCCCCCCCCCCCCCTTTCTCTTTTTCCCTCCATTCTACCTCTAACATGCTTCCCCCACCCCCCTTGGCATGGTGCACAGTATTATGGTTGGGGGGGTGGGGAAGGCAGGGATAACCCCCTCATCCTTTAGGATTTGGAAACTGAAAGGAAGACAGAACAGTCTTTAGGCCAGAGAGGGGCCTGGTGCAGTTATTAAATGCTGAACGTTCCATGGTCTCTGCAATCACCACAATTTATCACCTACATAATCTCTAAACAGCCGGGCCCGTTAATGGAAGAGGTGGGGCCCAAACACCCCCAACTCCATCTAGCCCCTTCCTCCTGCTGCCAGTCCAGGTTCATGGGTTTGTGGCATGATTATTACTGGCCTCCTCCTGCTGTGATGATTGGTGTGATCAGAACATTCACCACTGCCTAAAGATGGTCTTGAAGGAAGACGTCAACGACTAATGCGAGCAGTGCTGTTGGCATTACAGATCCCTTCCAGCTCAACCTTTGTCCTTTGGTTCCTAAATATTGAATGCTTTTTAACTGGGCTACAGGCAACATCTCTTTTAGGAAATGTTGTCCAGCCTCCTGCTTGCTTGATTGATACATCATGTAGCAGTTCCCAGGGCTTGTAGGTGGTATATTAATATTAATAATAACAATGATGATAATAATAACATGCACATCCTCCTAACGTGTGCAGCATAGCAATACCTCATGCAGTTAGAGACTCCCCTCCTTTGTCATTTGGACGTTATAGAAGAAGTATTACTGAAAGGACAGAAAATAACTGGAAAAGATCATTTCATTCATCCATTTACTTATCTGTTACACATTTGGCTTCTCATTGTGGAAGTTGTGTCCTCTGCTTGTACACTGTATTATACTCCACACGACAGACACACGGAATAGACGTGTGCATCCTCCCGCACATGTGATGTATCATACAGGAGATACAGTATGTGCGTGCAAAATATCATTCAGCAGACACAGGGAACAGACGTGTGAATCCTTCTGCATGCGTGATATATCATTCAGGAGATACAGGTATGAGCGATACCTCATTCAGCGGATACACGGAACAGACACAGCCAATACACAGAAAAAACACATATTAAAGAGACAAAACAACCTCTGTTACCTGACCCACAAAGAAGACATATTTTTAGCGTCTCGGCATTAAGACATCTGATGGGGTAAGCATTTTGCACCATCTGTGCTGAGTAATAAACTCGACCTTATAGCACCTTGGCTATCCACTAATAAAATGCTCTTGAATCCAAATAGGCTCTCCATTGCTCATCCTTGGTCTCCACATTAAAGATATTGGGTGCCCGCCTAGATGACCAATTTAGCTTTCAAGCCTAAATTACATCTGGATTACAGCGCTGTGTCAATAGATTATGACAAATTAGATCAGTGAGACATTTATTCCTTCCAGCAGTGGAGGAAACATTTGTTCATGCATTAGTAATTAGCAACTTAGACTACTGTAACGTCATATCAAAGCCTTAGGGCCTCTGGTATCCATCGTCTTCAGTCAGTTCAGAAGTTTGCTATTAAGTTCATCAAGGGACAAAGAAATATGACCACGTGACCCCACTTTTGCGAGAAGCTCACTGGCTGCCAATCACACATCGAATAACATATAAAATTTGACTCTAGGTTTATAGAATCTTTCATGCTAACCTTCCTGTTTCAACTACTGCAACTCTCCGATCAAGTCATCAGGTCCTACTCAACATACCAACCTTTAGACAGATCAAACTCGAGTATACCAGGAAAAAATTCTTTAGTGTGGCGGGCACTGATCTTTGGATCTTTGGGGGGGGGGGGGGGGGGGGGGAGGCAGGATGCAGCACCGCTATAATCATATTCTTTTCGTCTCTGCTTCCCTATCCAAATGGAATTCCTTTCATTACTTTTATTGATTACTAGTAAAAAAAGGCCCGTTTCTGACACAAATGAAATGGGCTCCCCTGCAGCCACCCATGTCCAGCGACCCTCCTCTGGACATGGATCAGCTGTGAGGCACGGTTTTTTTTCCCGGGTTCTGAAGTTGACATCATAATGGCTACGGTGATGTCAGCCTGATCTACGGAGCCTAGCAGACCAACTCGGAAGGCGACACGGTCCCAGGCAGCAAGACAGAACGTTGGAGGTGAGAATTATTATATAGGATATGGATATTTATATGTGTAAACCGCTCAGATAGATTTGATGGGTGGCATATCTGAAACGTCTTCCCCAGTAAGGGGATATTTTAAAGGTTTTCCATTTGTAAAGGCTGTGGTCATTTATGAAACTGATGAAGAAACGACCTTTTGCTGCATGTAACAAGAGCAGTATCCCCCAAGGAAGCCTATCTAGGTGAAACGGGTCCCCTTTGGGAAGTTGACAATTGGAAGCCCGAGTTAAGTGCTTTTTTTCGTACATGCTGTGTCATTATATTTGGTAAGTTAAAGAAAAGCCGGTTAATAGTGACTGAATTGAATATTGGATTTACAGCCTTGAAAGGGTTGAATGTTCAATTAGAATAACTAATATTAAAGAAGTAAACACACAATTGAAAATGTTTGGGGGAGGTTTGTTAGCCAATGATTGGTCTTAGTCAAGAGGTGCCTTGGCTTTTGAAAACACAAGTGGGTTATGCCCAGTGGTGTGCTGGAGCAGGCTCTCACAGGCTCGCAAGAGCCGGTTGTTAAGTTTTTAAGAATTTTGGGAGCCGGTTGTTAAAGTAGGGCCCTCCATGGCTACTTTAACAACTGGCTGCCAAAATGTGGGCTTGGGCCCCCTGCTGAATTCTCTTTTACTTTGCTGGTGGGGATGCTGAGCACTGCCAGCCAAGTAAATAGACTGCTGCTGTTCCCCGCTCCTTGTTTCCAGCTCTGAGCAGCAGGCTGGGTCTTCTCCAGCATCTGTGAGAAGTTTCAGCATGCTGCTCAGAGCAAGACATTGGGAGTGGTGGCAGTCCATTTATTGGCTGCCAGCAAAGGTATGCCTAGTGTGCCCGCTCGGAGGGAGGGAGGAGAGAGAGGCAAGTGTTCCTCCCCCCGCCACCCTTGGCCCTTCCAACTGCAGAGCTGGCTATGTCCGGAGAAAGAGCCTGTTGTTAAAAATTTACCAGCACACCCCTGGTTATGCCCAGGCCAATGGCAAATTTCCTTTGACTGCTGAGGCTTTTTTCCTCCCTTTTAAACTAAAAAAAAAAAAAAATTTCAAATGCACACATAAGAAAGTGTTTGAAAAAAAAGTGTTGCATTTTGTATAACAATTTTTGATTTTTAGTAGCACTAATTTTGTGGAACAGTTTGCTTTTTTAACATTTCCCCATGGTACACAGTGTACGTACATTTAACAACAACATGCTACATACTTATACATGTGTTGCCTGCAGGCATAGGTTACAAAATGCAGAAGTCTACGTGTAGAATTCATGCACGCTCTTACAGCTGATAAGAAGCATTTGGACACTACAGGACCCAGTCCTGGGAGAGGGGTAGAGTAACGGTTAGAACAGCAGCCTGAGAACCGAAGAGCCCAATTCAAATCCCACTGCAGCTCCTTGTGACTCTGGGCAAAGTCACTTAACCACAGATTGCCTCTAGGGACAGAAAAATGCCTACTGTACCTCTCCAATGGCTTTCAGGCAATATACAGGAAATAAAAATCACAGCACATAGGCACCTATGTTACCTTTATAAAATAAACACCTCATATAGATATGCCGCTATAAAATGAAGACCCCAAAACAGATTTTAATGAATACAGTAACTTTGCACCATGTTTGCGAAAATGCTCGCATAAATAAAGCCTCAACGTTCTCCCCACAGACTTCCCTGTAAATCCGTCCTCTTCTGCCCCAGAGCGGCAATTTTGTTCATTACTAGGGTTGTACTGCCACCTAGTGGCCATGCACTTGACATTTCTAGAAAAGGATGTACAAAAAGCACAGCCAGAAAATGTTCATTTCCTATCGCTTCCCACGTCGTTTCTGGGAATGTTTGTTTTATTCATTTTCCATTTGGCCAGCAAAGGCAATGACTGTAGACTCGTTTGAAAGAGGACGTGCCATGTGCAAAGACGGTGCTGTTTGTGTATATGTATGGTGGGTGACCTCTTTGCAAATAGTGTCCAATCTCTTGAAAGCGTGGCAAAAGATAAAACATTAACTTTGATAATGACATGGGATATGTTGGGGGTGTTTTTCCATATTGTTGGAAATGAATGCCCATCTCTTACTATACAGATCGCGTCTTGTGAATCTGGTACTTTTCACCTGTGTTTCCGATCTGACGAAGAAGGGCAACCTTCGAAAGCTAATCAAGAAATGTATTAAGTTATGTCCAATAAAAAAGGTATCATCTTATTTTCTTTTCCATGTTTTATTTTGTTTGATTTCTATTGATAACCTTAAGAGTGGACTAACACGGCTACCACACACCTGTGTTGATAAATTTAATGCAGATGGGAAAAATCTGAGGGAAGCTGTTGCAAAATGTACAAAAGAAAAAAAAAGTGACCCATGACGACTGATGCTGTTAGACATTGACCCATGGATTCTAAAAAGGTCACCATGTTTGAGCACAGATCCCAGATCCGTGCACAAAATAATTAATGATCCATTAGCAATCGATTATTGATATTAACTGGCACTAATTAGAACTTACGCATGGATCTGACTATGCGTTATTCTCTAACACTGTGTAACCAAGGGGGCATAGGCAGGGCAGGGGAGGAGCATTCCCCAAATCTAGGCACAGTGTTATAGAAAGGGGTCATTTATTGCCCAACTGTCATTAGTTGCAGGCCAGCATTTACACCAGGATTCAGCAGCTGTAAGTCCTTGGGTGCAGGAATCCACACTAAGCACTATTCCTTTATTCAAGGTTTTATATGCTGCCCTAGGGCAAAAGCCTTCAGAGTGCTTTACAATTGCAGGAAAGTCAGAGAACAATAAGTCAAACAGGAAGAGAAGAGGAAACAGGAGAAGTAGGTGTGGGAGAAAGAAAGAAAGAAAGAAAGAAAGAAAGAAAGAAAGAAAGAAAGAAAGAAAGAAAGAAAGAAAGAAAGAAAGAAAGAAGAAAGAAAGAAAGAAAGAAAGAAAGAAAGAAAGAAAGAAAGAAAGAAAGAAAGAAAGAAAGAAAGAAAGAAAGAAAGAAAGAAAGAAAGAAAGAAAGAAAGAAAGAAACTCCATTCTATAAAAGTTGCTTAGCGTGAAGTGACTTTAATAGAATTGGTCCTTAGCGTAGATCTTAACAGTAAGGAAAGGGATGGGATTTGATATACCTCCTGTCTGTGGTTACAATCAAAGTGCTTTACATGTTATATACAGGTACTTATTTTGTACCTGGGGCAGTGGCGTAGAAAGGGGGGGCGGGAGGGGCGGTCCACCCCGGGTGCATGCGCTCGGGGGTGCCAGCCCCGCTGGTTCCCTGCTCCCTCTGCACTTCCGGGGCAGAGAGAGCAGGGAACCAGCGGGGCCGACGCAGCTCCGAGTGACGGGCGGATCGGCCCTCCCGCAGGTAAGAATGCGGTCCGGGGGGGTTGCGCCGCAGAGGGGGGGTCGCGCAGCAGCGACCCGCCCCGGGTGCCATTAGCCCTTGCTACGGCACTGACCTGGGGCAATGGAGGCTTACGTGACTTGCCCAGGGTCACAGGGAGCTGCATTGAGAACTGAACCTGGTTCCCCTGGTTCTCAGGCCACTGTGCTAACCACTAAGCTACTCCCCTACTTGGAGTGTCATTTACTAAATCTGGCCCTGGATATTCTATTGGGATCTTTCATTATTTTCATGCTTAATGGTAGGTAAGAGGAAAGTACGGTGCAGATGTTATCCTTCTGACTTCTCGACCCTGGATCTGATGAACAGACACATACTGGTGGCTTTGTATTCATTCAACTGTTTGGAGCTCAGGGTATGGTTGAGCTCCAGCGAAAGGATGCTCTCACCTCATCTGGATCACCAAAAGGGCAGCGAGCAACCTTCTGGCTCCAGAGAAACAGCAGGGAGGTAGAGGTAAGAGCATTAGAACATCATTTTGGTTGGAGGGATGAAACAAAGCAATTGCCAGCCCCAGCCCCCAAGCTCTCTATTGCCATGGCCCCAGCGGTCCTCACCGTTCTGCAGCCTATGGGTAGAGGCACCACAGGAGCCATGTTGAATTAATCAGAGGAGGGGGTAGTTGGAGAGTTGGAGAGACAGATGACTGAGGAAACCAAGCATGATATTCGAGCTGCTAATGCCCAGAGAATTTGAGATTTGTTGAGGTTAATACAGGCAGCTCCTTTACTAACAGCAGTGACACTACCCAGAGGAGTGAGACAAGATTTAGTGCATATGAAGCCTGCTCTTACAAGGTCAGCCACTTTGGAGGTCTGTTGTGACCCAGAATGAGTGGTGTGTGTGATTTATCCCAGCAAACAGTTGTCAAGTTGGAAGACCACAAGAAGATGGGCCATTTGAGCGTTCCGATGACTATCCTGTAGACCCAGGTGGGACATCTACCAGCAGTAAACACATCCTTTTAAAAGCAGGCCCTTGAGTACTCAGGAATTTTGAACTGTTAAAAATCGTCCTGGAGTGATGTCCAGATAACAGTCAAGCTGTACCCGAATCAAATGCCATAAGCTTGTTGAAAAGTCAAGGTGTGGAACTTTTTTAAACGTACATCGACAACGTGCTGAAGACCGATTCAAAATTGTATTAAATTCCGCCTGCAGTGAGAATAAACAGTGAAGGGAGACCTCAAAAGGGTTTTGATAACTGGTAGTTTGCACCTGTCTGCACTTTTGAAGTCTTCATAGGTGATGTCGTTGCAAGTAGAGCGTTCTGTTGGTCTCTTTTCCTTTCCAAACTTATTGTAAACAAAAAGAGATTCCTCTGGGGAACAGAGAGGTGATAATATTCCTTGATATGGCCCAACAGCCGTAGAGAAAATCCTTCCTTAACCAGCAAACTGCTACAGTGCCGGCTTCTTGTTCCTTGAAGTTCCTCCGCAAATGTTTGATCGCTTTTTAGGGTAATAAGTTCAGAGGGTTTGGTCTCAGCTGGAGGATTTTATTGTGGGATAATTAAACGTACGGTTTTTGGGTAATGTTGGGGGTGGGATGGGATGAGGTCCTAATATAACTCTTCTAAATTGTGGGCTTGGAAACAGACGTGGGGATTTGTTCTCATTCTTTTTATGGTACCTGGACAACATGGCCCCAAACAAAAAAAGAACCCGACATAATAGCCCCTGACATAACAGCCACTGTCAAAACGGCCTGCCCACAATATAGCCCTTGACAAATTAGCCCCCCCCCCCCCCCCCCGACAAACGGGCCCGATCAGGCTGCCCAGAATATGGCACTGCATTTTTTTCCTAATAATCTTACCTTACCTAACAGGATATGGTTGGTAAGACTATGAAAGTGGAGGAGTGGCCTAGTGGTTAGGGTGGTGGACTCTGGTCCTGGGGAACTGAGTTCAATTCCCACTTCAGGCACAGGCAGCTCCTTGTGACTCTGGGCAAGTCACTTAACCCTCCATTGCCCAAGGTACAAATAAGTACCTGTATATGTAAGCCGCATTGAGCCTGCCATGAGTGGGAAAGCACAGGGTATAAATGTAACAAAAAAAATGACAATATTGGCATTTTTTAAAATTAGCATGTTGATGGAAGAATAGTTTCCTTAAACAGCAGAACAGATCATGAATACCAGTTGGTAGCGATAGAATTGTGTTTATTTATATGTTTTATACAATGCAATGCTGGTTGGAGCCTTTATCAGTGAAGATTTCACATCTTTTTTTGCAATGTCATTTTTTTCTAGGGGGACTATTTTGTCTAAGGCTGTTTTGTTGGGGCTTTTTTGTCAGGACTATGTCGTCGGGTGCCCCTTTTTATGTTGGTCTTTTGGAGGACGTCGAGAGGAAGTTTGGTTTATGCTAGGGCTGTACCCAAAAGTGCCCTGACTACATGATTCGTATTCAGTCGAACACTGATTTAAATTAGAATACGAATAATCCTACTGAAATAAACACTCGATCTCTGATTTAACGTTCCTTCTTGTATTAATTGTTATGTTAAAGCTCAAGGCCCATTATTCGGCCAAAGAGTAAAAGACATTATTCGGTACAGCTCTAGTTTATACTTTGCTAATCTTTTGAAACTTGCAAAACTTGGAAGTTAGTAATCCGCTGCAGTGAACTTAAGACAACACGACATGCTGGATTTGAACAGGCTGTGACTTTCTGCCCGATGGGTTCCGTACATTCGCTAATTGTGTGGCTCAGAATTTGGTACTGGAAGAGCAGAGCCTGCTAACATTTGCCATCCATCACATCCTGTAAGACCAGCCCAGGCAGCAGCCAGTTCTGTGCTTAGAGACAGAGATTTACTGAAGGACGCTGACTGTCATTTGTAAATCAGGAGAGTGAGAACAGAGAAATTTATATGTCTCTAGAGCCCTGGTCACACACTACTGCCTTCTAATGCTCTTCATTTATTATAATCTATGGTGAAACTAAGTTTGACAAGAACAAAATTGGCTTTTCCAAATTCTTAATTAGAACTATGCTGTCGCAGGACTCGGTGACATCACTCCTCCCACATCACAGGACTAGTGATATCACTCCTGTTGTTATAGGGTCAGCGACCTCACTCTGGTCTTCTCACAGACTCAGTGGCCTCACTGCTGTCCTATGCTCAGTGACATCAGCCATGTTCTGTTATAGCATCTCGGGGAAGGAAGGATGCTGTTATTTGCTAAACTTGTAAAGAAATCCCATTGCTCAGAAACAGCGGGTAGATTTCTCAGCACGAGGCTGTATGTGAGCAGAGCACTAAAGCCCAACATTATTCAGCAGGTGAATGCATAGTTTAGTGCATTCACTTGTCCAATCTATTGCCCGCGGGCCAGAATTTGAAAACAAAAATGAGGACCTGATAATGCCTTTGTGGGACAACTTCCCTGTGAGGAAAGGCTAAAGGGGGTGGGCTCTTCAGCTTGGAGAAAAGACGGCTGAGGGGAGATATGATAAAGGTCTATAAAATACGGGTGGACATGAATCGTTTGTTTACTCTTTCCAAAAATACTAGGACTAAGGGGCACGCAATGAAGCTACAAAGAATTGGAGAACATTTTTCTTCCCTCAACGTGTAATTAAACTCTGGCGTTCGTTGCCAGAGACTGTAGTAAAAGCAGTTAGCTTAGCGGGGTTAAAAAAAAGGTTTGGATGGCTTCCTAAAGGAGAAGTCCATAGACCATTATTAAAATGGACTTGGGGACAATCCACTGCTTATTTCTATGATAAGCAGCATAAAATGTATTGAACCTGGATTGGCCACTGTTGGAAACAGGATGCTGGGCTAGATGGACCTTCAGTCCATCCTCGTATGGCAACACTTATGTACTTATGTAATGTAGGCCACTAGTGTCAGTTGTGCACATAATTAATTTAATTAGCTGGTAACTGACTATATTTGGTGCTAATTAACAGTTACACATTTAACTGCCCTTAGTCGGGATTCTTACAAATTGTGCAAGGAGGGAGGGGGGAGGGCAGGGCCAGATTAAGTCCAACTGATGCCCCTCCGTCCTTCCACTGCTTAACTGACAAGACAGGAAGACTCAATAAGTGCTGAGAAATATCATTATAGTACGAGACAAAACACCATCTATATTTCTAATGATTAGAGAAACACTAAAATTCATGTCAAATAATGGGTGTGGCAGACGGCAGTGACAGAGTTGGGTTTAAAAACTCTACGATGCCCCTTTCTCTGGGTGCCCTAAGCACCTGCTTGTTCTGCTTAATGGTTGATCCAGGGCTGGGAGTGTGGACCTGGGAGAGAGGCACAGGTGGAGCCAGGGCTGTTGGTAGCATGTGGGTGGGTTACATCAGCCTTTGCACTAGCTAGACGCCCGCAACTGAAGTTATGGACTTACTCTAGGATTCTTTCATGACAATTAGGCTCATGATTGCCAATACAGAATTCACACTTAGCTACCACGCATCAGCCCCCATAATATCACTGAAAATCCATAGATATGGGTACTTCTATGTTTAGTGGTGTCCACTGAATTTAACCATGGAGTGTTAAATGGATTTTATTGCACTCACATCTTCAGCAACTGATTTTAACACCCCCTCCTGAGGTCTCACTGTGCTGAATGTACTCCATCTATGCTCTATTAGTCCCAGAACCAGGCCTGGAGCTGCTCACCATACATCAGTGGGTCCCAAACCGTCATGGTAACTCCACAGCTAGTCAGGCTTTAATGATAACCATAACGCATATGCATGAGAAATTTGCAGACAATAGAGCAGACTCACAATTAGAGCTGGGGATGAGGGAAAACTGTGCAGGACGCAAAGCCCCGTGGGGGAGGAGGGGCCTAAAATTGCTGAAATGCAAGTGTGGGTGGGTCAGTGGTACCTGAAAAGCCTGGAAGAAAGCTCCTTTCTTCCTCCCATTGAGTTGGGGAGAGAGAAGGGTGAGGACCTGGAGATCAGAGTGGAAAAGATGAAGGGAGAGAGGATCAGGGATGAAGGTAGGGGGGATAGAGAGAGCTCATATGCCTGCCTGTCCCAAGCTCTCTAGTCATCTCATACATAGCCCAGAGCCCCTCTCATCGCAGGATTTTTACAACATCGGTGAATCAAAGGACCAGTTCATTTTTAAGGCTGCACTGCTGGAGCAGTGACCAACGTGACAGAGGGAATTAAGAGTTACACCTCCCTACATGCACAGTGGCAAACTCCGGACCAGCCCAGCTACGTTGGAAGGAATCCGCTTGTTGCACTAAAGCAAGTTCTGCAAGAGCATTTCTCAGCCCCCCTCCCCCTCACTGCGCTTCAGGAAAACAGAAGGGGGACCATTGAGGGCTTTGCCTAGATGACTGTCCCTTCTCTTGCTATTTGCGATGCACCAGGCTCCCTTTAGCGAACCAGATCTGGAGAATTACTGACTGTTCAGCAGTAACACCACCACCAGCATCAAGGAAATCCCCGAACGCCACGTAAGAAGCCAGAGATGGGGGTTCCTGGTTCCGCCAGCCGTGGAGACAGCCTTTTGTCACCTGCGCAATGTACACTTGAGGCTTTGCCATTAACAAAGCAGCCGGCCAGAGTTTGAAGGGCCGCCCTGGGGACCCCTATCCTGGCAGACGGATGATGGCCATTTTTCAAGCATCGACTTGTCAAAAAGAGCATCTGAGTTGCCTCTGGGGTTGCTATAGCGACTGGTTGCCACTGGCAATCCAGACACGACTATGAAGCATCTGAACATCCCCGGGAGGAAAAACCTCTAGAGGCGAGAGCAGGGAGCTTTTGGGCTGAAAAGGGATCAGGTCCTTCGGTGCTTCACCCCTGGATCCAGCAAGGGTCCACTCAACAAAGAACTGATTCACCTACCAACAAGTAGACAAGTGCCCAGGTAATGGTGCTTATGCATTTCAAGGCAGCAAGAGCTGGGTTTGAAGCTTGGGGAAGGGTTGGTGATTACTAGGGAGACATTGTATATAGTTTGCTAGATTGTCAGTGCTGGGTCAGGGCAAGATTAGCAAGCTGCATGTCTCACCAGCTCTTTTACGTGTTTAATTGTGAGATGACACTTTCCTCTCTTAGGCAAGCCCGAGCCGAACAGGCAACAGCAGTATAAATCAGAGCAGTGGGATCGCCAGTTAGGAGTATCTGGATGCAGAGCACATCGCTGCTGTTGTACAGGAAGGAAGCAAGGAGCGACAGGGGGAACTGAACCTTGCAAACGGGTCTTCAACCTCCGCGTGAACACAGACATGGACACTGGAATATATGTAATAAGCAGGTCCTAGAAATGTGTACACAAATCGGATTACATGTGTAAGTATAACGTTACATGTAGATTGCATACGTGTGCTTCTCACATGCCCCTGTCAGTGGCTGTACCGTGCACACTGCTGTTTCTGCTTGTAGGTATGTAACTGGATTCTCTTTGGCAAAGCAGTCTACCTCCCAGTCATTCTAGTACTGCAGGGTGGAGCCCCTCGAACAGAAAGAGATGTGACTAGGAGACCTTTGAGCCTTACTGATTCAGGTGGGGCTGCTCTTTTTCCAGCACCCTTACCTGCATCCACTTATCTAAGGTCTTACTAGTGATTCAATTGATCTGTCTTTCTGGGGCCACAATAATTCCTATGAAAATTCTCTAAGCTGAACTAAATTTCAGAGGAGGAAAGGTGAAGCATGGATCTGCATCTATCCTCTTGAGAAAGAACTTAATCTGATAAAGGAGAGGTCGTTACTCCTCACCGGCCTCCCACTTAGCCATCTATCCCCCCTTCAATCTGTTCAGAACTCTGCCGCACGTCTTATATTCCGCCAGAACCGATATACTCACATCACCCCTCTCCTCAAGTCACTTCACTGGCTTCAGATCAGATACCGCATACAATTCAAGATTCTCCTCCTTACCTACAAATGCACCGGGTCTGCGGCTCCTCACTACCTCTCCTCCCTCATCTCCCCCTATGTTCCCACCCGTAATCTCCGCTCACAGGACAAATCCCTCCTCTCAGTTCCCTTCTCCACCACTGCCAACTCCAGGCTCCGCTCATTCTGCCTTGCCTCACCCTTTGCCTGGAACAATCTTCCTCAACCCCTACGCCAAGCTCCCTCCCTTCCCATTTTCAAATCTCTGCTTAAAACTCACCTCTTCAATGCTGCTTTCGGCACCTAACCTTTCGTGAAATATAGTATTCCCTATCAGACGGACTCTACACTTGTCTTTAGATTGTACACCTGTCTTTTAGATTGTAAGCTCCTTGAGCAGGGACTGTCCTTCCATGTTAAATTGTACAGTGCTGCGTAACCCTAGTAGTGCTTTAGAAATGTTAAGTAGTAGTAGTTTGCAAGACCACTATGAAATCCCTACACAAATATGCTTCTCTTTTCTAATTTTCTTCAAATCCCTACTCTAAGGGGCCTGGAAGGTAGTGCTTCTGCAGCGAGTAAGGGTGGTAACATTCAGAAGCCCAAAGACAGCTGGTAGAAAGTTCAGCCATCTTTGCACAGAAAGGGAGTCAGAGGGCCTCAGTGAACGACAGATGGAGATAACAGGGCGCCGTGCCACCTTGCCTCCACATCCACCCCCGAGCATGCGTCAGATGACATCAGCAGAAGCCAGGAGGCTGACGGGAGCGGGATGCAGCAGTTAAAAGCAGCCACCACGTGGTGCAGCTCCCCTTTCGTGAGATCTGCCCTTGTTAGGGGTAAACTTAATATATAGGCAACCGGGCAGTGCCCGAGGGCCAGGGCAGTGGGAGGGCCCAGAACTTCCCTCCCACACGCCCAACATCCCTCTCTCCCCACTAGGACTGGGACACCTCCTCTCACTCCCTCTCCCACGCTCCCGTCTCATAACCCCGCTTTCCTCCATATAGGCACTGGCCATCTGCCGCTGATACAGGAACTGCCCTCTGCCGCGGCCTGCCCGCTTCTGTCACTTCCTTATTCCACATGGGCAGTTCCGGCATCAGTGGCTGGTCTAAAGGAAAACGTCAGTGGCACTGAAGACGGGGGAGAGGAAGGCAGTAGAACCGGGGGACCCAATAATCCTCATTGACTGGGGCCCAGATCACTGACCATAGACGTCTACCTGGCACTGGCCTTATGTCCCTACTCCTGGAGTAAACTATCAAAGTCTACTTCAGCCCATCCAGATCTGTCTTGCCATAATTGTGATACAGAAGGCTGCTCAGTACTGGCTTTACTTCCCAACTACTGGAATTGCTATCACAGTAAATTCCCTCAACATTTTTGGCTCCACCACCTCTACCAGGAGGGCATTTCAGGCATCCACCACCCTTTCTGAGAAAAAGTACTTATTCCAAAGTTGATGCCCCGTAACCTCAATTCATGTCTTCTAATTCTACCATTTCCCTGTCTCAGGAAAAGATTTGTTTCCATATTAATAACTTTGAAATATTTAAACATCTTTATCATATCTCCTCTATCCCTCCTTTCCTCTAGAGTGACATATATCTTCAGGTCTTCAAGTCTTTTCTCATACATCTTTTGGTGCAAACCCAATACCATTCTTATCACCTTTCTGTGAACTGCTTCAAGTCTTTTTATGTCCTTTGCGAGATATGGCCTCCAAAAGCGAACATAATACTCCAAGTGAGGATTCGACATAAGTTTGTACAGTAACATAGTAAATGACGGCAGAAAAAGACCTGCACGGTCCATCCAGTCTGCTCAACAAGATAAACTCATATGTGCTACTTTTTGTGTATACCTTACCTTGATTTGTACCTGTCCTTTTCAGGGCACAGACCGTGTAAGTCTGCCCAGCACTGTCCCCGTCTCCCGCCACCGGCTCCGCCACCCAATCTCGGCTAAGCTCCTTAGGATCCATTCCTTCTGAACAGGATTCCTTTATGTTTATCCCACGCGTGTTTGAATTCTGTTACCGTTTTCATTTCTACCACCTCCTGCGGGAGGGCATTCACTACTCTCTCCGTGAAAAAATACTTCCTGACATTTTTCTTGAGTCTGCCCCCCTTCAATCTCATTTCATGTCCTCTCGTTCTACCGCCTTCGCACCTCCGGAAAAGGTTCGTTTGCGGATTTATACAGGTATCTCTCTATGCAGCCTAGCATCCTTCTGGCTGTGGCCACTGCCTTGTCGTATTGTTTCGTCACCTTGACATCCTCAGACACTATCACCCCAACGTTTCACTCCTGAACTGTCCTCATCAGGCTCTTGCATCCTATTTCATACATCATCTTTGGATTTCTGCATCTCTCTGCACTTCTTCACATTAAATGTTAACTGCCAGACCTTAGTCCATTCTTCTAATTGTTGTAGATCTCTTCTCACATTTTCTACTCCCTCCAGGACGTCCAACTCTGTTGGTAATTTTTGTGTCATCTGCAAAAGGCAAACTCTTCCTTCTAACCCTTCAGCAATGTCACTCACAAATACTGATCAGCGAGGCACTCCATTACTCACGTTCCTTTCCTCCGAGAGGATTCAGTTTACTATCACCCTCTGTCATGTCAGTCAACCAGTTCACCACTTTGGGTCCTAACATCAGCTCACTTAGCTTATTCGTTGGCTTATTCAAAGGCATTGCTGGAATCCAAGTAGATTACATCTAGCACGCTTCCTCATTTATCCTTTATTAGAATTTGATATACCGTTCCTCATTGAAAAACAAATGGAAACGGTGTACAAAGATAAAATAAAAATAAGGAAAGGAACACCAATGTACTGATAGCAAAGGACTCAGTCACTCAAACCTCATGAATACAATCAAACCTCAGGAAAGAGCACAGCGTCTTATATGCAGTAACATAATAAAAACTACAAAGAGCACCTAAACTGAATATCCATACTATTGCACAAAGGCCAGTTCAAAAAAGTACATTTTCAATGCCTTGTGGAACATTGGTAAAGAATCTTCCAATCTCAAATTTTTGGGAAGCGAGTTCCAAAGGGCAGGGTCAAGAAAGTAAAATGCAGATGCTCTTGTGGACTCCCACCGTGTTTTGGATGGTGGGGAGGGAGGTGTAGAACAAGTCTGTTATCAGTTGAAGAGCAAAGATCAGTTCTCTGGTCACCCAGTCAAAGAAATCAAATCAGATTAGTTTGGCAGGATTTTCCTTTTGTAAAACCACGTTGCCTTGGATCTCGCAACCTGTTGGATTCTAGGATATTGGCTATTCTTTCCTTCAGCAGCGTCCCCATCATTTTCCCCAATCGCTAAAGAGAGGTTTACTGGCCTCTAGTTTCCCACTTTTTCCCTGTCCCTACTTTTGTGAAAAGAGACCACATCCATTTGTCTCCAATGCTGTGGAACATCTCCCGTCTCCACCAATGTATTAAATAAATCCTTAAGAGGTCCCACCTGGAATTCTCTGAGATTCTTCAATATTCTGGGATGAATCCCATCCAGCCCCATAGCTTTGTCCACATTCCGTTTTCAAGTTCTTCATAAATGTTTTTTTCCGTGAAAGGTGCAACATCCACTCCATCCCCATATTTACCCTTGGTAGCCAACCACAGTTCTTCTCCAGGATTTGCCTTCGTGAACTATTTCTTTAGCAGGTCTGCTTTTTCCTCATCATTCTCATGGCGGGTCTCAGCATCTTTCAGTCTTACAATTCCATTTCTAGCCTTCCCCCTTTCCCCAATATATCTGAAAAAATATTGTCACTTCTTTACATCTCTAGTCACCTTTCCTACTGCTTCTGCCAGCCATATTTCCCTCTTTGCTTCTTTGAGTTTTATCTGGTAATCTTTTCTGTGTTCCTTTCGTCACATTCATCTGTATTTCTTGAACATCACCTCTTTTACAGTCATTTTTGCAGCCATTTATTTGGAGAACCAAGAACCATATGGTTTCCTTTTTCTCATGATTTATTTTCCTCATATAAAGATGTTTTCAGCTTTGGCCACTGTCACTACTACTACTACTTAGCATTTCTATAGCGCTATTAGACGTACGCAGCACTGTACACTTGAACATGAAGAGACAGTCCCTGCTCGACAGAGCTTACAATCTAATTAGGCCAGAAAAACAGGACAAACAAGAGATAAAGAAATATTAAAGTGAGGATGATAAAATAAGGGTTGTGAACAAAGTGAATAAGGGTTAGGAGTTAAAAGCAGCATCAGAAAGGTGGGCTTTTAGCTTAGATTAGATGCAAGACACATTTTCTTCATTAGTGAGCACTAGACCCAGAGTCGCCCCTTCCCTCTTGGGTTCCATCTGAGCAGAGCACTTTGACAGGCATCCACTATCTCTCCACTTCTTCTCGATTCTGCAGACGGGACATTCCAATCCACATCAGGCAACTTGAAATCTCCCAACAACTCTACCTCCCATTTCATTCTCAGCTTTTGGTTAGCATAATTGAAATCCAGTACTTTGAGCTCTGTGTGTCCACGCTCTGCTTTAGTTCTTACATCACACCATCAGTGGGCTCCAGTAGCAGTAAGGAAGTATGATTCGAGCTTCATCGTCTCCCCAGCCACTCATTTCTCAAACCAATTTGAAAGAGAAGTGCAACCAAAGCAGCTGCATTTAATGGAAACATTGCCAGATTTATACTAACTGCTTTTTGCCAGTGCAGACTTTCTGGAAGTGGATGGCAATCAAAAAATGCAGCTCACTTCCTGACACACAACTTTCTCTTCCTATTCTCTTGATGTGAGACATCCCTGTCTTGTCTGGTTAAATGCTTAGGGCCCGATAATTAAAGCAATTTAGCCGGCTGCTAGTTGAATTGCTCAGTTGGGGATAGTCACACTTCAGGGTAGGATCTACGCGCATGCAGCGCATACCCAAATGAGACTACCGCCAGCCAGGCCAGCGCACCCTCCTGACGGTAATTTCAGATTTGGTGCATGCCCATAACACGTGGGTGAATTATTTCCTCCTATGAGTGCCAGTTCCGGCAGTAATCGGCACTTGGCGCATGCCGACCAGTCACCGCACAGGTAGCACGTGAGCCTTTACTGCTAGATCAACGGGTGGCGTTAAGGGCTCAGGCCGGTTTTGGGCGCGTTGCTGGTTTCGTTTTTACCGCAGGGCCTTTCCCGTCCCATTTTTTAAAAAGCTTTTTTATGTAGATGCGGTAAAATCTGGCCCAGCGCATGCCCAATACACACACCTACACTACCGTAGGCCACTTTCTACCGCTGCTTAGTAAAAGGGCCCCTTAACCAGCTGAGTGCCACTGAACGTCATGGTGAGTGCCGAACGCAAAGTCAGGTTTATTGCATAAACAGGACCACATAGAAGTCTGTCAATAGGTTATGCTGTAACCCATGGCCCACTTAAGGACCGAATATTGACCTAGTTATGTCTTAACCGGCTTAAAAATAGCCAGATAATCAAAATCGAAGCCTGCACAGATCCTGGGCTTTGGATATCCAGGAATAGCACCATCAATGATGAGCAAAACGCTCACCGCCGATAGCTGAATATTGACCCTGTAATTTTTAATGTATCATCTGTTCCAAAAATGGGGGGAGAAGCAACAAAATGCCTGTAAAATGACCGAGGCCCAGCTCTCAAAAGTGACCACAAAAAAAGTGGTATATCAAATGCACAACCCCTACCCATACTGATTGGTAAGCACCACAATGAATCTTGGAGCCCGGAACTATCCTTCATCTACATCATTAACTTCAGTGACCAGCTTTCATAATCCTCACAAATTATTTAGCTCCTGGTTTAGTGTTAAGAGCCTTCTCACAAGGCCGGCAGCCATATGCTCATCCAACAGGGAAAAAAAAATGATTGCCACTTTCGTTTTCACAGTCATCCTTGACCATCTGAGCCCTGGGCTTGTGACAGAAGGCCTTTGGTCACCTACTGAAAAACACGAGAGTCCAGATATGTTTCACATGGCTTAAAAGATGGTTGTTTCTCTGGAAAGGAAAAGGCAGGACACGTGAACAATACAGGCAGGGGACTGGCACGGTAGCAAGATGGCAAGAGACATATCATGATTAATAGAAACGTTCATCTTACCATGTTTCTCCTGCTCAGAACCAATGTTTTTAAACTAATTTGTCACCATCTGTTCCACTCTCAAACTGCCAATACAGGGCAGTCAGGCTTAGCCGCAGCAAAGCAAAGGAAGGAGAGAGACAGAGAACTACCAGTAGCTGAAGACAAATCCGATTTGCCCTCCTTGGCCTGTATCTTTTATGGCCGTATCCCATCAAACGGTACAATTCTTTACAAGTAACCACAAATGCAGAACACTGCCTATACATGTTACATCTTACGAACTCCAGAAAAAAGCTGTCTTTGGCCCAATGCAACTACTATGGCGAGATCGTACTCCACATGCCCTGGCTTAGGAGTGAGGTTAATTCCTGTCACTGGAAAAATTGCTCCTGACACAAAAATGTTTATTTCAAAAGCCATAAATTGATTATTCTAACAGTTGAGCAGCTTTTTTTGAACATGAAAAAAAAAATGGCTGTCCCTTCTGTAGCTCACCAGTGAGGTTTGCTGTTTTCTTTTTCACATTACTCAATATAAATAAAAATTTCTAACGGGAAGAACATTGTGCCTTAACGGGGCTGCATCTCACTCTGTCTTTTCTCATCTCTTCCTTCTACTCATAGGTACATAAGAAGAGGAATGAAACAGTGGCACAAGCGACTACTGATGGGCATTTGAGGTGAGGAGTCTTGATGGAGGACATTCTGAGCACCACCTTGTCAGCTTCTGGATCAGCCTTACCCGGGACCTCCCTGACCATGGAGCAGAAAGCAGCTTTTGTCTTCGTTTTCTTCTTGTTTATTTTCCTGGGGCTTCTGATTGTTCGCTGCTTTCGGATTCTCCTGGATCCCTACCGCAGCATGCCCTCCTCCACCTGGACAGACTACATGGAGAAAGACACCTTTGATTACCGCCTCACCTGAGTAGGAAGCAGACAGTGTTTTAGATGCTCGGGGAGGGGTTCATCCAAAAGACAGCCTCAATTCTTCCCACAGCAATGAGATTTACTGGGTAGAAAGGTGAAATCATTGACGTGGGTATCACTTTTAGCCTAGAAAGTTGTGCACAATTAGCTTTAGATATAGAAGGAACTGGAGAAGGTGATGCCAACTATTGGGTTTCCAACCAGTAGCAGAGATTTCAATAGAAGGCCTCTTCTGGCTTAGGCCTAACTCCAGTTAGTAAAGTGTCATCTCTTGATCTCCAGCCACATCACCCTTGGTAGAGCTTGGCAAGTCTTGGTCAAGGGTTTGCACTAATCTGTGTCTGTTGGGACTCTCAGCTGGTCATACTCATCCATCAGACTTCCAGATCTCCAAATCTGATACTCTGCTGGAAAACAACACAGCTTACCAGTAATGCCTGAGAGTTTTCTTTATTATTAGGATTTATTTACCGCCTTTTTGAAGGAATTCACTCAAGGTGGATATGTCTGAAGACAGCAGAAATGGTGGATGGCTTCATGGTCAGTCAACCACACACACATTTCAGTAGTAGAGTAGCTGACCATAGTTCTCCACATTTATCAGTGAATGTAGCACAATTATGAAACTCCCAGGGGCTTCTTGGATGTACTTTTTATGTGGCTGTCTCCTCCTGTTGAATCAGAACTAATTTCTTTTGAGTTCTAGTGCCATGGGCCTCTTTATTTCCCCTTTCAGCTCATTTTGCCAGTCATTGTAATCAGTCTGTGGCCAGGGGGCATGCAGCATTTCCATTCCTTTTCACCTGGGAATGGAAAGCCTGAGCTGGCAGTTGAACCCAGGTCCTCGGAATTGCAGTACCTGGCCCTGACTCCCGGCTCCTCCTCACTATATTAAACTATATGGTTCTTCACAGATGCAAAGTCTTTTCACAAATTGCTGGGCTTTAATCTATGTGCCGATGCCTCATCCTTCCTGTTCATACAGCTATGTTTTCTCTTGAAATCCTGGATTGTCCCTTTTGTTTGTGGTCAATTAATCCTAAATCTACTCTCCATCCTAAAGCACGTGCACTATAGCCTGTCCACTAATGTCCGTTTAACTTTATCAACAGGTACAAGAACCTCTCCTTCCATCATTCTTTTCCAAGCCAGTCAAGTCAAAAGCAAGTTGCCACTCCAAGGCAGTGCCTTATGAGCAGGTTTCAGGCTCCTGTGTTATATCTTTGGTTTGGTTCTACAACCCTAGGTGGTCAGCAAAGTGCTTTAAACAACAAAAAATCTTTTATGTTTTCAATTTTTTAGATGCCACACAGATTCCTGATGAAATGAGCTCATCCTATCTCATTTGCTAGCTAGCTAGGTTAGGGGATGGCTGCAGCCCCTTTATTAAACAGCCTGTAAAGTCTTGGTGAACTGGGAAGCACATTCTGAAGAGCTCTGGACTTTTCCAACCAAAATGTTTGAGACATGTAGGATTACACCTCCAGAGGATAACTAACAGACCTTTACCTCTTCTAGCGAGTAAAAAGTGTGGTGTAGCCATAGAAATCAGAACAGGTTCCAATCGAGATGCCGTACACATCTTACCCACGCAATTCATGTGTCTCAGTCTAAAATAGCTCCACTGAGTCCATGCTTGGTCTGATCCAAATTGCGATCTATGCCTTGACCTAGCTAATGTACCCTCATTACGGGCAAGAATTTGTATTTATAATGTGCTAGAGAATGAAAGGTAGGTTTGCAAAATTGTTACTGTGAATCCCCCTCCCCCCTGTTATGAGAGAATAATTCAGTTTGATTTAATGTAAGACAAATGCAGCTACGTAACATTAAAGGGGAATTTGCACCCTGTGATAGGAACAAAATTGTATGGCCAATAACAAACTCACAGACCAGGTCCTCTGTTGCCTCTTTGACTTAGGTTGATGCTGTTGGATAGGGGAGACAAGTCTCAACATAGACCATGAAGGTCAATAAGACCATTGAGTCTTCCCAACTGATTTCTGGCTTTCCATTCACAACTCAGGAGTAGCATAACACAATATGTATGTAGTAAATGGCCTCCCAGAGGTCGGAGTAAAGGAAGCAAGAGGGACTGGGATAAGCGAAGCCCTAGATGTGAAGGAAAAGCCAGAGACCAATTGAGAATCAGGACAAAGACCATGTCTGCCCATCCATGGCGGCCTAGTGGTTAGGGTGGTGGACTCTGGTCCTGGGGAACCGAGTTCAATTCCCACTTCAGGCACAGCTCCTTGTGACTCTGGGCAAGTCACTTAATCCTCCATTGCCCCAGGTACAAATAAGTACCTGTATATGTAAGCCGCATTGAGCCTGCCATGAGTGGGAAAGCGCGGGGTACAAATGTAACTAAAATAAATAAATAAAAATCTACTATACCTTCCTCTCCATTAGAGATCCAAGCTTCCTTGAATTCTCTACCCTTTCAATAAAGATATATTTCCTCAGGTTACTCCTGAGTCTGACCCCTTTCATCTTCATCCTATGCCCCCTCATTCCACAGCTTCCTTTCAATTGAGTCACACCTCCCATGCATTTATACCACAATGGTATTTGAAAATCTCTTACTTCCCTCTCCCACCTTTCTTCCAAAAGTATACATATTGAGATCTTTAAGTCTGTCCCCATACACTTTAAGACGAAGACCGCTGACTATATCAGTAGCCACCGTCTGAACCAACTCCATCCTGATTATATATTTTTGAAGGTGCGTACTCTAAATCAGGTCCCACTAGAGACTTATACAGAGACATTATCACCATTTTCCTGCTGGCTACTCCTCTCTTATGCACCCAAGCATCCTTATAGCTGTTTGGCCACCTTAAGTTCATCACTTACATTGACACCCAAGTCCCGCTCCTCTTTCAGGCACAAAGTACTTCACTCCTTAAACTGTACTGCTACCTCAAGTTTTTACAGCCCAAATGCATGACCCTGCATTTTTAAGCATTAAATCTTAGTTGCCAAATTCTGGACCATTCTTCAAGCTTCACTACTTCCCTTCCTCATGTTATCCATACCAACAGGGGAGTCTACCCTACCGCAGATTTTTATATCAGCCACAAAGAGGCAAACCTTGCCAGACAGCCTTTCAGAAATATTGCTTACAAAAATGTAAAAACGAACTGGCCCAAGAACCGAACCTTGCGGCAAATCACTGGTAATATCCTTTTCCTAAGAATGAGCTCCGTTTAACACTACCCTCTGTTGACTTCCACTCAACCAGTTCCTATCCCAGTCAGTCACTTTAGGGCCCATACCGAGGGCACTCAGTTTATCATTAGTTGTCCAAGCAGAACTGCGTCAAAGGCTTTGCTATACTCTAAGTACACCACATCTCCCATGATCTAACTGTCTGGCCAGACCTGCCTCAGGTCCTGCGATCCATTGGAGGTGGAGATGAAAACGGTAATGGAATTCAAACATGCGTGGGATAAACACAAAGGAATTCTGTTTAGAAGGAATGGATCTATGGAATCTTAGCGGAGATTGGGTGGCGACGCCGGTATTTGGAGAGTAAAACCGGTGCAGGGCAGACTTCTACGGTCTGTGCCCTGAGAAAAGGCAGGGACAAATCAAACTCGGGTATACATATAAAGTATTACATACCATGTAAAATGAGTTTATCTTGTTGGGCAGACTGGATGGACCGTTCAGGTCTTACTATGTTACTTCAAAAACCTCACTATTCTGTTTTTGAAGCATTCCCATCAACATATGTACCACAGAGATCAGACTAACCAGTCTGTAAGTTCCCAACCTCCTCACTTCCGCACATTCGCCCTTCTCCAGTCCTCCAGGACCATTCACAACTCTAGAGCAACACTGAAAAGGTCAGTCAGTGGAGCCACCCGAACTTCCCTAAGTTCCTTCAGGCCTATGGTGTTACAGACATCATGAGACACCCTCCCCCATCATCTATTTTCAGTTACCCACTGAAAGAATGAGCACAACCCATGTACCCTCATTCCAACCTGTTTTGTAGCCTGTAAAAACAAAACAAAATAGCCTTGCTAACCAGGTCTCCCCTTCTCAGGAAAAGTAAGCCCAATATTCCATTTCTCAGTAGCTATTGATCCCTCCAGTAGGTATTCACAGCACCAAAGCATTACTGGGACCAGCACAATTCATTATAAGGTGGTGACTCACTGCAGAAAGCAGCCACGCACCTGGAATGCAAACGATGCTCTGGTTTCTATGGCAATTACACTATTTCTGATCATTATATCGACAGATAACCAAGTCCTACCAAGGAACAAAGGCAAAACCTGTGCAAAAGATCTGGCTGCTTTGATATGGATTTTAAAATGAGGATCATTTTACACAGTCAAGCCAAGATGTGAACAATAATTTCTGTTATCAGGGCATCATTATAAGCACAAGAACATCTGGATATGCAATCTAGACTGACAACAGCCTAGAACAGATGTGGTCTTAGGCTCATACTCAAATGAACCAACAAAATGAGATGTAAAGTTCTATGAATGGTACCAAATTTTTTATTTCATTGCCTTTATGTTGCTTTTAAGTCATGGAGCAAACCTCCCCCCTCCCCGATCTTGTGTTTGATCACATTTGTAAAAGATGTACAACAATTAATTTTATTAATAAATGAATAAAAGGGGGGATTCAAGATGGCGTCAGTAACGGATGTGTGTTCCTAAGCTCCCGAGACCCATCGTTAGACTAGCGAGGGAATTCTCTTTTTCTCCGTTTTTTAAAATGGGGAAGAGAAAGGGGAAGACGGTGGTTTCTACCTCCACGATTCCACCGACGACGCCAATCTCTCGACAGCCGACTTTGGAGGTCTTTGGAATTGGGACCCATGGCGAGCGGATTTCTGCTTCGACGGGTTCGACCCTTTTGGATTCGGACCGCAGCATTGAAGGAGTGACGTTGAGTCCTCCTTCTCACACTGTTCCTCCACAACCCGGAAGCGAAAGATTGCCTGAGGGACCACGGCAGTTGGAAATGCTATTCGCAACACCGTTGGGAGGAGGACCTTCGGGCACCTCAACCCCGGGGAAAGAAACAACAATGCAGGAGCAGTTGCGGGTCGAGGCTCCTGCTCCCCGGAGCGTCACTACCGGGAACAACGGTGGATTACAGAGACCAACAGTGGTGACTATGAACTCATTATGGGATGCAATTCAAGGGGTTAATAGCACACTACTGCAAATGAACATTTCCATTAATGGAGAAATTAAGGAATTAAAACAGACTAGTGAAAATCTGTCCAATAATTTACAAGAACAGAAAGAAAAAGTTTTGAAGATGGAAGTTGAAGTTGAAAAACTTCAAAATCTAACGTTTTCCTTAACTAAAGAAAAAGAAATTCAGGAAAAGAAATTGGAAAATTTGGAAAATAATGCTCGAAGAAATAACTTAAGGTTAATTAATTTTCCAAAATCACCCTTAGTACCAGCCATAGATATGCTTAAAAGATATTTTACTCAAATACTGGGAATCTCAATGGAGGGTTATCCCCCCATAACGAGAACCCAGTATATTACGGGTGTCTTTAAACCTTTAAAAGAGCAAATATTAACTACACCAGACTTAAACTTGACAGAATTTCTAGAGAACTCTCTGGAAGTTGTTACAGAGAGAACGACACTTATTGTGACTTTTGCTTTAGAAATGGACAGAAATAATGTTTTGAAACTCTATTTTCGCCATTTGACTGATATCTTCCTGGGTCAAAGGATACAAATTTTTCCAGATTTGGCAAGGAGTACGCAGAAGAGGAGGAAAGAATTTTTGATTTATAAAAATAGAGTTCTCAAGTTGGGTGCTACTTTTTTGCTTAAATTTCCCTGCAAATGCTATATTACCTTTGAATTTGTTAATTACATATTCTTTACCCCTTCGAAGTTATTAGAATTTATTGATTCCAAGCAGAGTGCTAATCTACCTGGAGTTTTGCCTCCCTAGTTAGAAATGCTGTTTAGTTGGCTGCAGACATCTGTTATGTCCCTTCCGTTTAATTAATGTTGTTTGTTGTTAATATTTTATTTCCTAGTATCTTGAATTCAATTTATTGTGGACAAATTTGAAATACTATTTACTATAAGCAATGATGTAATGTTTATTTCCTTACTTTATTTTTGCTGATATTGCCGGATTTTATATCGTTTGATGTAAATGAAAAACCTATAAATAAAGAGTTAAAAAAAAAAAAATAAAAAAAAAAAATAAATGAATAAACAGGATTACAAGCATCAAAATTCAGGCCCTGCTCTCATCTCATTGTGATGGTTTTTTTGGCATTTTACAGAAAGCTGCAAGAATGGGACCCAGGTAAGTGAGGGGCAACAGAGCCCCCAAACCCACCCTTTCCTTCTTTTCAATTTGTTATGTGTTGGATAACTGCAGACAGCAATAAGAACAGACTGGTAACAACATGGCAGGAATTTACAAAATTATCTCTAATATTAAACTAAGCAATTCCATAAAATTATAAAACATAGCTAAAAACATCTAACTGATTAGTTATAGACAATAGATAGATATTCAGAGAAAAAAAAGGTTTACAGAAAACCCAGTAGTTGCTAAGAATCCGAATCTCTGACGATAGAGAATTCCATGTTGATGCAACTTGGTGAAAAAGGGAAGAATTCAATTGCCTTTTCATTCTGATCTGATTCGCCAGGGATAACGCAGAAGCAACTGGTCGCAAGACCTTCCCTCTGCAGGACTATGTAGAAGGCTAACCATACATGATCTAGATAATTTATGGAATTTATGCGGGGTGCAAAGAACAAACCTTAAAGAAACTTCAGACCGCTCAAAACACGGCAGCTAGGCTTATCTTCGGAAAAACGCGATTTGAAAGTGCAAAACCCCTTCGCGAAAAACTACACTGGCTCCCAAACAAAGAACGCATTGCTTTCAAAATCTGTACTCTGGTTCACAAAATTATCTACGGTGAAGCTCCGGGATACATGACAGACTTGATCGACCTACCAACTAGAAACACACGAATCAACACGAACGTACCTAAATCTGCACTACCCAAGCTGCAAAGGACTCAAATACAAATCAACTTACGCGTCCAGCTTTTCCTACATAAGCACACAACCGTGAAAACTACGAACCACCACCTAAACTTCCGGAAAACACTAAAAACCAACCTGTTTAAGGCATACCCTACCAGTCCAACATAAATGCCTGATCTCTGCAACACAACAAAACTAAAGAACGTAATGGACATAACACAACTCTTCCGTTGTACGATTCCCTAGTGTGGCTGTGCCACATGAACTTTATCTTACCACATCATCACTTTGTTTTTGTTTACACCCGAGCCTAATGCCTCTCCGGTACTACGTAGGCCACATTGAGCCTTACAAATAGGTGGGAAAATGTGGGATATAAATGTAACAAATAAATAAATAAAAATGCACACCTTAAACTGCGTCCTTGCCGTAGCAGGCAGCCAGTGTAGTTCTCTAAGCAGAGGGTTTGCAGATTCAGATCTTCCAGCCGAATATATTAATCTCACTGCGGTATTTTGTATCAACTGCACTCGCTTAACCAATGACTTAGAACAACCAATATATACAATCTTGCAGTAGTCAAGTCTTGCCAACACAAGTGACCGAACAAATATTCGAAAGTGGCTCAAAATAGCAACGTACTGACCTTAATTTACGCAACATGTGAAAAGATTTCTAGTGAATAATTAGTAAAAAAAAAAAGGCTACAATCCTTTCTCCTCCTTGTCTGCCCCCCCGTTTGTAAGTTTCCCTCGAAAATCGCATTTCAAACAAAAACACAAGAAAGATCAATGAAACTTGGGTTCTTTTATTAAAAATCTTTTGTCAATAGTAGAAAAAGATAAGTACATGCTTCCATTACACAATATATTTCTTTAAAATTACCCTAGTGATAAAAAAAACAAAATACAAAGTTGTCTAATTCCATAGATAAAGCAATTGCAGGTTTTAATTGCATTTCATAATTTGCTAGCACTTGTAAAATACTGAAATCACAGTGATCTGTCATATCCCTGATGCGTGGGGAGGGGAGGGGGGAGGTTCCACGGTTTTATTTACCCTGTCATACACCTGCTACACCTGGGAGCAAAATCTTGCTGTCTTCTCGGAAAGGTTTGCACAGTCCAATTTTTCAAGGATACAAATAGGAGAAAAGCTATGCGCTCAGAAACGGTGGTAATACGTTGTCCTGTAACAAAGGTTTTATTAAGTTATGTTAGAGATGTTGTCTGCCTTTCCCTGATGACATCTCTGAATCCTTGGCAAATAAGCAAATTCACACGTGTCCCAAGTTACCCCAGTCACACTGCATCTGACTGATCTATCTCAGCTATGATGAAGACATAAATGATATCACATGATGACATCATCCGTGCTATTTCTGATCACGACTTTTCAGCAGCTCAGCTGGAACCAGGGTTAGGATATGGCACATAACGTTCCTCTAGAACTATCAAGGGCTTTTCTTCCTTCCCATTTTATATCACCCTTCTAACGTACTGCAGACCGATGCTCAGCCAAGGTCATGCACCAGGGCAGCTTCTGGAATCCTGCAATCATGGCCCATGAATTCTGCCACTAGGAACCACCACTGTACTTATGCGCTCCCTCCTCCCCCCCCCCCCCCCCCCCCCTCCCACCAATTCACAGGGGCTGTGTATGCTACCCCTGTAGCATCCCCAGGTCCAGCCAACCTGGGAAGAAGACGACCTGAGACAAAAAGTAAACCTAGGTCTCTCTGCATGACAGCGGCCATAGTAATCAGCGCTGTGTTCTTACTGTTTTAAGCCAAGCAGGATATCAATACATGTAACTGTAACCAATTCCAAGAATGTAAAAGTGCAATTTATTTTCAGACACTGGAGGAGTATTTCTTACCCATCATAGTACGGAGTCACCACCTGAATGACAAAAGGCAATCTCAGTAATACCCAGTGCAGGTTTAGCATCAAAGTGCCCAACTAGCATCCACCAGAGATGTATTATGGCAACCTAAGGATGAGAGGGGGGGGGGGGGGGGGGAGAGAGCACGCAAAAATACTTATTTGCAAACTTTACCTTCTCCTGCCTGGATTCAGTTTCCACTTTCTGCTCTCTGCCTGCCACTGTCCAACAATCCTCCTGCAAGTTCTATTAAAGGAGGTCCAATGAATGGGGTGGCAAAGAAACAGAAAACAGAAGCCAAGTGAAAATACAGGGTTCTCTGTCCTCTGCAGAGACACACATGACTGTGCTTCACTTATTTCCAGCTACAGAGTCTTACCTGCCTCTCTAAAGCACATCAGATTTTTTTTTTTTTTTCAGGAAACTCCAGAACTGTCTCTTCTGCAAAATCTGCACTTCACTGAGGTTGGAATGAATCTAATTTAATCATGGATAGCTCTAAACCCTATTCCACTCTTTTGCTCCGAAATGACTGTGCATGTTTTGAGAAAGTGGTGTGGCTGTTTTTATATGAGCCGTGGAGACAAAAAAAAACCTCTAGTAACATCTTTTTCAGATACATCAGAAGCAGAAAGCCCATGAGGGAATCCGTGGGACCATCAGATCATGATGGTGCAAAAGGGGAACTCAGGGAGCACAAGGCCATAACAGAGCGATTGAATTAATTCTTTCCTTTGTTCTTTACAGACGATGTAAGAGATCTACCTGCATCGAAAAAGGTTTTCAAGGGTGATGAAGCACAGGAACTGGTGAACTTGGAAGATGTACTGAGCCAAATTGACAAGTTAAAGAGTAATAAATCACCTGAACCGGATGGCATACACCCCAGAATACTGAAATCAAACAGGAAATTGCTAATCTGTTGTTAATGATCTGTAACCTGTCGTTAAAATCATCCGTAGTACCTGAAGATTGGAGGGTGGCCAATGTAACGCCAATTCTTAAAAAGGGTTCCAGGGATGATCCAGGAAACTACAGACCGATAAGCCTGACTTCCGTGCTGGGGATAACAGTGGAAACTATTACAAAGAATAAAATTACAGAACACATACACAAACACGGCTTAATGGGACAGAGTCAGCACGGGTTCAGCCAAGGGAAGTCTTGCCTCACCAATTTGCTTCATTTCTTTGAAGGCGTAAATAAACATATGGATAAAGGTGAGCTGGTTGATGTAGTATATCTAGATTTTTAGACAGCTTTTGACAAAGTTCCTGAGAGACTCCTGAGAAAATTAAAAAGTCATGGGATACGAGGCAATGGGGCTCATTAGACTTACAAAGTTCCATAAGTTATTATGTCTTTGTAAGTCTAAGTGCTTTGAAATTATGCTTCAATGTCCTTCTGTGGATTAGGAATTGGTTACTGGACATAAAACAGAGGGTAAGGTTAAATGGCCATTTTTCTCAACGGAGGAGGGTGAACAGTGGAGTGCCGAAAGGGACCTGTACTGGGACTGGTGCTATTTAACAAATTTATAAATGATCTAGAAAAGAGAACGATGAGGTGATTAAATTTGCAGATGACACAAAACTATTTAAAGTTGTCAACATACATGTGGGTTGTGAAAAATTGCAGGAATATCTTAGAAAACTGGAAGACTGGGCATCCAAAAGGCAGATGAAATTTAATGTGGACAAAAGCAAAGTGATGGACATTGGGAAGAATAATCCAAATCGTAGTTATCTGATGCTAGGGTCCACCTTGGAGAGCAGCACCCAAGATCTAGGTGGTGTTGTAGACACTATGCAGTGTGCGGCGGTGGCCAAAAAAGCAAACAGGATGCAAAATAAGACCAAGAATACTATAATGCCTCTGTATTGCTCCACGTTGTAACCTCACCTTGAGAATGCGTTCAATTCTGGTCGCCGTATCTCAAAAAAGATATAGCGGAATTAGAAAAGGTTCAAAGAAGAGCGACCAAAATGATAAAGGGGATGGAACTCCTCTCATACGAGAAAAGGCTAAAGAGGTTAGGGCTCTTCAGTTTGGAAAAGAGATGGCTGAGGGGGGTATATAACTGAGGTCTATAAAATCCTGAGTGGCGTAGAACAGGTAAAAGTGAATCGATTTTTCACTCTTTCAGAAAGTACAAAGACCAGGAGACACACAATGAAATCACATGGAAATATTTTTAAAACAAATACGAGGAAATATTTTTTCACTCAGCAAATAGTTAAGCTCTGGGAATTGCTGCCAGAGGATGTGGTAACAGCTGTTAATATATCTGGGGTTAAAAAGGTTTGGAGGAAGGTTCATAGTCTGTTCTTGAAATGGACACGAGGAAAGCCACTGCTTGCCCTGGAATTGGTACCATGGAATGTTGCTACTAACTGGGTTTCTGCCAGGTACTTCTGACCTGGACTGGCCACTGTTGGAAGCAGGATACTGGGCTAGATAGACCATCGGTCTGACCAAGTACGGCAATTCTTATGTTATATAGTTTCAACAAATATTCTAAACCAATAAAGGCAGCAGAATAAATGTGAGGGGGGGAACTCGCCAGCCCAGGATTCTATCCATTCAGTCTTTTCTCTCAGGGTCATGATGCACAATGCCACCAGTACAGTCTGGGGCAAAACAAAAGGCATGAGGAAATGTTGGGCATCTCCAAGCCTTGAAAGCTGGACCGCAGCATATACCACTCTCCATAAGCTTCACTTTTTATACACATTCTTGAAGCATTAAGGGTGAAAGACCATCAGGAGCAATAGATGACCCTTTATGGCTATCACTTAACAAAACAAGACGCATCTATTTTTCACTATGGTCACAAAATAGTTCCTCCATCACTTCTCTCCCTAATCATGGTAGTAACAAAGCTCTCAAGATGAAAAGTCAGGCCTAGCAATTCATAAAGCTTTCAAGTTTGCCCATAGTATAGCAAGAAAAATGTTGTGACCCTATTCAAAAATCTGGCTTCTACCATGGCCTCTTTTATGTAGCATTATAGCTGTGGCTGGTATTTCAGAAGTGAGTAGAAAATCCCCTAGAAAGCCGGGAAAAGTGCTAAAACACTCCGCCCTCCACCGCCACATGTGAACCAAAAGGAAAGGTTTCACACACATGAAATGCATCCAGCTGTTAAATTCAAAACCTCTTATCATCAGTCCATCTACTCATAATGATCTTCCTGCACTGGAAGGTAGGAGTCTGTGGATGCAGAAATCTGCAGAGATGATCAAACCAACCTAAACTCCAGCTCCACCCCACTAGCCAAAAATAATTAAAAAAATCTGTAAACATCAGAAGGTGAGTTAATATCCAAAACATAATTTAACAAACACTTTGCTTTCCTTATACTAAATTCAGAGAATTTACATTAATAAAAGATGGTAAAAACCATTTCAGTGCATCCTTTAAAATGTATATGTAGGTAATATAAATGGACTGCTTTCAAAATAGTAACATTTAGAAATGAGCAACAACCTCTTCCCTGAAGGTTAAAAATAAGAGAGTTCTTTAGCAGATTTCAAGACAGCTCCGACGTGACTGAGATGTGAACACTGAGACTCGGGCTCTGCTTCCTTCCTACAGAACCATCATTCCCCTGATGCATTTGAAATAGACAGACTGGAAATGTCACAAACTTTGAAACAGAAAGCTCTCCCTTCTGTTTTGTTGAAAACAAAGGTGAATTCTCAAGGTTGCCTTCAAAAGCAACTATTTGCTGTCACTTCCACGTGTGGTCCCGAAATACACTGGGAAGACTCCAACCTGAAACAGGCAATTGCATAAAATTTGTATTTCAGTACAACAATAAGTTCAGGGGGCGATTGAGTGCAATTATTCATCTTTGGCAAAAATACTTCTCCTGTCCCCCAGCACAGACAAAAAAAGCTCAGGCAGTGCTTAGACTGTTTTTAGACAAACATATTAGCATAATTTAGCTTTAAGGAAAAACAAGGACGTCCAATGATCAGAAGGCTGTACAGCCTGCAACAGATTCCTCCAATCTTTGGCCCATGCAAACTCCTTTCCACCGCATCCAATGAGCCTTCACCGGGGGTGGGGCTCAGCCCACGTACAAGCCAACGATGCAGCGCCACTCCCGACCCCGACCATTATGTTGTCACAGTTTCCATTGGAAGATGCTGCTCTACAGTTTCCACCTCTGTGGTGGAAGAGCTGTCCAACTCCTCCGAGGTAATGATGATGGTGTTCACCTCACTGACCTCTTCTACCACTGTAATTTCATCACCGTTGGTCTGGTGCCTGGCCATAGCCTCCAGCTTTAGCCGGTACTGCTCCGCTTCCCGTTCTTTCTTCAGTAGTTGCTGGCGGTATTCTTGGGCCCTGCAGTTGGCCTCACGTAACTGCTGCTGCAAGAGCTGTCTCTCGTTGCTGTTGTCCTGTGACAACAAAAGAACACAAGAACATTAAGTATTGCTGGCTCAGGCCAGTTGTCCGTTGAGGCCAGCACCGTGTCTGGGACAGACAGCAGTCTGAAAAATCACTGCAAACAGCAGTGATAATTGATAAACGCCAACCACATATCAGCTTCCCTTGAGAAGGAAAGAAAAAGATCACATACCCAAGGAAGACTATGCAGATATCAATGACAGAAGGCAATGCAAGAGTGTTTTTTCCTCTTTCTAGAGCAGGAAATATACTCCCACTGCCTGCCCGATTCAAATGAAGAAGTATTTCTTAAAATTGAGTACACTGCAGAGATTAGATCTACTAACGGCACTTCTAACCTTGCTCTGCTCCTCATCTCCCAGGTCTTGTTCAACTCTTTGCCTCTTAGCTGGGGGCAAGTCTTCTTCCAAGACAGTCTCTTCAGTAATCTCGCCTGCAGGTATAGTTAGCACTGCAGCACAAGGCAAAAGAAATCATCAGTTGCAGCACATGGAGAGAACCAGTGGCCAAAAAAATGTCCTTTAATGAATGACACCAATGTTTTATTGTCTTGATCTTATTAAACATTATTATAGAAACCCAACTATTGAAAACTGTCTCCTCTTATATTTCGACTCTGTGGTCAGCATTCTCTTAATCATGAGCCACAGTGTTTATTAAAGATATAGCTGAATTTTCTGTGCCAACTGCTATCTGGATAGTGACGTTGAAAATCCAGGTATAGCGACCCTAGTGCCATTACACGGGTATTGGCGATATCCGGCTAACTTAGGACAGCCTTTTGGCTGATAACCAGATAAAATCCTGCTCCACCTAAGCCCCGCTCCCATAACGCCCTGGGAATACCGAGACAGTGTCGAGGCGATCAGTCCAGATTTTCAGCAGCATAACCCGGATAATGCCACTATGGTCCCAGTAGTAGAGGCTCCTACCCAGCTAAGTCCTGCTGAGCATTGGGCCCATGTTCAACCCAACCGTTTCCTGCCTAATGGTTAGTGCAGTGACCCAAGAACTAGGTTCAAGTGTCTTAACCCTCCATTGCCCAGGTACAGTTTTGATTATAACCACAGAAAGGCAGTATATCAAGACTCATCCCTTTCCTCCAACTTAAACAGAATCGGTCTCTAGTGGACTGGGCTTTCATTTGCAACTACCCAGAGGGTTCCCCTTGCCGCTGCCCCCCGCCCTTTTTTTTTTTTATAAAAGCTCATCTAGGCCAGCCACTGCAGAGCCTAATATGCATGCATGAGTCTGGTCACTAGGTGTCAGTATTATTCAATGACTAGGACTCCCACAACCTCAGGAGCAGAGAACTCCACGTTTCTTCAGTGTTGACTTGCTCAGGGAGCAGAGGACTAGAGCCAGGAATCAAACCTGGTCCCTCTGCATGGGCACCGCCATCAGACCTACAGGTGTACAAAAGTGCATGTTTTCACAGAAACGGACCAGAACCTTTTCTAAAAATACTCAATGGTACCATTGGTTCATCAGCATTAAAATCTGGAAGTGTATTAAATGGTGCAAACGAGAACCATAAGTACATCAACAACAACTACGGAGACATGCTTTAGTGAGAGAGAAATGTATTTCGTTTAAAAAATGTATATCCCCCCTATCATTAAATGGCTTCTGGCTACACTGTCCGGTTTGCAAGCATGAGCACCGTCTTACCTTGCTGACCATCTTGCATGGTCACTATAAAAGGATGTGCAATGCTACCGGCTGGAATAGCTCCCTGCAGACTGCCCAGCTGCAAGCCATCCGTCACTATGGTGATAACTCGTTGGCCACCTCCTCCACCCATTTGTTGTATTGCTTTATCGACAGAATCAGCCTCTAGCACGTCTTCCGTGTTACCTGCAGAAATCACAAAACAAGGTTGGCACACCGCTGCTCTTGTGCTGAGCATTTACTTGATGATAAAATGCAAGTTATGCCTCCACCACTGTTTCTTTGCTTCCAACGGCAAACAGCACAGGAGTCAAGAAAGAGAACGTAAGCGAGAGAAGCCGGTTATAAAGGAGATATGGGAAATCTGCTCCAACACTAGGAATCAGTAGCTACCATGTGGTTTTACTGACAATTCTGAAGAAAAGAAACAGCAGGGAATCTCTTCTTTAAAGAAGAAATGACTTACGATATAAGGGGCAAGGAGGTTGATGCGTCGCTGATGTGTACTTTTCAAAGGCATGATATGCCGCTCAACCAAGATGTGGCAAATATTAAGCTTGGAGTGGAGGAGTGGCCTAGTGGTTAGGGTGGTGGACTTTGGTCCTGGGGAACTGAGGAACTGAGTTTGATTCTCACTTCAGGTACAGGCAGCTCCTTGTGACTCTGGGCAAGTCACTTAACCCTCCATTGCCCCATGTAAGCCGCATTGAGCCTGCCATGAGTGGGAAAGCGCGGGGTACAAATGTAACAAAAATAAAAATAAATAAAATTTGTGTTCCTTTGCCTACCTGTAACCCTGTTGGAATTTGAAAGTGGTGCAGATGCTTCGGCTAACGCTGCAAGTGTGGCAAGCACTGAGGTGGTTGAGTTGGCCACATGTGATTCACCTGTTGAAGGAAAAGCTCTTGGTCAGTGTATTCTCAATAAGACTGGACCCTTATGAGCAACAAGAAATTAATCTACTCCTTGGGATCCTGCTGGGTACTAGCGACCTGGATTTGCCAGCATGCTGGACTTCATGGATCTTTGCGCTAACCCAACACGACACATCCAATGTTCTTATCTTCAGATGACAACATGGACAAGTTACAGGAGCTGTGACAAGTGCTGTTACCTCAAAAGTAAAACAGTCCAAGGGGAAGCCCTACCTGAGGTAGTTTTGGTACTGGCTGATGACACAAGACTGGCAAGGTTGACCAGCTCCCCCGATGCAAAAATATACTGTGGTGCAGCAGTCACTGAAATGGTGTTTGTAGTGAGATCTGACCTCTCAGGGTTTGTGTTCACCTGGTTCTGCATGGCCTCCTGAAAAGGATCAAGGAAGATTAGACTCTTCCAATAATCATACCTGGGTTCACAAAGTACGTTTTTCTCATCTTTCCAACCGCAAACAAACACACTAAGAAATGACCTTTGCACTACCCCCTCCCAGTCTCAGAAAGTATCAACCTCAAGTGCAAAGCCTCAGCTCTGCTACCAGAGGCACACAAGTGTCACCAACTAAAGCGCTTTAACCTTTTCATGGCAGAAATCAATTCCATCCCTTTGCCAGGAAAAGGAGCCCATTTGATCACGATCAATTCAGTTAGGTACACTTCAAATGGTGGAGGTGATGATATTAGGTCTTACCTGCTAATTTTCTTTCCTTTAGTTCCTCTAGACTAGTTCAGACAAGTGGGTTATACACTCCAATCAGCAGATGGAAACTGAAAAACACTAACCTCAAAGTGAACCTATAAGCACTCTGTGCAATCCCCTGCCAGACAATTTCGATAACAATTCTAGATGAGTAGCCCAGAAAGTCTTTCTATGTATTAAACAGGGACACCACAAACAAAATATCACTGAACTACTGATCCTCTCCATATAACTGTCTCTTTTGTGTACATTTTAATTTTTTTAACCATTACTACTGCCCCAGCTACTTCTCTACTGGAACAGAACTCCCCATCTGCTGCTGAAACCTTGAGTTTTGAACTGGTCTGGAGGAACTAAAGGAAAGAAAACTAGCAAGCAACACTTTACTTCCTCTTCCTTAGCATTCCTCCGGACCGTTCAGATGAGTGGGAAGTACCATGGCAATAAAATTCACAAGGGAGGAGCCGCTAAGCCCACAGACAACATTTGTCATTCATAGCATCCAGTCTCGCCTGGACATCCAAATGATAATGCTTTGCAAAGGAACGTAATGAAGCCAAACTGGGTGGTAACAGTCCACACTCCACCCAGAAAGTCACCTGCCCCTAGCGGAGTGTGCTTTCAGCACTGCTGGAACTTGGCACCCAGAGGAAATACGCCGATGCAATGACTTCCTTCAACCATCTCGCAACAAAAACCTTGGATGTCAGTTATTCAAAGTTGTTAAATCGCAAGAGGACTGTGAAAAATTACAAGAGGACCTTACAAGACTGGGCATCCGAATGGCAGATGGGGTTTAATGTGAGTTCTGCCATTTGTCGGCTCAAGTGCTGAACCCCATGGCTCCCTCTGCCTGCTGTAAACCTTGTGCCCCATAAACTTCAATGCTATACCGGCGTGGTCTCCAGCTGCGCCATCACTCCCGATGCAATGTTAGGCACTGCATCGTATCCCACTCCTCTGCCCCGCTGAGGTCCTCTGCTGAGGAGCAGCAGTAACTAGGCAAAACCCGGGTGTCTGAATTTCACTCCCACACATTGAGAAGGTCTATTTTGCACTGTCTCCCCCCCCCCCCTTTTTTTTTTAATAACTCACACTGACTCTATAGGTTTCTCCTCCAGAAGCAGGAAGGGGAAGCTGAAGCATAACACACACCTCCAGTATCACAAAGACTGCAACTGTGGTCGGGGGGGGGGGGGGGGGGGACCCGGCTTCCCTAGGTAAAATACCCCCCAGACTAGGACCTGGGAGCCTGTACTTAGTGCAGCTGCTACTTGACAAGAATTTATTTTAAATATCCAGGAAGACTTATGCTGAGAGCCAAGAGGACAAGGTGAAATAAAACTCAGAGCCACCTCCAAATTCCCTAACCTATGGCCTTCATCACACAAGCTTGGGTGCCTACCATCTGCTGAAGACAGAAAATACTGGCTGTCAATGGGCTGAACAGAGTACTTATAGGTTCACGTTCAGGTTACTGTTTCTCAGTCTCCATCTGCTGGTAAGAGTGCACAACCCACTTGTCTGAACTTGTCTGGAAGAAGGCTAAGGAATTGACTTAGTCAAAATAGTAAGAAAAGTTAGTATATGACTTTAGAAAACAAGAAATCCTGGCTCCTTAAAACACACAAAAAGTCCTGGATGTGGTCTAATTGATACCATACCACAGCTTAATTTGATCACAAGTGCACTTGAAAACAAACCAATAGTGCAGACGTGTTATTTACATGTTGGATGCTATCGTGGCTCCAGATAACAAACGGACTGAACCTGCCACCCTCCAGATGTGTTCCCGTGTTCTGAAAAGTGCTAAAATCCAAACTTTCTCTATCACTTCACCCACCTGGATTAAGACCAAGAGTTCACCATTATTTTTGTCCAGGGCTATGTCAAAGGCCGTCTTATCGAACTTGCTGAAGGCGTGAACATCGGCACCATATTTAAGCAGCATGTCCACCACGTTCCGGTGGTCATGCTCCGTCGCCCAATGTAAGGCTGTCATCTTTAGCATGTCCCTGGCATTGACGTCAGCCCCATTCTGTCAGGGAAAACAAAGGAATCTATTTAGCTTGTAACCAACTTTTAAGTCATTTACAGATGTGCTACTTCCCTCCAAGAAAGACAGCGCTCCACTGGCAAGACTGACAGAGAACTTTGCAATTTTAGGAAGCAATTGAAAGTTTTATTAATCCAAGCTTTCAATGCTTAAAACAGACATACTAACGGTGAAAGAGAAGCTTTATGTTATCACTGAAAGAACATCTATGCTATTTTTTTTTTTATTATGACTGTATTGTCTGATTTTTGTTCTTTGAATATTTTATATATGTAATCATATACCCTGCCTAGAACTGTGGATAGTTGCAGGTTAAGTATCTCTATATAATAATTGGTCAATCTGTCTCCCTGGATGGCTGGGTTCGTAACCGTATGCTAATCAGCTTACGTCAGCTCGCCTCAAGTGTTCCTTTCCCTCTCAGTGTCTCGCCCTTGCAGAAAGACAGAATGACATCAGAGGAGGGCGGGACACAGAGGGAAGGCTGGAGGCGACGCGAGCCGAGCCTGCCGCCGCTGTGACCTGAGGTATGGATGGGATGGGAGGGCAGAGGAGGGGAGGGGAGAGAGACAAGAAAACGCTTAGACTATAGCCTTCCCAGGGCCCCTTTCATTTGTTCCGAAACGGGCGTTTTTGCTTAAGTAAATACATAGATAAATAAATATACAGTGAAAGACCGGTATCCACGTGTTACTCGGTCACCCAGCTACTGGCTGCTTAAAGTGTGGAAATGAAAAGGAAAGATCAACACAGACTAACTTGGCTTCTCATGCCAGCAGGTTATCGTTAGCTATCTGCTGCCCAAACATCCTGCTTGTTCAAAGCTCACATCTTAATTACCCTAACCAGCAGCTCTACAATGTGTGCATGTCCGTCGGCTGCTGCCATGTGCAAAGGTGTTCGGTCCACTTTGGTCCGGGCGTCCCTGCTGACACCTGCTCGGAGCAGCACTTCCGCTGTAGAATAGTGACCGTACTGAGCCGCCAGGTGAAGGGGTGATGTTCCCAGCTGTAAAACATCAAAAGCAGGAGGCAAAACAGGAAAATGGGTGTGTAATGCAGAGTCACAGTAGAACTTCTGAGGCAGCCATTCATAAGCTGCTTATGGTGAAACTTTACCAAAGACACAATGCAAAATATCCATCCAAAGAGAAAACAGCATTTCCACTGTAATATGATGGTGGTTTTAACTGCTGATCTCTCATCATTTTCTGGAGCCAGCCCTACTGAGTGGAATACATTGGATGCAACGGTCTGCTGTTATTTCAGCACTAGAGGCAATGTTAAAATGTTATGTGCTAAGTCAAGCCTAAAAATTGTCATGAATTGCTTTCTGGTATGTTTGAGTTCAGTCCCTTGTTTGTTGACTGTACTTTTAGCTGTGCATTGTTCATTTGTTCCCCAGCTTGGATAAAGGTGGGTTATAAATAATAAAAACAAACTCTCTCTAACTCCTTGCAAGGGTGCTCACAAGAAAAGAAGCTACACAACAGCCCCAGGACAGGGCCAGGAGGGGGGAAAAATGGGTTTAGACATATCAGTTCCATGAATTATACAGAAAATATAGGCCTCTTAAGTACGTAAGTGTTGCCATACCGGGACAGACCAAAGGTCCATCGAGCCCAGCATCCTGTGGCCAACCAGGTCACAAATACCTGGCAAGATCCCCAAAAAGTACAAAACATTTTATACTGATTATCCCAGAAATAGTGGATATTCCCCAAGTCCAATTTAATAATGGTCTATGGACTTTTCCTTCAGGAAGCCGTCCAAACCTTTTTAAAACTCTGCTAAGCTAACCGCCTTTACCACATTCTGTGGCAACGAATTCCAGCGTTTAATTACACGCTGAGTGAAGAAACTGGGTTTGTTTTAGAAATAGACTGCGCAACTGACCAACTATGTTTTAGAGAGACTGCAATAACGACAGATTGTTCATCCGTAATGGAGACGTACCACGATATTCTGTAATTACTAAAAGCTATTTCTTGTATACCTCCACTACTCATGATAATTGTAAGCCACATTGAGCCTGCAAAGAGGTGGGAAAATGTGGGATACAAATGCAACAAATAAATAAATAAATAAAATATGCCTTACCAACACTGCAAGGTCCCAGAGGTGTGCCCTGTACCTTACCCCATCACCCTAGCAGCAGTGAAATGACAGGTAGCTGACGAATTTCAAAACACAAACAAAATCTCTTGGAAACCAGGATACAACTGGACAATGCCTAAAGCAGGAAACCTGAACTGTGCCAACATGGCTTACCCAGTCGGTGGTGAAGGGAGCACCGCTGGCCATCAGCGTCCTCACTTCATCGTCCTCCCCTTTGCGAGCAGCTTCAAGCAACCTCTTTCCCAGGTCCACCAATGACATCTTCAAATGTAAATATATCACACAGACATGCAAGAAAAAAAAAAAAAGCAGGAAGTAGATAAGTTGCTATGTAGAATATAAAATGGCATTTTGCATGACTTCTGCAGCTACACAGCACCATCTCTCATGTCGGCCACCGTTCCCCCGAATAACACAAAAATAAAGTAATTCACAAATGATCATCTCCTTTTGATCCCAGCTGTAACAGACCTGACACAGGAGATTCGCGGGTAGGTGAGAGATCACAGGTTCACGGTCTAGCACAGTGGATTCAACCTGACGTTCGCTCATTATTCATAGATCTACACAGCACTACAGAAAGTTCTCACATTTAAAGGAAGCTTGGGTCACCCCAACCCCTTGATTTGAGTGCTTCTTTTACATTTATCTAGTTGTTCTCTAGGACCTAAAATTATCTGTGAATCTCACCCTTATGTAGACGTTAAAAGCGAGAGCTGAGGTATGCCACATTACATGTTTTCTAAACATAATAAAAGTGATGTGCAGAAGGAATAAAAGCTGAACCTGCAGGTCTTCTCATTCAGGAAAGTATTTACTAACAAAACTAACCAATGTTTCAATTTTTCCCTCCTACAAAGCTTCCATCACTGCAATGCATTTCAGTGGAAAATTAAGTTGTCTCCCACTTTGGAGCTTTCACATGTTGCCACGTATAACAGCATCCTGAAAACGTTTTCACTCTTTTGTTATGAATGCCCCAGAAGCAATGTAATACACAAAGTTCCCGCACCCAAATAATATCTTTACAAAATTTCTAACAGCCATAACAACAGTTAGACTGAGCGATGAAGCAGGTAGGGAAATGACCCAGCTATATAAACAAACAGAAAATCTGATTTTCCCCTTTGTTCTTGAAAAACTTGAGACTGTAAAAACATACAATGCAATAAAAACATAACAGCACAGCTGAAACATCTCAGCTTTGCAAGCACACACCAATCAAACTCAAGGACAACAGGATGGTGCAGCGAGGAGGGACTAGGGTGCTTTTAAGTGCAGGGACTGGGAATCTGGGTCTTGTTGGAAGTAGGTGGGAAAATGTGGGATACAAATGTAACAAATAAAATTATTCTGTTTCCCCAGGGTGCCCGTGTCACTTAAGCGCAGGAAAGAAACTTGAAGGATGGGATTTGCTCTCTGCTTCACACTGTTGGCCCTCCACAGTTTATGTACTGTACCTCCCCTCACAGTTCAGGCCTACTGGCATTCAAAGTGCGCTGTTCAAAAACTGATTAAATGTGACTAAAACACCGTTTGCAGGTTAACAAAGGTCTATCGCACAAGATGATGTAGCTGCCTGTGGGAATGTGTTCCAGGGTATCCCAACTCAATATTCTCTGGCAGCATACAACCAGAAGGGATGGGAGTAACTAGTGAGGTAATTAAATTTGCAGGTGACACAAAATTATTATTCAGGGTCGTCAAGTCGCAGGAGGAGTGTGAAAGATTACAGGAGGACCTCGTGAGACTGGGGAGACTGGGCGTGCAAGTGACAGATGAAGTTCAATGTTGACAAGTGCAAGGTGATGCATGTGGGTAAGAGGAACCCGAATTACAGCTATGTCATGCAAGGTTCCGCGTTAGGAGTTACGGACCTAGAAAGGGATCTGGGAGTCATCGTGGATAAGACGTTAAAAACTTCTGCTCAGTGTGCTGCGGCGGCTAAGAAAGCGCACAGAATGTTGAGTATTATTAGGAAAGGGATGGAAAACAAACACGAGGATGTTATAATGCCGTTGTATCGCTCCATGGTGTGACCGCACCTCGAGTATGGTGTCCAATTCTGGTCGCCACAACTCAAAAAAGATATAAAGGAATTAGAAAAGGTGCAGAGAAGAGCCACGAAAATTATAAAGGGAATGGAACGACTTCCCTATGAGGAAAGGCTGAGAAGGTTAGGGCTCTTCAGCTTGGAGAAAAGGCGGCTGAGGGGTGATATGATAGAAGTCTACAAGATAATGAGCGGAGTAGAGCGGATAGATGTGAAGCGTTTGTTTACACTTTCAAACAACAAAACCAGGGGACACAAGATGAAGCTAGAATATGGTGAATTTAAAACAAATAGGAGAAAGTTTTTCTTTATATAAGCACCGCCATACTGGGAAAAGACCAAGGGTCCATCAAGCCCAGCATCCTGTCTCCGACAGCGGCCAAGAACCCGGCAACCGCCCCCCCCCCCCCCTAAAAAAAAAATTAATAATGTTCAATGGACTTTTCCCTCAGGAATCTGTCCAAACCCCCTTTAAACTCCGTAAGGCCAGCTGCTGTCACTACATTCTCCGGCAACGAGTTCCAGAGTCTAACTACACGCCGAGTAAAGAAAATCTTTCTCCTATTTGTTTTAAATCTACCAATGCAGTGTGGGATTTCTAGTCCCCGATTCCTACCCACTGAAATGTGCAGAGCTGGTTGTCAGAAATCCAAGCCCGGTGTACCATTTCTCTCCTGCAAGCTGGGTCACTTGGCTGCTCCTCTAAGTAGAATGAGTGCGTCCCTGGACTGCTCTCTCTCTACCTGGCTGTCATTTCACTACAGCCTCATTACGGGGCACTTTTACTAAGGCCTAGGCACCTATGTGCATCAAATTGGTGCTTCTGCATACCCTGGGTGGTTATTCCATTTTTATTTATTTATTTATTTGTATCCCACATTTTCCCACCAATTTGCAGGCTCAATGTGGCTTACATTTGCCGTAATGGCGGTTGCCATTTCCGAGTAACAGACTTACAAATGGTATTGCGTTAAGGTGCAGACATACATGGTAAGATATATGGAACAGATCATGGTATATATATACCATGTGAATACATACATGGTAAAGCAGATTACATTTTGGTATTGCATGAAGGTTGCTGAGTAATAACTTGGATTGTAACATAGATTAAGTCATCGACTATAGTGAGACCCTATTCGATATAAGATTTAAGGTGGTAGTGCTTGATCATTAATAGTAAAGAGGTTATACAGTGATGCGGTAAGATTTTGGTTTCATATAGATCGTGTATAGTGTTATTATTTAGTATTTAAGATGGATGTTTATTTATTTATTTTATTGCATTTGTATCCCACTTCTTCCCACCTTTTTGCGGGCTCAGTGTGGCTTACAATACATTATGAATGATGGAAATACAATTTGTTAGAATTCGGTTATGGATTACATTGTGAAGAGTTGTACGAGACAAAATCAAATGTCGTTAAGGAATATAGCAAAGGAAAACATATGGTATACATTCTTCTGTGAGTAAAGGTATGAGTGTGGTGAGATTTTGGGGGTTGAGAATTCAGAAGTGGATGTATTGATGCATTACTGAACAGTGAGTGTGGACTTTATGTGTTTTGGTTCTTTCCGTAGATTTTAGCAAAAAGATGTGTCTTCAATCATTTGCGGAAGGTGGTTTGTTCGTAGATCGTTTTCAGGTTGCGCGGCAGTGTGTTCCAGAACTGCGTGCTCATGTAAGAAAAGGTTGACGCGTGCAGCGCCTTGTATTTCAGGCCCTTGCAGTTAGGGAAGTGGAGGTTGAGAAAAGCTCGGGATGATCTTTTAGCGTTTCTGGGTGGTAAGTCTATTAACTCAGCTTAGCTGAAATTGGGTGGCGGAGCAGGTGGGGGGAAGAGGGGGTGGTGGTTGGGAGGCGAGGATAGGGGAGGGCAGACTTATATGGTGTGTACCAGAGCCGGTGATGGGAGACGGGACTGGTGGTTGGGAGGCGGGAAATACTGCTGGACAGACTTATACGGTCTGTGCCCTGAAAAAGACAGGTACAAATTTAAGATATGAGTTTATCTTGGGCAGACTAGATGGACCATGCAGGTCTTTTTCTGCCATATCTTTCTGAAGTTGATTAGTAGGATCTTCTTCCAATGGAATATAGTATTCTGTATCAAAAATCTGTCGGTATACTTTGCCTACCGACATACATCATAGAAGTATACCGACAGATTTTTGATACAGGTCTTTTTCTGCCGTCATCTACTATGTTTACTATGTTACTATGACATGTAGGCTGGGGCTTCGCCGTGAATGGTTTTGTGGACTAATGCGCATACTTTAAAAGTAATGCGTTCCTTGAGTGGTATGCTATGCCTTCTTGAAAAGATCTGCTTTCAGTAGTTTTCGGATGCGCGTCCAAAACAGTTTTCTACCGCGTGGCGCTTACCCGGCGGCAATCGGTTTACGTGGGCTGACCATCACCGCCCGGTGGCGGTAAGGTGTCAGGCCGAAAATGGGCGCCCGCCGGTTTTCATTTTGCTGCACGTCCATTTTCGGTCACGCACGCTGAAAAAGGGCGCTGCGCGCGTCCAAAACACACGCCTACACCAGTGCGGGCCACTTTTCTGCGCGCCTTAGTAAAAGGGCCCCTAAATACACAGAGAAAACCTTATTGAGTTGGATTTCTGCATATCCACAGCAATCTTAAGAGAGTGAAAAGAAACAGCCCTAGGCAGAGGAGTCTGTGAGCCTATTATGTCCCCCCCCCCCCCCCAGCTCCAGGGCCCTGAGGAAGGAGCGAGGCCGGGAGAATTCCAGACCCCCTCCCCCCAACCCCCCCGGGCCCTCACTCACCGCCGCGGTCTCCCACGCTCCGGCCCCCGCCCGCACGGCGCCAGCTTCCTCTGCTTTTCCTCCGACAACACTAAACTGCTTCTAACTCGGGTTCCTTTTCCTCATTGGGCAATGGCTACCGTTTAACTTTTATTATTAGCCTTATCATTTTGTTTTTCACACACATATGGCAACAAGTTACAAAATGGCCGCCGACACGACCGTAACCGGAAGCAAAATGCCGAGTTTCCGCCTTCAGGCTGCGATACGCATGCGCACCACTTGGCCGGCCTTTCCCCTCGGCGCATGCGCCCCTCCCTCAGGCCGGCTCAAAAAGGGTGTCGCCGTGACGTCACAACTCTGAAGGCTGCCCTCCAAAGGAAGTTTTAATTCGCCCCAATGCTGCCGCCATCTTGGTACACTTTTTATCTTCTGTTAATCAAACCTCCTTTCCACTCTGATAGATGCCCATGCTGCTCCCCTTTCTCAGTCCTGCTTTTTCCTTTCTTCCACAAACCATTACATGTGCATGCGTCCCTCTCTCAGTCCTGCTCAAAAAGGGTTTGGACAGGAGTCGGTGTGACCTCACAAATCTGAAGCCTGCCCACCAAAGGAAGTTTAAATTCGCCCCACTGCTGCCGCCATCTTGGTACACCTTTTATCTTCTGTTAATCAAACCTCCTCCTTGGTCCTTCCTGCTTTCCACTCTGAAAGATGCCCATGCAACCCTTTCTTCCACAAACCATTACATGTGCATGCATGCACCCCTCTCTCAGTCCTGCTTTCTCCTCCTTCGGTAATAAATAGAAGTAAATCAAAACATAGAAAAGAAAATAAGATGATACCTTTTTTATTGCACTAACTTAATACATCTTTTGACTAGCTTTCAAGGTGATCCTTTATCTTCAGATCAGAAATAAGCAAATTTTAACAAATAAATATAGCAATATGTAAGTGAAACACAAAGGCATTCTAATGACAGTCTCACAGGAAAAGGGAGAGGTAGGTTAGTTGAGAAACAGGGAGAGCTGGATGGATGAGAGACAAAGCAGTAAAATTTTATGGTTTATAGAAAGCCCAGATCTGGTTGGTATCAAAATATTTCATCATTCTACGTTCCTGGATTGTCTTGACACTTCCTTTTAGTGTTTTTACCATAAGATCATTGATGCAATGTTCTGGTTTTGTAAAGTGCTGTCCCACAGAGATAGCATCCGGAGATGGGAAGGTGGTAGAACGAGAGGACATGAAATGAGATTGAAGGGGGGCAGACTCACGAAAGATGTCAGGAAGTATTTTTTCACGGAGAGGGTGGTGGATGCTTGGAATGCCCTCCCGCGGGAGGTGGTGGAGATGAAAACGGTAACAGAATTCAAACATGCGTGGGATATGCATAAAGGAATCCTGTGCAAAAGGAATGGATCCTCAGAAGCTTAGCTAAAATTGGGTGGCGGAGCAGGTGGGGGGAAGAGGGGTTGGTGGTTCGGAGGCGAGAATAGGGGAGGGCAGACTTGTATGGTCTGTGCCAGAGCCAGTGATGGGAGGCGGGACAGGTGGTTCGGAGGCGGGAAAAACTGCTGGGCAGACTTGTACAGTCTGGGCCCTGGGAGGGACAGGTGCAAATCAAGGTAAGGTATACACATGAGTTTGTCTTGGGCAGACTGGATGGACCATGCAGGTCTTTTTCTGCCGTCGTCTACTATGTTACTATGTTACTATGGTCGGCACTGGCGTGTTTAACATTGTGCCTGTGTAAATTGAGCCGTCTTTAGCATCTGGCTTGTTTCTCCAATATAGCACTCTTCTTCACACTTTTTACAACTATGCGGTACTCTGTATTTCCAGAGCCAGTGTGCGCTGCGTGTGAATTCTTTATTTATTTGCTTCATTTGTATCCCACATTTTCCCACTTATTTGCAGGCTCAATGTGGTTTACATTATGCCACAATGGCGATCGCCATTAATGAAATTAAATGTTTAGATATTTTATACAATTAAGGTACATAAAATATCAGCTACATTGAGAGTAAATGAATAAATAATTCATATCAGGTATATGACATCAAGGACAAGGTATAACATACAGTAATAATAATGTGATTAAAGTAACCTAATAACAACAGTTCAATATTATGCACTTTCGCGCCTTTTTTCAGGTATTTTTTTAATATCCTGACAGTTTTCTTTGAGTGGATGCTTGATTTAAACCAGTTCTAATTTATAAGACCACTGACGCAGGTGGTTTCGCCAAAACAAGGACCGTGTCAGGTCTGATCAATAAACCACTGACTTGATGCCCTAGTCCTGAAGGCCCTTTGTACTTTTGTGTTCTTTCGGTGTGCTTTGGACTCCCTGTATCATAGTCTCTCAACTTCCAAAGTAGGGAAATAGCAGCATGATCAGAAAGGTGATGTTTAATGGCCTTAGTGGATAAATATTGGCTATCAAAACAGAATCTAATCTTGCATATGTGGCGTGTGGTGCTGAACAGTGTAATAGCTCAGGGTGGATTACATTCAGGTACAGTAGGTAATTTCCTGACCCCAAAGGGGTCTTAGGGGTCCTTTTACTAAGATGCGGACAAATGATTAGCAGACGTTAAGGAGCCCCTTTTACTAAGGTGCGTACGCGCTTACAGCAAGTGTCAAATTAGAACTACCACCTGGCTACCGCATGCCCCGGGCGGTAATTCTAATTTTGACGCATGTCCAAAATGCGCGGCAGAAAATAATTTCTATTTTCTACCGCATGGCGCTGACCGGGCGGTATTCGGGCAGTGTACACGCGCTGACGATTACCGCCTGGTTAATGCGTGAGACCTTACCGCTAAGTCAATGGGTGGCGGTAAGGTCTCAGGCCCAAAATAGACACGCGCCAAATCCATTTTCAGCTGAAAAAAAGGGGTCTTTTTTGCAGGAGGTGCGCTGAAAAATGGACCTGTGTGCATCCAATACACGCGACTATACAAGCACAGGCCATTTTTCGGCACGCCTGAGTAAAACGGCACCTAAATCTGTTAGCACGCTTTAATGAAAGAACCCTGAAGTTCGTACCCAAGGCTGCAGACAGTGAAGTGACCTGGCCAAGATGACAAGGGATCCTCTGGGCTTATATTGAGCTGCCTTGACTTCGGTTACTCTTTTTGCTTCAGACACATCCTGCAAAAGGCCATAGCATGCATCCATTATCCGCACCGTTGAAGAAATTGATCCTGATTCTACGTCAGAGTCTATTCCATTTTTCAGCTATACACTTAGCCATCTAGATTTTCAGGGGCAATGTCATAGCAGTGGTATAGCTATGTGGGGCCACGGGGGCCTGGGCCTCTCCCAAATGTGTGCTGTCACTAGTTTGGCTGGCGGGGGTCCCCAACCCTGCTCTCTCTTCCCCTCACATCCAGCACACTCCTTTTAGTGAAACTGAGAGCATGCCGAACGTGAAGGGAAGAAAGGGCAGCGGCACGGCGCAGGAGACCAGCGCTGGATGACAGCTGGTAGAGGTTGGGGACCCCCATCAGCTAAGGTATTTGCGGCAGCGATGCTTCAGCTGGCGGGGGTTGGGGATCCCTGCCAGCCAAGATGCACAGCGGTGGCAGGGTGGCGGACCAAAATGTGCCCCCCCCCTCCCACCTCGAGGTCCGTCTACGCCCCTGTTCATAGAATCCATTTATCTATGATTTGGTTAACGTTACAATAGTCACCGTTCTTCTGTGTTTTGCAGGCTGTTATCCAGTGGTTCACACATCCTTTGCTGCTCGTCTCTGCTGCTGATGTATTATGACTATATGGCACCTTGAGATATTGGTCCTCCAGAAAATAACTGATGTAATACAATTACTTCAAGTACAATTATGTTCATATTCCACAGAACAAACACACAAGATGACAGGAAAGAGCCTGGGAATGATACCCTCTACCCTATTCAGTTACGTATTTTCTTCTTTGGAAGGAAAGGATGGGAATAAGCTTATGAATTTCTGAACAGAAGGTCAGCATTCCACAGGAGGTATCAGCTTGAGGAAAACTAGCTTTAAATGTTGAAATGAGCACATAAATACCCACAAAATATCTAATTGCATTTTCTTTTTATTTAGCTTTCCTTTCAAAATGCTTTCCTCCTTCTCCCCCATGATTTCCATGGTTTTGTGGCAAAATTCTTAGTGCGGACAGCACCAAAACAAAAAAAGACATTCACCAGTTTAATCCATTGCCCTGAAACATTCAGCAGATTTGACGGTTCAATACTGGTACAATTTTTCAAGACAAGTCATTTGTTAATTCACATTTTCACCATTTAACACTGTAGCTCAGTGGCTGGTTGCCCTGTTATGTCCTCTTATATTGTCAAGATCCATTGAAGTTCTCTACAAACACATCTATTTCATCACTTTAGAGGAGATGAGAAATAGGATAGGAAGTAAACCTTTGTGTATAGAAAAAAATTATAAGAATAAAAGCAGGGCTTTTTTGAGGGGGCACTGAGTATCCACACCTTTTCCATTGTCTGCTAAAATTGACCCATGGACCTCTAATGAAAGAGCTCAGGCTCTACACACCAATTCTGCCTTGTCATAGATTCTGTGACTGGTTGCAGGGGACCTGGGTCCCTCAGTGATCACCCCACCCCTGAAGGGTGATCTGGCATTTGAGTATCGGCACCTTTTCTCCACAGTCAGCATCATCTCTACAAACAGCCACAGGAAGTAGAAAAAAGTGCAGGAAGTGAAGATAAAAGACACAAAATACGCTCAAGGCAACGTACAGTAGGCAGGTCCCTCTCCAAGAGAGCTTACACTGAAGCGACTTGCCTAGGGTCACAAGGAGCATCAGTGAAAGAAGCAGGTATACATCTTGATTCCCTGGTCTTCAACCCTCTGATGTAAGCACTAGGCTAGGTTTGGGCACTTTGCTTCCACCATGTTGAATTCTGGCCTGGAGTTCTGCTTCCTCAATTTCTATACTTTCATCTTAAGGAAAGGGATGATAAATAAGTCCAAGAATACCGCAAAGCCTCTGTATCGCTCCATGCATGCGACCTCGCCTCGAGTATCGCGTTCAGCTCTGGTCACCGTATCTCAAAACAAGATATAGCGGAATTAGAAAAGGTTCAAAGAAGAACGACCAAAATGATAAAGGGGATGGAACTCCTCTCGAACCAGGTAATAACTAGAAATAAAACAAAACAGAGACAAGAAAATAAGATGGTACCTTGACTGGACTAACTTTTTTTGATTAGCTTTCGAAGGTCACCCTTCTTTCTTCAAAGCTAAAAATGTATTAAGTTAGAAGTTAGTCCAATAAAAAAGGTATCATCTTATTTTTCTTTTCTCTGTTTGGATTTATTTATTACTAGCCGTTGAGCCCGTAAAAACGGGCTGGTATTGGGGTTTTCCTTCCCCTCCCCTCGGCCCGGGCCCTCTCTTCGCCTCTAAACTTATACATCCATTTGCCGAACGCAGCAACGCACATCGGCTCAGCTGCCGTGGGTGGGCCCTTCCTTCTCTGCCTGTGGCCCCGCCCTCCCGTGACGTTACGTCAGCGAGGGCGGGACACAGGCAGAGAAGGAAGGGGCAGCTGAGCTGATGTGCGTTGCTGCGTTCGGCGAATGGATGTGTAAGTTCAGAAGCGAAGAGAGGGCCTGGGCCGGGTGGAGGGGTGGCGGCGACTCTGAGTGGGGGGGGGAGCGGTAGCAACCTCAGCGGCGCAGTTTCCCTCTCTGTCCCGCCCCCCCCTCCCGTCATCACGTATTGACGCGGGGGCGGGACAGAGAGGGAAGTCTCTACTGCGGTCACTCGCCATTTATATGTTTGATTATTATTAATGATATTTTACCCCACATTAGGCCGAGAGTGACTCAGGTTCAATGTGGCTTACATAGCAAACAGCTAAATGAAAGATACATTGTAAGAATACATAAACAGATTTTAAAAAGTACAACATATAATACTGTAACACTGGCTTAATAAATCAGAGTTAACATATGTGGTTAATTAACCCAGGTGCAACTTTTCATAAGTGGACTAACACAGCTACCACATCACTCTCGTGTGAGGAAAGGCTAAAGAGGTTAGGGCTCTTCAGCTTGGAAAAGCTACAGCTGAGGGGGGATATGATTGAGGTCTACAGAATCCTGAGTGGTGTAGAACGAGTACAAGTGAATCGATTTTTCACTCTTTCTAAAAGTGCAAAGACTAGTGGACACTCAATGAAGTTACATGGAAATACATTAAAAACAAACTGGAGGCCATTTTTTTTTTTTCACTTAATGAATACTTAAGCTGCGGAACTTGCTGCCAGAGGATACAGTAACAGCGGTTAGCGTATCTGGGTTTAAAAAAAGGTTTGGACAAGTTCCTGGAGGAAAAGTCCATAGTCTGTTATTGAGATACACATGGGGAAGCCACTGCTTGCCCTAGGATTGGTAGCATGGAATGATGCTACTATCTGGATTTCTGCCAGGTACTTGTGACCCGGATTGGCCACTGTTGGAAGCAGGATACCAGGCTAGATGGACCTTTGGTCTGACCCAGTATGGTTATTCTTATGTTCTTATGAAAGACACTAAGAAACACACTAACAGTTCTGACTGACTGCTGTAAGAGAAACCTACAAAAAAGTCCCTTGACAGCAGTGCAACCCATCAAATAATACACAACGTAAGTTGTATGCCATTGTATTCACCTCCTCTTTCGTTTCATACCTACAGAATGCTGTGCTCTAGTATCCAAACCTCATGCAGGATAACAGCTGAAAAATAGCTTGGAATGGACCTCTCTCTCGTTTTACTGAGACACAGCAGGTATGCTACACCTGGCAGACAGGGCCCCCGAGAGCCCAAGCCGGGCCTGAGGCAAACAATCTTGAGAGTGCCCCTGGGCCCCCTTGCAGAGTCCCCCCCCCCCCCCCCCCGGCAGTAGCATACTGCTTGGTCAATCTGTCTTCTGCTCCTGTGTGCCGGGTTATCACATTAACTGTGCTCTGCCGGCCGGGCGCAGGTCTTTCCTTCTTGCTGCGTCCCCTCCCGCCTATGTGGAAATAGGAAGTACCTCACACAGGAGGCAACATGGTGGGTACAGCAGAGTTGACGTGATAATGCAATAATCCGGCACACAGGAGCAGGAGACTAATCCATCCTTCTGCCTGTGCCTGCCAAAGGAAGCCTGAAGAAAGCAGCTATTGCCAGGGAATCTTGCCCCTGTAGGCAGGCACGTGTTTATCCCCAAACACATTAAGTAAAATAATGGCAATACAGTAAATCATTCTCATCACCATAACTAAATGAATAAAAGCATAAGCTAAACACATTTCCCATATATATGTTGTTTTGGACAAATTCATCGTTTGGCAGTGTTCCACTGGGGTGACGTCTGTGGTATGTTAGGAAGCAGAGGGAAGGGACATGCAGATGTATCAAGCTTTGCTCCAGGGTGAAACCTGCTCCAGATTTAACAATAAAAGTTATCCCGCTATATACTGCAGGAGAATTAAAAAAAAAACACCAGAGCAATATAATCAAATGCATCTCCCATAACAAAAAAAAAATCAGGCATCGCTGTACAATGTTTGTCCTGCACCAGTACCTACATCTCATTTTCAATCTGTTTACAGGCTGAGGGGTCCTTTTACTAAGCTGCGGTAAAAGGGGGCCTGTGCTAGAATCAGCACGTCTTTTTGACACGCACTGAGACCCTCCCCCTTTTTACCGCAGCGGGTAAAAGGCTGTCTTTTTTTTTTTTTTTAAGAAACGGCCATGCGGTAAATGAACCACTTACCGCGCTGCGGAGCCAGTGGCGTAGCCAAGGGTGGGCCTGGATGGGCCCAGGCCCACCCAGTAGCAGTACACCTATGATGTGGCTGGCAGGGATCCCCAAGCCCCACCAGCCGAAAACTCCCAACAACCGTCCCTCCCGCATAACAGCCTTCCTTCTGATGTATTCCTGCCTATGCGGAAACAGGAAGTTGCATCAGAGGGAAGACTGTGGGGCCAACATGAGCAGTGTGTATTAGTTGCTGCTCGCTGCTGGTGAAAATCTGCTATTTAAAAGGTATGCGGGGTAGGGGGGATTTTTGAGAGACCAAGTGGCATGCAGGCAAGAGAGTGAGAGACCAAATCACTTGTGGGACAGGGTGGAGTTCTAATGCCCACCCATCTTGGGCCCAGGCCCAACCAAATGTGGGTGTCTGGCTACGCCCCTGGAGGCGGTAAGGGCTCAGGCGGTAATCTGGAGGCGCACTGCCCATTTACCGCCGGTTCCGTTCCGGGGCTACAAAAATCTCAAATATTTGGGGGTGGGAATTACCGCCGGGCTCCTGTAGCAGTTCCGAATTGGCACACGGCAAGCCTGTTGCTGCATGTCAACCCTTTAAGTAGAAGTTCCCTTATGTTAAGAAAAATATACTGGATATTGGGGAGGGAGCACGAGTTCCAGTTGTTGAAAGACGGTAGATCAAGTGACAAAAACACGAAACATCAGAGCCACCCTGATTCAAATCTGATAATGCAGCAGAAACAGCTCAACTGACCATATGACTGACCCGCTGCGGAAACGACCTGCTAAATCTGAGGGAGAAAGGATAGCCTGCTGCTACTGAGGGCCTGGTAGAGCAGAGCTGAAGGCAAGTCCGGTCTGAGATGGGCTTTTTTCTGGCTAACAAGAATATACATGTTGGCCTGACATGCCGTTTAAGCTGGGGGGACTTCTGCAATAAAAGGGGAAACTGGGGGAAAGGGAGACCAGATGAATCCAGCCTCTTCCAGTGTACGAATGCCCTGTATGGGAGTCACAGAGAAAATACACATTGAGGGAAAAACGTTTGAATCCAACTAAGGAGGACCACTTCAAATAAACGGAGAGCAAAGCCTTCCACTGAGATTCATTCGCACAGACCTAGCTGACAAGGAAAAGAACTGGCGATCGGGTTAGGATCAAGCATTACATCAAATCAAACTGAAAGGAGTCCAGGCTAACTATGGGTGCTCTCCAGAAATTGAAGGTGCTGTACTGCAGAAGGCTGTCCTCTTCCCTGGGACTCGCCAGGCCTGCTTCTCTCTGACCTCCGGAGAGTTTGAAGCCATCCCTCTCTTTGAGCGCCGATGAGCCTGACAATCCGAGCCCTTCAAGCTCGGTGGGGTCCAGGTCTGGAATAGGAAGCTTCCAGAAGAGAAAGGAGTCATACTGGCTGCTCAGGGTATCCAGCATTTTGTTTTGAGTTCCCTTTAAATGAAAAGAAAATAGAAATCTGATTACATTAGCACAGTCCTGGGTGTTCTTTACCTTTCAAGCAGGCCTGAGACCTCCCCCCCCCCCCCCCCCCCACACCATATATTGGGGTTACAGTCACTTCCTCTAGAAAGCCACTGGTATTTTCACAACCATAGAGCAAGTCGCATCCCCTTTAACAAAATTACAGCTCTTTAGAAAACAAACTTTGGAGCAAGGGAAATGGGCATTCTGGGCGAACCTTCAGCCTTACACTCCCTCCCCCCACCTCGATTACCATCATTTTCAGGCCAGTCATGATACATAATAAGGGCAATTTCCAAAAGTCATTTGCCTGGGTCGAGTCGAGTGTATATTTAAATAAAGAGATTGTTCCTAACCTACGTCGCCTACTGGTGTTGTTCAAGAGCCTACTCCTCCTGCTCCCCCTTTTCTCAAATTCTACTTTTCGTAGGAATTTGTGTACCTCCACCCTCGTGGTGGTTTGGCTTGCTATTTGAAAATTGCCTACCCTTCCCTGTAGATAAAAGTAGCACCAATAGTTCTTGGAGTTGGGGTCGCTGTCGGATCTGTCGTTTTACTTCGACTGCAGTTGCTGCCTTAGATGATTGTCTAGTCTTGCCTAATGGGTAAGCCAGTCCTCTCAAGAGCTTTCTACTCTTTTCTGGGAAGGGAATCCATTTTCCATGAGTAATGCTTAGCTAGATGTGACCTGAAAGATCCCAGTGTCAGATCCCAGCTGTCACTTGAGGCTTTCTCTTCTTCCAAAGAGTTCTAGAAATTACCCTAGGGGTTTGCATGGAAGAAACTGAATTCAATTCTGACAAATATTTATTTCTGTCCTGAAGCAAAGTAATCCCAGCCTTTTGGTTTCAAAGCATTTAACGAGGATGCGGGCATGGGAGGGAATGCGGCTTCTCTCAACAGAAGGAGGACGCTGAGGGCTCAGTCTGAGTAGGGTCACCTGGAGGAACTGCATGGGCGAGTTGTCTAGGGAGTGGAGTGTAGACGACACAAAAACAAGACAACAGCCTGAAACTACTTTCCAGCAGATTGAAAACAAATCAGAATGTGTTGGTTTTTTAACGCAGCACATAATTAAACTGTGGAATCTGTTTCAGAAAGATTTGGTCTAGGTAACCAACATAGCGGGATTCAGAAGATGGTGGACAAGTTCCTGGAGGAAAAGTGCATACAAACTTATTAGCCAAGTAGAAGTGGGAGAGCCAATGTTCATCCCTGGAAAAGGGCTACGAGAAATGGATCTGCTTTTTGGGATCTGCCAGGTACTGGAACCCAGACTAGCCACTGTCAAAGCCAGGATGCTGGGCTCAAAGGACCTTGGTGTGACTGAGTATGGCATTCTTTATGTTCTTAGAGAAAAGGGTGAAATTAGACATGGGGAAAAAAAGAGACGCAATGAACTCTAGCAAAATGTTGCTAATGCTAATGTTTCTGGGTAGCTATTGAGGCCAGGCACACAATCTTTCCTCCTGCAAAAATTCAGTGACTAGGGGAAGTTGTTGAAATTGGGGTCCAATGTTTTTATTTGCACACAGGGCGTGCTTGGGTAGATCTTCATAGGCCCAGATTTGAGTTGTTGAAATTGGGGAGCCATGTTTTTTATTTGTGATCAAGGCATTCTTGGGTGGGTCTCCACAAGCCCAGATTCGACTTGTTGAAGTTGGGGAGCCATGTTTTCTATTTGTGACCAGGGCATTCTTGGGTGGGTCTCCACAGGCCCAAATTCGACTTGTTGAAGTTGGGGAGACATGTTGTTTATTTGTGACCAGGGCATTCTTGGGTGGGTCTCCACAGGCCCAGATTCGAGTTGTTGAAGTTGGGGAGCCACGTTTTCTATTTGTGACCAAGGCATGCCTGGGTGGATCTCCATAGGTCCAGATTCACGCATAGGCAACTATTTAGGATTCCACGTTTGTGAGGGCACTCAAATACCTTGGCTAACCAAAGTGAAACCTCCTCACCCCAGCAGTCTCCAGTTCTGCCTACGGGTCCTAACCTCTTAAATCTGGCCCTGAATAGGAGCCATCTTTTCAAAATGGTTGGGGGTGGTGCTATACCTAATGTAAATTACACCTCCCTGGACACAGTCAAAGAGTTTGCTCAATATTGGGGGTATCAAGCACCCACAACACCTACAGAGCTCTGGGGCTCTATCCTGTGAAACATGGAACAGGGAAGCAAATCTCTGTGCCGAGCCGAGATGAACTAGCTTGACAGTCTCTGCCGTTTTCATTGCTATGTGGGAAGCAAACAGCAGGGATGAATATTTCATGTATTTTCATTTGTAGAGCTCAGGAATTCTTCAGACGTGAGGCTGTGAAACAGATAATGGATCTGGACTGACCTCTGTTATATGTAGGCCATACACATCTGTGCTTCTTTTATTTATGGTTCAGACTCAGCCCCGCTCTCAGGATTTTCCCCTTAAAGATGGTGTGTTTTGTACTTTATAAAGTCAATGTATTGTGTTATTGCAGAGCTAGTGGGAATCTATCCTGCTAAGTGTTGTCTGAGAGCCCCACCTTCTCTGCCTCCGATCCATAATATGCACCTATACACCGTCAGCCCCCCCATGTCAGGCCTATGAGCTGGAAATAAATTATGTCTGTCTGCCAATGGCCACACCCTGCAGAATAAGGTCCTGTATTCTCTCCCCCTCCCCCATCCCCACCTTCTGTTTCTTCTTGGCCTCGGTTCTGTGTAATGGCTTCCTTTAATTCAGGGCTGCCCAGATTTGTTCGGGGTTAAGGGAAGTGGCTCCAATCTATCCAAATATACCTCCTGCAAACCTCAGGGGCTGTGGGGTCAGTAGGAGAGGTATGAGAAGACTTGGTCAACCCTGCCATCCCCCTCCCAACAGTCTATGCTTGCATCTATTCAGTCCCCCTCATTTGCTCCTCAGCTCTAATACAAATCCTACACTGGCATTTCTGTGAGGTTTTTTTTCTCCTGTTCCTCCTAAAGTCTTCCTGTTAGGAATAACTGAAATGTGTCGGATAGTCTGCTTAGCACAGACACCATTCCAGCGATATCGGATTACCAGTTCATCCAATTATAGCAGGTTACCCAAGCCCCCAGTCACAGCATGATACCAGTATATCCCCAAGCAGGGAAATGTGCTTATATTGCACGATAAGCATTTACAAATAATGACCGCAATCATTGATGGGATCCAGCAGGTCAATAGATCCAGATGTTATCACAACAGCTGGCCCAAATTCAAACAAAGGTGGTACTTTACAGCCTCTAAATGTAACATAGACCGGCATGTTTGAAATAGCATCTCCTGTGTTTGGGGGGGGGGGGGGGGGGGGAGGTCAGGTTAAAGTCAGGCATCTCCAGGACACAAAACAATTTTCTCACTGAGGAACTGATTTACTAAAACCCTCTTTCCCCCATTCTGTCTATGGAAATGTAGCTTTAGCAAGTCAGGCTCTGAGAATAATGAAGCCCACTGAGAACAGCAAACAGAAACCCTAATCTGCCATGATAGATGCAGCTCGGAGAGGTGCCTGGCAGGCTTTAATCGTCTTACCAGAAAAAAAAGCAAACCTGAAATATTTTGAGATTTGTGTCCCAAAGGCTGCTTACCTGGGAGGGGATGCCCGGCTTCTGAAGATAATATCTGGGGAGATCCCTCTCTGTCAACTTGTCTTGCTGGAGCTGGGAGGTGGCTGCAGCAGTTCCTCTGCCCTGCTTTGTCTGTGTCTCTCCGCAGTGCAGCCCCTCATCAGATATATAATTACCCCCCACCCAGCTTGCGAGGGATTCTGGGCCGAGGATGATTCAGCCTTCCTATTCTGTTTGGTCACATGCCCTTGCCCTGCTGCACCTTTTTAGGGGTTGTATCCTCAGTCTCTTTAATGCATATTGTTGGCATTCTCACTGAGATATCTGCATAATGAGTCTGAATCTTTTCAGCATTTCTTCTTACATTGAAAAAGCATCTTCAAATGTTTATGTTTATAAAAATAAAAAACATTTGCCTTACCACCCTTCTTCTCAAATCCCATTATTATGACTGAATTTTCTTTTAGCTGTCTGAGCAGTGGAAATCCATTCAGCCTCTGCCTTTGATATGGGTGATTATGTGGTCACCCCACTTGCCCTGAAATCCTCTGCAGACTGGCACTGCATATACTGAAAGCTGATGGGTCCATCTGTAACAGGGTAGATGAGGGTGCAGAGAAACCAGCACGGCCCAGCTAGTCTGCCCAGTAAGATGCAGAGAAGCCAAGGGTGAACCACCCCCAAAAGTGAGATTTATCGCACCAAGAAAAGAGTGAGATTTTTGAAACGGTACATCCAGGGTATAAATCTAGAATGATTTAAGTGTACTATATTGCTTTGCAAATGAACCAAGGCAGAAGTAAATGATACAGGCTTTTCTTTGCAGCCTGTGAAAGAATACAGACAAAGGTGGGGAGCGATTTGGGTAAATTGCTTGAGCTGAAAATTGTCTTCCCATCCTGTAGTTAAAAGCATGTACATTGACTTCCGAGCTCATGTAGTTGCAGAAAAGGGACAGGGCAAGGGGAAGCAGAAGACAGGAAGCTGTGCTCAGATCACTTCCTACTGGCTGGACCACTTGGTTTACTTCCCTCTCATGAAAACAGTGATCCGGGTCGGTAGTGAAGCTCTGATAAGTGAGAAATGGGGTTCAAAGAGTGAGAAAGCTTTCAAATGAGTGTCACACATGCCTGATGAGTGAGACCTGGCATCTCTGAAGGTGGGTAGAGTTATAACTCCTGCTGCACGCAGGTTACCCATCCTATGCCTTTGTTTAGGGTTATAAATAATAAAGGTAATCAATAGAAATTGGACTAACCACATCTCTCTACTCAAGATGGGTTATAAATAGAAATAACCCCCTCCCCCAACAAAGAAAGAAAAGACGATGACGCCTTTGTTATTGGACTAACTTAATACGGGTTTTTTTTACTAGCTTTTGAAGGCCAGAACCTTCTTCCTCAGGTCAGGATGGAAACTAGATTTTGGAACAACAATTTCTCTCCCTAAGTCTATGTTTACATGGCAACCTTTATTCTGGCGCCTCTAAATGAAATCTCAGTAAGGAAAGCATTACTCCTGAAGCATGGCAGGAATTAAACAGAAAACTTCAGGCTGGCTGCTGGAGTGCTCGGTCCATAAATGTTCCTGGTGTTTAATACCCTGTGTCATTTACAGGAGTTTTCATTTTTGTTAAATATTCTTTTCATTTTGGGGTAATATAATGGTGGCCACTGTATCCGAAGAGTGCACACTACTTACAACACAGGAAAATCACACAAAGGTGAGGGTGAGGGGGGGGGGGGCTGTGTTTTCAGGATAAAAACAACATGAAACAAAATGCCCATCCCTCCTGTCTGCATGTCACAGGGGCTAATGAAGGTGATAGCCAACGTGCAAACCCTTCAGGTGAAGATAACGTCCCCAGTGCTTGTACAGATCACAGTGAACCTGTTTGTGGACTCACCGTGGAGGAACAGTCCACAAAAACTAATGAAAACATTAAGAGATCACAGTGAACCTGTTCGTGGACTCACTGTGGCATGAAACAGTCCACAAAAGCTAATGAAAAAGTTCAGAGATCACAGTGAACCTGTTTGTGGACTCTCTGTGGCAAGAAACAGTCCACAAAGGCTAATGAAAACGTTCAGAGATCACAGTGAACCTGCTTGTGGACCCACCATGTCAGGAAACAGTCCACAAAAGCTAATGAAAACATTAAGAGATCACAGTGAACCTGTTTGTGGATTCACTGTGGCATGCAACAGTCCACAAAAGCTAATGAAAAAGTTCAGAGATCACAGTGAACCTGTTCGTGGACTCACTGTGGCAAGAAACAGTCCAAAAAGGCTAATGAAAAAGTTCAGAGATCACAGTGAACCTGCTTGTGGACCCACCATGCCATGAAACAGTCCACAAAAGCTAATGAAAAAGTTCAGAGATCACAGTGAACCTGTTTGTGGACTCACCATGGAGGAACAGTCCACAAAAACTAATTCAAAAGTTCAGAGATCACAGTGAACCTGTTTGTGGACCCACCATGTGAGGAAACAGTCCACAAAAGCTAATTAAAACATTAAGAGATCACAGTGAACCTGTTCGTGGACTCACTGTGGCAAGAAACAGTCCACAAAGGCTAATGAAAAAGTTCAGAGATCACAGTGAACCTGTTCGTGGACTCTCTGTGGCAAGAAACAGTCCACAAAAACTAATCCAAAAGTTCAGAGATCACAGTGAACCTGCTCGTGGACCCACCATGGCATGAAACAGTCCACAAAAGCTAATGAAAAAGTTCAGAGATCACAGTGAACCTGTTCGTGGACCCACTGTGGCAGGAAACAGTCCACAAAAACTAATTCAGAGATCAATTTGAACCTGTTTGTGGACCCACCGTGGCATGAAACAGTCCACAAAAGCTAATGAAAAAGATCAGAGATCAATTTGAACCTGTTCATGGACTCACTGTGGCAGGAAACAGTCCACAAAAGCTAATGAAAAAGTTCAGAGATCACAGTGAACCTGTTCGTGGACCCACTGTGGCAGGAAACAAGCCACAAAAGCTAATGAAAAAGTTAAAAGATCAAAGTTAGTGTACGTGATAACTAACATCACAGAGAAGCATATCAAAACATAAACAGTCTTGAACAACAACAAGGCAGGATATATAATATCAATACTAAATGAACAGCTAACGACAAATCTGAAGATAAAGAGAAGACAGCATATTGCGATCACACCCACCATACTCTGGCATATGAGTGAGGGTCATTCCTGTTGCAACATTCTCAACAAAAACCCATTTGGAGACACTGTCCCAGCGCTTCTCAACTCTCTCCTACAGGCACACCTAGCTAGTTTGGTTTTCAGGATTGCCACGGTGAATGTGCATGATACAGATTTGCACACAGTTGGTCTCTAATTAGGGTTGCCAACTGGTTCCGTGTTCTCCTGATAAGGTTGATCCATGTTCTACCTCATTGCATGCAGGGACTTGTAGTTCTGATTGCCAAGGCTGCATATCCCTACATGCAACATGGTAAACCCAAGGCTGGATCAACCTTGTTGGTGAATCTGGAGCCAGTTGGCAACCCTCTCGCCAATGTATACAAATGTAGTTCATGCATAATCCCAACATCCTGGCTGGCTAGGTGTTCCTCTAGAAGAAGATTGAGAAGTGCCTCACTAACCCTAAGAGACAGCGTTTGCCCAGGATGATTTAGGGCTATTTTCATGGTGGCTCCAACCTAACTGGTCCACTACTTGATAGTCACTTCCCACCATGGGCTGTGACATAGGAGCTCTTCACACAGGGCTGCTGCCTCTTCAGGGCAAGATGAGAGGCAGTGAAGGGCATTAGGTCTGCAAGGAGCGGTTGAACCACTTCTGACAGAAAGCTTAGCAGCTTGCTGTTCACTCCCAGTCCTTGAGGGTCACCAACAGGCCAGGTTTTCAGGATATTCCTGATGAATGTGAATGAGAAAAATTTCCATGCCCACTACTTTACTACTACTACTACTACTTAACATTTCTAGAGTGCTACTAGGGTTACGCAGCGCTGTACAAATTAACAAAGAAGGACGATCCCTGCTCAAAGGAGCTTACAATCTAAAGGACGAAATGTCAAGTTGGGGTAGTCTAGATTTCCTGAGTAGAGGTGTAGTGGTTAGGTGCCGAAGGCGACATTGAAGAGGAGGGCTTTGAGCAATGATTTGAAGATGGGCAGGGAGGGGGCCTGGCGTATGGGCTCAGGGAGTTTGTTCCAAGCATGGGGTGAGGCGAGACAGAAAGGGCGGAGCCTGGAGTTGGCGGTGGTGGAGAAGGGGACTGAAAGGAGGGATTTGTCTTGAGAGCAGAGGTTGCAGGTAGGAATGTAAGGGGAGATGAGGGTAGAGAGGTAGGGAGGGGCTGCAGATCGAGTGCATTTGTAGGTTAGTAGGAGAAGCTTGGACTGTACGCGGTATCTGATCGGAAGCCAGTGAAGTGACTTGAGTAGAGGGGTGATATAAGTATATCGGTCCAGGCGGAAGATAAGACGTGCAGCAAAGTTCTGAACGGACTGAAGGGGGGATAGATGGCTAAGTGTGAGGCCAGTGAAAAGTAGGTTGCAGTAGTCAAGGCGAGAGGTAATGAGAGAGTGGATGAGAGTTCGGGTGCTGTGCTCATGTATGCAAATCGCTCTCATGCATATTCATTAGGGATATCCTGTAAATCTGAACCATTGGTGGCCCTCAAGGACTGGGAATGAAAACCAAGGGTTTAGAGCAGGTTTGTACAAGTTTAGTCTTCGAGGACTGCAAGCAGGCCAGGTTTTCAGGATTTCCCTAATGAATATGCATGAGAGAGATCTGCATACAATGGATGTAGGGGTGCACCGTGTGCACGCGCTGAAGGAGCATACTCCATCTGGAGTGTGCTCCTTTGCCAACTCATTCCCAAGACATACAAGTGGGATCTCGCAACACTTTTGTTCCTCCAAAGAGTAGAAAGATTCCGAGCAGAATCCCAAAGAGCAGCAAGATTCCGCAATCCCAAAGAGTACTACTACTAATTATTTCTAAAGTGTTACTAGATGTACGCAGCACTGTACACTTGAACATGAAGAGACAGTCCCTGCTCGACAGAGCTTACAATCTAATTAGGACAGACAAACAGGACAAACAAGAGATAAGGTGAGGATGATAAAATAAGGGTTCTGAACAAGTGAATAAGGGTTAGGAGTTAAAAGCAGCATCAAAAAGGTGGGCTTTTAGCTTAGATTTGAAGACGGCCAGAGATGGAGCTTGACATACCAGCTCAGGAAGTCTATTCCAGGCATATGGTCCAGCAAGATAAAAGGAACAGAGTCTGGAGTTAGCAGTGGAGGAGAAGGGTGCAGATAAGACAGATTTACCCAGTGAACAGAGTTTCCATGGAGGAATGTAGGGAGAGATGAGCGTGGAGAGGGCTAATATGAGCATAACGACACTGGCGGAATATTAGTCGTGCAGCAGAATTTTGAACAGATTGAAGAGGAGAGAGATGGCTCAGTGGGAGACCTGTGAGAAGCAAGTTGCAGGAGTCTAAGCGGGAGGTGATAAGAGTGTGGATGAGGGTTATGGTAGTGTGCTCAGAAAAGGAAAGGGCGAATTTTGGACCCCCCCCCCCCCACCACCTCCACCCGATTCTTTTGTGTGGAGGAGACAGGCTGTGTTGTAATAACTTATAATAAGAATCAGGGGGTTTCACCCACCTTTCTTAAGGACACTGAAGGCAAATTCCATCATTATTAGACTTGGTGTGCAATAAGTCCCTGACTCAAAGAGCTTCTAGGCTGACCAAATTCATAACAACTCATGTTGGCAATGGAGGTCGAAAGTCTTCCTTTAAAGACAGGCCTCGCTCTTTTGCCTTTCCCCAGGACAAATTTTCCCGTTTCTAGAAAGCAAAAGTTAAAAGGGGGCACCGCCTGGCATGGCAGCCCTGCAAGGGTTAACGTATCTGAAAAAAGCGCTACCGTGCAATGCCCGAACTCTCCAGGGTGGGCGCTGCGCGGACAGTCTCCGAGAGGCCGTGCGATCGCAATAAAAGAGAGAGAGAGGCAGAAGAATTTCCTTATTCACACAGTTTGGGACCACACCTCACCTTGGGACTGCAAGGAGGCTTCTTGCCGTGGGGATTTCACCTACCCTGAAGTGGGAGAAAGGGGGGTAAGTGACGCAGGGGAGGGCTTTACATTGTTAGAAATGTTGGGGTGGGTAGGGGTGGGGGAGCTTGGTAGAGAAACTTTGCTAGCTTGGACTTTGATCTTTCAAGGGAGGCAGGGTTATCTGTTTGCCTACTTGCCCCCCTGCAGAAATAGAGTCTGGGGTGGTCCATTCATTCATTCATGGATCGCAGAGAAGGTTAAATATTATTATCCAGCTGTTCAGATCACTATTCTGGAGGGGTAAGAGGCAAGGTATTCTTTCTTTGAAATGATACAGTTGTTCCAGCTGTGCAGCAGCTGGGGGTCCGGGGTTCCTGCTGGACTGGTGAGAACTAGAAACTGGATTTAAGGGTTCAGTAGCAGGCTGAACCCTCCCCTCCGGAGGTGGTGGTGGTGGGTGACAAGGTCATTTGAAAACCACAGGACCCTGATCTGAGGACTTGATTCTGGGGCTGGATCTTGGCTTTTCGGTCTGCTTTACATTTTGTGGGTAACTGAGAGGGTCTCATTCCTGTTGTTGGTTTTTTTTTGTGTGTGATTATATCATTCTGCTGGATTTTGTAAGGGGGGGGGGCTGCAGATTGGGGTGGGGGCGGAGAGAGAGAAACAGAAGAAGCCTTTCAGATCTGTAATGGTGCATTTTTACAGGGATCATCCACAGAGCTCCTGAGTTAGCAGGTGGCCAGACAGACAATGAGGGAGCTTAACCAGTGCCAAAAGTACATTGCCTCCAAAGCCCCCCCCCCCCAGGAACCACTGGCTCAAGCCCTTTCTCTAACTCTACCATGGGTGATTAACTGCTTTCCCTCTCTTACTTTTGCCAGCTTTTAAATATTGGGAGTGGAAAGCATTTCTAAAATCTAATTGGGTCTCCCAGACCTCCGGAACGAGAGAGGGGCTGCAAGTTTTTAAGATGCTCCAGAATGGAAAAAAAAAAAAAAAGTTTTCGTACAGGAAAAGGACGTCACCTCCTGTTGCTTGTGTAATATTTCTGGCCTGTAGCTCTGTGTGTGAGAGGCAGAGGCAGTGGCTTGTGAATTGCCTTTGTATGTGACCCAGTCTGCTAATACCACCAAATTCTCCCATCCAGCCCTGGTAACAACCTCCAGGCCTGTCTCTGCAAGTCATCATTCTTTCTTCACAGTCACACTGGCGTAGAGCAACTCCCCTCTCGCTCCTAGCACACAAAGCAGTCTCTTGTTTCCTGAATAATCCGAGGAAGCGTGGCCCTATCATTTAGTGTTCAGTTTCCTTGAGAACGCCTTTTCGTTTCAGTTTAACTTAGACCTGGAGTCTTGGTGGGACTGTGTAATATCTTTTTAAAGGACCCACAAAAAAGTAATGTTCAGGTGGAGAAGCTTTGGGCCCCTCCTGGGTTCTCCTTCAGGGCCCGGCAGGCCTAGGGTTGCCAGCTGGCTCCAGTTCCACCTGACAGGGTCGATCCGGCCCTGGGTTTACCTCATTGCGTCAGGGACTTGTAGGGAATCCGGTTTGGAAAGCAGATCTGCGGGTCCAGAGGAGCCAACTTTTCAGAATTCTTGGGGGTGCTAAACCCCACGGAAATGACCTCTCCCTGGACATAGTCAAGGAATCAGGTCAATATTGGGGCTGCTCAAGCACCCGCAGAGTGGCTCCTATGTGTGTGCAGTGGAGTGAAACCTGGACATGGATCTACCCTGTCAGCTGAATCTAGAGCCAGTTCGACAACCCCGGGCAGGTCCATTAGCAACTGTTGGCTAGGTAGACTTGAGGATCACCATGCTTGACTTTGGGGCAATCTCCCATTAGGATCTGCTGGGTACTTCACAATGACCCAGACTGACCACCTAACGGGCACGATGCACCATTGCTCTGATCCCAGTTTGGCAATGAACCACATGGCCTCCCCGGAAAGCTACAGTGTTACTGTACGAGGCCTTTGAAAAGGGATCACATTCTTTGGTTTTCTTCAGGATCTGTCCAGTTCTCAAATGAAGTGCGAGGTGGCATATGGTCCTCATTTAGTTTTGGGCTGGTAAATACCCAAATGATGAGATTGTTCACATCTGGGAGCGGGGGAGAAAGCTGAACTGATTCTGGATGCCCTGGCTTGCTTCATCTAGGTGAATTCCTCCTGGGCTTTTCTTTATGCTGTAATAACCTCGTGCATCCCATTCAGACTTCATTTCCAGAAAGCCCCTGTTGTGGGGGTGGGGTGGGGGGAGCCACGTTTAAGCACGGGCTATCTAGAGACTGAAACTTGAAATCTGACCAGATCCCATGTTCTTTTTCCTCTTCAGTGGTGGGTAAGACCTCAGTGTCAGTTGCAGGGGACGGTAATGTAAAATTGTGACCCTATGGATCTCCCATTTGATCACGCAGAAGGAACGTTTAAGAGAAGTGTATGGGTGGCATTCCAGGAGAGTGGAAAAAGAATGATCGCTAATTTAAACTTTCAGTATTTAAAGCGATATGCTTACAATTTGTGACCAGGCTGGACCAGACCAGTACTGAAAGGTTTATTTTCTGTGTTTTAAGAGTTGCCGTTAATTTATTCCCAAGAAAGACTACAAAAGTGTTGCCACACTGGGCCAGACTGAAGGTTCATCAAGCCCAGTATCCTGTTCCAACAGTGGCCAATCCAGGTCACAAAACAGTACGATACATTTTATGCTGCTTATCCTAGAAATAAGCAGTGGATTTTCCCAAGTCCATCTTAATAATGGCTTATGGACTTTTCCTTTAGGAAGCCATCTAAACCTTTTTTTAAACCCTGTTAAGCTACCTGCTTTTACTACATTCTCTGGCAATGAATTCCAGAGTTTTTTTTATTTATTTAATACATTTATACCCCACATTTTCCCACTAGTTGTAGGCTCAATGTGGCTTACACATAACCGTAGGGAAGGCTACAGTTCAGAAAGTATAAATGAACAATGTAATAGTAGGTTATTAAGCGTATAGGTATAATATAAAACAACAGAGATAACAAAAGATATTACAGGTAATACAAGATAATAAAGGTCCATGGATTTTGCTGAAAACAGGAAAAATTAAGATTAGGTTGAGTGTAGAAATATTTTCTCTGATTCGTTTCAAATGTACTACTTTGTAGCTTAATCGCGTGCCCCCTAGTCCTAGTATTTTTGGAAAGAGTAAACAAGTGAATGAGGACTCCCTGTTCCAATCCACTCATTATTTTATAGTCCTCTATCATATCTCCTGGTCACTGCATCTCAGAAAAGATACAGAGAAGGGCGACGAAAATGACAAAGGGGATGGACGACCTCCCTACCTCCCTTCTACTACTACTACTTATAATTTCTATAGTGCTACTAGATGTACGCAGTGCTTTACAGTTGCACATGAAGAGACAGTCCCTGCTCCACAGAGCTTACAATCTAATCCAGCTCTTTCACGTTCTCACAGGTGATCTAACCTCAGATAAGGATCATAAAACCTCCTTTTCCTGGCCTACTTTAGTCCCACAGCCCCTGCCTGGTTTCTGTCTTGTCCTTTTTGCTTGCCTGCCACTAGAGATCCTCTGTGCCTGCTCCCCCCCCCCCCCTCCACCCCCCAATTGGGAAGTTGTGGCATGCAAGCAGTCTTTCCGCTAAGAAATGTTGACTCTTTTTATTCCCAAATCTGCCCACCTCTGCTTTAATTTTAGAACTCTTGTTCTAGAATTTCTCTCCATGTTTCCCCTCCCCTGACTCCTCTTTATTCACCTGTTTTCCTTCCATTTTATTTAACTTTTTCTTTTACACTGTGTCTTGTCCCTTCTGGATTTCCTGACATGACTGCCTTAGCTTTCTTTCCCCTGCTCCATTCTCTGAGCCTCTGTTTCACCCAAGACCTACTTATTAAAGGCTTGGAGTAACCAAACGTGTAAAGAACTGTTCTGACCCAGGAGAAGGGCTGGTTAGGCAAAGGGTGGGGTGAAAAGGCAGTGGGAGGGAGACAGCACATGAAGTATCGCCAAGCTTTCATCAGAAAGCCTGTGAAGTTAAAGAAAAAGAGATTTATGCAGAAAGGCCTCAGAATCGTGCTTCCTGCCAGGGCTGGTAGTTGGGAGAAGGCCTCAGACCTGGAGGTCAAGAAAATGAGATTTAGGCAGAAAGGTCTGAGAATCGTGCCAGGGCTGGTAGAAGGCCTCAGACCTGGAGGTCATGCCCTAGGTCAGCTGTGATCTGGGGTGAGTGTAGGTAGCTCCTTGGAGCTGGTTTGCCCCTCTGTAATTAGATGGTAAGAATAACATGTGTCCTTGGGTTGTGACAGTACAGTTTGGGCCCAAAGTTGTTTATTTATTAGGATTTATTTACCACCTTTTTGAAGGAATTAACTCAAGGTGGTGTACAGTAAGAATAAATCAAACATAAGCAATAGACAATTACAGCGGTTAGAGTTATATTGTGGACAGCACTGGAGGGAATGATGTGCAGGCCGAACTTACAATGAATGTTGTTGTTCTGGGTTCTTTCCTACACAGGCTCATGACCTGCTTAGCACACGCCCTGTCAAAGACAGGAGGAGTGGGACCTATGAGTCACAGAGCTAGCTCTGTAGTTCTGAGGCAAGCCGCACAGTTCAAATCCTCAGTAACACACCTTCTACCTTCCTGTTAACCTTTAGAGCAGTGTTTGACAAGCCCGGTCCCGGAGTACCCCGTTTGCCAGTCAGGTTTTCAGGATATCCACAATGAATATGCATGAGAGAGATTTGCATATAATGGAGGCAGTGTATGCAAATCAAGGTCATGCATATTCATTGTAGATATCCTGAAAACCTGGCTGGCAAGGGGTACTCCGGGACCGGACTTTGGAAACATTGCTTTAGAGCACTCTGTCCGCACGTTGACAGCCCCACATGTGCCTTTTACAGCATCCTCTTTAGGGGGGTCTTTTTACAAAGCCAAATAATTTCACTTGACCCCCCCCCCCCCATAGGGACATTGAGCAGTGGAGTTTGGGTGGAGCTTAGACACAATCACTACTACTACTGCTTTCTGTAGCGCTACTAGATGTACACAGTGCTGTACACATTATATGCAGGTACTTTTTCTCTGTACCTAAAGAGCTCACAATCTAAGTTTTTGTACCTGGAGCAATGGTGGGTTAAGTGACGTGCCCAAGGTCACAAGGAGCTGCAGTGGGAATTGAACCCAGGTTGCCAGGATCAAAGCCTGCTGCACTAACCACTAGGCTACTCCTCCACTAGCAACATTCCATGTAGAATCTCAAATAGTAGCAACAGAATCTCAATAGTAGCAACATTCCACGTAGAATCTCAAATAGTAGCAACAGAATCTCAAATGGTAGCAACAGAATCTCATATACAGGTACTAATTTGTACCTGGGGAAATGGAGGGTCAAGTGACTTGCCCAAGGTCACAAGGCGCTACAGTGGGAATCGAATCCAGGTTGCCAGGATTAAAGCCCGCTGCACTAACCATTAGGCCACTCCTCCTCTCAATGAGAAAGAAGTAGGCGCATGGTTTATAATCTACTCACCTGTGTGCGCACTTCACCCGCATGCGTTTCAGCCGGCTGTTTTAGAAAGACACAGGAGTCTACGCGGCTTTCGAAAACAGCCCAAATAGGCGCCTACTTGCCCTTCCTACTAAGGCAACCAGTAAATTCTGCATACACAGAGTCAGGTGTGCACAGGAAAAGCATCTTGTAAAGTGCCGACAGCATGAAATGCATGGTTTGGCTTGATGGCGTCTATCTTGCTGGTAGGCACGCACATGACTGAGTTACGCTAGTACACATGTAGATTAAAAAACTCAGTCATGCGCGTGTGTACTGTACAATTATAGGGCACGGGCAGATGTAGGTGTCTGCTTATGCTACACCGCTAGTCATTTATAAAGACAAATGGGTGTTGCCTTCTTACATGACCCTCCGCGCGTACAGGGGATGGATGAATAATGGGCATAGAATTCATGGTTACAATTTCTGTGTGTTTGCACATATAACGCACATGTTATACGTGTTCTTACAAACCACGCCTACCCTCATGTGCTGTATGACTGAAGGAAAACTCTGGAATGAGAAGACATAGGATGAAGTTAAGAGGAAATGGGCTTAGGAGGAATCTGAGAAAATACTATTTCACGGAAAGGGTGCCAGAAGCGTGGAATGGCCTCCTCAGTGGAGGTCGTGGAGACGAGGACTGTGTCGGAATTTAAGAAAGCGTGGGACAGGCATGTGGGATCCCTTAGGAAAAGGAGGAGCTAGTGGTTAATGAGGATACGGCCCTCATCTGCCATCATGATTCTATCTATGTTTCTATATGTGGTAAAATTAGCCTGTTTGTTTTTTAGGGCTTTTTCTTTTTAGTTTTTTTTTTTAATTTTTACAAGTTTTCACTAATAATGCCTGCAAGACCCTAAAAAGAAAAGGCCTTAAAAACAAATTTGTTAAAACAAATAGGAGGAAATGTTTCCGGAAATCACTAAAGACTGATCTGTTCGAAAAGGCATGTACACTACTGATCCAACTTAAGTAACTGGACTCAGCAACGCAACAAAGCCATAACCTGCAGTGAACAATACATCACTCTTTTTCTCTTGATTCTCTCATGTTCTGTAACAACATCACTCTGTATTTGTTTCATCACCGGAGGTGGCTAACACCTCACGGTACTATGTAAGCCACATTGAGCCTGCAAACAGGTGGGAAAATGTGGGGTACAAATAAATAAATTAAGCTCTGGAACTGACTGCAAGAGGATGTGGTAACAGCGGTTAGGGCATCGGGGTTTAAAAAAAAGGGTTAGACAAGTTGCTGAAGGGAAGGTCCATAATCTGTTATTGAGACAGACATGGGGGAAGCCACTGCTTGTCCTGGGATTGGTAGCATGGAGCGGTGCTACTATTTGGGTTTCTGCCAGGTAACTGTGACCTGGATTGGCCACTGTTGGAAACAGGATACTGGGCTTGATGGACCATTGCTCTGACCCAGTATGCCTACTCTTATATTCTTACTAGTAAAAGAGGCCCGTTTCTGAGCAAATGAAACGGGCGCTAGCAAGGTTTTCGTCGCCAACACCCCCCCTCCCTCCCTGGCCAACCCCTTCGTTGTTCTGCCATTGCTCCGCCCTCGAGGGCGGGGCCCGGAGCGATTTTGGTGGCTTCACCACCACGAACCTTCGAACCTTTTTGAAGGAAGTCAGGGCTTGGCTTCACTGACGTCAGTGTCCTCAGAACGTTGAGGGTGAGTTTTATTATAGTAGATGTAATTTTACAATGAGTGTGCTTTTGCACACTATGCATTTGTTCAGACCGGAACTGGCGAACGCCGCTACGGTACTATGTAAGCCACATTGAGCCTGCAAATAGGTGGGAAAATGTGGGATACAAATGTAACAAATAAAATCAATAATAATAAAAAAAACATTAACTGGTATAGTGTGTATTATATGCGTGTGCTTGTGTTTATATGAATTTATTTTTACATAGACATGCAATTTGTACATTGTGGACAATAAAGGGTGTGCGCACATGATAGAATCACACTTAGTGGTGGTTCCATGCAGAACTTTCATGCGCCAGACTTACACCTGGTGCTTAACTGGGTGCGCTCAGGGCTTATTCTGTAAATCCTTGCATAAGGTTTTGGAACATCCCCAACATGGCCCTAGCCACTTCCCCTTGTCAGGTACGTGCTGTAAAAGGTGCTGAGTTTCATAGAGTACTGCACAGTCGGACGTGCGTGCAAATCCAATTAAATGCAATAATTGGTTGTAAGCTCCCAACTAGTTCTAGTTAAAAGCCCGTTACTCAATTGTGAGCACAACTTGAGTGGCAATTTTGGGTGCCATATATAGAATGCAGGGGATATGCAGGTGTGTGCTTAGCATCTATAGAATGCGGGGGATATGCAGGTGTGTGCTTAGCATATATAGAACGCGGGGGATATGCAGGTGTGTGCTTAGCATATATAGAACGCGGGGGATATGCAAGTGTGTGCTTGATATATATAGAACGCGGGGGATATGCAGGTGTGTGCTTAGCATATATAGAATGCGGGGGATATGCAGGTGTGTGCTTAGCATATATAGAACGCGGTGGATATGCAGGTGTGTGCTTAGCATCTATAAAACGCGGGGGGAAATGCAGGTGTGTGCTTAGCATCTATAGAACGTGAGGGATATGCAAGTGTGTGCTTAGCATCTATAGAACGCGGGGGATATGCAGGTGTGTGCTTAGCATCTATAAAACGCGGGGGGATATGCAGGTGTGTGCTTGGCGTATATAGAACGCGGGGGATATTCAGGTGTGTGCTTAGTATATATAGAACGCGGGGGATATTCAGGTGTGTGCTTAGCATATATAGAACGCGGGGGATATGCAGATGTGTGTTTGATATATATAGAACGTGGGGGATATGCAGGTGTTTGCTTAACATATACAGAATGCGAGGGATATGCAAGTGTGTGCTTAGCATATATAGAACGCGGGGGATATGCAGGTGTGTGCTTAGCATATATAGAACGCGGGGGATATGCAGGTGTGTGCTTAGCATGTATAGAACGTGGGGAATATGCAAGTGTGTGCTTAGCATATATAGAACGTGGTGGATATGCAGGTATGTGCTGGGATATGCAAGTGTGTGCTTAGCATATATAGAACACGGGGGATATGCAAGGGTGTGCTTGATATATATAGAACACGGGGGATATGCAAGTGTGTGCTTAGCATATATAGAACGTGGGGGATATGCAGGTGTGTGCTTAGCATATATAGAACGCGGTGGATATGCACGTGTGTGCTTAGCATATATAGAACGCGGGGGATATGCAGGTATGTGCTTGATATATATAGAACGCGGGGGATATGCAGGTGTTTGCTTAACATATACAGAACGCGAGGGATATGCAAGTGTGTGCTTAGCATCTATAGAACGCGGGGGATATGCAAGTGTGTGCTTAGCATATATAGAACGCGGGGAATATGCAGGTGTGTGCTTAGCATATATAGAACGCGGGGGATATGCAGGTGTGTGCTCGCATGTTGAGCTGGGGCTGGGGAGGGGGTGGAGTATAAGCAGGCATACTAAGATTTTCTTGGAGAAGACTGAGTTATCTGCATAAAACTTGCATTTCTCCCTGTCACTCTTTAGCAGTATCTGTGTACAGAAAGGGATGGGAAGAGGGCATGGATTGTAGGGAAACAATGAGGAAGTGGCCCAGAAATGCAGCTTATCCTCATCTTCCCTTCCCCTACCTCCATTTTTGGAAGAATGCAAGTTGTCTCTGAACCTCATCCAGTGGGGGAAGCCACATGTCTTAGTCCTTCAGATCTTGGGATAGCCCCCAGAAAAAGAACTGGATGCCCCTCTTACCCCCTGCTTAACCATGTAAGCCTGGACATTCCACCCCAAAAGGTCTTAGCCAGGTTAGCAATGCTTGCATCTGGATGGGAAGAGCAGAATGTATTTCTTCAGATATCTTAGGAATTGTAGGTAGATTCTGTAAGGTACATTTCAAAGGGCAGATACAGAGGTAGACAGATCCCTATATTAGTACGGACGTGTTTGAGAGAACTGTTCTGCCCTAGAGACGTATCAAATACTTATTAAAACAGCCATGTCTAATGATAATGTGCTTTCGCATCAATTGGCTCTGTTTCTGAGCTGCACAGGGCAAATGCAGGCTCAGCTTTAAGATGGCTGCCTATACACACACTTCCCGTGGTGATGGTATGTGTGTCTGCTCAGGGGACGGAGGCCATCCACTGCCCTTCCTTCCCAACAGTTGACTCTTTCTGGCTGAACTTCAGCGTTTCCAACTGGAGAGGCGGAGGTCAGAAAGCAGGATGGCGTGCCCATGGCCGCCCCTTCTCGCAGAAACGAGGCTAGCAGCCCAGTGAATAGAACTCTCAACACAATACCTCTGTTGTGGTAGGTTACCCAAGCAATACTGTTCGCTTCAGCCCAACAGTCTGTACGCTCCATCCCTTCCTGTCCCCCACAGTAGGGGCTTTGTGATTATGGAAAGCATTCAACAGATCTCTTTCAATTTAATTTGCAGACAGAATGGCTTTATTGAGTTGAGTTGCATCTAAGACTGGTGGTTTTGAGTGATGAAGTGCCCCCTTCTCTTAGTCTTGAATAATTACAGCATTCTCTTGTATTCGGTGTTTGTAGTCAGGGCAGGATTAGGGCATAGACAAACTAGGAAAGTGCCTAGGACCCAAATATTTAGTGGATTCGCTACTTCAATGGCTGCCGATCAGATTTTTGCGCCGATAAGGCAGCTACTGGAAGAGAATATTTGAGGGGGAGGGAGGAGGGGTCCCAGAGTCACTGCTAACTGCAGAAATCAGTCTGTTCTCCCCACTCCTATGCGTTTTCCTGTAATCAGTGACAAGGAGGTTAGATTGAGAACAGGAGACGGCATAAGCCTATCTTGCCCATTATGGAGGCCGAAGCCAGTAAGGTGGAGCTTACCGCCATTTTAGTTCACCCAAAACAATGGCAAATGCTACTGAAAAAAAATAGCAAAAGCTTATTAGAAATAACGGACTGCTTATGCACGGTCCACCTGTACATAAGTACATAAGTACATAAGTAGTGCCATACTGGGAAAGACCAAAGGTCCATCTAGCCCAGCATCCTGTCACCGACAGTGGCCAATCCAGGTCAAGGGCACCTGGCACGCTCCCCAAACGTAAAAACATTCCAGACAAGTTATACCTAAAAATGCGGAATTTTTCCAAGTCCATTTAATAGCGGTCTATGGACTTGTCCTTTAGGAATCTATCTAACCCCTTTTTAAACTCCGTCAAGCTAACCGCCCGTACCACGTTCTCCGGCAACGAATTCCAGAGTCTAATTATACGTTGGGTGAAGAAAAATTTTCTCCGATTCGTTTTAAATTTACCACACTGTAGCTTCAACTCATGCCCTCTAGTCCTATTATTTTTGGATAGCGTGAACAGTCGCTTCACATCCACCCGATCCATTCCACTCATTATTTTATACACTTCTATCATATCTCCCCTCAGCCGTCTCTTCTCCAAGCTGAAAAGCCCTAGCCTTCTCAGCCTCTCTTCATAGGAAAGTCGTCCCATCCCCATTATCATTTTCGTCGCCCTTCGCTGTACCTTTTCCAATTCTACTATATCTTTTTGAGATACGGAGACCAGTACTGAACACAATACTCCAGGTGCGGTCGCACCATGGAGCGATACAACGGCATTATAACATCCGCACACCTGGACTCCATACCCTTCCTAATAACACCCAACATTCTATTCGCTTTCCTAGCCGCAGCAGCACACTGAGCAGAAGGTTTCAGCGTATCATCGACGACGACACCCAGATCCCTTTCTTGATCCGTAACTCCTAACGCGGAACCTTGCAAGACGTAGCTATAATTCGGGTTCCTCTTACCCACATGCATCACTTTGCACTTGTCAACATTGAACTTCATCTGCCACTTGCACGCCCATTCTCCCAGTCTCGCAAGGTCCTCCTGTAATCGTTCACATTCCTCCTGCCTTAAAAAGTGGAGGATAAGGGATAAAAAAATATATATTTGAAAGCTTCCCATATCTAGATATAAATATCATGAAATAAAATTGAGTTATCACTAAGGGCCCTGTTTACTAAGGTGTGTTAATATTTTTAGCTCAGCTACACTTAACGCATGCGCTAACCATGTAGGCGCCTATACGGATATTGTAGGCGCGTACATGGTTAACACGCGTTAAAAACGTTAACATGTCTGTAATGCTGCTTAGTAAACAGGGCCCTAAAACAGCTTAAAAGATTATTGTAGCTGGTAGAAACAGTGTAATAAACACTGTATTTTGTGCTCATTTTTTACACTGTTCTATAGAATACATGGCCAAATCTTTAGTGAGGCTATCTTGTTTCCTGATAGGTTCATCTTAACTGTTTTTGTAATCTGCCTGTTATAAAAATGGAACATATTGAAATTAAATGGAGGTAAAATTTAAACTCTCATTGGGGCACATGGAATCACATCTTCACCTCTATCTACATAGTAACATAGTAGATGACGGCAGAAAAAGACCTGCATCCAGTCTGCCCAACAAGACAACTCATGTGTGCTACTTTTGTGTATACCCTACTTTGATTTGTACCTGTGCTCTTCAGGGCACAGACCGTATAAGTCTGCCCAGCACTATCCCCGCCTCCCACCACCGGCTCTGGCACAGACCGTATAAGTCTGCCCCGCACTATCCCCGCCTCCCACTACCGCCTCTGCTATCCAATCTCGGTTAAGCTCCTGTTGTGTAGAAGTTTAAATTTTAGATACACAAATGAATTATTCTGTTTTTTTAGCATGTTTCAGGGACAAGTGGTTTTATAAGTCAAAATAATAAAAATAAATATTTGGTTTCATGCAGATCTCTTTTGTTTAAACATAACTAAATGGGCAATATGCCCCTAATACAGTCCATTAGTTTTCTTATATATTTTTTTTGTGATGACGTATACTCTGTCAAAACTGAAAACTCTTCTATCTGGTGAACGATTGAATAAAAGGAGCTCATTTTGAACACTGTCTACCCTAAAAGGTTGTGTTGTGGCTGTGCAAGTGTTTGTGTGTGTTTTTGTTCGACATGTATCCAAAGGTTATATAATCCTTTCAAGAAAGCCAGTTAATAATTTAACTTATTAGTGGAACATAACCACAAATGCATGGTATGGTCACATTTTCAATATGATGAAATTAGAGGCCAGATAAGGAACAGGTTATTTTGAGTTAGTCTTCATTGGACCAAACTTGCTTTCCTTATGCCATCACCATCCAGTTGGATAGGCAGTGCCTTAAAAAGTGGAGGATAAAGGAATTTTTTTAAATTAACATTTATATCCCACATTATCCGAAGCAAACTCGGGTTCAATGTGGCTTACATTTAAAAATACAGTGAGACAGAATAATAGAAATTCAGCAACATGGGAGCAAGTCGATGGATATGTCTGAAACATTTAACAAAGTTGAGATTAGCATATATACCCCAAATGGGAATTTAAAAGTCTGTCCTTTAATGATGCCGCATGTTCAGAAATCATAGCCAGAAGTATAGACAGTTATTCAAACATTATCACGTGCACACACCATACACACGTTGCAAAAGTAAACAACTTCTACAGCACATCACAAATGATTCCAAACTGTTTAACCATCCTTAGGTTTTGCATTTGGATTTAACAAGCAATACCATATGCATGTAAGGTCTGGATAAACAAATTAAAACAATCAAAGTTTAAAGCAAATGCCCATCGTATGTAATACTTGGTAGCAATAATGAAACAGTGATGGGATATTCACATAGCAGGCAGCCAGCAGATATATCTTGGCACCTAAAGATACTGTTTTCGTCTCCTCCACTTCCACCGGGAGGCCGTTCTATGAATTCATCACCTTTTCCGTGAAGAAGTATTTCCTCTCTGAGTATGTCCCCTTTCACCTTCATCCTATGCCCCCTCGTTCCAGAGCTTCCTTTCAGTTGAAAGAGACTCTCCTCTTGTGCATTTATGCCATGTAGGCATTTAAACGTCTCTTTCTCATCTCCCCTCTTTCTTTCGATATTGAGATGTTTAAGTCTGTCCTCATATGCTTTATGATGAAGATCACTGACCACTGTAGTAGCAACGCACTTCAGGGCACAATAAGGAGCCATTAATTACAACTGCCACTGACTTGGTGTAAATTCTAAGTTCTAACTTTAGGAGCACCAGTGCTGACTTGCACTAGTATTGTGTAACGGAATCTTGGGGGCTCTTTTACTAAGGCGCCTATGCCTACACATGTACAACGTCCATCAAATTAGAACTACCACCTGGCTAACACGTGCCCCGGGCGGTAATTCCATTTTTGACATGCGTCCTTAACACGCGGTAGAACTGTATTATTGTTGTTTTCATTGTTCTGTCTCAGGAGGGTCCTCGAGGGCCACAACCCAGTCGGGTTTTCCAAATGTCCACAATGATCATGCAGGAGATCAGTTTGCATACGGTGGAAGCAGTGCATGCAAATCAAATAGTGCTTCCCAACCCAGTCCTCGGGTCACACGCATCCAATCGGGTTTTCAGGATATCACAGTAAATCTGCATGAGAGAGGAGGCAGTGCGGGCCAAGCTTTGGCATGCAAATCTCTCTCCTGTGTATCTGTTGTGGATATCCTGAAAACCCAACTGGCTGGGTGTGACCTGAGGACTGGGTGAGAAGCACTGATGGAAACTGCCCAGATGGTTTTCCGATTGATGGTATAACAGGTAAATATGAAACTTATTTATTTATTAGGATTTATTTACCGCCTTTTTTGAAGGAATTCACTCAAGGCGGCGTACAGTAAGAATAGATCAAACATGAGCAGTAGGCAAATTAGAGCAGTAAAAATATTCGAACAATAATACAAAGTATGGCATGGTATACTACTTGCAATGATAACACAATATGTACTAGAACATTATAATTGGTAGTGAAGGGTAAGGCAAAGTTGTAACATATACAACATATACAAAACGTATGAGGAGAGACTTGTTGACCTGAACATGTGTACCCTGGACGAAAGGAGAAACGGGTGATATGATACAGACGTTCAAATATTTGAAAGGTATTAATCCGCAAACGAACCTTTTCCGGAGATGGGAAGGCGGTAGAACTAGAGGACATGAAATGAGATTGAAGGGGGGCAGACTCAAGAAAAATGTCAGGAAGTATTTTTTCACGGAGAGAGTGGTGGATGCTTGGAATGCCCTCCTGCGGGAGGTGGTGGAGAGGAAAACGGTAACGGAATTGAAACATGCGTGGGATAAACATAAAGGAATCCTGCTCGGAAGAAAGGGATCCCCAGAAGCTTAGCCAAGATTGGGAGGCAGAGCCGGTGGTGGGAGGCGGGGCTAGTGCTGGGCAGACTTATACGGTCTGTGCCCTGACAATGGCAGATACAAATCAAGGTAAGGTATTCACAAAAAGTAGCACACGTGAAATTATCTTGTTGGGCAGACTGGATGGACCGTGTCGGTCTTTTTCTGCTGTCATCTACTATGTTACTATGTAAAGTAGGAAGAATTAGAAAGCAAGGTGATTGATCTGAAGAAAGTTGCACGTGAGGTCAGAGAGATGGTTAAATATGATCTCAGCTAGGGTAGGAGTGGATAAACATGTCCCGCTGCAGTATGTACAGCCCGAGTCAATCCTTGTGTGTGTGAGTGAGACTAACAAGTTAGTTACTTCTTCCGTTAAAGGCTTGGTTGAAGAGCCAAGCTTTCACCTGCTTCCTGAAGTAGAGGTGGTCTTGTGTTAAGCGGAGCCTTTCAGGCAATGCATTCCAGAGTGTGGGGGCTACTCCGGAGAAGGCTCGCTTGCGGGTAATGTCTTGGAGAGGGTTTAGTTAGTGAAAGTCCTTGGGAGGACCTTAGTGTCCTTGGAGGTGTGTGGAGGATCATCCTGTTCTTCAGGTACTTGGGGCCATTTCCTTTCAGGGCCTTGAACATCAGACATAGAGTTCTAAAATTTAGCCCTGTATTTTTTTTTTTTTTAGTTGCATTTGTACCCCGTGCTTTCCCACTCATGGCAGGCTCAATGCAGCTTACATATTATATACAGGTACTTATTTGTACCTGGGGCAATGGAGTTGTACTGGTAGCCAATGAAGTTTTTGCAAAAATGGTGTGATGTGGTCACGTCGCTTGCAACCTTCTATGAATCTTGCTGCTGCAACTTGCTAGTGTAATTGAGCTAGACTTCTCGGCCTGGTGAGATGTGGCCAGTGCCCGATGGAGATACTGTGCATTCAGAAGCCCGAGAGACCATTGAATTTGCTGTCAGATGATTCAGAGCTGTCTTTGGGGTTTTGCCTTTACTGCTGTATGTATTTCATGTTGTATTCTTTTCTTGTATGTATTATAAATCTTCCTAAATAAAGGGAACTTAGAAAAAACAAGAAAAAGATGCAGGCCTGGCACTTTAGGTGTCTAGATTTAAAAGTACCAACAAGAGGGACAGGCTGACTCAGGTGTTTTTGCAATATTGTGTGCTAAGAATTGGAAAACCAGGCCCGGACGCCATCTTCTGGGGAAAGATGCAGGCGAGAACTGATTTGACTCTTCCTTGGAGCTCACCGCACCTGTGGGTCGGCACGTCATGGCTGGATTCCTTTCCTATCAGCGTTCGGGGCATGATTAATGTGAGCAGGCTGAGGCAGGAAGAGATGACAACTGGGCCTGAGAAGCTCCTTGCATGATGTCAGTAAGGTGGCATGGCTAGAAACTAGCTGCTGGGCATCAGACGGGGCCTGCACTTCCCTCTGACAAGTTCAGGCTGGTTCCTGCCCACAGAGGGAAGTGCTTTTGTATTTTCTTTTTCAAAAGAGCTCTCATTGGGAAGTGAAACGAGAAAACAAGGCCACAGATGGCTGCTTTTTTCTGCATCCTTCCCTGGGGAACAGAGACAGACATAGCAGGGCCCAGTCACAAGCAAAAAAAACCCCAGTCACAAGCACATCTCCTCCTGCCTTTGGGGGAAAATCTGGTACATTTGGAGGTGTGTGAGAACATGAGAATAGCGTGATAAACTTCAGCTGACTAGGCCGTGATGATCTTGTAGTAGTGCCGAATGTTGCTGTACGCATGCAGAAAGGTTTTGTATGTGTGACCTCGCAGAGAATGTCCCCTTTGTCCACAGGGCAGGGTTAAGATGTGTGCCTAGAGCCCAACTGTGTAGGAGAGGCCTTCTCAGATGTGCCAATCCAATAGCACATCTGGAAAAAAAAAAAGAAAACAAGCAAACTCATAAAAGAAAATATGGTGGTCGAAACAAAAGAAAGAAAGGAGACCTAGGAATAAGACCATGAGGAAAACCAGCAGAACCAAGAAACAAGCACGTATGGAGTGGAGGAGTGGCCTAGTGGTTAGAGTGGTGGACTTTGGTCCTGGGGAACTACGTTCGATTCGATTCCCACTGCAGGCACAGGCAGCTCCTTGTGACTCTGGGAAGTCACTTAACCCTCCATTGCCCCAGGTACAAATAAGTACCTGTATATAATATGTAAGCCGCATTGAACCTGCTATGAGTGGGAAAGCGCAGGGTACAAATGTAACAAAAATAAAAATCTTGTGGAATCCAGCTACTGCCGCCACTTTAACTCCTCTGCACACCTCTCTGTGATGCCCACATACCAAAAGAAAAGGAAGACGTAGGTTCAGATGCAGCTCGGATTAATGGGGACAGGAGTGACTTGCTGATTAAGCGCTTCTGCTGCCCGCCTAGCACAGGTCATTTTAACTGCCCGTACCTCATCTTATCAGGCTGGAACTGGGAAGACCACGCACCCTAGAGGTGGCTGTGTCTGTTTCTGTAGTGCTGGGAATCCAGTTCATTGGGTTGGAACTGGGTTAGAATAATTACGAGTACCGCTCCCTTCTGAAAACCATGCGTCCTAGGGGTGGCTGCATCCGTTTCTGTAGTGCTGTAGTTCTGGGAATCTAGTGTTCTAGGACGTAGATAACAACTGTAAGGTTTATGTGGTCTCTGTCCAGTCTGGTGCCACAAGACACTACTTTACAACTAAGGATTCTCTGTGGTTGTCCTAGGCCCCTGAAATCTGTTACTGCTTTGATTTCTCCACCCCCACTGGAAAGCTAGTTCAATCATACTATGATTAGGTTAATAGACTGGTAGTGTACAGATGATCACATAGAGATGGTCTCCGAGAAGTGGAACACTGAGGAGGGGGCAGCCCTTCAGAGGAGGCCTATCTATCTGGCTGAGCAAAGCATTTAAAATGTAATACTGGATAAACTTGTGAATGCCACGCCTAGCTGTGATCTCTGTTACTGCAGGGAGAAAGCGACATTCTAAGCTCGGGCTGTTTCATTTGATTTCCATTTTTCTGTATAACTTTTTTTCATCACCATCATGGGATTCAAGACAATGCAGTGAAAACAATGAATAATCCCTAATATGGTATGATCTGCACGGTGTTCTCCTAGTAACGGAGGAATTTTTAATGTATGAATCTCAGCTGGAGGTCTGAATTTGACACTGACCATTTTACTGGAGAATCAAAGGGTGGGAACAGCTTGATCCAGCACTAGCAAGGAGGGACCTATTATCCTTGTGTCACTTGTTGAGGTCTGAGTGACTGTGGCAATTTAATGATGTATCCTGGTCAGCCTCTCATGTCTGCACTCCGCCCCCCCCTCCCCCTCCCCATGCATAGCAGCAAATAATGACCACAGATGTTCAAGGTTTTAAATTTGGAATCAAGATGATCACTAAAGTTACCAGAATATGTTTTCCGGTTCTCAGCCTGCCTCTGGCAGGGAGCCCCAAGTCTCCTCCGCCCCCTCTGGACAGCTTCCAGCTATCCTTTCTTATTAGTGTTGTTCTTCGGAACTGGCTTGTATTTTAGTTTTGTTCCGGTTTCTAAAAATGCCTGGTTCGCTTGACAGTGCAGAAATTGAAGGCCAGCAATCTCCCAAAATTAAAGGTGATCTTTTATTATTATTCTCTGCTACTTCCAGCTGGGAATGGACGTGTCGCTAGAGCAGCGGTGTCTGGCCTAGGTTCAAATTCCACAGCAGCTCTTGTGGCCTTTGGTAAGTCACTTAATGACGAACCACTGCAGTATCATGCCAAGAAAACCACAAGGGGGGGGGGGGGGAATTATTCCTTCCATTTAATATCCCTCACCCCAACTCCCAGCATACCTAATCTAGAAGACATTACACTGACAATTCTGAGCTGGAGGAGGAAGAGATGCATTCAGGCTCTTTCAGAAACTCTCTGTAATCACAGACCCTAAATCTGCTCACTAGGTGTCGCTTAACTCCCCTGCTGTATGCACATTCTCTGTGGGGACTCCCACAGCTGAAGAGCTGAACATGGGCTCTTCAACATGGCAGTACACAGCACATGCCACCTGAACCATGTTCAGCTAACAGTGCAGTTTTTGGCAAGTTTTCTGGAGCTAAACTGGCTTCATCAGGCAAGGATGGTGTTATGTGGATATACAAGCGAATCATGGCGATGGGGGAAGGGAGAGGAAAGGAATAATATGACGGAGCAAGCTGAATTATGTTTTGTAGATAGCTCTTGTTCCTGCTAATTCATGTGTTTTTATTAACAAAGTGTCTAATCATTCTAATTCCCAAAAGTCTGAATTTCCCTTTTTGTCTCCTGATCATAAGGTCATTGATTCTCTCGGGTGCTGCAAAATGTTCCCCCAGGGATGGTAAAAATAGAGATGGTGGGTGCTGGGGGGGGGGGGGTAGATGCCAGACTATAGTGGAGTGAGGGGGAGGGAGCATCATATACCTTTCAGCCAGCCCTTTGTTCCCCCCACCCTCGGGGGTATTGCTTTGTGCTTTTCTGCAATCTATCTTTTGACTGACTTCATTTACTCCTGTCTTTAACTTCTGACCTATTTGCTCTGAAAGAGGAGATGGAATTTGGACTCTTCTGAATGATTTACATTCGGATATGAAAAGCTGACAGATTGGGGAATAAGAGTCCTTGTAAATCTTGGGCAAACCTGAGACACCCAGCTCCTGAAGGGACTTCATAGCAGTCACATTGTACTGCATTGGAGACTCCAGAGAGTCAGGTGGGCTTGAAGTAAGGCGAATTAAGCAGCTGGAAGGAACTGTGGGCTACTACTACTTAACATTACTAGAGCGCTACTGAGACCAGATGCTGACCCTGACACTAAAATGAACCTGCTATCAAGCGGGAAAGAGCAGGGTATAAATGCTAAAAATAAATAAATAAAATAAATTTAGGACTGACCCAGGGTGGGCCACTGGTCATGTGTCACAGAGGAAGCAGTTTACAAGCCCATTTTATCTGTCCTCTGCTGTGGATGAGTTATCTGAACAGATAACAGAGCTGCTAGACTGTATGCAACACTAACTGTTTTCTCTTAATCCATTTTCTACCAATAAACGACACATTGTAAGCCACATTGAGCCTGCAAAGAGGTGGGAAAATGTGGGATACAAATGCAATAAATAAGAACCCTGAAAGCTTAGAGGAAGTGCCTGGAAACAGGATCTGAAAAGCCTGATGATGTGGAATTAAGTTAAGCCATATTGCCTCCTGTGTTTTGACTTCTGAACTATCCAAGGGCAGTTCAGTTTCCCTCCAGCCTACCCTGGGCAAAGATTCAGTAAAACAGACAGGAGAGACTTTTTGGCTCATCATTGCCCCCCCCCCCCCCCCCCACCCCAGTACTTATTCCTAGGTCTCCCTCTTGTTTTCTAAGCCTATTTTTGTTTCTTACCAGTATTTGCATTTCTTTGCAGTGTGCTTGCTTTGTATATCAATTTTGCAAACTAAAACCAACCCTCAGACCCTTCTCTCTCTTTCACTTTCTCTTCCTGGCAGGTTTACTAACTCTGACTTTGATCAAACTGCTCCCTGAATTGTTTTGCAAGGGTTGTACTGTTGCTTTACACAAAGCCTTGTTTTCTGAGCCCATTTTTGTTTCTTTGCAGTGTGCTTGCTTTGTATATCAATTTTGCAAACTAAAACCAACCCTCAGACCCTTCTCTCTCTTTCAGTCAGGTTTACTAACTCTGACTTTGATCAAACTGCTCCCTGAATTGTTTTTTGCAAGGGTTGTACTGTTGCTTTACACAAAGCCTTGTTTTCTGAGCCCATTTTTGTTTCTTTGCAGTGTGCTTGCTTTGTATATCAATTTTGCAAACTAAAACCAACCCTCAGACCCTTCTCTCTCTTTCAGTCAGGTTTACTAACTCTGACTTTGATCAAACTGCTCCCTGTATTGTTTTTTGCAAGGGTTGTACTGTTGCTTTACACAAAGCCTTGTTTTCTGAGCCCATTTTTGTTTCTTTGCAGTGTGCTTGCTTTGTATATCAATTTTGCAAACTAAAACCAACCCTCAGACCCTTCTCTCTCTTTCAGTCAGGTTTACTAACTCTGACTTTGATCAAACTGCTCCCTGAATTGTTTTTTGCAAGGGTTGTACTGTTGCTTTACACAAAGCCTTGTTTTCTGAGCCCATTTTTGTTTCTTTGCAGTGTGCTTGCTTTGTATATCAATTTTGCAAACTAAAACCAACCCTCAGACCCTTCTCTCTCTTTCAGTCAGGTTTACTAACTCTGACTTTGATCAAACTGCTCCCTGAATTGTTTTTTGCAAGGGTTGTACTGTTGCTTTACACAAAGCCTTGTTTTCTGAGCCCATTTTTGTTTCTTTGCAGTGTGCTTGCTTTGTATATCAATTTTGCAAACTAAAACCAACCCTCAGACCCTTCTCTCTCTTTCAGTCAGGTTTACTAACTCTGACTTTGATCAAACTGCTCCCTGAATTGTTTTTTTGCAAGGGTTGTACTGTTGCTTTACACAAAGCCTTGTTTTCTGAGCCCATTTTTGTTTCTTTGCAGTGTGCTTGCTTTGTATATCAATTTTGCAAACTAAAACCAACCCTCAGACCCTTCTCTCTCTTTCAGTCAGGTTTACTAACTCTGACTTTGATCAAACTGCTCCCTGAATTGTTTTTTGCAAGGGTTGTACTGTTGCTTTACACAAAGCCTTGTTTTCTGAGCCCATTTTTGTTTCTTTGCAGTGTGCTTGCTTTGTATATCAATTTTGCAAACTAAAACCAACCCTCAGACCCTTCTCTCTCTTTCAGTCAGGTTTACTAACTCTGACTTTGATCAAACTGCTCCCTGAATTGTTTTTTGCAAGGGTTGTACTGTTGCTTTACACAAAGCCTTGTTTTCTGAGCCCATTTTTGTTTCTTTGCAGTGTGCTTGCTTTGTATATCAATTTTGCAAACTAAAACCAACCCTCAGACCCTTCTCTCTCTTTCAGTCAGGTTTACTAACTCTGACTTTGATCAAACTGCTCCCTGAATTGTTTTTGCAAGGGTTGTACTGTTGCTTTACACAAAGCCTTGTTTTCTGAGCCCATTTTTGTTTCTTTGCAGTGTGCTTGCTTTGTATATCAATTTTGCAAACTAAAACCAACCCTCAGACCCTTCTCTCTCTTTCAGTCAGGTTTACTAACTCTGACTTTGATCAAACTGCTCCCTGAATTGTTTTGCAAGGGTTGTACTGTTGCTTTACACAAAGCCTTGTTTTCTGAGCCCATTTTGTTTCTTTGCAGTGTGCTTGCTTTGTATATCAATTTTGCAAACTAAAACCAACCCTCAGACCCTTCTCTCTCTTTCAGTCAGGTTTACTAACTCTGACTTTGATCAAACTGCTCCCTGAATTGTTTTTGCAAGGGTTGTACTGTTGCTTTACACAAAGCCTTGTTTTCTGAGCCCATTTTTGTTTCTTTGCAGTGTGCTTGCTTTGTATATCAATTTTGCAAACTAAAACCAACCCTCAGACCCTTCTCTCTCTTTCACTTTCTCTTCCTGGCAGGTTTACTAACTCTGACTTTGATCAAACTGCTCCCTGAATTGTTTTGCAAGGGTTGTACTGTTGCTTTACACAAAGCCTTGTTTTCTGAGCCCATTTTTGTTTCTTTGCAGTGTGCTTGCTTTGTATATCAATTTTGCAAACTAAAACCAACCCTCAGACCCTTCTCTCTCTTTCAGTCAGGTTTACTAACTCTGACTTTGATCAAACTGCTCCCTGAATTGTTTTTGCAAGGGTTGCACTGTTGCTTTACACTAAACCTTGCTTTCTGTGCCCGTTTATTGTATTTTGAAACACATCATGGCGGAAAAGACGTTTCCCTGCCCCCCCAGCTGTGAATAGCCACCACCTTGCAAGGCTTGTTGCATACCCAGAACACTCTGAGCCACTAAAGTTCCCCCTATTTATAAGCTCCGATGAGGGTGACGAAAAACAGGAGACGGGATGATGACGTCAAACCGTTGAAGCCACTTGCGGTGATCTCTCTTTCCCCTCCCCCGCGCAGCCGTCATTCAAGTACACTCAAAAGAAAGCAAACAACCGCATGAGCTGCTACATTCACCTTGTCGTTCTTCACTGCATTCTGGCTTGTGCAGCACAGAGGAACTATAATAACGGAATAACTTTTCATAGGTTGAATAGTAATTTGCTATAAATTGTAATCAGTGTGTCATTTGGAGGGGCTGCTTATAGGGACACCCTAGCATGTGTTATAGTAGCATAGTAACATAGCAGATGATGGCAGAAAAAGACCTGCACGGTCCATCTAGTCTGCCCAACAAGATAAACTCATATGTGCTACTTATTGTGTATACCTTACCCTGAGCCGGTGGTGGGGGGCGGGGATAGTGCTGGCCAGACTTATACGGTCTGTGCCAGAGCTGGTGGTGGAAGGCGGGACTGGTAGTTGGGAGGCAGGGATAGTGCTGGGCAGACTTATAGGGTCTGTGCCCTGAAAATGACAGGTACAAATCAAGGTCAGGTATACACAAAAAGTAGCACATGAGTTTATCTTGTTGGGCAGACTGGATGGACCGTGCAGGTCTTTTTCTGCCGTCATCTACTAGGTTTACTATGTTTATTTGTATCTGCCATTTTCAGGGCACAGACCGTACAAGTCTGCCCAGCACTATCCTCGCCTCCCAACCACCCGCCCCTCCTCCCAACCACCGGCTCCGGCACAGACCGCACAAGTCTGCCCAGCACCATCCCCACCTCCCAACCACCAGCCCCGCCTCCCAACCCCGGCTCCGGCACAGACCGTACAAGTCTGTCCAGCACTATCCCCGCCTCCCAACCACCAGTCCCGCTGCCCACCACCGGCCCTGGCACAGACCGTACAAGTCTGTCCAGCACTATCCCCGCCTCCCAACCACCAGCCCCGCCTCCCAATCCTGACTAAGCTCCTGAGGATCCATTCCTTCAGCACAGGATTCCTTTATGCTTATCCCACGCATGTTTGAATTCCGTTACCGTTTTCATTTCCACCACCTCCCGCGGGAGGGCATTCCAAGCATCCACCACTCTCTCCGTGAAGAAATACTTCCTGACATCTTTCCTGAGTCTGCCCCCCTTCAATCTCATATCATGTCCTCTAGTTCTACCGCCTTCCCATCTTTGGAAAAGGTTCGTTTGCGGATTAATACCTTTCAAATATTTGAATGACTACATTTATATTTGTGCAGAGTTTTTTATTCTCCTGGTAAAAGGCCACTAAACATCATGTTATGAAAATCAGGTGCTCCATTCAAAGTTTTTATCTATCTATTTATTTATTTACTTATTTATGACATTTATATCACACATTAAACATGAATTAGGCTAAAACCTGGGAGCATTAAAAAAAAATTGCTGTGCCTACATCAAAAGAAAAAGATAGCATGTGGGAACTTGTTCCTTTTGTTTTGTGGATTGTTTTGTGGTATATTTAAAAATGCACTTGATATTTTTAATTGCTATTATTTAAAATACAGATATTGAATGGTGAGGGCAGAGCTACCTCCTTCATGCAGAAGTCCAGAGTCAGTCTAAATGTGCCAACATTGACACTATTAGCCACCAAGTTCATACAAAGTTTAAACCCTGATGATGCATGAAGTTAGGTTTTTATTTTACCTTCACCCTATATATCTTGGGCCTGGTTCCCTTCATTGAGCCTATGCAAGAGGGAGACTGTTCATAGAAGGTACCATGGACATGTCTAACTTCCAGTGCGGTTATGCTAAATGGTGGTAGTGATGGCAGGAATGCTTTGGACAAGATGTGTCTAGCAAGGCATAAAAAAGGTCCCCCTGCTTTTTTGTTTCTGGTTCAAATCTCTGGCACTTCCCCCACCTTCAAAGGGAGAATGCGTGCCAGCTGCAGGCGACAGATTTGGTGTGCCCATAAAAACAAATTCCCAGCCTGTCGGGTTTGGAGGCACTTGCATAATGCTGTTATTCAGAAATTGTATTCTTGAGGCTAGTACTAGAACCTGGAGCGTGAAACCAAATTCATTTTATTTCTAGAACCCTGCATCATCTTTGGGGGTCTATAAAATAATGAGTGGAGTTGAACAGGTAGATGTGAAGCGTCTGTTTACGCTTTCCAAAAATCCTAGGACTAGGGGGCATGCGATGAAGCTACAATGTAGTAAATTTAAAACGAATCGGAGAAAAATTTTCTTCACTCAACGTGTAATTAAACTCTGGAATTTGTTGCCAGAGAATGTGGTAAAGGCGGTTAGCTTAGCGGAGTTTAAAAAAGGTTTGGCAGGCTTCCTAAAGGAAAAGTCCATAGACCATTATGAAATGGACTTGGGGAAAATCCACTATTTCTGGGATAAACAGTATAAAATGTTTTGTACTTTTTGGGATCTTGCCAGGTATTTGTGACCTGGATTGGCCACTGTTGGAAACAGGATGCTGGGCTTGATGGACCTTTGGTCTTTCCCAGTATGGGAATACTTATGTACTGACCACCAGGGATAAGCATGAATTAAATGCATCCTGGTGAAACCTTTTTGGTACAAATGTGCAGGCACTATGAAATTCTTGCTTATTAAACCTTTTATTATCATTCACCATCTTGATTAGGTAACAAAATTTTATAAATAAATAAACAGTGTGTGAGAAGGTGTATAGTGTTAACTGTGTATTTACAATCTAGTGGGAAACTGAATGTTATGTCTGTGCACTGTGATGTAGGTAATCTTGTGCATACTGAACCCTCAGCAACAGCACAGCATTCCCAAACCAATATTTTTAGCTGGGGCTGGCACTGTCCCAGTGTGTGTGGCACCTTGTAGATGCAGGTGGAGGATGGGACGACTTCCCTATGAGGAAAGGCTGAAGAGGCTGGGGCTCTTCAGATTGGAGAAAAGGTGGCTGAGGGGAGATATGATAGAGGTCTATAAGATAATGAGTGGAATGGAACGGGTCGATGTGGAGCGTCTGTTAATAAAAATACTAGGACAAGGGGGCATGTGATGAAGCTGCAGTGTAGTAAATTTAAAACGAATCGGAGGAAGTTTTTCTTCACTCAACGCATGGTTAGACTCTGGAATTCGTTGCAGGATAAGGTGGTGGGGCGGTTGGCTTAGCGGGTTTAAAAAAAGGTTAGACGGAGGGAGGGAGTGAAGGGGGAAAGGGGGGTTCATAAATCACAAAAATTGGATAAAAGTTGAAGTATAATAAGTTTCTGTCCTAGCATTGATATTATGTTGGTACCTTTTGGGTGCTAGAGTTATGTACATTGTTTGTACCAGACTATACGGTTTTGCATTGTGTTACATACGTATTGTATTATTTATCGATGCCTAATAAAGACTTCTTTAAATTAAAAAAAAAAAAAAGTTAGATGGCTTCCTGGAGGAAAAGGACATAGAATGTTATTGAATGGATGTAGGAATAATCCTCTATTTCTGGGATGGGCGGGACGAAATGCGTGTTCTTTTGGCTGCTGCTGGAGACAGAGTGCTGGGCTCGATGGACCCTTGGTCTGTCCCAGCATGGCGATGCTTATGTCTTATTTATAAGGACAAATCAAATTTGGGTATAAAGTATCACATACCATGTAAAATTTATCTTGTTGGGCAGACTGGCTGGACCGTGCAGATCTTTATCTGCTGTCATTTACTATGTTACTATATTTAAATTTTGCTCACCCCTTTCTCTGTAGTAGCTCAAGGTGACTTACATTCAGGTACACTGAGTATTGTCCCTGGAGGGCTCACAATCTGAGTTTGTACCTGGGCAATAGAGGGTTAAGTGACTTGCCCAAGATCACAAGGAGCACCAGTAGGATTTGAACCAGCCACCTCTAAATGTCAAGACTGGTGCTCTAAGTTCTAGATCACTCCTCCACTCTTGCCAAGGGCGATAGAGAACGAAAGAGGGAAGCCCACAAAATGGTGGATGAGAAGTAGTATCCTAGGGGCAGCTGGGATTTGTCCTTGCCATGAGTGGGACCGAGTGGCCTTGATCTGCTGTCATCCACTCTGTTGGGCCTCTCAGCGAGGGAAAGATCCTGAAGCAGGAATGCTGCCGCTTGCCCAATTTCCTTGTTCTTGTGTTAGATAAAGCCCCTCCTGATTCAGTCTCCGTGTCTACGACATGACTTGATGCCCTTTAACCTCACCGTGGGCTTCTTGTGTTTTCTGGGGTTTTTCCTTCTTAGAGGACAAGCAGAAGAGTTTCCCTCCATGAGGCTGCAACCGGATATTTTGAGTCATGCTTTTCATTTTTTTTTTCTTGTTTGTTTTTCTTTCCAAGGCACATCGGCATGTCTACAGGGATGTCCAAGTTTCTCTTCCCAGACTTTCCATAGAGTCACTCTGCCTCATGCTTTTCCATTTCTTTGACCTGAATGGGGGTGGGTCTTTCACCAGGTTTTGTCTCTATAAGGAGTTCAGAACAGAGGCTGATGCCCCCAGCCTGCCCCCTTTCATTAAGCACCTTCATTTCCTTTCTAAGTGTGCAAGTTTTAAAGCTGCTTTGCCATGGGCTACCTTCAGAGGGAAGTCTGGCTTTTGTGAATGATGGATCATTTTTCAGCTCTGTCCCCTCCAGGATGTTCCTTCCATTCCACTGGGAGATCAGAGCAGTGAGGTGAAAACATTCCTCTCAGTGCTGGAAATGTTGAAGGTTGCCAGTTAAAATGGAAGGACTAGGAGGGAAATCGCCCATGAATGCTACTTCTTGTCCAGCCTCTGAATTAAGATATTGAATGCAGCAGTGTATCATTGAAGCCATGTGTGCTGTCTTCAAAGTGCCACCACTGAGGTAGCAGCCTCTTTGTCGCCAGGTATTACTAGGGGTGTAGCCAGACCTCGGCGGGAGGGGGGTCCAGGGCCCGAGGTGAGGGGGCACATTATAGCCCCCCTCTGCGCCGCTGCCCCTCCCCCGCCACTTTCAATCCCTCCCCCGCCGCCAGGTACCTTTGCTGGCGGGGGTCCACAACCCCCGCAAGCCGAAGTCCTCTTCAGCGCCGGTCTTGTATGCAGGACGTCAGGAGTCAGGACTCACAGAAACAGATTAGCAAACGCCCCGGAGACCGGCGCTGAAGAGGACTTCGGCTGGCAGGGGTTGGGGACGCCCGCCAGCAAAGGTACCTGGCAGCGGCGGCAGGAGGGGGGGGGTCGAAAGTGGCGGGGGGGTCAAAATTAGAGGGGGCCAGGGCTAAATCTGTGGGGGCCCATGCCCCCATGGCCTCACCTAGCTACGCCCCTGGGTATTACAGCCTCTGTAGTGGTGTGTAAAGCACATGGGATTATTGTTCTTATGGGACAGTAGGACAGACTGCATTCAGATGGCTCCTCTGGGGTGAACACATCCCAAGCTTCCTAAGATATCTTACTCTACAGAAAACTGCATTTGAAGACAGACATTTTCTGCGCAGAAGCTTGGGCATGACTTTTCGAACTGGGAGGGCCTCTTGTGTGCTGCATTCATTGAGCAGGGCGAAATGCACCCTCTCAGGGTCCTCTGATTTTGGAGTCAGCAGTGACTGAGGCTTCTGTGAATGTACATAGGAGATGAGTAATCTGGTAGACATGAAAGAACTGTCAGGCAAGGAAATACTGTCCCACTGAACCATCTCCAGTCCATTGGGAATAGTTGACCAGTTCTGGTCTTTCATCTCCACTCTGATTCAAAGCATGCTGGGATTTATAGTACTAAAAATTGTGCAGCCAGCACCCACCAATATGGCCGGGTGGGGTGGGGGTGGAAGTTTCAGTGCAGGCTGGCTGCCAGTGGTCTGGCAAACTGCGTCAGAATCTTCTGTCTTAGCATTTCATAATCAGATTTTTTTTTTTTGTTTCTCTCCGAACAGGTCCTCCTGATGAGCAAACCTTGGAGCCAAAAAACAGCACGGGTGTTCTCAGTGCACGTTTGGGGACTTACACAGAGGAAAAGACAGGCTTCATCGTAACTCAGCAACCCTCCTATGGAGTGACCTGCCAACCTACGTGATACTTTTTTTTTTTTTTTACAACATTCTCCCAGCTTCACAAACCCCACAGGGCAGGGGGGACAGAGAAATTGCGCTGCTACCTGGAAGCTTAAGTGGAAGCAAACTGGACACGTCCGACAACATGAGTGACTTTTGGCACAAGCTAGGTTGCTGCGTAGTAGAGAAACCACAGCCTGTAAGTAACCCCTGGCCACATGAGCCTCCGTTTAATGATTTGTTGCAGTTTGATCTCTTGTATGTCAACACTGTGGTGTCTCTCCAGTTTGTGAGACAGGCATGAGGTATGATCTGGCTTTCCCTTATCCATCCAGTGCATGGTGGAACTTGTAGTGTTTTCAAATGAGCAGCATGCACTGAGATGTGAATAGAGAACCCAAGGCTGACCAAAAGTGTCCTTCCAGCTCTTGAATCATGAGATTTTAGGATAATGCAGAACAATAATTTAACAAGCAGCCGCTTTCTGAGAGAGACGGGTCCTTTAAAGCATAGTTCCTCCTTGTTTATGGACTTCTGAAACTTCAGCTTTTATCCACAGGTGCAGCAGGGGACGTACCTGAGACAATACCGCACCCCCCCCCCCCCCCCCCATCCCTTATGAAATGCAGAACTACAAGACTCTGGTTTCAATGAGGTACAACCAGGACTTGATTAAGCCAGTCCTGGAAAAACCAGTTGGATACTCTGACCCCACTCCCACCACCCACAGAATCCCAGTGTTACGTCTGCACGTTAAGAGGGCAGAAGTAACACTGACACATCCTCAGCACAAGGATATTTATTTATTTCTTTGTTACATTTGTATCCCACATTTTTCCACCTATTTGTAGGCTCAATGTGGCTTACATAGTACTGGAGAGGCCTTTGCAGGCTCCGGTGTGAACAAATACAGGGTGATGTTGTGGTAAGATCAAGTTCATGTGGCACAGCCACATTAGGGAATCGGAGAACAGAAGAGTTGTGTTATGTCCATTACGTGCTTTAGTTTGGTTGTGTTGCAGAGATTAGGTGCTTAAGTAGGATCGGTAGGGTATGCCTTTTTAAACAGGTTGGTATTTAGTGATTTCCAGAAGTTTAGGTGGTCATATGTTGTTTTCAAGGCTTTTGGTAATGCGTTTCACAGTTCTGTGCTTATGTAGGAAAAACTAGATGCGTAAGTTGTTTTATATTTAAGTCCTTTGCAGCTTGGGTAGTGCAGATTTAGATAAGATCGTGTTGATTCGGATGTATTTCTAATTGGTAAGTCGATCAAGTCTGTCATGTAACTCAGGGCTTCTCTGTAGATGATTTTGTGAACCAGGGTGCAGATTTTGAAGGCGATGCGTTCTTTGATTGGGAGCCAGTGTAGTTTTTCGCGGAGGGGTTTTGCGCTTTCAAATCGCGTTTTACCAAGTACAAGCCTAGCTGCCGTGTTTTGAGCGGTCTGAAGTTTCTTTAAGGTTTGTTCTTTACTTCCCGCATTAATTCCATTGCAGTAATCTAAGTGGCTTAGTACCATTGATTGTATCAGGTTGCGAAATGTTTCCCTCGGGAAGAATTGCTTCACGAGTTTGAGTTTCCACATTGAGTGGAAAGTTTTTTTTCTTGTGGGTGCACTTGGCTCGGCTCTCTAGTGTTAAGTTACGGTCCATTGTAACGCCAAGGATTTTCGAGCTGTCTGAGATAGGAAGGGTGTGATCTGGGGTGTTGATACTTGTGACGATGTCCCTATGAGTTTTTCCTTTATTTTGGCTTTTTTCTCATACTGCCTTTGAAGCTGTAGGCAGGACAAAAGCACTTTGACATATTCCCGCTACCTGCATGTGGTAAAGGCATTGGTAACCGAATATGAAGCTCTTCTGGGGAAAGGGATTAAAGAATGCCAAGGAGAGGGAATATTCCTCCACTCCTCTGCCATCCTGTCTCCTCAAGAGATACAGAAAGTAGCTTCGCTGGGGCGCTGGAGCTTGTGAACAGACTTGTATAGAACTATCTGCTGGCAAGAAGGGAGTGTGGGTGGTGAATAATAGGGTTACAGAGCCATTCGCTTTATTCAGGGTAAAGCTAGCAGCTGCTCGAAGCCGCCCCCTCCCGCTGTCGCTCCCTGACTTCCTGCTCGGAGCGAGGGGAGAGGAGTGGGTGCCTGCTGGATGGAGACCAGGGCCTGTGATGAGGTTACACAGGGGCTTGGCAGCGACCCCCAGCTTGTGATTCTAATCGATTTTCCATTCACTTCGAAACAGAATGAAGAGAGAGGACTCTGTAAGCACTGGCAGATTATTTTTTTGTAACACAGGTCCAGCATTTGTATGACCACTTTGAAATGGGGGCAACTCATTTAGACCTTTAATGGCTACTGCTCTTGGAGAATTGCTCCCTGAGCTAAGTCCGCTGGTCTTTCCAGTATCAGCCTCCTCTCAAACTCCCTACATTCTTGTATATTTACTGTATCTGAATGTAACTGGCCTTGAGCTGCAGCTGAAAAAGGCCATGAGCCCAATCCGAATGACCACTGGGGGAGGGGTTGGTGACCACTGGGGGAGGGGGGGAGGCCATCCCTGCTGGCCATCACGCCCCCGGGAACTTTGGCTGGCCCTGCGACGGACTGCAGTTGAAGCCGGCCAAAATCGGCTTTCGATTATACCGATTTGGCCGGCTTTAGGAGAAGGCCGGCCGTCTCCCGATTTGTGTCGGAAGATGGCTGCCCTTCTCCTTCGAAAATAAGCAGGATAGTACCTATAAGCATTTACAGAACAGGCTCCTCCAGCGATCCCTAAAAGGACACGTGTCCGTCCACCTGCTCAGCGGCATGTGTGAGTGTGTGCGCCTGCATGGCTACACCATCTTGTCATACGTTGAAAAGGTGCTTTATAGAAGCAGGCACTGTGTGTGTGTCTCTCTGCTTTATCACTGCTACTTCACTTGTGTAAAAAAAAACACTTTACACGTTCTTACAAGAACATCGAGAAGACATAGTTCAAGTACAATGATGACCTGAAAAAACTAAAAACCCAAGTAAGAAGACTTGAACGAGGATGGACCAAAATAAAAGATGAATGCGGATAAACTTCAAATTTACCAAGTCCCATTGCAAACTAGACACATGCCCCTAGCGATAACAAGAAAATTAAACATCTATTATTTCTTTTTCTATCACTTCTTCTTCTCACTCCGTTAATGGCGACCGCCATTGCGGCATAATGTAAGCCACATTGAGCCTGCAAAGAGGTGGGAAAATGTGGGATACAAATGCAGCAAAATAAATAAATAAATACAATTATCTTTTTCCCATTATGGAGGAAGAGGTTAAGCTTGTGCAGGCCCGCTCATTGTGGACACCATGAAACAAGCTTGCCAAAGCAGGAAGGTTAAACTCAGAACCTCTCGAGCAACTTTACAGGCATTTGGAGCCTCCTGAAAATCCATGTGGCACCTCTGACACAGCAGTAAAATTTTGAGTCATTCTGCAGGAGAGGACACTCCATGTCTGAAATCCCCTGGGATTTTCATCTGAGATGTGCAGTTCTTTAATAGTGAAAATGGGTGTAGAGATAACAGAATACTACTACTACTTAACATTTCTAAAGCGCTACTAGGGTTACGTAGCGCTGTACAATTTAACATAGAGGGACGGTCCCTGCTCAAGGAGCTTACAATCTAAGAGACAAGTGAACGGGTCAGTTTGATAGGGGCAGTCAAATTGGGGCCGTCTGGATTTACTGAACGGTAGGAGTTAGGTGCCGAACGCAGTACTGAAGAGGTGGGTTTTAAATAAAGACTTGAGGATGGGCAGGGAGGGTCCCTGAAAGTCCCCAGAAAGAACTGCTTGCTAGTTCCACCTCAGTAAAACTTACCGAGGTGGAAATAGTGAGCAATTCTCAGAAGGAATTGCATGCAAGTGAGCTGCATGGACTCTTACCGTGCAGCTCGTAGGGAAGATTGGCAGGGCACGCAGAGAGCATCCGCCTGCAAAGCGGCGATCCCATCCCCACCAACCTACTTAACACCATCTCCCATACTGTCACCCCCTCCATCTGTCGCATCCTTAACCTTTTTCTATATCCGCCAGAACCAATATACTCACATCACCCCTCTCCTCAAGTCACTTCACTGGCTTCCGATCAGATACCACATACAATTCAAGATTCTCCTCCTTACCTACAAATGCACCGGGTCTGCGGCTCCTCAATACCTCTCCTCCCTCATCTCCCCCTATGTTCCCACCCGTAACCTCCGCTCACAGGACAAATCCCTCCTCTCAGTTCCCTTCTCCACCACTGCCAACTCCAGGCTCCGCTCATTCTGCCTTGCCTCACCCTTTGCCTGGAACAATCTTCCTCAACCCCTACGCCAAGCCCCCTCCCTTCCCATTTTCAAATCTCTGCTTAAAACTCACCTCTTCAATGCTGCTTTCGGCACCTAACCTTTCGTGAAATATAGTATTCCCTATCAGACGGACTCTACACTTGTCTTTAGATTGTAAGCTCCTTGAGCAGGGACTGTCCTTCCATGTTAAATTGTACAGCGCTGCGTAACCCTAGTAGCGCTTTAGAAACGTTAAGTAGTACTAAGTAAGTAGTAGCAAAGCCACGCATGCCCAGAACGGCTCTCCACAGCATTTCACGGCTTTCATACATTCATACTACAAGCTGTGTGTATTGCGGATACACTGTGTCTGTTTAAACCTGAACCATGAGCTCCTGCTGTAAAGCCAGGACTTTGCAGATAATGTAGAAAAGCTTCCAGCAATGCTTTTTTCGGGGAGCTGAGCTGCTGTGTATAATTTTAAAATGCTGAGCCCATCGTGGCGGTCTGGAGCCGGGAAGGTTGCTGCAGGAGGCCGAGAAGCAGCAGTAGCAGGAGGGAGCTGCTTTCCTTCCCCGCCAGAGCCGCCCCCCCCCCCCCCCCCCCCCGAGTTAGCTGTGCTGTGTGGAGCTGCAAGAGAGTGCCCGGCTGCACAAAAGTGACAAAATTCCACTGCTTGCAGCTGTTCCAGACCTCCCGGTAAATGTTGCTTGCTAAAGATAGGCAGTCCTAGCAGTGCATCACTGATGAATGGCTGTGCATCCCACGGAATGCACATTTTAATACTAATCAGCTCGTTTGCACACATTTACATGCGATTCCTGTTGGCTGCCACTGCGAACAGAAAAGAGCTCGCAGAAGCCCTTTATGCATCGCCTGCTGACTACCGAGCTCACTAAACCAGCTGGAGCTGGTCAAAAACAGACAGTGCTGGCCCGGTAACTTTTGTGCATCAGGCTCTGAGTCCCTTATGAATAGAAACAGTCCTGGCTTTACCCCATTGCATGCAGGAAGATGTAGTCCTTGAGTTCTCTGAGCTTGCCCCCCCCCCCACCCCATCCTTGATATGAAGTTGCTTAGTAGTTACAAAGCCTCCTCTCGCTCATTCTATATTCCCACCCGAGCCACCAGATTTTATCATGCAGCAGGCTGTAGGACTGAGGGCTTCTGTCTCTCTTTATTCTTTGTATGCTGGAATAATGGCCTGAGACAGCTGTTTCAAGTTTAATAGAGCAACAAAAAAAATGTATTCCCTCTACTCGTACAGATATCACAGTAAAGAGGGAACTATTATTTAAGTACATAAGTATTGCCCTACTGGGACAGACCAAAGGTCCATCAAGCCCAGCATCCTGTTTCCAACAGTGGCCAATCCAGGTCACAAATAAGCTCAATACATTTTATGCTGCTTATCCCAGAAATAAGCAGTGGATTTTCCCCAAGTCCATTTAATAATGGTCTATGGATTTTTTTCTTTAGGAAGCCGTCCAAACCTTTTTAAAACTCCACTAAGGTAACCGCCTTTACCACTGTCTCTGGCAATGAATTCCAGAGTTTAATTACATGTGGTCCAATTCCAAAACTGATATGCATATAATATTAATTTTAGTTATAATTTTTATATAAAGAGGACAAAACACCCTATTCTGAGCTCTACTCTGACAGCTGTTGCCAACTGTTGGAGGCTGGGGCTTTTGTGGAGAATTTGGTTTTCTCAATGTAAAACTGCGTAAGACAGAACTGCAAGTCCCAGAATTAGGGTACTGTTTGGGGGGAGGGAGAGGGGGGATGCTGACCTAGGCGATCTACTGGCACCAAAGTTGGAAGAGAAGGGAAGGGCGTTTGCTGATGGTTAAGGGTGAAGCTAAGAGAGTCAGGTTTGTCTGCGGCGAGGGGAGGGGGGGAGATAGAATTTCTCTTATGAGGATGTGACTGTTGTCAGTACGATTGTCTTCTGTGGTCAGCTGCAGATGGACCTGTACTGTGTTTTAGGCCAAGGGGGCTCTGTCAGCCCCGCCCCCTCCCACACACAATCACATGGACAACTTTCGATCACATAAAACCTGAAAGAATCGTTATTCCCAATCTCAAGATTTACCTGCCACCCAACAGACTACAGATCGGTGGGTAAAATGGGGTAAAGCCAGGACTGAAAGGAATGAAGACAGAGAAGAGGGGCAGGTGTGCCTTTTTGCCAGCTCCCATTGTGAGGATCTCAGCAGATTTGGAGATACCCCATGTGGGCTCAGTGTCAGTTCTTTAAGTGAAAGACTTGGGTTAGATTATTTGATTGGGTTTTCGGATTGTTGGTTTAATTGGGGCTATGGAGGAAACGTGCTGAGCTCCTTTGTGTATGTGTGTGTGTGTGTGTGGGGGTAAGACGAGATCAATCACTGCGCCACAATGACTCGTGGTTGCAGAGATGTAGAAGGAGACCTGAGTAAGGACTTTCACTGCAGGGCTGGGCTTTTAAGATGGGGGGGGGGGGGACAAACGAGACCCTTTCTTGATTGTGGGAATGCCCACGGAGTACAGAGACTTCCAAATTCCTTTCTGCTTGCTTGACCAGCAATTCCCAGAGCTAGCGTAACCTTTAGACAATGTAGGCAGTCGCCTAGGGTGATGGCCGTTCTACGAAAGCAAAGTGCTAGATCCTGACCGACACCCAAACTCGAACAAAAGGGAAGTTGGGCAGTTATTAAATCGCTCATGAATCAATGGTTTTGGAAATTGCCTGTGTGTGGGGAGGGGGTTACTTTATAGAAAGGTGCCTATTCTACGCGCCCATTTTAAGAATGCCTACCTTTATAAAACTGGATCCCAGAACCAGCTCCAGTAGTGCACAAATTCGCCCCTAGGAACGCCAGTGCGCACTTTGCTTATAAGGACACACAATAAGTGGTGATGTGTACAAAATTTTACTCTACGGTTTTCTAAGAAGAATTTTCTGAGGGCAAGAATACAGAACATGAAATGCTGTGTAAAAATGCTCCATTGTGTGTATGCAAAAGTTTCATGTCTAACGATATGGAGGTCAGACTTCAGCCCATGGCAGTCATCAGTTTTATAAGCACTGGGCGTTGAGGGCTTTTCATGCCCATATCTGAAGCCCCACGCTGTACCCAGACACTGGCATTGAATATCTGGGAATTCAACAGCTGCCGGTTCTTTTTCCGGAACCAGCAGTATTCAGACGAGTATCTGGCTAAAGTTAGAACAGCCTTTTTGATGTTCTAATAGTTACCCGGGTAGTGGAGCCAGGGGCGTAGCCAGACTTCAGTGGGAGGGAGGTCCAGAGCCCGAGGTGAGGGGGCACATTTTAGCCCCCCCCCCCCCAGTGCCGCTGACCCCCCTGCCATTGCCGACCCCCCTCGCCGCCGTCACCACCAACAACTTTGCCCCCCCCCTCCCGCCGCCAACCCTCCCCCGCCGTCGCCGTCACCTACCTTTGCTGGTGGGGGACCCCAACCCCCACCAGCCGAGGTCCTCTTCTTCCTTCATTCTGTTTCTGAGTACGCGCAGGACGTCAGACTCAGAAACAGAACGAAGGAAGAAGAGGACCTCGGCTGGTGGGGGTTGGGGTCCCCTGCCAGCAAAGGTAGCAGACGGTGACGGCGGGAGGGGGGAGGGGGTCCAGGGCCAAATCTCCTGAGTGGAGTGAATATTGCTGCTGATCAGCCCTGGCACTTCCCAGATAATGGCGAGGTGGTCTGCCGGGATTTTCAGTTGCACTGGCTGGGTAAAGGGAGCTGAAAATTCAGGTATGATCCACTGAGGGGGACTTATCTTAAAAGAGATATAGCGGAATTAGAAAAGAAGAAGTGACCAAAATAAGGGGGATGGAACTCCTCTCGTATGAGGAAAGGCTAAAGAGGTTAGGGCTCTTCAGCTTGGAAAAGCCACAACTGAGGGGGGATGTAATTGAGGTCTATAAAATCCTGACTGGTGTAGTACGAGTAGAAGTGAATCGATCTTTCACTGTTTCAAAAAGTACAAAGACTAGGGGACACAATGAAGTTACTTGGAAATACTTTTTACAACAAATAGGAGGAAAACATTTTTCACTCAACAAATAGTTAAGCTCCGGAACATCAGTGGTTATCGAGACCAGTCACACGACTAGAACATCCCTTTCCTTTTTTTTTTTTTTTTTTTAAAGTCCAAACGTTTTTATTAACTTTTAGAAAATGTAACAAAACATAATTAACGATACAACAAGGACATGTCATAGAGCAAAGGCGTACATTAAATGGAATTAAAATACGTTTAGAGTGATGGAAGCATTTATAAGAAACAGGACATAACTACAGTATGACGATATTGTGAAAAAGAATTCTATAGCTATAAAATCTACATGCACTGAAGTAAGATAAAATATAAGATCAGCAGGAAATTAGATTGAGCCAAATGTAGCTCTGCTGGTTTCCATAGATCTTCTCATTTTTTTTTATATCTGTTTGATTTTTCAGCAGAAGTTTAGCAGATGGAGTGCATTTAGATTATAATTATCTAAGATCAGTTGAATGGTAAGGGCAATTAGAATATTATATAGAATTTGGTGTGTGTGTGGGGGGGGGGGGGGGGGGGTAGGGGGTGGTCAATAGAGAAATTAGATCTTACCTGCTAATTTACTTTCCTTGAGTCTCTCCAGACCATTCCCGACCAGTGGGTACAAGCACTGCATATACTCACTTGTCGGGAATGGTCTGGCGCAGACAATAAGGAACCTAGATTTGAGAAGAGGATCTTAAAAATATATTAGCAGGAGTAGATATACATAGTAACATAGTAGATGACGGCAGAAAAAGACCTGCACGGTCCACCCAACAAGATAAACCCGTATGTGCTACTTTTTGTGTATACCCTACTATGATTTGTACCTGTCCTCTTCAGGGCACAGACCGTATAAGTCTGCCCAGCACTATCCCTGCCTCCCAACCACCGGCTCTGGCACAGACCGTATAAGTCTGCCCAGCACTATCCCCGCCTCCCAACCACCAGCCCCACCTCCCAACCACCGGCTCTGGCACAGACCGTATAAGCCTGCCCAGCACTATCCCCGCCTCCCAACCACCGGCTCTGGCACAGACCGTATAAGTCTGCCCAGCACTATCCCCGCCTCCCAACCACCAGCCCTGCCTCCCACCACCGGCTAAGCTTCTGGGGATCCCTTCCTAACTGTAATGCTAAGAACATTTTGTATGATTTGCCATATTTCTTCCCAGAATTTGTGCAATCCATCACATTCAAACAGCATATGTATCAAAGTGCCTTGTAGTGTCAGAATCGACAATACCTGCTTTCCATTTTTTAAGGGCGTGCAGAAAGCACGGTGAAACAGGAAGAAGAGAGAATGAGTTAAACTTGCAGATAGAGTAGGTCTGTTAACTTTAGTCCAAAAATGTGACCAATTAATGTTATCGGTTGAAATGTTTAGATTTCCTTTCCCCCACACCCCAAACCTTAGTAATACCCCTATGTGCTGGGAAAATAGATCTATTTAAAGTTTTATAGAATGGTGAGATGATTTTCCCTTCTACGTAAGTCTTTGTGGCAAGCAATTGCCCAACCCTCTCCTGGAGGTCAGTCAGGTTTTCAGGATTACCACAGAGAATATATATGAGATATATTGGAGACCAACTGTAAGCAAATCTGTCAGCGTTGCCGAGTGACCCAGTTCTAGGCTGGAGACTTTCTGGCCAGTCCTGGGTTTCAACCTCACCCTGAAGCAGTGTGGGATTTGTAGTGCCTGATTGTGTCCATTGCAATGAGTGGTTAGAAATCCAGGACTGTTCCAAAATCTCTAGCCTGGAACCATAGGAGCCGACTCTGTGGGTGCTTGATCACCCCCAATATTGAGAAAATTCCTTGTATGTGTCCAGGGAGGGGTTATTTCCATTGGGCTTAGCACCCCCAATAATTTTGAAAAGTTGGCTCCTATGCCTGGAACTGGGTAACGTGGCCTCTCTGAGTTTGAGCCTAGAGAGGTTAAGTGAGCTGCTCAGGGTTACAGAGTGAGCACTGGAAAGTGGGGAACAAAATCTTATAGGCCAGGTTACTAAGGCCCATGGCGTAAGCTAGCCTAACCCAGGACTGGTTTAAACTTAAAGTCATTGAGTAACTCTATGTCTTAAAGGATGAACTGATCCATTACTGGCTTTACCTCCATTTTCTCTAAGTTAATCAGGAGTTGTAGGTACAGAGACACATTGGGGGGGGGGGGGGGGGGAGAGGTTTAAAACCAGGACTAGCTAAGTCTGCCTTGCAATGTGACGCCCGGATCCTATAAAGCCAACTTCGAGAGTCACAGCTTCTGGGTGGCTTGTGAGATCTTTGGTGCAACATCCTGTAGATGCTGAGACAAGCAAGAGAGAAACCAGTGGAAAAGAGGAAGTTGTGTTCGAAACAGAGCAGAGAAAGGGAGGGGATGACTGTAAATCTTCACTAGTTCATGCAAACATTTGACTGTTTATTACCTTTCAAATTGGACCTAATAACACTTCAAGCCATGGATGCCACAATGGGGCACTGATTGAGCCTGACTCCTGCGGAAGCATTTCCAGTCCTTATCCATCGTAGGACTGGTCCCAAATTCCTCTTCCAAACTGGGAGTGAGAGCTCCATCGATGTGCACTACCCTGTCTCGCAACCGAAATGCACTTGCTAAAACTTCATGTCTTTCTTGTTCCCTATAACTGCAGCCTCTTTTGTTTGGACTCAGGCTTAAGCTTTTAAAAGCTTTGGTCTTGCAGCATTCCAGATAAACAATATCCTGCAAAGACAGACCCTCATTTTACCAGGCAGTCTGGAGCAGTCAGTCACTGACCATTTAAGGACATAGTTATCAACGTGGGGTTATTTTAGAACTAACTTATGCTATTTTAGCATAGGTCCCATTACTAATAACTGGGGTTAATGGTAAAATAAAACATTGATAACTTCCCCCCACTCCTGTAATTAAAACAAATGTGTCCATAAATTGAAATCACTGCTATATGCAATAGTGCGCCAATTAGTGTATCTGGGTTTAAAAAAGGTTTGGACAAGTTCCTGGAGGAAAAGTCCATAGTCTGCTATTGAGACAGACATGGGGATGCCACTGGGGTTGGTACCATGGCGTGTTGCTAATATTTGGGTTTCTGCCAAGTACTTGTGACCTGAATTGGCCACTGTTGGAAGCAGGATATTGGGCTAGATGGACCATGTTCTTTTCAAGTATAGGACAATGAAGCCATTGTGACATCACTGATGAGGTAGGCACTGGTGGAATGAGGCATTATGACATCACAGAATATAGGACAATGAAGCCATTGTGACATCACTGATGAGGTAGGCACTGGTGGAATGTGGCATTATGACATCACAATCTCAGCTCTGGTAGACTACACTAAGGGGGGAAGTTATCAACGTGTGCTACTGTTGTGTTAATAACTTATGCTATTTTAGCACAGGTACCGTTTTATCCAGTGAGACCTAGTTACTAATAACTGGGGTTAACAGTAAAATAACATTTCTTAACAATAGCCCATTTTGATAACTTTCCCCCTTAATTGGCAGTGGAATATTCCAGAATTGCTAATTAACCAATGATGTTTGCCAAGGGCAGTATTATTATTATTATTAGGATTTGTATAGCGCTACCAGACGCACGCAGCGCTGAACACCTGATACAAAGAGACAGTCCCTGCTCAAAAGAGCTTACAATCTAAATAATACAGACAGACAAGACAGTTACGGGTGAGGGAAGTAATGGGTGAGAAGGGAGGGAGGGACAAGAGGAGGGCAATTGTGGCTAGGAGCCAAAAGCAGCAGTGAAAAGGTGGGTTTTCAGCATAGATTTGAAAACAGGTAGAGATGGAGCTAGACGTATAGGTCCAGGAAGTCTATTCCAGGCATAAGGTGCCGCGAGAGAAAAGGAGCGAAGCCTGGAGTTAGCAGTGGAGGAGAAGGGGGACGACAAGAGAGATTTGTCCAGTGAGCGGAGTTCACGGGGAGGAACCTAGTCACTTCCTATAGCCCAAGCTACATTGTGTAATTTGAAGATATCAGTTGCTGGATGAACACAGCTTTGTGCTCTAATTTCTCTGTGTAGTAAACTCAAGCCTGTGTGACCCATCAAATAGCAGCTAACCAAAACCTTATGGCTGGTGAGAGCGAAAAAGCTCTGATAATTAATGAAATGATATAGAATGCCAAGTTCTGGGGAGCATGTGTGCATCTGCGCCTGCTACGGTTGGCAAGACTTCTGAAACCCGGCGTGAGCAAGTTGTGACACATGAAATATTACATGGAGACGCGGAGGGATCAGCTGCTATTTTACCCTTCCCACAGCTCGCTTGCAAGACACATCCCTTAGAGAAAAAAGGAGCACGTCGGTCAGTCCTAGTTTCAACTATTTATTCAGCTAAAAGTTAGTAAATTTCAGGACCTCTGCCTTCACTGGGTCACAACAGAACGAGCAGGTCGGCAGAAAAACCCCCAACCTAGCCTGAACTTAAAAGTAATTTCTATTTCAAGCTGTATTTGCTCTTGGGTGGTTGATAAGTCCCAATAAATAGTCATTAGAATGGTTTGGCTAGAGGGAATGGAGTTTATGAGAGTAAGGGATGCATAGTTAGATGGTGGGCTGGTCGTTTTTGATTTTATTTGTGGGATAATTTGGTTCTGCTTTTGTGAATTGTTCATGATTTGGTCTCATCTCTCTTCTTTAATCCGCAAACGAATCTTTTCCGGAGATGGGAAGGTGGTAGAACGAGAGGACATGAAATGAGATTGAAGGGGGGCAGACTCAAGAAAAATGTCAGGAAGTATTTTTTCACGGAGAGGGTGGTGGATGCTTGGAATGCCCTCCCGCGGGAGGTGGTGGAGATGAAAACGGTAACGGAATTCAAACATGTGTGGGATATGCATAAAGGAATCCTGTGCAGAAGGAATGGATCCTCAGAAGCTTAGCTAAAATTGGGTGGCGGAGTAGGTGGGGGGAAGAGGGGTTGGTGGTTCGGAGGCGGGAAAAACTGCTGGGCAGACTTATACGGTCTGTGCCCTGAGAAAGACAGGTACAAATCAAGGTAAGGTATACACATGAGTTTATCTTGGGCAGACTGGATGGACCATGCAGGTCTTTTTCTGCCATCATCTACTATGTTACTATGTCCTGAGGATATCAGATCTAATAAATACATTCCAGCCAGCCTTCAAGGAGCACTATATACCTGTAGCTTTCGAAGGGTTAATTGAAGGGGAGCAGAGAGCTGCCTGAGGTGGTGGGGACAAAAACAGTGACAGAATTCAAAAGATGCATAGGGTAAACACGAGGATCCCTATACAGAGAGATGATGGAATTAAAGCAAAATGAAATGACCTTTACACTTTAAACAGGGCAAAGAGGCCGTGGTGTCTCTAGACAGAAATATTTGGAGTGGCAATAGTGGCATGGCATCTCCTCTCATTCCCCCCACACTGCAGTCTGGTATCTCTTCCTCTCCCCCTCCCGGTCCAGTATCTCCTCCCCCCCTCCCGCATCGCGATCCGGTATCTGTTCCTCCCCTCTCCCAGTCCAGTATCTCCTCCTCCTCCCCCACACTTCGCGATCCAGTATCTCCTCCCACCCCCATATCACGGTCTGGTATCTCCTCCCTCCCGCATCGTGATCCGGTAGCTCTTCCTCCCCCCTCCCGGTCCAGTATCTCATCCTCCTCCCTCCCCCCCCCCCCCCCGCATTGCGATCCGGTATCTCCTTCTCTCCCCTGCATTGTGGTCCAGTATCTCCTCCCACTCCCACATCACGGTCTGGTATCTCCTCCCTTCCCCCTCAGTCATCCAACCTCCTGGTACATTGAAGGCAGTGCCAACGAATGAGGCAGAGCCCCGCTGGCCAGCTTCAGAAGCTTTCTCTCTAGTGCATCCCGCCTATGTGGGAATTTAGGAAGTTACATCAGAGAAAATGGAATGCATTAGAGAGAGAGAGAGTTTCTGAAGCCAGTCAGCCGTATTTCTGGTGGGTAAAGCTTGGACACTTGGTTTCTGAAGCGAGCAGCTCATTTTGCTGAGGCAATAGGGAGTTAAACGACTGACCCAAGTATCTGTGGGATATGAGAACTTGGCTTCCCTGGTTCTCAGTCCACTGATCTAACCAAACCCCTAGCTGTCACTATCAAGGCACACCAGGGACCTTCTCAAGGAACACTAGGGTGCCCTGGCGTAATGGTTGAGAAGCACTGGTGTAATATTTGCGAAAACCCAGTTCCGGTCAAAGTAGCAATGTCAATGTACACTCGGCTGTACAAGAGTCACCATGATTGACGAGGACTCCGTCTCAGAGGGCTTAAAATAGAGGTTTCATTTGTTACTGCTATTGTCATCCTTTGTGCTTTCTCTACCTGTGAGCTCAATGTATGTTTGTATTTTCTACCTTTTAGAAGAAGAGGAAGAGACGGATCGACCGATCCATGATAGGAGAACCGATGAACTTCATTCATCTGACGCACATTGGGTCTGGAGACATGGCAGCTAATGACGGCCTTCCTATGGTACAGTGTGGTTTATTTCTTTTTAATCTGGAAGGAAGGGTGGGAGTACAACAAATCTGGGAAATATAGACACAAAAAAGCCCCAGTATGTAATTAACCCCCCCCCCCCCCCCCCATTATATGCAGGACATCTAGTTTGGAAATAGAGTACCCAGCTGGGGACGTTCCCAATTTCCAGCTTATTTTACAACAGGCCTGCTGAACCAGGGCTGCCGAGGGGGGGGGGGGGGGGTGGGTGGACAAAATTCTCTGGACCTGGCCTCCAAGGGGGGCCTGGTCCCGGGGTCTCTCCCTCCTGCTCCTGATGGGCCCCAAGTGATCATGTCCCGACAGGAGCAGGAGAGGGAAAACTCCGGTGCCGGGCCCCCTTCCGGCGCTAGTCTTTGCTTGCTTCTACCACCATGCCGAGCGGCTGCTTTTCCCCTCAGATTTGAAACTGAGCATGTACAACAAGAGAATAAAGCAGCCGCAGGGGCAGGGCAGGCATGGAGTGAAGAGCAGAACTGGATTCTTCTGCTGGCGAGGCCTCGCCCCAAGGTATCTCAGTTGCGGCAGTGGCAATGATCTGGGGGGGGGGGGGGTGACAATGATCTGGGGGGGCGATGACAATCCGGGGGGGGGGGGGGTGGAGGCGGCAGCGGCAGCGGCCCGGCTCTGTCTCTTGGCGATCCTTTGCTGAACTTGGAACATTTGGTAACGTATATAGGGTCGTAGGAAATACACAAACCCCAAAATAATGAGTTAATAGACTCCAGTGATTTAATTATTGGCATTTTCTTGGTACTGATTACGATTTGGGCACCAATCTGGCTGCACCCTGTTCTGTAACAGTGGGTGCCTAAATTGGATTGCATACCACTCAGAAGGTGGCATGGCCAGGGGAGGTTTCAGCTGGCGTACGTCCTCAGGCCCAAAGTTGAGCGCCGAATTCGGTGCTCAGTGCTATTCTGTAGAGTCCTCATCCTGAAGTGACCTTTAGAGAATAGCGCTGAGTGCCAAATTTCATCAGTACTGAATCTTCAGAGCCGTTTATACAATGTCTATAAAATAATGAGTGGAGTGGAACGGGTAGACGTGAATTGCTTGTTTACTCTTTCCAGAAATACTAGGACTAGGGGGCATGCGATGAAGCTACAAAGTAGTAAAATTAATACAAATCGGAGAAAATCTTTCTTCACTCAACGCGTAATTAAACTCTGGAATTCGTTGCCAGAGAATGTGGTAAAGGCAGTTAGCTTAGCAGAGTTTAAAAAGGGTCTGGACGGCTTCCTAAAGGAGAAGTCCATAGACCATTATTAAATTGACTTGGGGAAAATCCACTGCTTATTTCTAGGCTAAGCAGCATAAAATGTATTGAGCTTTTTTGGGATCTTGCCAAGTATTTGTGACCTGGATTGGCCACTGTTGGAAACAGGATGCTAGGCTTAATGGACCTTTGGTCTGTCTCAGTGTGGCAATACTTATGTACTTATGTGATCTGGCCCATATGGTTTTTGCTATACATGTGGCGGGAGCAACCATTCTGTAAAACTACAGATTTTACAAAAAGAGCAGTGCAGGTACTAATACACACATAAATGCTGATTGTCGTTACTTAACATATATAAAAGCCGTATTCCAGACACACAAATACGAGCGGCCAGTTATGGAGCGGCATTCCTGAAGGCAATATTTTACATGGTTCATGCTTCACTTTATTGTATCGCTGCTTGGTGCGACTGCACCTCGAGTATTGTGTTCAATTCTGGTCGCCGCACCTCAAAAAAGACATAGTGGAATTGTAAAAAGTGCAGAGAACGGCGACAAAGATGATACCGGGGATGGGACGAGTTCCCTATCAGGATAGGCTGAAGAGGCTGGGGCTCTTCAGCTTGGAGAAAAGGCGGCTAAGGGGAGAAATGATTGAGGTGTATAAGATAATGAGTGGAGTGGAATGGAACGGGTCGATATGGAGCGTCTGTTTACGCTTTCCAAAAATACTAGGACAACGGGGCATGCGATGAAGTTGCAGTGTGGTAAATTTAAAACGAATCGGAGGGAATTTTTCTTCACTCAACGCGTAGTTAAACTCTGGAATTCGCTGCCGGAAAAGGTGGTTAAGGCGGTTAACTTAGCGGACTTCAAAAAAGGGTTGGCCAGCTTCCTGGAGGAAAAAGCCATAGAATGTTATTGAATGGATGAGGGAATAATACAGTATTTCTAGGATGGGTGGGACAAATTGCTTATTCTTTTGGCCGCTGTCGGCGACAGGGTGCTGGGCTCGATGGACCCTTGGCCTGTCCCTGCATGGCGATGCTTATGATATATTGCCAATCGTTAACACATAGCTGAGCCGTTTACAGTTGTAAAAAAATATAGAGGAGGGGGTGAAAATAGGAGATGAACATATCGGGAGGCCTAGGTTGCATCGATTCAATCAGAATATGGTAGGAAAAGGGTCAAAGACTATGAAGGACAACTAGAGAAATGGAGACAGGACAGTATCAGGGAATACACAGAATATGCATTATAAAACCTTTTAGACTGGAGAGAAAGGTCACATAAATTACCAGAGGGTGAGCACAGTTGCTCCTCAATTACTCTTATCACCCTGGATGAAATGAGCAGTTTTCTGTCTCGGAGCAGCTGAAAAAACTGAGAGGAAAACTCAAAAAATATCTGTGTATTCCCATGCAAGGTCAGGAAGCCACATGTAATTGAAGTGGCCAGACCATGTCCAAAACACATCCCCTTTTGAATTTGTGTGTCCCTCAGCCACTGCATGTGGAAATAGTGGCATTCTGACATCAGCATTTCCACATGTAAATGCTGTACTTAACCTGTACAATTGCCATGCAAGGGTTTTAAAATGACCCGGGCATGGCCAAACGCAGTGATGTCTACAAGCCATTCCAGCCAGTTCCAGTACACCAGCCCAGAGCTTCCAGTCTAAACTGGACACTACTACTACTACTTATCATTTCTATAGCGCTACTAGACGTACGCAGCGCTGTACACTTGAACATGAAGAGACAGTCCCTGCTCGACAGAGCTTACAATCTAATTAAGATAAACAGGACAAATAAGGGATAAGGACAAAGAGTAGCAAGATTCTGGAATGCCAAAGACTACTACTACTTAACATTTCTTAGCACTACTAGACGTACGCAGCGCTCTACACTTGAACATGAAAAGACAGTCCCTGCTCGAAAGAGCTTACAATCTAATTAGGACAGACAAACAGGACAAACAAGAGATAATGACAAAGAGTAGCAAGATTCCAAAATCCCACTGTAGCAACATTCTGTGCAGAATCCCAAAGAGCAGCAAGATTCCGGAATCCCAAAGACTACTACTACTACTTATTATTTCTATAGTGCTACTAGACATACGCAGCGCTGTACACTCGAACATGAAGAGACAGTCCCTGCTTGACAGAGCTTACAATCTAATTAGGACAGACAAACAAGAGATAAGGACAAAGAGTAGCAAGATTCCGTGCAGAATCCCAAAGAGTAGCAAGATTCTGTGCGGAGTCCCAAAGAGCAGCAAGATTCCGGAATCCCAAAGACTACTACTACTACTTATCATTTCTATAGCGCTACTAGACGCACACAGCGCTGTACACTTGAACATGAAGAGACAGTCCCTGCTCAACAGAGCTTACAATCTAATTAAGATAAACAAACAGGACAAATAAGGGATAAGGACAAAGAGTAGCAAGATTCCTTGCAGAATCCCAAAGAGTAGCAAGATTCCGGAATCCCACTGTAGCAGAATCCCAAAGAGCAGCAAGATTCCGCAATCCCAAAGACTACTACTATTAATTATTTCTAAAGCGCTACTAGACGTACCCAGCATTGCACACTTGAACATGAAGAGACAGTCCCTGCTCGACAGAGCTTACAATCTAATTAGGCCAGACAAACAGGACAACCAAGAGATAAGGACAAAGAGTAGCAAGATTCCGTGCAGAATCTCAAAGAGTAGCAAGATTCCGGAATCCCAAAGACTACTACTACTACTTATTATTTCTATAGTGCTACTAGACATACGCAGCGCTGTACACTTGAACATGAACAGACAGTCCCTGCTCGACAGAGCTTACAATCTAATTAAGATAAACAGGACAAATAAGGGATAAGGACAAAGAGTAGCAAGATTCTGGAATGCCAAAGACTACTACTACTTATCATTTCTTAGCACTACTAGACGTACGCAGCGCTCTACACTTGAACATGAAAAGACAGTCCCTGCTCGAAAGAGCTTACAATCTAATTAGGACAGACAAACAGGACAAACAAGAGATAAGGACAAAGAGTAGCAAGATTCCGGAATCCCAAAAAGTAGAAAGATTCCGTGCAGAATCCCAAAGAGTAGCAAGATTCCGGAATCCCACTGTAGCAACATTCTGTGCAGAATTCCAAAGAGCAGCAAGATTCCGGAATCCCAAAGACTACTACTACTACTAATTATTTCTATAGTGCTACTAGACATACGCAGCGCTGTACACTCGAACATGAAGAGACAGTCCCTGCTCCACAGAGCTTACAATCTAATTAGGCCAGACAAACAAGAGATAAGGACAAAGAATAGCAAGATTCTGTGCGGAATCCCAAAGAGCAGCAAGATTCCGGAATCCCAAAGGGTTAGGAGTTAAAAGCACCATCAAAAAGGTGGGATCTCTCCTTTTGGTTTCTTTAATTATTAGCTTAATTCATTTTAATTGGCAAAAAAAAAGGGACAAAGACTAGGGGACACTCAAGGAAGTTACAAGGAAATACTTTAAAAAATAAACAGGAGGAAATATTTTTTCACTCAACGAATAGTTAAGCTCTGGAACTCATTGCCAGAGGATGTGGTAGCAGCAGTTAATGTATCTGGGATTAAAAAAGGTTTGGACAAGTTCCTGGAGGGAAAGTCCATAGTCTGGGGAGAGCCACTGCTTGTCCCTGGAAATGGTAGCATGGAATCTTGCTGCTCTTTGGGATTCTGCCAGGTACTTGTGACCTGGCTTGGCCACTGTTGGACGCAGGATGCTGGACTAGATGGATCATGGGTCTGACCCACTATTGCTACTCTTATGTTGTTCTGTATATTAGAAGCCTTTTTTTATTAAGCTTAGTACACGCTAACACATTAATTCGTGTGCACTAAAGTACCACATAGCTCATAGGTATAAAATAGAACGCACTGCATTTAGGACATGCAAATGTGTGTTAGCACATGCAAAGCCCCTTAATTTTCGAACCGCTATGATTTTCTAGTAAAATATGCAGCATACCAAATAAATCTGAACCTTGAGAAAAATGCACCACGTTCTGCTGCCAGCTGCACCTGTAACACCTCCCTCTGCAACAAGTATAACATGATACAAACTATTACATTATTCGAGGAATGCACTGGAGGCTGCCAGCAGGTATTACCACTCTGTGGAAGTTATGGCGGGAAAAGGTTACATGTAGAAAAGTTTGCTCCCTTATGGCATTTGCAACAAAAGTGACACTTCTTGCAGCAGTAAGGGGTATTTGTAGTTATTTTAGGAAGAACCAGCCGATCTGGTGCACTTTGCAAAGTGCAGATATTTCGTTAGGTTTCCAGAACTTAATCGCTCCCATACCAGTCCCCTTAACTGTATTGCAGAGTAGCCTCTCCTAAAAAAAAACCCCAAAACAAAAAAACATGATTTAGAAACATCAAACATGATTTTCCTAACAGATTTTTCTCTCTTTCCATCACCTTAGACGCCTTTCTTTCCGTCACATCTCTCTCTTTTGCTCTCCCTCCTTCCACATGCTCTGTGGCTTTGTTTTCTCGAGACTGGACTGTCAGATGCGAGACATTTTGGAACCAGGCACAGACCATGGACTCGTTTCCTTGAGAACCTTGTGGGATGTTATGATTAGACGTGCCAAGACATTTAACTTTTAAAGTGGCCTGTGGAAAAATAGAGCAGCTATATCGGTGCAAGGCCCTGGTGGAATTCCAGTCTGCTGGGGCTGCAGGCCATCAAGATAAATCCTTCAGCAGAGAGTACGGTGCATTCTGATCAGCGGAAATGAGGCAGGTTCTCTGGAGTGGAGAAGTAGCGTACTGGTTAGTGCAGCAGACTCTGATCCTGGGTTCGATTCCCACTGCAGCTCCTTGTGACTCTGGGCAAGTCACTTAACCCTCCATTGCCCCTGGTACAAAATAAGTACCTGAATATATGTAAACCGCTTTGAATGTAGTTGCAAAAACCTCAGAAAGGTGGTATGTCAAGTCCCATTTCCCCTTTCCCTATTTGAGATTCTACATGTAATGTTGCTATTCCACTAGCAACATTCCATGTAGAAGCCTGCCCTTGCAGATCAGCAACGCAGCCGCGCAGGCTTCTGTTTCTGTGAGTCTGACATCCTGCTAATTTTGGTGACAAGATATCAGCGGGGAGGGCTGTGGAAGGATTGGTTGCTTTTCTGCTTGGGAAGATAGAGGACCGCAGAGGAAGCCAAAAACTGACAGCTGGGAAGCGATGCCTTTCGCAGGTCGAAACTTCTGGAACTGGCAGATGGGGGTAGATGGTGAGCAGTGTACACAGGAATAACGACTTATCCTTTCTGTATAATTTATATCTGGGGGGTTTTCTGTCCTCTCGGATATTATTATGGTTAGGAAGAAATGAGCAGTCTTTCAGTGAAAGGCAAAAACTTTGCAAGGCTGTGTTGGCCATTGGACTATTTTAACATGGCCAGGATTAGCACAGCCCTGACTGAGTGATGAGGTAGCTTAATGGTCACTACAGTGGGCTGAGAACCAGGGTAGCCAGGGTTTCAAATCCCACTGCTGCTCCTTGCGATCTTGGACAAGTCACTGTACCCTTTATTGCCAAACTTAGGGGCGTTTTGATTGACCCACATTAAGCGCTAATGCATGCTTAACGCAGGAACAACAGACTTACTGCAAAACACGTTAAAGTGATGTGCCTGTCAGCGTGCACTTTTTTTTTTGTCAGGAAGGGCATGTCATGGGCAGGGAATGGTTTGAAGCTATGTCAGCTCGTTTTATAACCCATGTATTTTCTACTCAAAGATCATTTTAAAGACCACATTGTTCCATCCACTTGTGTCTACGTATTCTGACCATTGGATGTTGTTATGTATTTTATTTAAAGACTCCTGATGCAGGCTACCAGCTGAAATACGGTACTGTATCGAGTCTTCCCAATAAACTATCTACAATCGACTGAAGTCTCCTCGCTTGTCTCTGGTTAGCCTGGTCTATTGCCCACTCCTTTTTTATTGCATGGGCGGGGAATGGGCATTGCGTTAACTGGATAACGCTGACAACACAGGAGCCCTTAGTGCTTCCTAAATAGGAAGGGGTAGGTGCTCCCACATTTAATATTTTTGAAGGTCTCATGTGCTAATGGAAAAATTAGTGCAGAATCTGCAAAAATATAAAAGAAAAAAAACTATTTTAGGGACATGTTAGAAATGGGTTTAGCACGCTGGAAAGTCCCACGTCAAAGAGCATTAAGCCCGTTTCTTAGCGTATCTTAGTAAAAGGGCTTCTTAGATTGTAACAGGGCCAGTGAAACACCCACAATACCTGATTATAGCCTGTGTGTAGTCCCGTCCCTTGCCCCTGGGGAGGGGAAAACACTTCAGCCCTAATGGCTGGAATAAGAGAGAAAAATCAGACTTAGGTTTGGCGCAACCAGTAAAAATCTTTATTGGTATTTTATTAAGCCAATACAAAATAATTATTCTCTCTGGAGCAGGTTGTCACCCAGAAAAGCCAGACGCAAAGACTGAATAACAAAATCTGCTCAGCAAAACTTTCTCAGTTTACATTTATATACTGTTATAAGTTTCATTTTTCCTAAATCATGTGATTTCTCCTAAACTAACTTGTGTTCATATATGAATTTTCCGGTTTCCTTCCATTACACATATATGGTTATATTCCGTTATTTTTTTATATGTATACAAAAATGGCAATTTCTTCTATTCTATCATCCTCTCCTGCTTGTGTTCACGTGCACACTTAGTGGCCATTGGCTAATCCCTTATCTGCAAAGCGAGCTCCCAGCGTGCAAAACCAGCAAACAGATAAGTAGTATGAAACACCCGGTGTCCTTTTATCTGACAGGAACAACTCCTTCTTTGGAGGGTCCTCAGTCTCTCTTCACCATCAAAGTTATATCCATGTGTATCTGCCATATATGGGCTGCATAGCCTCAGTTCCTCCTGAGTTTCCTTGACATGTACCATGTACTTTCCATTTACTGATCAAGCACTCTGCTTACTTGCAGCTGCAGGAAGAATCTAAATTTACGCTGATGACAGCAAAACTAGGAAATCTGAGGGCTAGCAGGGCCATCTTACAGGCCTAGTAAAGGAAGAAATGTATACCTGCCTTGAGCTAAATCCAAACCCGAGAAAGGTTGTGATGTGAATAACTCAAAATATCCAAGAGAGTCCGCTGACATGGCGAACTCAAAATCCCCACAGGAAAGCACAAATGGATAAAAGAAAGGGGTGGGAGATAGACGACGGATACCAGAAACTGGAAAGACTCAATCTTGGTTCAGATTGTTTATTGGTATAAGACTCGACACAATGTTGTGTTTCGGCCATTAGGCCTGCATCAGGAGTCTGTATGAACAGAAGAACAAATGTCAAGTATCTTGATGTGATGAAATGCAGAACTGTCTTGAAAAAGACCTTTGGATGGTGAACAAACGTGTCTAAATTTCTGGTACCTGTGGTCCATCTCCCAACCCTTTGTTTTATTCATAATAACTCAAAATAGCCACATCTTCAGTCCCGTCTGCACTCTTCTGTACCGATTTATGAACACTTAGGTTCCACTGATCTATTTTCAGTGAATCTGTTTAGAAGAACCATGTCAATTATTATGCTGTAAGAAATAAATGAACATGTACCACGGGTACTGGAAGAAAGGACATAATAAATAAAAACTTAACCCTAAAAGGCCCTACCTAATCCCAAAGGTGGAGGAATCAAAAATATGAATCTTCTCCGTTTTTCATTAGAGACAAAAGCCGACTGGAAAAGGACTGAATTCACTTTTCCTAAAGGGCTAGATGAGCAGCACAAGCCGTCGGGCAGTGGGTGAGCCTGCAATGGAACGCATTTGGTTGCAGAATTTCCAGAAATACTTTTGATAATGGCAGTAGGAACAGAACAGATCAGGACTTGCTTCCATAGAAGATTCCAAGGAGCTGTTTATTTCTGTGCTCTTGTGTTGCTTTTTTTTTTCTGTGTAGGTTTAGACTTCGTTCACAATGCACTGGAGGTCAATGTTTTGTCAAATAACACTTTGCTTTGGATTCAGGAATGTCTTTCTCTGCTCCATGGGTGTAGCTTGGCATCCCTTAAGCCAAATGGAGATGCGCTTAATCCTTCTCTGCATTTGCAGCCTCAGCTGATCCAGTTGTGTGATTGGTGCCAGTTTCTAAGATCTGGGAAAAATGCGGTGTGTGCATATTTCTGACTTTCAGCAGTGACGTAGCTTCCTACCCTGATGTCTATGGTATATCTCGGGAGCCCTCTCTTCTCTGAAGGCTCAAAGATTTTTGGTTTTGCTTCAGACCTTACCTTAAATCTAAGCTTATTCTCGGAGTACATGTTTCCACTTGCGCTTTCTTAAATCGTTAATGGCAAATGGAATGCAGTGTGGCTGGCGAGGCTTTAGTCTGCAGACAGGTGTGATTACCCATTACTGATGAAACCTATGTAGTGTTTGAAGGAAAGGTCTTACATCAAGAAATATTCAGTCTGGAAACACGGCCTTAGTAGAACTGGTGCTCTGTTTCCAATCTTCGCGTCAAAACTTGTTTTTGGTGGCGATTCTAAATGAACACTAGTGAAAACAAAAACATTTTATGATGTATTTTTTGTTGTTTTTCATGATATTTGTTGATTAAGGTTGTTTTTATTTTTATATTAACGTATTACTGATGTTGTGTTGACTGTGATTTTATACTGTTTTGGCATTGTGTATGAAAGGCAGTTAAGTAAATACAGATAAATGAAACTAAACTACATCTCTTTACTGGATGTGCTGTAAGTCAGCTGTGATCGGATTTAGCAAAGGAGTTGCTTTTCTCCTGCCATATTTGCAGAGGTTGTAATGTCCCAGTTTAAAGGTTACAGTAATTTCGTATTACTGCAGGGTTGTGCTGTCGTTGCACTTTTACAGCAAGTCTTGAGTGAAATCCTACTCCGCCTTGCAGTTTCTATCTCAGATCACCCATGAGTCACAGTAATGGCTCTCTTACACCAGTGGCATAGCTACGTGGGCCACGGGAGCCTGGGCCCCCCCAAATGTCTTCTGGGCCCCTGGTTTGCTGGTGGGGGTCCCCAACCCCCGCCAGCTGAAGTCTTCATCCAGTACTGCCGCGTTGCCTGCCCTGCTCTCTCTTCCCTTCACTAAAACAAGCTTGCCTGAGTCATGTGTGTGTAGTCCTCTCTGGGTTTGTTCAGAAAGTGGTGGTTGCAGACTCCTTAATTGCTTTGCTTCCATGCACCTATTTCTGCTCTCTCTCTGTCTGGCTTCCAGGCTCCTTGATTGCTTTGCTTCCACCCACCTGGGTCTGCTCTTCCTCTGCCTGGCTTCCCTTGCTTCTCTCCTATTGGTCTTCTGGTTCCTCCTTCCCCTGCTCTTGTCCTATGCCTGTGCCCCTTCTCCCTGCTGATGTCAGACGCCAGCACTTTATCAGCTGAGCTCTCCCTGGACTCCATGCTTCGGCTTCTACTTTGGTAGGTGTTTCTAACTCTGTAGTCTGCTTCTTATCTACTGGTCCCTCTTTGCTGACTTTCGCCTGCATCTGGATTACTCTCTTGCCTTCCGCATGCCTACTGACTGCCTCAGCAGTGCTCTACTTGGTACAAGAACTCACAAGTCTGACACATATTGACACTATACATTACACAGGTTTTGGCACATGGGGAGAGCCGAATGATGTACATAGAGATGAGGGAAGGCATCCAAGACTGGGAGAATTTCCCCTATTTCAGTAGAGTCAGATTGTTATATACTGAGGACTCCCCAACACACTCATTTATTCACTCAAACAATTATTATTATTATTTATGTGTGAACCTCATAATTATCTTGAAAGTCTTATTTTAATGATAAGGGGGTTTATTTTGATTAGCTAAAATACATGAGACATGGACATCCACATCTGGTGTATACAACTGGATTCTGAGTTTATTTATTTATTTGTTAGGATTTATTTACCGCCTTTTTGAAGGAACTCACTCAAGGCGGTGTACAGTAAGAATAGATCAAACATAAGCAATAGACAGTTACATCAGTAAAAATATTCAAATAAGAATACACACAAGCTCATTTTCAAAGCACTTAGCCTCCCAAAGTTCCATAGAAACCTATGGAACTTAGCCTCCCAAAGTGCTTTGAAAATATGCCTCAAAGTCTGGTATAGTTACTACTTACAATGTCGAAACAATACGTAATAGAACATTTTAATAGACAGTGTAGGGTATAAGCAAAGAAGGAGCATATAGATAGGTAAGAGAGTAAGAGGAGTTTGAAAATAAGGTAACTAATTTGAAGAAAGGTGCACGTGAGGTCAGAAAGATGGTTTAACATCCTTTCTAAAATAGTCAAAAGTATTTAACTGGCCAGGAACGGCTCCTGTCTGGTTAAATAGCATTTTAGCGTCTGACTGTGCATACCGAGCGGGAGATAAGCAGTTATGTCCCACTAAATATCCACAGTTAACGGCTTGCCTCTTACTGGCTATATTTCATAACCTATCTGGTTAGGTGAGGATTTTCAGCACCAAACCGGCTATGTTTAGCGGTTAAAATAGGCCACGTAAATAGGAGGCCTATCTTTAATCGCCAAGCACTTAACCGGTTAGCGCTGAATATTGGCTTAGCCAGTTAAGTTGCCACAGTCAGTGAAACCGGATATTCAATACTGGTTTCCGGAAATGGCCCTATATTGAATATCCGGGTTTAATACCAGCCGCAGACAACAAAAGCGCTGCCCGCCTGTCTAAATATCAGGGAGGTAGATGTCTCAAGCATTTAGCATTTCTATTGGTTGGGATGGGATAACGTTAAAGAACTAGAACACAGAATAATGGAAGAAGAAACTGTAGTGAACTGAAAGCAGAGTAAGTGACTTAACCACTTTTTTTCTACAATGTGCTTGCAGGCAGGCGCTATACAAGAACAGATGAGGTCCAAGGGTGGGCGTGATAGACAATGGAGCAGTTCCAGAGTGTTGTAGCTCTTCCGAGCAGTAAGTTGGGTGTTTTCTTAAATATAGACGTAGATTTTAAAATGCAACTAAAGGCACAGAAGGTGTGAATCTGGTGCCACAGCTTAGTATCAAACAGGGGCCGCCAAGAGACAAAGCCGGGCCCGGGGCAAACAATTTTAAGGTCTCACCAACACCCATCAGTCAAAAGTAAAGTCACTGGCTGGCAGGCGGCAGCGATCGAGACATCCGGCATCCTGCCTCCTGTGAAGTAACTGCCTGTTTCTGCACAGGTGGGATGCGGCAGGAAGAAGGATCCATGGCCGGTAGAGCAGTCTGTCTTGATTGCTACTGCCTGCCAGCCAATGACTCTGAGGGAAGTGGGGGGAGGGGGTTGGAAAGCAGGAAAAGATGCTGGATCTGACTGAGCGAGGCTGTCAGGCTGGCTGCAGCATCACTTTAAAACCCCCCAGTTTCATGGAGGGTGGGCCTGAGGAATCTTATCCTCCACTCTCAGCAGCCCTGATAGCAAATGGCACAGGAGACCGCTGCGTAAGCGTCTACATGCGCCGAACATGTGCCAAAATGGAGTTACCACCCGACTACTATGCGGCTCTTGTGGTAATTTTATTTTTGGCGTGTGTCCGATACGCGCGTTTGAAAAAACATTTTTTAATTTTTGGGCGCGCGTAGGTCATTACCGCCAGGCTGGCGGTATGGTCTCAGACCCAAAATGGACGGGTGGCAAGTTTCATTTTTGTCGCTCATCCATTTTCGGCAAAAAAGGCCTTTTTTTTTACAGGCAGCGCTAAAAAATGGATCAGCGTGCGCCCAAAACCCACGCCTACACTACCGCAAGCCATTTTTCAGCATGCCTTTGTAAAAGGACCCCTAAGAAATGGCTTTTGAAAAGGTGGGGTACATTACTGACCTTCAGAAAATGCACAGATTGTAAAACTGGATTCTTTTGATTTTTATATCTGCATTGCTGTATGTGTTCAGTAAAGGGAGGGTATCTATCCTTTTCTCTGTATTCACGTATCTGTAGTGTACATCAGCATCCATTTAAACAGCTCAAGGTGATCCTATAACCTAAACCAAAAAATAGAAATTACAAAGAGCATCACTGGGCAAAACGTTATATAACTAAACATATTAAAACATAAGTCAAAGATACTACCCTTAAAATAACCAATGACACTTACTTTTGTGGGATAGGCCTTAGGAAAGCCCAGATAAGAATTCGTTGCTCACAAGTCACATGGAATCCAGTTCCACAACAGATCAGTGCAAGCGAAACCGTTTCTTTAGGACCGGGAACTTATAAAAAAAAGAGCACAAGGAGCAGGCAGAAGTAGATACAGGTAAACAATCTTTCGAATAACATGAGACATTGCATTTCAATAGTTTATACTCCGTGGTCAGGATCTTTAAACTCGATGCTAAAGATCAGTGGAAGCCAATGAAGGCCGTTTGATCCTCGGGAACTATAATCTCAGGGTCTTCAAACTATGAATGAGCCTAGCTGCAGGATTTGGAATTCAGTACTGGTGATTTAATTGTTGTTTTAAGCAAGGTTATCAACAAATTACAGTCATCTAATGCAGACACCATGTGGAAGTAATTTTATTAGGTCATTTTTGCGTACATGTAGCCTCTTAGAAAAATACGAACTGAAGAGATTCTGTGTGGGCTGAATTGCATCTGGATAACGTTTGAGTCGTAAGGACCACTCCTGAGGGTTCAATCTGTAGATATGGAATTTGCTATTGGATTCTGTTGACCAGGAAGATACACATCCCAAATGGTGAGTTTCAGTTGGACCGCAAATATGCCAGAGGAGAGGGATCCTGAGCCGATGTTTTGGTAGAACATGGTTACTTGATTGTCTGTTCTCATAAGACCAACACTGGAGTAGACCAAAGAAGTGAAGGTTTGAAAAGCTTTGAAAACAGCCCTAAGCTCCAGAAAGTTTTTATGTCGATTTTGTTTGTATGGTCTCCAAACGGAAAAGATGAGCCCCTCAGCCTACGATAGATGCCTCCATTGTTAAGGGTAGTTGTGATAATAATGCAGGAAACAGCATCCCCTACACCTAGACTCAAGCATCGAAGCTACTATTTCATTGGGAAGCATATTTTGTTACTAGAATTTTCTTGCTGAGAGGCTGAAGATGTTAGTTCCAATGACGTTCTAGGTGACACATATGCATTCTGGTTAAGGGAACAACATGGAAATTGTTGGAAGGTGCAAGCTGAAGCTGAGCATATGTGGGACAGTTGATTTGTGAGTCTGGCTTCTGGCAGAAAAGGCCATTGCTACTGTGGTCTCCAAACGGGCCCCAATGAATTGGAGAACCGTTTTGGGGGGGTCAGTGTAGATTTCACTCTATGAGAAACCCAAGGGTTTGGAGGATGTTGATGATAGTTTGAAAGGTGTGAAGTGCAGCAGATTGTGATGGGTCAGAGATGAACCAATCCTTAAGGTAGGGAAAGACGCATTGCCCTGTCTTTGAATGTTTGCAGGAACTACAGCTGGACATTTTGTGAAGACTCATGGTGCAGTTGAAAATCAAAAAACAAGAACTTTGTACTGGAAATGATGTTGTTGAACTGGAGGGTTAAGTGACTTGGCCAGAGTCACAAGGAGCTGCAGTAGGAATAGAACCCAGTTCACCAGGATCAAAGCTCACTGCTGCAACCACTAGGCTACTCCTAGGAGGGAGAAGAATGAGGAATTTCCTGCCCCCGACCTTGTTCTGAAGGGTTTTGTTGAAGGACTGGCAGAGATGTAGCTGATTGTAGGAGAGCAGTGCTTTCTTGAAAAAACATCGTAAAAGTTGGGCTCTATTTCATTTTAAATTTTTACTTGCGATTAATTGCACAACTGAAGGACTGATATCTCCCTCACTCCTACCCCCAGATTCAACATCTCTCCCTTGATCCAGCAACTATCTTTTTCTCCCCTCCACCATCCCAGTCCAGTATCTCTCCCTCCTTCCCCTCCACCCCAACGTCCAATATATCTCCTTATATCTTCCTTCCCCTCCATCCTAATGTCCATTCGCTTGCTTTCTTTTCTTATTCCCTCGCCTCTGTGCAACATCTCTCCATCCGTCATTATCCAGTCTCTCTCTCTCCCCCTTCCACCTCCAGGTCCAACATCACTTACCTTTCCACTGTCTAGCAAATTTGTCTCTCTCTATTTCCACTCCCTTCACCCTACCCAGGGTTTAGCTTCTCCTCCCTTTTCAATCCCCCCCCCCCCCCAGTCTACCTTAAAGCTGGTCTTCTATTGGTCCCTGGCGGCCACAGCAATGAACAATCTGCTGTTCCACCCAAACCCTTCCCTCACCTCCCTATTATCTCCTATATTATACTGGTCTGTGGTTTTCTTCTCCCCCCCCCCCCCCAGTTATTTTCTACAGTTGTACAGTAGTCTATCTCCCCATTTTCAGCCCTTCCCCTCCCTGTCCCCACCCACTTAAACCTGAACATTTCACTCTGTATAAAACATTTTGTACTATTGTATGTAAGTCTCTTTCTCCCCACGACCTTCTTTCCCAGTCGCACTCCATGCCTCATTCTGCAGTGAAATTTGATTTGTTTTATTAGCTTTATATACCACTCAACATAACCAAGGTTTTAAAGCATTACAATTAAAATAAACAAAACAACTGCTAATACAATATAAAATTGTCCGGAGGCAGAGATGACTGAACAGGTTTGCAAAAAATAAGTTCAGTCATTTATTTACATGAGAATAGCCATACTGGGTCAGACCAGTGGCCCATCTAGAAAGTATCATGTTTCCAAGAGTGGTCAAGGTCACAAGTTCCTGGCAGAAACCGAAATAGTAGCAACATTGCATGCTACCAGTCCCAGGGTAAGCAGTGGCTTCCCTATGTCTATCTCAAGAGCAGACTATGGACTTTTCCTCAAGGAACTCGTCCAAACCTTTCTTTAAACCCAGATACGCTAATCACTGTTACCACAGCCTCCAGCAGTGCGTTCCAGAGTTTAACTATTCATTGAGTGAAAAAATATTTCCTCCTATTTATTTTAAAAGTATTTCCATTTAACTTCATTGAGTGTCCCCTAGTCTTTGTACTTTTTGAAAGAGTAAAATATCGATTCAGTTCTACTCGTTCTACACCACGTAGGATTTTGTAGACCTCTATCATATCTTCCGTCTCTTTTCCAAGCTGCAGAACCCTAACCTCTTTAGCCTTTCCTCTTATGAGAGGAGTTTCATTCCCTTTATCATTTTGGTCGCTCTTCACTGAACCTTTTCTGATTCCACTATATCTTTTTTGAGATACAGCGACCAGAACTGAACACAGTACTCAAAGTGAGGTCGCACCATGGAGCGATTCAGAGGCTTTATAGTATTCTTGGTCTTATTTACCATCCCTTTCCTAATAATTCTTAGCATCCTGTTTGCTTTTTTGGCCACTGCTGCCACACACTGGGCAGAAGGTTTCGGTTTATTGTCTACAATGACACCTACATCTCTTTCTAGCATCAGGTAACCAGGATTCGGATTATTCTACCCAATGCATCACTCTGCATTTGTCCACATTAAATTTAATCTGCCATTTGGATGCCAAGTCTTCCAGTTTCCTAAGGTCTTCCTGCCCCTCACTATCTTTCTACCCTCATCTCCCCTTACGTTCCCGCCCGTAACCTCTGTTCACAGGATAAATCCCTCCTCTCAGTACCCTTCTCCAACACCGCCAACTCCAGGCTCCGCTCATTCTGCCTCGCCTCACCCTATGCTTGGAACAACCTTCGTGAGCCCTTATGCCAAGCCCCCTCCCTGCCCGTCTTCAAGTCTTTGCTTAAAGCCCACCTCTTCAATGCTGCGTTCGGCACCTAACCCTTACCGTTAACTGTCTCTCTTTGTTAAATTGTACAGCGCTGCGTAACCCTAGTAGCGCTCTAGAAATGTTAAGTAGTAGTAGTAGTAGTAGTAGTTTTAACAACTTTGAATAGTTTTTTGTCATCTGCAGATTTAATCACCTCACTTCTCCTTCCAATTTCCAGATCATTTATAAATGTTAACTAACACCGATCCCAGTACAAATCCCTATGGCACTCCACTATTCACCCTCCTGCATCGAGAAAATTGGCCATTTAACCCTACCGTTTTCTGTCCAATAAACAATCCTAATCCACATCAGAACATCCTATCTCATGACTCTTTAGTTTTGTCAGGAATCTCTCATGAGGAACTCTGTCAAAAGCTTTCTGAAAATCTAGATACACTACATCAACCAGCTCACCTTTATCCACATTTACTCACGCCTTCAAAAAAATGAAGCAACTTGGTGAGGGAAGACTTCCCTTGGCTGAATTCATACTGACTCTGTCCCATTAAACCATGTTTATCTATGTGTTCCATAATTTTATTCTTTATAATGGTTTCCACTATTTTATCTGGCACTGATGTCAGGCTTACCGGTCTGTAATTTCCCAGATCACCCCTGGATCCCTTTTTAAAAATTGGTGTTACATGGCCACCCTCTAATCTTCAGGTACTACAGATTTTAACAACAGGTTACAGATCACTAATAGTAGACCAGCAATTTCATGTTTTAGTTCTTTAAGTACCCTTGGATGCATGCCATTTGGTCCAGGTGATTTACTACTCTTTAATTTGCATTTGGCTCAGTATATCTTCTAGGTTCACCAAGATTTCTTTCAGTTCCTCTGCGTCATCACCCTTGAAAACCATTTCTGCAACAGGTAGATCTCTTACATCTTGGTCTGTAAACACTGAAAGCAAAGAATTCATTCAATCTCTCTGGTATGGCCTTGTCCTCCCTGAGTGCGCCTTTTGCTCCTTCATGATCTAACAGTCCCATGGATTCCCTCACAGGTTTTCTGCTTCTGATGTACTTGAAAAAGTTGTTTTTGCCTCTGCAGCAAGTTTCTCATCATATTCTCTGTTAGCCTTCTTTGTCGACGCTTTGCATCTAACTTGCCAGTGCTTACGTTGCTTATTTTCTTCATTCAGATCCTTTTTCCATTATTTGAAGGATGTTCTTTTGGCTCTAATAGCCTCTTTCACTTCAGCTTTTATCCAAGCTGGCTATTGTTTGCCTTTCTTTCCACCTTTGTAAATACATGGAAAGCATCTAGTCTGGGCTTCCAAGATGGTATTTTTAAACAACATCCATGCCTGATTTAAAGTCCTAACCTTTGCAGCCGTTCCTTTTAGCTTCTTTTTAATAATTTTCCTCATTTTATCATAGTCGCCACTATATACTGAGTTAATCTTTGAACAGGACAATACATGAATAATAATATATAAGGGGTCAATATTATCTTTAGAAGTCTAATAAAGTTATAAGTAACTCCAATTTATAACATGAGAACAGTTGGTTTTACTTGGGCACTTAACCTTTGCCAAGTATAGAATTGCTTACAGACCATGAGAGGTGTCCTGGACTGACTGGTCCATACAGTCCTAGTCAGATCTGTAAATAAGAGTCTAAATATTACTAGAATAAGTGGGTATTCATACTCTCACTTTTTCAAGAATGATTTTTAATTGCTAGGGAAAATCACTGAGCAAAAGCATTTGTGAATCTTTAAAATTTCTGTTAATGTATCTGTAGCTTTGAGTTGAAACAAATGGAAAATTAATTTCAGTCCTTCTTTCTATTTGTTTTTTTTGCAGGTTAAAGGCTCTTTGACCTAGGAGCTCACTTTGAACTACTGTGTATAAGCAGGAAGAAAAACAATGTCAGGCATACTGATCTAAAACATGATTTATTTTCTCAAAATTGTTTTTTCTTCAGCATTTAATAAGATCAATTCACTGAATGTGCAATCTTTTTTATACTGAATAATGACAAAAAATCTCTACATAAATGTGTATATATGCAATGGTCTTTTCCCAAGTACATTCACCAGTATAATTTCATTGTTTTGGGTACTTCTATTTATGTTTAAACAATCTATATTGTAGTATTGCCCCGATTATGTCTGAATTGCCACCTAAAGACTGGAAAACAGCAAAGTGAAGTGATGGAACATTTATTGTCGCAAGTCTTTTGAACATAAGAGACTCTACCCTGTGTCACAAAGTCATATAATCAATCCTCTTTTCCTGAAACAGTAATGTACAATATAACAAAATGTACCAGAATAATCCTCCTCAGGGAAAAGCAACGGGACTGAACTTCTACGCTCTAAAAATGTGTTTAAGAGACCTTTAGTATACATCCTGAAAAAAGAAACAGAAATGCACTCAGCCCACCATGGCCTGTGATTTTTAATATATCTCTTACATGGAAAACAAAAACGTCTAAAGATCTTGGTGTTGGAACACCGGTACATGGGCTCCTTTTAGTAAGCCACGTAAGAATCTACGCGTGCCAAAATGGACGTACCGCCCGACTACCACATTGCTCTTGCGGTAATTTCATTTTTGGCCCGCGGCTGGAAAATATTTTGTATTTTCTGGCCCGCGTAGCAGATGCACGTCAAGTGGCACCTGACACGCGTAGGTCCTTACTGCCAGGTCTATGGCTGGCGGTAAGGTCTGAGACCCAAAATGGACGCACGGCAATATTTTTTTTTTTTTTGGGGGGGGGGGGGGGAAGAGGCCTTTTTTTACAGGCACGCTGAAAAATAATTCTGTGCGCGCCCAAAACCCGCGCCTACACCACCGCAGGCCACTTTTTACCGCTGCTTAGTAAAAAGGACCCCTAAGTGATGCAACAGCCCTATTTGCGAGCACAAAACGGATTTTTGGATACTGAGCTTGATTTTAGCAGATAGCATTTCAAAATGTGCCACAAAGTGGAGGAGGATTGGTCATTTAGGACCCCTTTTACCAAGCTGCGGCAACAGGGAGCCTGCGCTGGCATCGGCGCATGTCTTTTATGCATGCCGAGGCCCCCTTTTACTGCAGCGGGTAAAAGGGAGGTCTTTCTTTTTTTTTTTTTTTTTAATGGCTGCGCGGCAAGTGAACCACTTGTGCAGCCATTTCAGGGGAAGCCCTTACCCCCACCAGAGGGGGCAGCGAGGGCTCCCACGCTAACCCACAGGCAGCGCACAGCACTGCCTGATTATTGCTGGATACACACCGGCACTACAAAAATAAATATATATTTGTAGTGCCAGATATGATGGTGCACTGGGCTGCTGTGGTAGCCCGGCAGTAACCCCGCATTGGGCTTACCGCCACTTTGTAAAAGGGGCCCTTAAGTAGGCAGCCAGAACTGAACAGTTTTGTCCCCAAGGAAGAAGGTGTTAACCTGGGAGTTGGGAGGATATGACTCATGCTGTGTTTCAAGTTAGAAAGATTGCCGTCAAGGTAGCTCACATGCAGAGTCCAACTAATCTTTCTCTCAGGACAGACTATGTCCTTTAGTCACCTCCCTATTTGATGTTGTTTATAATGGGCGTCCAGAAACTATGCTCCGGTTATAAGATTTCTCCATGGTGCAGACCAGGGGCGTAGCCAGACCTCGGCGGGAGGGGGGGCACATTTTAGCCCACCTCCCCCAGCCGCCACCACTTCTGACCCCGCTACCAGCCGAAGTCTTCAGTGCCGGTCTCCGGCGCGTTCGCTGATCTGTGCTGCTGTCTTCCTGAATCCTGACGTCCTGCACGTTCCTTTAAGTGAAACTGCTCAGTTTCACTTAAAGGAACGTGCAGGACGTCAGAACTCAAGAAGACAGCAGCGGAGACCGGCGCTGAAGAACACTTCAGCTGGCAGAGGTTGGGGTCCACTACCAGCAAAACCAGGGGCCGGGACTAAATCTGTGGGGGCCCATGCCCCCGTGGCCCCACTTAGCTACGCCCTTGGTGCAGACACTGAAAAAGAGATCTTTAGCTGAGCTGGAATTGGTTCCTCTTCTCCCTCCCCTTATTCAGCCTGCTCCAAAAGCCAATGCAAGCTCTCTGATCTAATAGTGGTGGAACGCTCATTCTTAAGACTACACTCTCATAGGGTGAAAGTTGGACCCTACAGTTACTGTTTTCCAGAAGAAATTTGATAAAACTACCTAATTGCTCTAAAAAAGAGAGTCTAATTCATCCTTAGTTTCCCTACAAGCTTTGATAAGTAAACTTTCAGACCTATTAATCACTTTGGAAAATTGGGTTTTCTAAAAAGCAGTTTAATGTTGTATTTTTTTAATTAAAAAAAATGAAAAATATATATAATGCAGCTGCCCACCATGACAATTTTTTCTTACTATTAATAAAGCAAACTATTGTTCCCAGTTTCCACATAAAGATTCCTAAACCATAAGAAACAGGTCAGAACTACTGTCAAATTTTTCCTTTCCAAATACTTTGAAACTAGTTTAAATCTAGCCATTAGGACTTTTTTCTTGAGAATAATGCCTCCAAAGTGTGAAATTTTCCTCCAGCTGAATGTTAACCCTCGAATGCTTTCCAAACACAATTGAGACTTGTTCACATAAAAATCTAGAAAGATTTCAGCTAAGTCAACTCAATCTACTGGAAAAGGATTAGCTCAAGAAATTTGTGCGCGGCGTTCTCCGTTTAAAAATTCCTGCTGTTAAGATATCCTGGCACAATTATACTAGAGTGGAACAAAAAGAAACAAAAAAAAAATCCACACTTTTTAAATCCAAATTTGATAATAGCACATCTAAAAAAAACAAAACAGTAGTTCCTAAGGATGCACATTTTGATCATTACTATGTCTTGACAAAATGTAGTGCATGATAACTTCTGAGTTAGCGTACATTAAATCAACACGTATTAATTAAAATGTCCTAACATGCAAACTTTTTTTTAAATGAATGTATAAAACAAACCAAAAAAGTTTAAAAATCAGGGAAAAGTATCCAAAAAGGAGCTACATTTTTTTTCCACGTAATCCCTTGTATTTTCCTTCTGTTTGCAATATTGAGGGGCAAAGTTATCAACACTTTGAACCGAAACATGCTTTTAGATAACCATGGGATACAAGAATGCAGACGTAAATAAACATGGGCTGCTGCTAACCCAACTTGTGGTTAAAATAACCCAACTTAACATTGATAACTTCCCCCCCTTAGTCCCTCAATTACTCACCATACCCAGTTCTCAGGTAAATGTGCTTTTGAGACTGCAAGTCATCAATACTGCATTAGTAAATGGAGAAAAGTGTTTAATTGTATTAAACGGCCATGGAAATACTCATATTATTCCAAGCAGGCCATAGCTTTCTGACTGTGAGCAGTCCAATGATGGCAGCTTAGACAGTTACAGACTCTGGAAGTACAAATTCTTTTACAAACTGTGTTAAGTTGTGCCATGTTAATTCTATAAAACAGTTCAGGTGAGCCACTGAGTGCTACAGTAGCTTCGAAGCAATATCTTGTACTGTCAGAACAGTAAAATAACCACATGGAAGGTACTTTTATCAAAGGGTAGATAGACTGCCACTGTGCCTTTATAAAATAGCCTCCCTGAAAACTCCTGCGCAAAGGCCAATGTAACTTTTCCACATACGGAGGAGAGTGATCAGTGCAGATATGTTATTCTACTGTTAACGGGAGAAAAAAGTGAGGAGAACTCGAGGATATACAAAAGAATCTGAAGTCCGACAAGTATAAAAACGACCTGACACGGCCGTGTTTCGGCGCTAAGGCCTGCCTCAGGGGTCACTATAACATGCATGATATTCACGATTGCCGGTGGTCCGGTGATCCTACACGGACTTTTTTTTTAAAGACTGTACAACATTCTTACAGAGGACATTGTGATCTTCTCTTATACAACCCTATCGTCAAGAGTATAAGAGAGATATTGACACGAGGCAGGCCTTAGCGCCGAAATACAGCCGTGTCAGGTCGTTTTTATAATTGTCAGAATTCAAATTCTTTTGTATATCCCAGGGGTGTAGTTATGTGGGGCCACGGGGCTCTCACCCCCCTGCCACCAACCCCTTCGACCCCCCCCCCCCCCGCTGCCAACCCACCCCTGCCAGCAAAGGTACCCGACGGCGGCGGGGGAGGGTTGGTGGCGGCAGGAAGGGGGGGGGGGGTCAAAATGGCGGGGGGGGGGGGATCGACAGTGCCGGGGGGGGCTAAAATGTGCCCCCTCACCTCGGGCTCTGGACCCCCCTCCCGCCAAAGTCTGGCTACGCCCCTGGTATATCCTCCTCCTCCTCACTTTTTTCTCCTGTGCTCACGTCGCATGAGGGACTTTTCCTCCTCCTTTGTTTTGCCATTCTACTGTTAACCCCAGTTAATACTAACTAGGGGATCCTTTTACTAAACTGTGGTAAATTCAATAGTTACTGCAAATATATATAGAATGGTAGCTGCAAATTTTATAAGGCAACTAGTAGGGGGTGGAACCAGCATTTTCGATTTCTGGACCCGCATTAAAATCCCAATTAGTGAATGGTACCTAGCCACAGTTAACGTGGGAGCACTATGGAGGTGGTACGTGCTCCCACATTAACTATGCGCTAGCCTGTTAAGAGCGCGGTAAGTGGAATGCGCTAGCTAATGCTTCCATACCCCCTTTCTGCCCCTTAACGCAGCTCTGCCTTAGCAGTTACCACATGTTAAGTACTTAGGGGCGCTTTTTACTAAGCTGTGGTCTAAGAGGCCCTGTGCTAGCGAAGGCGGTCAATTTTGCTGCCTGCCAGGACCCCTTTTACCGCAGCAGCTGAAAATAATCAGAAGTGAAATGGCCATGCTACTTGTCGTGCGGCCATTTCAGGAGAGGAGCACTTACTGCCAATCATTGAGCTGACGGTAAGGGCTCCCGCCCTAACTCAGCGTTAACTGGGTAGCACACGATGCTGCCTGATTAGCGCCGGGTAACCCAGAAAATGTGATAAAAGCAGTTAGCTTAGCGGGGTGTCGAGTCTGTAATAAAGTTTCTTTACTTGACACAACTGTCCCAGTCTCTGGAATCAATTGGCCCACTTCCCACTTTTCAACACTTATGTACTTAAATGTTTTTTCAGTATTTCCGCTAGCACCGGAAGTGGGAGTACCACAGGCACTTGCGTTGGGCTGGCAGTAGTTAGAGGGCCCCACAGTCTCACTGCGTAAAATGGGACCTGTGTTAAACACATCTTAAATAGTAGTCCATGTTGATAACTATGCGCCTCGGGTTTATTGTAATTGCACCTTTGCCCCTGGGAACACCTATTCATGTACTTTGTAAATGTGCATGCCATGTATCCATGCATACCCTCTGGCAGTTTTTTAAAGTACCTATTCCTTCCAAAAAAACCTGGTACTCCCTTGGTAGTCTTTCTGACGTGCTCCTGCTGGGGTTTATGGCTAAAGGCTTGCTGCCAAAGTGGGTTAAACATCAAGATTACATTACTGTTAAGACTATCTTGTGTAAATCTGTTTTGTTTCAATTAGAAATTCTGTTCATAAGCCACCAAGGTTCAAAAGTCACAGCCGTAACAGAAAACCACAGTACCCTGTGGCCTAGGCCAGGTGTTTCCCAAGTCCAGCCCTGGAGTAACCCTTGCCAGTCAGGTTTTTAGGATATCCACAATCAATATGCATAGACTTTCCTCCATTATATGCAAATCTCTTTCATGCATATTCATTATACTCCAGGACTGGACTTGGGAAACACTGGCCTAGGTTAAGATCAAAATGCATAGGCAAAATTCAGTTCTTCCACATCTCAATTTTGATACATATTTTCATAGCAAAATCTACCTTGGCGTCAGTGACTCCTGTAGAATAGAATAATGGATCCAGTATTTCCAAAGTCTGAAGACTGAGGCTGGCCTGAAGGAATGCTAGTCAGAATTTCCACACACTTTTTTTTTAGCATTGAATGATTTCTTATGTTGTATCCTTGCCTCTTTTTTTTTTTTTTTAAACTTGTTGCTTTGAACACAGGTAGAGATATATCTGCTAGATAGAATTAAATAATTTAGGGGGGAGGATTGCCTCTCATATGGACATCTGTGTTATATTTTGTATTAAGATCCTGCCATTTTCTTCTATTTCATTATCTGTATATGTCAAGGCTAGAAATACACTTTAAATTACTAGTTAACTACTGGCTTTCGTGAAGACACGAATGGTTTGTCAACAAATTGGATATCTTTCTTCCTTAATATTTCCTAATGATGCATGCAGCATTTTCAGCAGTACTAATAAGAATTTGTTACACTGCAGAAAATAATGAACAGATTGTAAGTTCATTTCAAGTCAAATCCTACTCTTCAACAATACTGGAAGACAAGTGATTTTATTTTTGCACAAAATTATCTTTGTAAAGTTATTTCTTAGCATGCTCTACCAGATAACATGCAGACCTGCAGGTGAATAAATTCTTCCCCGAGTGCCAGGTCCTATCACATCTCCCTACCACCATAGGGGAGTGAGGCTACTGCTCTGAGATGGGGTTTTCTTCCTGCAAAATATTTTTCAAGTCACATCTGCTGTCATGAATCCAATCTGCCACAATTTTACTCTGTGCGGAAGAAGGGCCTGTCTACAGTAACAATGAATGCTATTTTCTTGGGTGCTGAGCTCTCTTAATAAATCATCCACAGTCAAAATATCTTTCTGCATACATTTTAGTAGAAATCTAATCATTTTTAATTAGTAATTTTAAATATAAATTTCTAGCTATTATACAATTTGAATTATAGTCTTGATTTCACAGCTGGTCTGTTGAACTATCACTGTAATGGAGTAGCTGGACTATTTCATTGAAATATCTGTGTTAGGATGCAGCAAACTTCCTGGGTAGAAGCTGCTCACTCTGTTATACCGATCTAGAATAGACTAAACAGGGGATCCCTCTTATAATGACTCCCATTCTATTTATCACATTAGGAGACTCTTTTTCAAAGCACATCGACTTACAAAGTTACATATGTTACTGTGCAACTGTTTAAGTCTATGTGCTTTGAAAACGAGCAGCTACATCTGCTGTATTGAAACACCTACCTAGATGGCAACGTGCAAGAGGGTTCCTTAGTGTCTTTTCGCATGGTTGTAAGGATTATTACTTTCACACTGAAGAAATGGTGCAAAATTCTGTTGAAACTCTTTTATAAGCAATGTGAGTACGTATGTGTGAATTTAGTTTAGAAAATCTGCTTACTCCTTTTTTTTTTCGTTGTTCTCAAATCCCTGCTTTTCCTTTGCTTTTTCTTTCCAACACATTTATTGATCTGCAATGGGATTTAAACATTGTGCAACGTAACTTCAAAGACAGTGGTGAATAAGCTACATTTGTCTTAACCAAGGTTCATAAACTGTTAGGTCCGAGACCCCTTCCATCTACATTCTCTGCTTTTGAGCTGTAAATTAACCCATACATTTCAAACACTATGGTGTGTTTGGTGTACAGGCCAATGTATTAGTGATTCATAGCAAGGTCATAATTTAACGAACAGTTGCATCAAACCTGAACGGTGATGAACCTGGTTTTGAATCTATAATGAGCTATCAAAACACAAGTATCTGTTTCCTTAGTAAAAATCATGTGTCACATTTGTTACTTGCAAACATTTCTCAAGTTGGATTTGGAAGTCGTGCATTCAAATTCTGTAAGCATATTTTTCAATAAATATTATTTTTAAAAAGTGCTGCTGTTTTAGTGTTTTAGAATTATTTGATTTCTCTAGATGATTTTGGTGTGAAGTAATTCTTGGAAAGTAATTTATAACCTAGCACTATATTCAAGTTCACAGTTTATTATTTTCTACTCGATGCATTTTTTTTTAATACAAAAGACAATTTCCAATATAGTACTAGACAAAATACTTATTTTAATTTATAGATTTTACTACACATTTTTGTAAAAACTGATCAAGCAGTATAATATGGTGTAGATTCAATAACGTAGTTTGAACAGATTCCAACGACAGCATACAAAAACTACTGTGTGTATACACGAAGACTGGTGCACGGTACTGAAATGACAGGTTAATGGATGTTGAATACAGATGCCCAGAGTTTACTCATAGCACGCCAACAGTTCAATCTAGTTTTATCTTCTGCCACTTTTTCTGTGTTCTGTTTTCCTCTTTTTATGTGCCTTGTGAGAAAATTAAAAAACAACTTGAGTTCACTAAAATATCATTTACAATCACATTTAAATAAGAAATTCATTAAAAAAAATCTCACAGCAAATATGGATTATCTGTTTAGCTGATAATGTCGTAGCCTGCCAAGTACCCTCACCTAAATCTGAGAAGACCAGTTACTACGTTGTGGTAAAAGGGGCCCTGAAGTGTCCTCGGTGTGTAGATTCGAAGTGTGCTGAGGCCCCCTTTTACTGCAGCAGGAGTTTTCTGGAAAAAAGGAAATGGCTATGCGATAAATATATACTTGCCATGTAGCCATTTGCTGGGGGGAGCCCTTACCGGCTAAGCCCCCCCGGCAGAAAAACATCAAAAAAGAGTTTCTGGCACACAGTGGGGGCAGCACTACCGTCAGTAGTGCTGGATTGGCGTGCGATACGACAGTGGTAGCTCTACCAGCGCTTTGAAAAAGGGCCCCTGAGTGACTGGAAGATCACTTCCATTTGCTAATTAAGCAATGGTTGTCAAATTAAAGGTAGCTTACATATGTCTCTTTACATACAGATATATTAGCTTTATAAACCACAAAACCCTGTAAACCCTCAATGCAGTGAATAGAAATTACTAGACAATTTATAAAGTAAATAAAAATGCCTGAAAGTATTGTATGCATTGAGCCTGAGCACGGCTACACATCTCAAAGCAAGACCAGAAAATTCAACACAATATTGCACTACCTTGAAATCAAAAATATAAAGCAACATCCAAAAGTCATAAAATAATTCCAACCTTATACTACAGCTTACTATCAATCCTACATGATGCTAGGCCAACAACTATAACTGTGTCAAGCCATAAACGGGGTCTGTGAAATATAAGTCGAAATGGTTTGCTATCAATGTCCCGAAAATGCTGTGTTATTGGTCTATCCATCGGATAATATCCCAAATGTCTTTTGACATAAAATATATGCATGAATTATGAATACTTACACATGCGGTGGCTAATTTTATAATATCACTAGTGAAAAAGGCCCGTTTCTGTTTTAAAGGAAACGGGCGCTAGCAAGGTTTTCCTTGGAGTGTGTGTGTTTTACAGAGTGTGTGTGAGAGTGAGTGTGTGATAGAGAGAGAGTGAATGTGTGTGTGTGACAGAGAGAGTGAGACTGGGTGCGAGAGTGTGTGTGTGAGAATGGGAGTGTGTGCCAGGGCCTCCCCTCGCCTCCCAGTTCCAGGGTCCCGTCCCCCCCTCCCTCCCCCCGTTTACGTTGTAAGGGTGAAGATACAGTGGTTGGAGCAGCAAGCTGTTTAAAACCTGGTGGCACCGTGATTGCGAAGGGTGGGCATTCCACTTTAATGGCATGCTCGGCGTAAGAAGAGCAGTCGCCCGAATCGTCAGTGAAGTTTTCCTGGGAAGATTCCACACCGCCTGCAGCAACTCCTCCACTACCGTTCCCTTCCTCGTCGTCATCCTCCAGCAGGCTCTCATCAGGCTGCTCAGCAGCAGCCGGAACCGGGCGGCAGCTTAGGATACAGTCCATCTCGTCGTAGTAGTTACAGATCTTGCGCAAGTGGCCATTGTTCTTCAGGCCATCGTGTGCCTGGAAATACTGGCGCTTCAGGCTCTTGATGCGGATACGGCACTGCTGTGGCGTGTGATCGAAGCCCAGGTCGGCCAGACGACAGGCCACATCGCGGTACACATGGCTGTTGCAGAAGATGCCGTCTAGCGCCGACTGCACGTCCGCTTCCCCCCAAATGTCAAGCAGCATGCGAGTCTCCAGGTCCGCACCGTAAGGGTGGCAGTCTAGAGGGCGTTTAGTGTGCGCCGGAGGGTCAATGCAGCTCCTCCCCTCTCCTTGACGTTTCCCTACTCCACCTCCACATTGGACATTCGTGGCTCCTCCCCTCTCCCTGATGTCACGATCTACTCCATGAAGGACACCACCACCGGAAGCCACCAGGCAGCCTCAGAACGTTGGAGGTGAGCTTTATTATATAGGATGACAGCCCCATTAGTGTACAAATGTATCCTTGCTCCAAAGTGTAACGTTGTGCATGCAGTCTAGGGGGTCCTTTTACTAAGGTGCGCTGAAAAATGGCTTGCAGTAGCGTAGGCGTGGGTTTTAGGTGCACGCCGATCTATTTTTTGGCATGCCTGTAAAAAAGGCCTTTTAAAAATTTTTGCCGAAAGTGGCCGTGCGTCCATTTTGGCTCTGCGACCTTACCGCCAGCCACTGACCTAATGGTAAAGTCTCACGCGGTAACTTTGCAGTAATGACCTACGCACATCAAACACCACTTGGCATGCGTCCGATACGCACACCAAAGATGAAATTACTGCAAGAGCCACATGGTAGCCACATGGTAGCCAGGGGGTAACTCCATTTTGGTGCGCGTTAGGCACGCAGAGATGCTTACGCGGCTTAGTAAAAGGGCCCCTATGTGTGTACATTGTGACTCTGCCCAAACTACACCCCCTGGCATTGTGGTATGCCTTTTTTGTGCAAATTTTTTATAGGCACTCTTTGTGTAAAACAGGGGCATAGCTAGGTGGGGCCACGGGCCCCCACAGATTTAGCTCTGGCCCCCTCTACTTTCAACCTCCCTTCCGCCGCCACCAGGTACCTTTGCTGGCAGGGGTTGCCTTAGTCAGCTTCAGCGCCGGTCTCCGGCATGTTCGCTGATCTGTGCTGTGAGTTCTGACTGACGTCCTGACCGTTGAACTGCATGCAAGACATCAGTCAGGACTCGCAGCACAGATCAGCAAACGCACCAGAGACCGGCGCTGAAGAAGACTAAGGCTGGCAGGGGTTGGGGATCCCCGCCAGCAAAGGTAACTGGTGGCGGCGGGGGTCAAAAGTGGTGGGGGAGGGTCAGTGGCGGGGGGGGGGGGGGGGGGGGGGGGGGAGTCCAAAAGTGGCAGGGTTGGGTCGGTGGCTGGGGGAGGCGGGCTAAAATGTGCCCCCCCCCCACCATGGGCTCTGGACCCCCCCCTCCCGTTGAGGTCTGGCTACGCCCCTGGTGTAAAACATGGTTTACATGTGGAAATGCTTTATAAAACTACCTCTATTGTTTTGTGTCAAAAGATATTTTGGGATATATTCTGATGGATGTGTACAAATAACTGAGCAGTTTGATTAGAAAACTTTTTGGATACCATTATATAGCCCTTGGGCCCTGAAGTTGTGAATCCCCCCCATCTTCCCATCAAAGAATCCAAAACAGATTTTTCATAGAGACTCTGCAACTTGGATCTGGAACTAAGGGCCCCTTTTAACAAGCTGCGGTAAAAGGGGGCCTGCGGTGGCATTGCCGCTAGAAAAAGGTTTTTTTTTATTTTGTCCCGACAGAAATGGCACATGCTGGAGGTAGGAACTACTGCCAGGCAGTAGTCCCGATTTGGCACACGACAAAGGTAGCTTTACTACAGTGTTGTAAAAGGGCCAGCCCTTATTCTGTAGTAAATACCCAGAAGAATCTGTAAGTCTGCTGTTGGTTTGTTTGACACTTAGGGATCCTTTTACTAAGCTGCAGCAAAAGGGTAACCGAGAAGTGCATGGCACTGCCCAGTTACCACTGGGTAAACACCTGCACTACAAAAATAAAAATATTTATGTAGTGCAGGAAATGGCACATGCTGGGGGTGGGAACTACTGCTGGGCTGCTACGGTAGCCTAGCGGTACTTACTATAACATAGTAAATGATGGCAGATAAAGACCTGAACAGCCCATCCAGTCTACCCAACAAAATAAACTCATTTTATGTAGTACTTTATATGTATACCCCGTTTGATTTGTCCCTGCCTTTCTCAAGTATTGTGCTCAAGCTGTTTCATTCCCTACCTCTGAAGATTCTAATACAGTTTCTTTAACTGACATATGGAAGATGACGGCGACAAAGTCCCACGGGAAGGGAATCATTCGACAGTCAAGAATTTTCTTGAGGATTCCACTTCTAAAATTGCAGAATTAAATAACGGGGTTGCTCAGTCGGAAAGGACTGCTCCAGCCTTGGAAACCTGGGTACAAACCCCTGAAGATACAGGGGTTTCCGGGGTCAAGGACACATTTACTCTTGTACAAAAGTGTGAAATGCTGGAGAAAGTTACCCATGTAAAAATTTATGATTTTTGAATTTTGTTATATTCTAGAGTAGCAGCTCTGGTGTCACTTCTGTGTGTGTGTGTGTGGGGGGGGGGGGGGGGGGGGGGGGGGTTGATTTGACTGCATTTTGGGAGACTTCTCAGATGTCGTTGCTGACCCTACTACTTACATTTAAGGCACAGGATATGCTTACGAGTCTTAAAACTTTCTTTAAAATTGAAGATTTTTCTGGCTGCTTCTCGAGCAGTGGAGAAGGGCTTTTCTGGTTCTCCTTCCTTTTGAGTTATTGTTTTTATTCATTGTTAACTGCTTCATACCCGTGTGTGGGCAACAGCGGTATATCAAATGTGCTAAAATAAATAAATAAATCTCCGATGTATTGGCAGGGATGTTGTTTTACTTACGCTGGCCCTGCAAATGTACTATGAATTACAATTTGGTTTTTAGACCCAACGCAGCTTGAGAAGTTTCTGCAGGATAAGACATCATGACTTTGCTTTTCTATTTTGTTATGGGTGGGGGTGGATTAATGGGTAACTAAGGGTTTAAAATGAGGATTTATCGCACCATAGTTTCGCAGGGTTTTACCCTCTGTTTCTTTAAGGGTTTGATAGTTTTCTCTTCTCTCTGTATTGTCAGCTCCATTTTTGTTTTTCTTTTGTTTCCTTTTTAGTATTATGCCTTTTTCCTCTATTGTGAATTGTATTATCAATTCAATAATCAAAAGAAGAAAAAAGTGGCTCAGAAATAAAGTGACTATAGATTAAAAGGATGAAGTAATAATCACCGTCCCAGTTCTATTTCGTAAAACCGTTTCATTTTGCATGCAAGAGACGCGGAATAGCAAACTTCTCTCCCCCAAACTCCATTCCCAAATCTGGCAAACTGCACACCACGTACCTGTGCTTGGAAAAGGCCAGGCCTGTGACACTTCTGGAGTGTGTGTGCAAGGTCGCGAAGGCCTTTGGGTTCTTTATGTCCACGATGGAAAGGGCTCCAGTATCATCGCCGAATGCAAAGTTATGTTTAGCGAGCGGTAAGCCTGTGTTGGGCTTACCGCCGCTTAGTAAAAGACCCCCTTAGGTTTTTAAGTGGATTTTTTCTGCCCAATTTTTGGATTAAGTAAATACCCAAAAGAACCACAATTTCATTTCATCTCAAAAGCAGCCATATGACCTCCCCTTCCCCAGGAAAGATCTAGAAGAGTCCCCTCAGAAAAAAAAGCCCTAAAAAAATCTCCCCAGCCTTAATTGCTCATGGTCTTACAAAAACAGTGCAAGTTTGGGTACTGTGAAACTCAGAGAGAACGATAGAGTGACAGAAGGGACTAACTGCTACAGGGTCAGGGGCTGGAAGTGCCAATGAGTCCTTGGGGTAAGCTTGGGAAACTCGGGTTCTGCAAAACCCAGACTGAAAAATCCTCACTACATCTATGTATAAACAAAATCAGGATTTTTCAGGACAACTGCACCCAAATGTGGTACCCAGAAACACATGTAGACAGTATAAAAGCATACGTGTACATATATATTCATCTGCACAAACTTATAATAGCTATTTCTGCATGTAAAGTATGCTTCTCATATGGAAAATGATTTGAACTGTGCTCCAGAATACAGTAAAAATGTGGGCACTCTCCTCTCCGATTCAAGGTTTCTTATAATTTAGTATCACTGTCCTTTTCCCTAGGGCGGTGCTTAGCAATGTTCTTGTGGCCATGCCCCCATGATTGTAGCTAAATAAAACTAGGTGGACCCCTTGCCACCTGCTATATGCAGAATAATAATGCACCTATAGAAAGCCCACCCAGGTCGTGACTCCAAAGGTGGATTTTGTGACTCCATTTGGGGTCCCAACCCCCAGTTTGCGAAGCTTTGCCCTAGGACCATTGCAAGGTGGGAGCACGTAAGCCTGAAAAAGGTGGGGGGTGAGGTGGGAGGGGCTCCGAAAGCAACTCTTGACCTGGGCACTACTTCAGCCAACATCTACCCTGTATCTTCCCTTTAAAAAAAAATCTTCAGGCAAATTGCTGAATTAAATGACCTGTTTTTCTATTACGTCTAATTCTTATGTCTGCATTTTCTGAATTCGAAGGCTAAATTTTCTTACGGGCACAGGCCCATTTTTATAACATCCTTTTTCCGAGCTAACATTTTGCTTGGCTGTGCATGTTATTTTGTCATATTAGAGATGCCCATGATCCCAATGGCAACTGCCACAGCAGCGACCCCTTTCTCAAGTACCACAAATGCAGAGACAAAGAAAATGTGGCAGAAATATTTCTCAATCTTCAAGCACATCTGGACAGATTGCATATTAAGGTATTTCATTTGTTGGATGGAGCTTGTTGACACTGCAAGTATCATATCTACGTTAGTTGAACGTTCTAATGTGTGTCTATTAAAATGTTTGATGTGTATTGTGCTGACATGTGAGTGTTATTTGAAATCTTCCATGCTGCCTGTTTTATTATTATTTATTGCATTTGTATCCCACATTTTCCCACCTATTTGCAGGCTCAATGTGGCTTACATAGTTTTGTTATGACAATATCATTCTAGAATATCAGACAAAATTAGTAATGTGCAGAGACTGAGTAAGGGAGGAAAGAAGGAAGTGATTAGGCGGGTAAGTATTGAGTATTTGGTATGATTTGTATTGCGTAGTCATTTATCATATTTCTGTTACCCGATTGTTAAATGTTTATATTTCTGACACTGTATTTATTTATTTGTGGCATTTATACCCCGCTCTTTCCCGCTCGATAGCAGGTTCAGTGTGGCTTACAAAGTATCACATAGATGACAAAGTTACATAGAGTAGGACAATAGTGATAGATGTGGGGAAAGAACTGGAGTATGGGTAATGCTAATGGTGTGGAATTAGGATCGGGGTTTAGGATTGGAGTATCACGTTAGTCCTATTACTATTTCAATTTTCCATTTGCAAGCTTAACTGTATTGATTGTATTTATGTTTATATTTGGCCATTTTACCACTGTTATGCTGTTAACAAAACGGTTAAGTTTTATGTCAAGCTGTACCTGGTGTAAACTGACTTCGCTGAATCTCTTCATAAAGATAGGTAGTAAAACCTAATCAATATATATAAAAGGCGAGTGTCGTACTCACTCGCAAATGCGCAGTAGAGACCTTCTCTGCTCCGCCCCCGCGTCAATACGTGATGACGGGGGCGGAACAGAGAGGGTCTATACTGCGCATTTGCGAGGGAGGGACACCGCCGTCGCTAACGCTCCCCCCACCCGGAGTCGCCGCCGCCACCCACCCTCCACCCAGTCGGGCCCTCGCTCCGCTACTGAAACAGCAAGGGTCTGGGAATGCAGCACTGCCGTCGGCCTTCCTTCTTCTTCTCTGCCTGTGTCCTGCCCTCGACGACGTTACGTCACACGAGGGCGGGACAGGCAGAGACGAAGAAGGAACTTGGAAGGCCGACGTCGGCTGCTCAGCAGAGCTCAGTGCTGCGTTACCAGACCCTCGCTGTTTCAGTAGCGGAGAGAGGACCCGACCGGGTGGAGGGGGGGGGCACGGCTCCGGGGGGGGGGGGGGCAAATTCAGAGGGGGAGGGGCAGCGGCGAACTCGGCGGCACGGGGGGGGGGGGGCCTTTCAACCCCCCCTTCCTATAATAGCCCATTTTTACGGGCTCAAAGGCTAGTAAATAAATATTACATCCTATGAACTCCTGAATTGAAGCTCTTTTTAGCAAGATGCAAGCGCTGCAGTAAAATCAAGAGACTTGATAGCCCACTCCACACACCCACCCCACCCCCCAAGCTTAGGAAGTTCATTACTGTTAAAGGTATGCACAAAACTAACCCATTTGGAGACATTGCCCCCCGAGATTCATGACGACACGATAGGTGCATTTTTTCCACGGAGGAACATCTCAGCTCACTAAGGGACCCTTTTACAAAGGCGCGCTGAAAAATGGCCTGCGGTAGTGTAGATGCGTGTTTTGGGCGCGTGCAGAAACATTTTTCAGCGCGCCTATAAAAAAATGTCCTTTTTTAAAAATTCTTGCCGAAAAAGGACGTGCGGCAAAATGAAAATTGCTACGCGTCTGTTTTGGGTCCGAGACCTTACCGCCAGCCATTGACCTAGCGGTAAAGGCTCACGCAGTAACAGGGCGGTAATCACCTGCGCGCGTCCAATACGCGTGTTTTTTGGACGCGTGCCAAAAATGAAATTACCGCAAGAGCCACGCGGTAGCTAGGCGGTAACTGCATTTTGGCGCATGTTGGGCGCGCGTAGACACTTACGCGGCTTAGTAAAAGGGCCCCCCCAATACCAATCTCTATTCAACAACCATCAACAGAAAACTCTAAGCAAAATAACTATTTGGGGGAGGGGGAGAGTGCACTATGCAGTATGGAATGACCTTGCAGACATCAAGGAACTGTTCCTCACCACATCCTTCGGGAAGGCGCCACCAAGGTTCTGCCACACACTGCGCATGCCACCTTCTATCTGGGACCAGAAGGCATGGGATTGCACCTGCTGGTCATAACCCACATCTTTCATAGCACACTTGTACTGCTCCAGGTCCTGGCAAGGCATCATGGCCTTCTCACACTCCTTCTTTTGGTGGTTGCAATGGCACTCCTTGTAGTTACATGGCACCCTCTGGAAATGCCTGCGGGTGAAGTCTGTCCTGGTCAGCCGGATGCCAGGAACTCTGTAGGCGATGTCCCGTACCCGGGACATGCTGCCAGCTGGGCAATTACAGTACCATTTGCTCCACGCCTGCCAGATATACGCTCTGTCTTCCAGAGAGATGCCTCCACTGAGTTTGTCCTCTTCCGACTCACTAATTGGGTTGTTGCTAGTGATGCTAGAAGTGGTGATCACAGTCACTGGATGGATACCCAGAGAGGAGAATGGCAGTGATGTAACAGTAGAGGTTGGCCCAGAATAGGACATTACTGGGGATGAAGGGAAGGACACCACAGGAGCCATAACTGGTGGCAAAGGTGAGGGCAATATTGCAGGCACTGCTGAAGACAGGGCAAACACCATGGAGGGCAGGGCTTGTGAAGAAGGAGAAACAAGCATGGAGAACGGAGCTTGTGAGGCCAGAGAAGTATCGTTAGAAGGAAAGGAAGGAGGCACCTCTGCTGAAGCAACTAATGATGAGGACTGAGAACCCTCCATGGAAAGTGGGGATTGTGGAGAGGGAGAGGCCTCCATGGAAGGTGGAGCTTGTGGAGAAGCCATGGAGGGCTGAGCTTGTGGAGAGGGAAAGGCCTCCATGGAGGGTGGACCTTGTGGAAAGGAAGATAACTCCAAGGAGGGTGGACCTTGTGGAGAGGAAGAAGCCTCCAGGGAGGGTGGAGCTTGTGGAGAGGAAGAAGCCTCTAGGGAGGGTGGAGCTTGTGGAGAGGAAGGAACCTCTAGGGATGGCAGAGTTTGTAGAGAAGGAGAGGCCTCCATAGAGGATGTGGCTTGAGAGGCCCCCATAGAGGACGGAGCCTGTGGCAAGACAGAGGCCCCCAGGGAGGGTAGGGCTTGTGGAGAGGGAGACGTACCCGAGGGTGGGGCCTGTGGAGAGGAAGAGGACTCCATGGAGGGTGGGGCTTGTGGAGGAGAGGCCCCCAGGGAGGGAGGAGCCTGTGGAGAGGGAGAGGCCCCCAGGGCAGGAGGAGCCTGTGGAGAGGAAGGGGACTCCATGGAGGGTGGGGCTTGTGGAGAGGGAGAAGGAGCCTGTGGAGAGGAAGGGGACTCCATGGAGGGTGGGGCTTGTGGAGAGGGAGAGGCCCCCATGGAGGGAGGAGCCTGTGGAGAGGAAGGGGACTCCATGGAGGGTGGGGCTTGTGGAGAGGAAGAGGCCCCCATGGAGGGAGGAGGAGCCTGTGGAGAGGAAGGAGACTCCATGGAGGGTGGGGCTTGTGGAGAGGGAGAAGGAGCCTGTGGAGAGGAAGGGGACTCCATGGAGGGTGGGGCTTGTGGAGAGGGAGAAGCCCCCATGGAGGGAGGAGCTTGTGGAGAGGAAGGGGACTCCATGGAGGGTGGGGCTTGTGGAGAGGGAGAGGCCCCCATGGAGGGAGGAGCCTGTGGAGAGGAAGGGGACTCCATGGCGGGTGGGGCTTGTGGAGAGAAAGAGGCCCCCATGGAGGGAGGAGCCTGTGGAGAGGAAGGGGACTCCATGGAGGGAGGAGGAGCCTGTGGAGAGGAAGCGGACTCCATGGAGGGTGGGGCTTGTGGAGAGGGAGGAGGAGCCTGTGGAGAGGAAGCGGACTCCATGGAGGGTGGGGCTTGTGGAGAGGCCCCCATGGAGGGAGAAGGCGCCTGTGGAGAGGAAGGGGCTCCATGGAGGGTGGGGCTTGTGGAGAGGGAGGAGCCTGTGGAGAGGAAGGGGGCTCCATAGAGGGTGGGGCTTGTGGAGAGGAAGGAGGAGCCTGTGGAGAGGAAGGGGGCTCCATGGAGGGTGGGGCTTGTGGAGAGGGAGGAGGAGCCTGTGGTGAGGAAGGGGACTCCATAGAGGGTGGGGCTTGTGGAGAGGGAGGAGCCTGTGGAGAGGAAGGGGACTCCATGGAGGGTGGGGCTTGTGCAGAGGGAGAAGCCTGGAGGGAAGGAGGAGCTTCTGGTGGGGGGGAGGGTTCCATAGAGGGCTGGTCTTGTGCAGGAAAGGGCTCCATGGAAGAGACATTGGATGGAGAAGGCTCTGGGGGCGGGACGACTTGCATAGGAGGGCGGTTCCCTGGCTGCTGTGCTGCCATTACTGGGTAGAGAAAGGCAGTCGGCAAAGGGTAGGGATTGGTCAGCGGGTAGGACGGCACCGCCATGACGCAGCCCTGCGCTAGGAAGAAGGCGGCAGCCAGGAGACGTAGCATGACGCGGCCAAGCCTGTGGGCCACTGCTGCTCTCATCTTATGGCCTCCCCCGCCCCCGGGAAGCCAAGGCCCGCACCGCGGGCGGGGAGGGAGGGGGAGGGAGGGAGGAACAGCGTCGACGGTTTCCTGCCCCCGCGGGGCTCTCAACGTTTCACGGGGTCTCCGGTTCAAAGGCGGCGCGCGACGCTGCTTCTGTTGCTCCTGATGCGCCACGGCGCGCGTGCAACGCTTTACACACTCTACCGCCTTCCAAACGCGGCGCGTGACGCAGCCAGCTGCCCTTTTCCCGCCAGCTCCCACTTGCCGAACGTTAGCGCGCGCATCACATAAAGCGCTTCTTTTTCCCACCCGCGCGCCTGTGACGCTTGCGGCTTATATATTCCCTCCTCGGCTCCTCCCACCCGGCCGCGTCACCGCGCCCTCTCGAGCCCCAGCAGCGCGTGTGTGGCGCAGCAAGCATGTTCTTCTTTCCCGCCCGATTCTCGTCGCCTTCGCCCGCGCTCTGTTTTCACTTAATCTGTCTATAAGGATAGAACAGGGCGCAGGGTTCCTGCAAAGCCCTGTCTGCGCGCATTAACATAACATAGTAAATGACGGAAGAAAAAGACCTGCACGGTCCATGCAGTCTGCTCTATAAGGTAAACTCACATGTGCTACTTTTTGTGTATACCCTACTTTGATTTGTACCTGTCTTCTTCAGGGCACATACCATAAGTCTGCCCAGCACTATCCTCGCCTCCCAACCACCAGCCCCGCCTCCCACCACCTGCTCTGGCACAGACCAAATAAGTCTGCCCAGCACTATCCCCGCCTCCCAACCACCAGTCCTGCCTCCCACCACCAGCTCTGGCACAGACCAAATAAGTCTGCCCAGCACTCTCCCCGCCTCTCAACCACTCATCCCGCCCACCTCTGGTTCTGGCACAGACCGTATAAGTCTGCCCAGCATTATCCCCGCCTCCCAACCCCCCGCCCCGCCTCCCGCCACCGGATCTCAACTAAGCTCCTGAGGATCCATTCCTTCTGCAGAGGATTCCTTTGTGTTTATCCCACGCATGTTTGAATTCTGTTACCGTTTTCATTTCCACCACCTCCCACGGGAGGGCATTCCAAGCATCCACTACTCTCTCCGTGAAAAAATACTTCCTGACATTTTTCTTGAGTCTGCCCCCCTTCAATCTTATTTCATGTCCTCTCGTTCTACCATCTTCCCATCTCCGGAAAAGGTTTGTTTGCGGATTAATACTTATTATACAGTTCCAGTTCACACACGGTCGAGCTGTACATGTTATTTTGTGTAAAAATACTGAGAGGGTTAAACCACATTATAAAATCGCAGTACACACACATTACAACAAGACGTTATTTTATTAACAGGAATTCTCTCTAAAATCACTGGACTATAAATGGAAACGTTCTGTTCAGTACATAAGTGTTGCCACAATGGCACAGACCAGTGCTCCATCAAGCCCAGTGTCCTGTTACCAACAGTGGCCAATCCAGGTCACAAATACCTGGCAAGATCCCAAAAAGGTTCAATACATTTTTATGCTGCTTATCCCAAAAATAAGAAGTGGATTTTCCCCAATTCAATTTAATAATAGTCTATGGACTGTTCCTTTTTAAACTCTGCTAAGCTAACCACCTTTACCACATCAGACTGGCAAGATCCCAAAAAAGTTCAATATATTTTATGCTGCTTATCCCAGAAATAAGCACTGGATTTTCCCCAAGTCAGTTTAATAATGGTCCATAGGCTGTCTGGCCCAACTGTTTGGGGAGGCTAAAGGGGCAGGGCCAGGGGTGGAGCTTAAATCCATAATTGTCTGATAACAGAAAAAAAAATAAAAAGTCACAATTAATACCTTTTATTAAATTTAGATATTAGCTATGTATCATATGTCAAAGAATAAAGTGGTTGCTCAAAGCATATACTAACCACAATTGCTCAACTGCAAAACACTATGCACAACTTTGTCCAAAAACACACTCAGAACCTTACTGTACCATAAATATTACACTGGGCAGAACCTAATACACCAATATACCACCTAAACGGAAAATGCAGACTGTCAACAATATGAAACAAGGGATCATAATATCATGATATGTGTAGAGTCACGAAACACCCTAATTCATGTTTAAAGTGGGATAGAATGCCATAAATAAGTAAATAAATATGAACTTTTAAAGCTGAGCACCTAATTCTCAAGGTGGACATATTCCAAACACTATAATGAAAATAAAATGATCATTTCTACCTTTGTTGTCGGGTGACTTTGTTTTTCTGGTCATAGTGCCGCCCTTTCAGTTGCTTAGCAATAAGGGTCCAGTGTTTTGTGCAATATTTTTTAACCAATCAATGACCCTCTGATCTTCCTCTTTGGTCCAAGGTCCCTCAGGGTGTAAAACCCTCTGTTTCACCAGTTTTTTCAACCGTTCATCCTCTGCTGGGGGCCACTTTACTTTTACTCTGTTTTCTCGCTGATCCGTAACATCCGAGTCTGTGTCCTGGTAATGAAGCTCTTCAGGATCTTCACATCGGGAGCGCCGAGCCATCTTCCCTCTGTTTCCCTGCTAAGAAAGGCACTTGCTGCGCTGGAGCGAACGAAGAGGTTTCCTGCTTACAAAGCAGAGCGCCCTTGCGCGAATTTGAGGGAACACCAGGATTTTTGTAAATCCACCAGGATTTTTGTAAATTTTTGTAAATCCTCTTCCCCTGCTCTTTCTTTTGCGCAGTTGCAAATTAACAAGACTTTTTTTTTCCTATCTCACGCCAACTTCTCCCGGCTTGCACGTCGCACATAATATGGAAATAAAGTAAAGACAAGTTAATTGGTCTGGAACTACGGTGTTTAAACCTTTTTAAGTTGCAGCGACGGTTCACCTCCGCTCCAGCCTTTCCCTGCCTTCTCGCTCAGAGGAAGGCGGGACACTGAGCGAGAAGGGAAAGGCTGGAGCGGAGATGAGCCGGCCCGTCGCTGCAATTTAAAAAGGTTTAAACGCCGGATGGCCACGGCAGGTATGGAAAAGTCAGGGAGATGAGGGCGGGCTCATTGGGGGGGGGGCGGCGGCAGAAAAGGCGAGGAAAGGTCACAGCTTGGCTGGGGAGGCTTAGCCTCCCCAAGCCTCTTATACTGGGCGCCTATGTCTATGGACTTTACCTTTAGGAAGCCGGCCAAACCTTTTTTTAAACCCCACTAAGCTAACCGCCTTTACCACATTCTCTGGCAGCAAATTCCTGAGTTTAATTACACGTTGAGTGAAGAAACATTTTCTCTGATTCTTATTAAATTTACTACTTTGTAGCTTCATTTCGTGCCCCCTAGTCCTAGTATTTTTTGAAACAAGCAATTCACATCCACTCATTATTTTATAGACCTCTATCATATCTCCCCTCAGCCGCCTTTTCTCCAAGCTGAAGAGCCCTAGCCGATTTAGCCTTTCCTCATAGGGAAGTCGTCCCACCCCCTTTATCATTTTTGTCGCCCTTCTCTGTACCTTTTTTAATTCCACTATATCTTTTTTGAGATGCTGCAGCTGTCAACCCCCCCACCCCCACCCCAAAAAAAAGGATTTCTTATACAAAGTAAGCAGAATTGATAAGAAAGGAGTAGAGAATACAGTATCATAGTGCCTCTGGATAGCACCGTAGTATGACCACACCTTGAGTATTGTTTGCAATTCTGTTTGCCTACCGCATCTGTAACTGGGTTTAACAGGGGTTTAGACTTTCCTAGACACAGAAACAGAGAAAATGACGCCACATAAAAACAATATGGCCTATCCATTTTGCCCATGCGTACCATCTACTATTCCTTCCTCTCATTTAGAGATCCTGTATGCTTGTCTAATGCTTTCTTGAATTCAGATACATTCTTAGACTCTGCCACCTCCACTGTGAGGTCGTTCAACATATTAATTTACAACCCTTTCCATTAAGGGGAAAGGGAAATGGGATTTGATATACCGCCTTTCTGTCGTTTTTGCAACTACATTCAAAGCGGGTTACATAGTATATACAGGTACTTAATTGTAACTGGGGCAATGGAGGGCTTCCTTTCTCTTGAAAGAGACTCGACTCCTGTTCATTTATGCCATGGAGGTATTCAAAACATCTCTTTCTCATCTCCCCTCTCCTACCTTTCTTCCAAAGTATACATAGTGAGATCTTTAAGTCTGTCCCCATATGCTTTATGACAAAGACCACTGACAATTTTAGCAGCCAACCTTCTGAACTGTACACAGTACTCTAAATGAGGTCTCACCAGAGCAGAATAATAGAGAGACAGTGTCGCCTCCTTTTCCAGTCCTCGCCCTATGCATCCAAGCTTTTTTCTGAGTTTTGTTGTCATCTTTTCTACCTGTTTAGCCACCTTAAGATCTTCGGATACCGTCACCCCCAAGTCTTGCTCTTCTTTGTGCACAGACGTATTTTGCCTTCTATACTGTACTGCATTCTTGGGTCAGGGGTAGCGCTAGGAGTGGCTATCACACAAGATCTGGATTCCTAGCACTACCCCTGACGCAGCTTATAGCGAAACAGGGGCTCCCTGTTGGGCACCTTGGATTGTAGAAGTGGCTGGTGGGCATTTGAAGATTTGAAAGGACGCAAAGATTATGAATTAATATCGATGAGTGCCTGTTCTGGTTGTTGATATTTTGATATTCCTGTGAGTACAAGTTGGCTTCATTGACATATGGACAAGTACTAAGAATTCCTACACTATGAAGTAAGTGGGGGAGTGGGGTGTCCTATGATGGTGAACCGTGCGTACGCCTTAAAAGTATTGCAGGCTGGGTGGCTCTTCTGAGGTTTTTCCTCCACTTAAATAATAAGTGTGTTGGATTATTGTGGTGCCCAGGTGCCTTGAAACTCCATAAGATATATTGTGAATTTCTGAATTAACTTTTGTCATTAGATTAAGTATTGACAATAAATGTGACTGCTGGATAAAAAGTGATAAAACCACTCTTGCATGATTGTGTGATTTCCTGTTTGTGTAGTATCTGATCACAGAGTGGCAGGTACGGACGGCTCTGGCTGCCTTTTGGGGGAGACTGGATGGACAATGCGGGTCTTTATCTGCCTTCGTACTCTATGTTGTGTAATAATACATTTATTAACTAGGCTTCAATTTTGATATGGTGGATTCCCCTCGGGTCTTTCCTCATCTATTTGTACTTCTGAAAAGAAGGCATGGCGTGCTATTATCTAATTCAATATTCCCACAAACAAACCAGGAATTCAAAGTGACACTGCTTAAGCGTATAGAAAGTCATTTATGAATGCATTCAGCAATGGTAAGAAAAATATATTTATTTATACATTACATCCTTGGACTGCTAGTACACAGAAACAGCAGCAGATTGGTGGCATTAGGACATAGCAAATGCAGATGTTAAAATCCATAAATCCATCATCAGTGGAAAGGTGTGTCTTCCTGTGCTTTAAAACAAAAACTTCAGCCTTGATTACAGTGATACCTCAGTTTTCGTTGATAATTCGTCCGAAAACAATCAATGAAAACCGAAACAGACGAAAACCGAAGCAATTATTTCCATATGAGAAGGAGAACGTGTGGGTTGCCCTTTGTTTTCTCAAAATTAGCAGCGAAAACCGAAGCAACCAACGAAATCTGAGACAAATTTTTCACTGAAAAAAATCAACGAAAACCGAAACCAACGATAACCGAAGTCAACGAAAACCGAGGTTTCACTGTATACATTATTCTCTGAAAGACTGAGGTAGGTTTTACCTAATAATGGGCTCCTTTTACAAAGCCGCACTGGGAATCACTAGCTGTTGCTTTGTAAAAGGAACCAAATGTGGTTTTTTTTTAATCTCTCTATTTTTTAACATTTTTATTTATTTGGATTTTGCTCACACCTTTTCAGTAGTAGCACAAGGTGAGTTACATTCAGGTACATTGGGTATATATTACTGCTGTCCATTTGCAAATCAGGCCAGATGAATGGTCATATCAAGTCTATTTTAATAAACTGAATTGGTTTATTATTTTTAACTCCAAGATTTCTGTACAATAACAATGACAATAATACTTTATAATTGTTTGTAGCACTACTGGACACGTGCAGCAGTAAAAAGTGGTGAAAGTATTCCCATATACTATGTCCCTTCCCTAAAGAGCTTACAGTCTTAAGGGGGTAATTCTGTACAGGTCACCTAAAGTTAGGGACCGGGATGCTGCACACTAACCACAAATTCTATATCAGCAAGACCACAGTGGTGCACCTAATGTTAGGCTCAAGCCCTAATGCCATGCGAATAAGTGCCAGGCATGCCACTGATCCACCCACACCACTGGCCTGTGCGAACACCAATGACCCGCATACAGTTTGTAGAATACCACCTAAGGGCAGTTATTCGCATAACTGCAGTTTTGTTCCAATGAACATCAGTTCCAGCCAATTAAGTTCAAGTTCAGTAGCAGCTAATTAAGCAATTAATTTATGTGTGTAACCGAGATTATTCTATACTCTGCACACGCAATTTTGTGCCATAAGGGGTAAATGCTATAAGTGGCACCTAATGCAGGGTCTAGATATAAAAGTTTGTGGTTTTCACAAGATTAGTAGGAAAGGTCTGCAACACACTAGTTGGAGTAGAAAATTTAGTTGTGTTCGAACAAAGCTTCAGGAGAGCTCAAGTATTTAGCAAACAGAATTCAAGGTAAGCCTGGAATCACGTGTTTGAGGTATAGAAATCCATGAGAATTGTATCCGATGGTGAGGCAAGGTACTGATGCAGCCCAAACGGGAGAGAGATCATATCTGACCCGAAGGTAGGGAAGCAGTGTGATAGAGTGGTGGTCATATCCGGAGGGATGCTAGAGTGTATAGGAAGAAGCCTATGGAAGGGATTGTGCTGTCATAGTTTGTCCACTTACATCTGGGAGGATACAGACAGAGCAGAGGTGGACTAGAGAAGGGCTACCAAACTGGCACAGTGAGACTAGAATACCTAAATATGGATTTGCATGGGGGGGAGGGGAGAGAAAAAGGGGATATGCTAGCGATGTTCAAGTACCTGAAAGGTATTCTATATAATAAAACGCACCTCCAACATTCTGAAGCTGACTGCCTGGCTGATGCATTCCTGCTCTCTGTATCCATCTCCTGAATTGACATCACGTACTTCCGGGTTCGTCACAAGCAGAAGTGACCACACGAGGTTTCTCAGCTTCAGAATGTTGGAGGTGCATTCTATTAAATAGGATTGGTCAGTTCCTTGAAGCACAGCCAGAGGCCAGCATCCTGCACAGTAACGCTCAGACACCAGAGAGAGAGAGAGGGGGGGGGGGGGGGCTGACACCAGAGGGGGGGGGGAGGTATCTCTGTCACACACACACTCTCTCACAGTCAATGTCTTTCTCTCACTCTCACCCACTGTCTCTCACACTATGTCTCTCACTGTATCACATTCATTCTCTATGTGTCACACAGTCAATCACACACTCTCTTGGTCTCATACACTCAGTCTCACAGAGTCTGTGTCTCACACACACTCTCTCGCACACACTGTATCTGTATGAAACACACTGTCTCACACTTGCACACACTCTCATTCTCACACACACACACTCGCACATTCACTCTCTCTCTCTCACTCACACACAATCACTCTCACATACACTCAAACATACACGCTCCGAGGAAAACCTTGCTAGCACCCGTTTCATTTGTGTCAGAAACGGGCCTTTTTTACTAGTTAATTAATAAAGCAGCAGAAGCAGATACTTTTTTTTTTTCAGTGGAAAGAAAGTTCTAGAAGAGGAGTGGGCAACCTGAAGCCCCTGAGACCAGGGGAATTAGACACAGAAAATATAATTAACCAGAATTTTCACCATTTTTTAAATACTGTATTTTGCAATTGTTACACTGAACAATTGAGGTCTTGGTGATGAATTCATCTTTGTTTTTAGGTGAGATTATCAGCACACTGTTTTCAAGGATCCTAATTAGAGTCCAAGGGAGAACATCTTTAAAAAAAAATACAGTCACAGAAACATAGGCTTCAAGGTGGGGTGGGGATTTTCAAATAGCGGTGCACAATTGAAACATACATGAGTACTTTTTGAAAATGGGTGCACGGTATGTGTGTTAGAAGCGACATGGCAAGTTTGCACGCACGTACATGACATTTCTACAAACTCAAAACTTAAACCTCTGGGGATGCTTTCTCACTGGAATCATGTGCATACTTTTACTGGGTCTCAGGAGAGCCGTTCTGAGCCTTTCCTGGGGGTCATATTTATCCACTATACACACATAAATGGATGCGGAGTCACTCAACTGTTCACCAGAAAATAAATAAAAAAGAATGACCCACTAGCGTAACTAAAAATATGTGGAAGTACGGCACATTACACCGTGAGGAAGGAAAAAGCCTGAAAGAGCTCCAGACCTACAGATCGGTAGAGCTAGAAGCGAATCTAAATGATCAATTCCTCATCATTGGCTGAAAAAAACCTTCCTTAATATTTGTCAAAAACTGGAACTGAATTCTCAAAAAGACAAATTTCATATTTCAAAAGGTGCAGCACGTGCAAAACTCAACAATACATTCACGGAAAGCGTCGGATGCTGTCACCAAATATTGTCCATATGAAATAGAAAACCAAATAAACTTCCAGAAGTAATTTCCAAAGCTCAAATGATCCCACGGATGTACATAAGCACCGCCATACTGGGAAAAGACCAAGGGTCCATCAAGCCCAGCATCCTGTCTCTGACAGCGGCCAACCCAGGCTTCAAGAACCCGGCAAATCTCCCCCCCCCCCACAAAAAAAAAAAAAAAAAAATTAATAATGTTCCATGGACTTTTCCCTCAGGAATCTGTCCAAACCCCCTTTAAATTCCGTAAGGCCAGCTGCTGTCACTACATTCTCCGGCAACGAGTTCCAGAGTCTAACTACACGCTGAGTAAAGAAAACCTCTCTCCCATTTGTTTTAAATCTACCATATTCTAGCTTCATCTTGTGTCCCCTGGTTTTGTTGTTGTTTGAAAGTGTAAACAAACGCTTCACATCTGTCCGCTCTACTCCGCTCATTATCTTGTAGACTTCTATCATATCACCCCTCACCTGCCTTTTCTCCAAGCTGAAGAGCCCTAACCTTCTCAGCCTTTCCTCATAGGGAAGTCATTCCGTTCCCTTTATCATTTTTGTCGCCCTTCTCTGCACCTTCTCTAATGCCTTTATATCTTTTTTGAGATGCGGCGACCAGAATTGGACACAATACTCGAGGTGCGGTCGCACCATGGAGCGATAAAACGGCATTATAACATCCTCGTGTTTGTTTTCCATCCCTTTCCTAATAATACTCAACATTCTGTGCACTTTCTTAGCCGCCGCAGCACACTGAGCAGAAGTTTTTAACGTCTTATCAACGATGACTCCCAGATCCCTTTCTAGGTCCGTGACTCCTAACGCAGAACCTTGCATGACATAGCTGTAATTCGGGTTCCTCTTACCCACATGCATCACTTTGCTCTTGTCAACATTGCACTTGATCTGCCACTTGGACGCCCAATCCCCCAGTCTCGCAAGGTCCTCCTGTTACACTAGTGGGTCATTGTTTTTTTATTTATTTTCTGATAATATTTATTTACCCAGCTAAATGGCTTTGAAGTTTGTTCTCCTGTGGTTTTCTGCTACTGTGTAACAGAGAAATTCATGATAGCTCATTGCACTGCCTTTCATACATTGTCACACATAGACAATATTTACTCATGTAATCCTGCATTCGTAGTGGAGCTCCTGAGAAATCTCTTGGTGCATTCGGTTCTCCTAAAATCATTGCAGCTTTACAAACAGGCTCACGCAGCAAGTTCGTGCAAAGCCGGAGGCACAGCATCCTTTGGTTCTGGAGCTGCAAGAATGTAAATGGAATCAGAAGTAAAAAAAAACAAAAACAAAATAAAAACCAGGTCCGCTGGATGCTCATTCCCCTAAGAGATACTGGTTCAGAACCCATCACTTTTCCCTCTATATGTAGAGGTTTGAGGAGAGCGTGGATACTGAGATTATAGAAACCAGTGTGATGGCTATGTTAGTTCATCTCAGAAGAAATACCCCTTGTGCATCCGTTTCTGGAGCAGGCACCCAGGATTCCGAGAAAGCTGCCAAGGAAAACTAGCAGAAAGGTGATGAAGCACATACACTGGTCCATGCTTCTGTTCAAAGCCTATCTCCCAGAATGGTTTGTAGCTTGTGCTTCAGTTGTATTGTTTGCAAAGCGATTTTAGAAATCCCCAAAAATGTTTTGGCATGGAAGGTACCACACAACACAGATCAGCTTGTCCCAAAAGCCTCGAAGATGATCCTGTATTTGTCAATCCATTTTAGAGTCAAAACAGGGATCAGCCATGCCATTTTTTTTCATAAAGTGTAATATCAACTTTCCTCTTCTGATTATTGTTATAGAATAGAGGTTCCAGACCAGACATTCTAAATGAATAGAACAGCATATCTGATAAGTTTCTTACGTCCCTTAGCAAGACTGGCATGTCTTCAGTTCAACCATTCAGTTTCTGATCTAGCCTAGAAAAAAAACAACAACAATTGATTTACATTAATAAACTCAAATAACAACACCTTACCCACATGTTTGCCAAAAGCAGCCACTTTTAATCAATGTCTAGTCATTCATGAGAACTGTATGTTACAGGCCTTATTTCCCATACACAGGCAGCTTGTAGAGTGACCCTGGCAAGAATAGGGATATACATGTATTGCTGTTACAAATACGAATTACATGTACCGTATACTCTCAAGGTCTACCCAAACCATGCTGAAATCTGTTGCATGTCTTGGCCAACACATACAAGTCATGCCTTTTCTAAAGTCGCTGCTTATACATATACCTTCTCTTACATGAGCACGCAGTTATGGAATGCATTACCTACAGACTCAAAAACAATCAACAAAACAACTATCTTTCGAAAATCTCTGAAAACATTCTTCTCCAACAAGGCCTACAATGAGAGCCTACTACCTCACTAAGTCACCTCACCAACCCAATCAATTATGAACGCCCACCTTCTGTAACTACCCAACCACTCTCTTCCTTCTTCTCTCTTCCCTTCCTTGATCGTTACACATTACTAACTGTATCTGATATCCTGAAATGACAATGTTAACAAATCTATGTAAGCCACATTGAGCCTGCAAATAGGTGGGGGAATGTGGGATACAAATGCAATAAATAATAATAATACATGTAACCTGAATTTGATGTGTTTAAAATCTATTTTTTACACCTATAAATGGAACCTAACCCTGTGAAAATTGCCCCATTTTCTTTTGCATTAAAAATAAAACTGGCAAATAATGTTAACTTGAGAGTCTCTGCTAGCCAATAGGCTCTCAACTCCACTCTGTCCTACCTGCTAAGAGCAGGCCCGATTCTGCTGTTCGAAAATCTTAACATTCAGCCAAGAGCTATGAAATTTCCCTGGCGTTTGAGCCTTCTTGATTAGTAAAGTGTATAAATTCCAGATCTGTCTGGTATCCACTTTCTTCAATAGGTATTTTCAAATATCCTTCTGCTGTACTCTGCCTGACTGAAACCCAAAGGCGGAGCAGTGGACACTGGGTGTCAATTGTATTATTGCTTAAGAATGGGGAATACTTACTGTCTTATGCACTCTGGAATGTGTAACTGGTCCAGTGAAACCAACTGTGATAATTCCCACAAGCTGCTCATGAACTGGACTTTTCTACCAAACTTTGAACTGTAAAAAGAGGCAATACAACAGATTCAAAAGGACTGAAGACATGTCATACTTCTCATTTCAAGCCCTGCTATCAAACAATGATGGACCTGACTTCTGATTAAGGTGGTCTTTTACTTAGGCACTGGTGTTTTTAGTATGCGTTAAAAATAAGCACACGCTAAATACAAAAAATGACCATAGGAATACATTGGCATCTTGAGCACGCGCATAAAAACGCCAACATGCCTAAGTAAAAGACCCCCTAAAATATTTACCGTTGATCTCTTGGATAAGCATTTTCAGAATGGGACTTTCAAGCTTAATTCACATGCCAGGATTGTTTTCCGTGAGCCACAGACTCTAATTTCCAGTTCTATTACGGCATGCAGTGGCTGGATGGGGCACCACAGACTGGATGTACAAATTATATCGTAGTGATAGGGTGGACCGGATTGGGGGAGGAGTAGCATTGTACGTTAACAAGAGGCTTGAATCAAATAGATTGAAAATTCTGCAGGAAACAAAAGACCTCTTGGAATCATTGTGGATTGAAATTCCATGTGCAAAGGGGAAAAGGACAGCGATAGGGGTGTACTACCGTCCATCCGACCAGGATGAGCAGACGGACGCAGTAATGTTAAAGGAAATTAGTGAGGCAAATAAATTAGGCAACGGAATAATAATGGGTGATTTTAATTACCAAACAATATATATCTCTTTCTACCAAATATACAACCTGTTTGCAAGCAACTATGGCTGCCCCTAGGCAATGCAACTTCCAGCAATCACACAATGTGGAGAAAAAAAGACATCAGGTATTACAGCACCACCTCTTTGTCAAAGGACAAGCCTTTTATATAACGAGGGAACTGTATCAATCATGTGTCTTCAAAAAAAAAAAAACTCCACAACATCACTCTATTGCCACTGACTTAACCATGTACTGTGCAAACATTTGTAAAGGAGACCTAAATAATAAAGTCTAAATTCGAAAGGCTTTGAAAGAGTACTTATCTTGGCTGAAGAATTGTCCTGCTTTTTGATTTTAATTACCCCCATATAGACTGGGAATATATTGCACTAAATGAAAAATTAGATATAATAGGCATCTCTGAGACCTGGTGGAAGGAGGATAACCAGTGGGACACTGTCATACCGGGGTACAAATTATATCGTAGTGATAGGGTGAATCGGATTGGTGGAGGGGTAGCATTGTATATTAACGAGAGCCTTGAATCAAATAGATTGAAAATTCTGCAGGAAACAAAACACTCCTTGGAATCACTGTGGATTGAAATTCCATGTGCAAAGGGGAAAAGGATAGTGATAGGAGTGTACTACCGTCCGCCTGGCCAGGACGAACAGACGGATGCGGAAATGTTAAAGGAAATCAGGGACGCAAACAAACTGGGCAACACAATAATAATGGGGGATTTCAATTACCCGCATATAGACTGGGTTAATGTAACATCTGTACACGCAAGGGACATAAGATTTCTTGATGAAATCAAGGACAGCTTCATGGAACAGCTAGTTCAGGAGCCGACAAGAGAAGGAAAAATACTAGACTTAGTCCTTAGTGGTGCTCATGATCTAGTGCAGGGGGTAACGATACGAGGGCCGCTTGATAACAGTGATCATAATATGATCGGTTTTGATATTGGCATTGAAGGAAGTGAAACTAGGAAATCAAGTACGCTAGCGTTTAACTATAGAAAAGGTGATTACGACAAAATGAGAAAAATGGTGAAAAAAAGACTGAAAGGAGCAGCTCGCAGAGTAAAAAACTTGCATCAGGCGTGGATGCTGTTTAAAAACACCATCCTGGAGGTTCAGGACAAATATATTCCACGTATTAGAAAAAAGGGAAAAAAGACTAAACGTCAGCCGGCGTGGCTAAACAGTAAGATAAAGGAAATCATTAGAGCCAAAAAACAATCCTTCAGAAAGTGGAGAAGAGAACCAACTGAAAGTAACAGGATAGATCATAAGGAATGCCAAGCCAAATGCAAAGCGGAGATAAGGAGGGCAAAAAAGGACTTTGAGAAGAAATTAGCGTTGGAAGCAAAAATACATAGTAAAAAATTTTTTAGATACATTAAAAGCAGGAAACCGGCCAAAGAGTCGGTTGGGCCGCTGGACGAAAATGGTGTTAAAGGGGCGATCAAGGAGGACAAAGCCGTAGCGGAGAAATTAAATGAATTCTTTGCTTCGGTCTTCACCGAGGAGGATTTGGGGGGGGACACCGGTGCCGGAAAGAATATTTGAAGCGGGGGAGTCGGAGAAACTAAACAAATTCTCTGTAACCTTGGAGGATGTAATGGGTCAGCTCAGCAAGCTGAAGAGTAGTAAATCACCGGGACCTGATGGTATTCATCCCAGAGTATTAATAGAACTAAAAAATGAACTTGCGGAGCTACTGTTAGAAATATGCAATCTGTCCCTAAAATCGAGTGTAGTACCGGAAGACTGGAGGGTAGCCAATGTTACTCCGATTTTTAAGAAGGGTTCCAGAGGAGATCCGGGAAATTATAGACCGGTGAGTCTGACGTCGGTGCCGGGCAAGATGGTGGAGGCTATTATTAAGAATAAAATTGCAGAGCATATACAAAAACATGGACTGATGAGACAAAGTCAGCATGGATTTAGTGAAAGGAAGTCTTGCCTCACCAATCTAATGCATTTTTTTGAGGGGGTAAGCAAACATGTGGACAATGGGGAGCCGGTTGATATTGTATATCTGGATTTTCAGAAGGCGTTTGACAAAGTGCCGCACGAAAGACTCCTGAAGAAATTGCAGATTCCTCATCGACCCTCCAGACCGGTCAAGACGCGTGGGTTATGCTCGCCTACCAGCAGAGGGAGACTGAGAACACTAACTTCAACTATGTACATATAACCTGTGCCCATCCCACAAAAGCCAGTATTTTCTCAGTCTCAGCAGAGGGTAGACAGGCAGCCTGTGCAGCTTGTCCGGTCTGGTAGGAGTCAGGGATCAGTTGAGAGTTTTAGCCTGGTCTATTGATCATTCCTGAGGAACTTCCCTGTGCCTGGACTACTCTGTGTGCTGGGGATTGGCGGTGCCGCTGGGGCCTGCCATTGTCCCCCCTGGGGTGTCACACCCGGGTGGCCGGGTCCCTCCCCCGAGCTAGCTCTCCAGTTTGGGCAGCTTTGTGCCTCGGCTGCAGTTTTATATTGCAGCCTTGAGTGCCAGGGATTTAATAGCAGCAGGGCTCAAATGGTGCTGCAATAAAGTTTAAAAAAAAAAAAAAAAAAAAAAAAAAAAAAGAAAAAAACCCAGACGCTGTGGAGAGCTGTGCAGCTGCACTCCGGAGTGCCGGAGCTGGGCAGCCGTGCAAGTTGAGCTGTGAGTGGCTTCTTTGGGTGAGTTCCCAGTTCCTTTACCTTTGGGAGGTTTTTGGCGCGAAGATGTCCTCGAAGCCGCTTCGCTGTCGTTCTTGCGCTCGTCGGGGGGTCGACGCGATTGGCGGTTCCTGCCGCTTTTGCGGGGAACCGAAGACTCAGGCCTCCGCTCCGCCGGTGTTAGCGGCGGAACTTCCCGCGCCAGCCTTGCAGGAGGTTGCAGGGGCTTCGGCTAGCGGTTCAGCGGCGGTCCCGGTTTTGGCGGGAACCGCCGCCATTTTGGATTCGGGCCCGAGAATCCCGGATTTAGTCAGCGGCCCTCAGGGCAGCCCGGTGGCTGGTGCTTCGGGAGGGGACGTTTCGGGAAGGATGGGTTTCCCTCCTGAATTTGTTTGGTCCTTATTTCAAGCCTGGCAGGCGGGACCATCGCGCACGGAGCCCCTTAGTCCGGGGGCGGGCTTGAGCGCTAAGAGGCCACGTGTTGAGTGGGCTGAAGACCTGGACTGTTTTTCTCCTCCAGAGTCAGAGGGCGACTTTAGTCCCCTGGAGGAGGAGGAGGGGTCCTTGTCCGGACCAGATAGAGAGACAGTGCCCGGGGAGGATCCGTCGGTGGTCCGCATTTTTCACAGGGAGGAATTGGCGGATCTTATTGAGCAGGTGTCTACTATGCTCAAGTTTGACCCGGCAGTAGATCCGGCTCCCTCTGAAAAGCAGGACCCGTTGGTTAAGGGGATCCGCAGGGTATCTCGGACCTTTCCTATGAATGCGGATCTTAGAGAGATGGTAACGCAGGAATGGCTCTCGCCGGAGGCACCTTGTAAGGTGGCACGGGCCATGGCTAAGCTCTATCCCCTTCCGCAGGAAGATAGAGACTCTTTAAAGCCTCCAACTGTGGATGCCGTAGTGACGGCGGTGACCAAGGCTACTGCAATTCCTGTAGATGGAGGGGCTGCCCTGCGGGACCCTCAGGACAGGAAATTGGAGACATTTCTGAAGCGCAGTTTTGATTTATCGGCGCTGGCTTTGCAGGCTTCAGTTTGTGGAGGTCTGGTGGCTCGAGCATGTTTCCGCTGGGCTGAGCGGCTGCTAGATGCTCCGCAGGTTGATAGAGCTGCCTTAGTGCAGGATTTGGCAAAGTTGGAGATGGGCTCGTCATTCTTGGCAGATGCGCTATATGATTTGTTGCGTGCATCGGCGAAGAACATGACCCTTGCAGTGGCGGCTCGAAGGGCCCTGTGGTTGCGGGGCTGGCTGGCAGATGCCGCGTCCAAGGCAAAGTTGTGTTCGCTTCCCTTTAAGGGCGCTTTGCTTTTTGGAGACGAATTGGATAAGTTGGTTAGGGGTCTTGGTGACACTAAGATCCCGCGGCTTCCAGAGCTTCGGCCTAAGGCGTCTAGGGGCGCGGCGGTGCGAGGCCGTTTTCAGGAAGCTAGACGGTATCGGCCGGGTAGGCCCTCGGGGGGGTTCCGGGGTCGTTATTTTCAGAGAACCCAGCCCTTTCGTGGGGGCCGCCGGGGGGGGCGAGCTGCCTTTTCTGGAGCGGCCAGTACGTCCCGTGGGTCGCAATGATGGTTTGGGGGTCCAGCCTCTGGTTCGTGTAGGGGCTCGCTTACGCTTGTTTTACCAGAGGTGGGCCCAAATCACGTCGGACCAGTGGGTGCTGCAGATAGTGCGAGACGGGTACGCGCTGGAGTTCGACGGTCCTCTGTCCGATTTCTTTCTCGTCTCTCCCTGTCATTCAAGGCGCAAGGCAAGGGCAGTGCGAGACACTCTGTCACGTCTGGTAGATTTAGGTGCTGTGGTGCCGGTTCCGCCAGAAGAACGAGGTACCGGTTGTTACTCCATTTACTTCGTGGTGCCAAAGAAAGAGGATTCTTTTCGGCCCATTTTAGACCTCAAGAGGGTCAATGCGGCTCTAAAGATTCCTTCCTTTCGGATGGAAACGTTGCGCTCGGTCATTGTAGCGGTTCAGGAAGGGGAATTTCTGACTTCATTGGATTTGACAGAAGCTTATTTACACATCCCCATTCTAGAGGCGCACCAGCGCTTTCTTCGTTTTGTGGTGTTAGGGAGTCACTTTCAGTTTTGTGCGCTCCCGTTCGGCCTGGCTACAGCTCCTCGCACTTTCTCCAAGGTGATGGTGGTCGTGGCAGCGGCTTTACGGTTGCAGGGCATTTTGGTGCATCCGTATCTCGACGACTGGTTAATTCGAGCCAAAACGCAGGCGGAGAGCGAGGAGGCTACCGCCCGGGTGGTGACCTTTTTGCAGTCGCTGGGTTGGGTTGTCAATCTGGCCAAGAGTCACCTAGTTCCGTCACAGTCGCTGGAATATCTGGGAGTTCGGTTCGACACGGAGCGAGGCCGGGTGTTTTTGACGGCTCCTCGCATTTCCAAACTGCAGATTCAGATACATCAGCTCCGAGCTCAGAGGGCGCCTGCGGCGCGGGAATATCTTCAGGTGTTAGGTCTGATGGCTGCGTCTATAGAGGTAGTCCCTTGGGCCAGGGCCCACATGAGACAGTTGCAGAGTTCGTTGTTGACTCGTTGGTCCCCTCAATCCCAGGAGTTGGAGGAGCGGTTAGCGCTGCCGGAGAGGGTTCGACGCAGCCTCCGCTGGTGGCTTCACACTCCGAATCTAGCGAAGGGTATGCCGCTAGAGGTGCCGAATTGGGTGGTACTGACCACGGATGCGAGTCTGTTAGGCTGGGGGGCGCATTGTCTAGGGCAGGTGGCCCAAGGGCGATGGACGTCGGTAGAGGTGGCGTGGTCCATCAACCGCCTGGAGACTCGAGCAATTCGGTTGGCTCTTCGGTCTTTCCAGAGTCTGCTAGAGGGCAAGGCGGTCAGAGTTCTTTCCGACAATGCCACGGCCGTCGCTTATGTGAATCGGCAGGGGGGGACGAAGAGCCCGGGATTAGCTGTAGAGGCGGCGGAGTTGTTGGGGTGGGCAGAGGCCCATCTTCAGGCTCTTTCGGCAGGCCACGTAGCAGGAGTGGACAATGTGGACGCGGATTATCTGAGCAGGCACATGTTGGATCCCGGAGAGTGGGCCCTCCATCCCTCAGTGTTCGAACGGATAGTGTTGCAGTGGGGTCGGCCGGTGTTGGATCTCATGGCATCGGCCGACAATGCGCAGGTCCCGCGGTACTTCAGTCGTCGAAGAGATGCTCGAGCCGAGGGTCTCGACGCGTTGGTTCTGCCGTGGCCGACTCAGCAGTTGCTCTATGTGTTTCCGCCGTGGCCGCTGGTGGGCCGCGTGGTACAGCGGATCGGTCGTCATCCCGGCTTAGTGATTCTGATAGCGCCCAATTGGCCTCGTCGGCCATGGTACGGAGATCTGATGCGGTTGTTAGTGCAGGGTCCTTTTCCCCTGGGGTCTCAGGTGAGACTGGTGCAGGGACCGATCGAGATGGCCGACCCCTCTCCATTCTTGCTTACGGCTTGGCTCTTGAAAGGCACAGATTGAGAAAGAAGGGTTTCTCGGCCAGAGTCATTGATACAATGTTGCGATCGCGTAAGAAGTCCACGTCGTTGGCTTATGTGCGGGTGTGGCGCATCTTTGAGAGTTGGTGTCTTGAACGGAATGTTGTCCCTTTGCGGGCTTCGGTGATGGAGATTTTGGAGTTTTTGCAGGATGGTTTGGACAGGGGGCTCTCCCTTTCTTCCCTGAAGGTGCAGGTTGCGGCTTTGTCTTGTTTCAGAGGTAAGGTTGGAGGAGTCTCCTTAGCAGCTTCTCCGGATGTAGGGCGGTTCCTGAGGGCAGTGAAGTTGATTCGGCCGCCCCGTCGTCCAATGGTTCCGCCTTGGGATTTGAATTTGGTCTTGGAGACTCTGGTGGGTCCTCCGTTTGAACCATTGGCGTCCATCACATGTAAGGATCTTACCTTGAAAACAGTTTTTCTGGTGGCCATTGCTTCCGCTCGGAGAGTATCAGAGTTGCAAGCCTTGTCTTGTAGGGAGCCTTTTCTGTCCTTTGCGAAAGAGAAAGTGACTTTGAGGACGGTTCCTTCCTTTGTTCCTAAGGTGGTTTCAGCGTTCCATGTGAATCAAGTGATTTCGTTACCGGTGTTGGGGGATCGTTCGGGGGATGCCTCTCAGCGTCGGTTGGCTAAGTTGGATGTTCGGCGCGCCTTGCGGTCCTATTTGAGCAGAACGCGAGATTTCCGGGATTCGGATAGGTTGTTCGTTTTGTTTGGAGGTCCTAAGAGAGGAGCTGCGGCCTCCAAGGGGACTCTGGCTAGGTGGTTGAAGGAGGCTATTGCCTCAGCGTATTTGTTGAGGCGGCGTTCGGTGCCCCCGTTGCTTAAGGCGCATTCAACTCGGGGGGTTGCCGCTTCCTGGGCGGAGAGTAGTTTTGTTCCTCCGCAGGATATTTGTAAAGCAGCGGCATGGTCGTCCATTCATTCCTTTGTTAAGCATTATAGGATTGATGTTCAGGCAAAAGAGGATGCAGGTTTTGGAGCGGCTGTGCTGTCTTCTGCGTTTCGAGGGTCCCACCCTTAAGTTTCTACTGCTTTGGTACTTCCCACGCGTCTTGACCGGTCTGGAGGGTCGATGAGGAAGGTGAAATTAGGCCTTACCTGCTAATTTTCTTTCCTCGAGACCCTCCAGACCGGTCAAGAGCCCGCCCCATGGATTTCAGAGATATTGTTCGTATCAGAAGTATTTGAGCCGTGTTCTGCTATGACTATTCCTTTTATCTTTCATTGGGTCGGAGAGTTTTTCTTCGTCCATAATACTTGACAGAGCGGGGCGCTTGACGTTCCGTCTGTCTGAGCACACTGTTGGTGTTGTCTATTGGTTTTCCAGGTACAGGGGTTTTTCTACATTCAAGAGTTCAGGTTGCAGGGGGTTTTCTCTGCTTTGCTAAGTGTATACTGGCTTTTGTGGGATGGGCACAGGTTATATGTACATAGTTGAAGTTAGTGTTCTCAGTCTCCCTCTGCTGGTAGGCGAGCATAACCCACGCGTCTTGACCGGTCTGGAGGGTCTCGAGGAAAGAAAATTAGCAGGTAAGGCCTAATTTCACCGTCATGGAATCGGAGGTAGGGTATTATTATGGATTAAGAACTGGTTGAAAGATAGGAAGCAGAGAGTAGGATTGCGTGGCCAGTATTCTCAGTGGAGGAGGGTAGTTAGTGGGGTCCCGCAGGGGTCTGTGCTGGGTCCGTTGCTTTTTAATGTATTTATAAATGACCTAGAGATGGGAATAACTAGTGAGGTAATTAAATTCGCCGATGACACAAAATTATTCAGGGTCGTCAAGTCGCAGGAGGAATGTGAACGATTACAGGAGGACCTTGCGAGACTGGGAGAATGGGCGTGCAAGTGGCAGATGAAGTTCAATGTTGACAAGTGCAAAGTGATGCATGTGGGTAAGAGGAACCCGAATTATAGCTACGTCTTGCAAGGTTCCGCGTTAGGAGTTACGGATCAAGAAAGGGATCTGGGTGTCGTCGTCGATGATACGCTGAAACCTTCTGCTCAGTGTGCTGCTGCGGCTAGGAAAGCGAATAGAATGTTGGGTGTTATTAGGAAGGGTATGGAGTCCAGGTGTGCGGATGTTATAATGCCGTTGTATCGCTCCATGGTGCGACCGCACCTGGAGTATTGTGTTCAGTACTGGTCTCCGTATCTCAAAAAAGATATAGTAGAATTGGAAAAGGTACAGCGAAGGGCGACGAAAATGATAGTGGGGATGGGACGACTTTCCTACGAAGAGAGGCTGAGAAGGCTAGGGCTTTTCAGCTTGGAGAAGAGACGGCTGAGGGGAGATATGATAGAAGTGTATAAAATAATGAGTGGAATGGATCGGGTGGATGTGAAGCGACTGTTCACGCTATCCAAAAATACTAGGACTAGAGGGCATGAGTTGAAGCTACAGTGTGGTAAATTTAAAACGAATCGGAGAAAATTTTTCTTCACCCAACGTGTAATTAGACTCTGGAATTCGTTGCCGGAGAACGTGGTACGGGCGGTTAGCTTGACGGAGTTTAAAAAGGGGTTAGATAGATTCCTAAAGGACAAGTCCATAGACCGCTATTAAATGGACTTGGAAAAATTCCGCATTTTTAGGTATAACTTGTCTGGAATGTTTTTACGTTTGGGGAGCGTGCCAGGTGCCCTTGACCTGGATTGGCCACTGTCGGTGACAGGATGCTGGGCTAGATGGACCTTTGGTCTTTCCCAGTATGGCACTACTTATGTACTTATGTACTTATCAGGGCACGCTAGGGAGGTAAACTTACTCGATAAAATCAAGTACAGCTTTATGGAGCAGCTGGTACAGGAGCCGACGAGAGAAGGAAAAATTCTAGACTTATTCATTTATGGAGCGCATGATCTGGTACGGGAGGTAGCGGTCCGTGGGCTGCTTGACAACAGTGATCATAACATGATCGCCTTTGACTTCCTATGTTTACCTTTTTGAAAGCAAATTTCAAATATGTTAGCGTTTAACTTTCAAAAAGGAAGCTATGATAAAATGAGAAGAATGGTAAAAAAAAAAAAAAACTTAGAGGAGCGACTGAGAGGATAAGAAACCTACAACAGGCGTGGATGCTGTTCAAAAAACACTGTCCTGGAGGTCCAGGCTGAACATATTCCACTTATCAGAAAAGGAGAACGGAAAACCAAATGACAGCCGGCGTGGTTAAAAAGTGAGGTAAAGGAGGCTATTGGAGCTAAAAAGGAATCCTTCAGAAAATGGAAGAAGGAACCAAATGAGGAAAATAAGAAGCGGCATAAGGAATGTCAAGTCAGATGCAAAGCGCTGATAAGAAAGGCAAAGAGGGATTTTGAAAGAAAGATAGCGTTAGAGGCGAAAACTGATAGTACAAAATATTTTTAGATACATTAAAAGCAGGAAACCGGCAAAAGAATCAGTTGGCCTGCTAGATGACCAGGGTGTAAAATGGGCGATCAAGGAAGACAAAGAAATAGCAGAAAAACTAAATGAGTTCTTTGCTTCGGTCTTCACCGAGGAAGATTTGGGTGGGATACCGGTGCCAGACAGGGTATTCATAGCTGAAGAGTCGGAAAAACGTATTGAAATATCTGTAAATCTGAAAGACGTAATGGAGCAGTTCTGCAAACTGAAGAGTAGCAAATCTCCTGGACCGGATGGTATTCACCCTAGGGTACTGATAGAACTAAAAAATGAGCTGGCAGAGCTACTGTTATTGATTTGTAATTTATCCTTAAAATCGAGCGTGGTACCGGAAGATTGGAGGGTGGCCAATGTAACACCGATATTTAAAAAAGGTTCCAGAGGAGACCTGGGAAAACATAGACCGGTGAGTCTGACATTGGTGCCGGGCAAAATGGTAGAGACTATAATCAAGAACAAAATTACAGAGCACATTCAAAAGCATGTACTAATGGGACAAAGTCAACATGGATTTAGTGAAGGGAAGTCTTGCCTCACCAATCTGCTGCATTTCTTTGAAGGGGTAAACAAACATGTGGACAAAGGTAAGCCGGTTGATATTGTGTATCTAGATTTTCAGAAGGCATTTGATAAGGTCCCTCATGAAAGACTACAGAGGAAATTAGAGGGACATGGGATTGGAGGTAGTGTCTTACTGTGGATTAAAAACTGGTTGAAAGATAGGAAACAGAGAGTAGGATTAAAAGGTCAATATTTGCAATGGAGAAGGGTAGTTAGCGGGGTCCCTCAGGGATTGGTGCTGGGACCTCTGCTTGTAAACATATTCATAAATGACCTAGAGATGGGGGTAACTAGTGAGGTAATCAAATTTGCTGATGACACAAAGTTATTCAAAATAATCAAATTGTGGGAAGATTGTGAAAAACTACAAGAGGACCTTACGAGACTGGGAGACTGGGCGTCTAAATGGCAGATAACATTTAATGTGAACAAGTGCAAAGTGATGCATGTGGGAAAGAGGAACCCAAACTATAACTACGTCATGCAAGGTTCAGCGTTGGAAGTCACTGTTACGTCTGGGGAAGTGAGCCCTTGTGCCCCGGCTGAGCACGGTGAAGATGGAGCAGCACCGCGCTTGGTCAGGCAGCCACACAACCCCTAGCTTCACCTGGGAAGCGACCACCGTTCTCCGGGAGTTGAGCCCCCAGGTGCAGGCGGCCACCAGGACTTCTGGAACCGGCGGGGTGTACGGCCACCAACCAGACAGGCGGGGGAACTGACACAGTCCAAGGACCAGGAAGACGGCAAAACAACAGAGTAGTCAGGAGACAGTCCAAGGTCTGGGCAGGCAGCAACACAGCAGAGTAGTCAGGAAACAATCCGAGGTCTGGGCAGGCAGCAACACAGCAGAGTAGTCAGGAAACAATCCAAGGGTCAAAACACAGGATAACCGGTAACAGAACACAGACGGGAACTACAACCTCTACAGCAATAGAAGCCGAAGCAAGGATTGACTGGAGGCAGGGCTTTAAAATAGTGTAGGAATCAGTCTAAAAAATGTGCAGCTGATTCAAGATGGCAGCCTCCATCAGAAGAGGTGCTCTACGCCCAAATATGTACTTCCTTCCTGAGGCTGCCTAGCACCAAGATGGCCGCCTCACAACTGAACCAACCAAGATGGCGACCGCCAGGAGCAGCCAGGTAGGAGTGTAACAATCACGGACCGAGAAAGGGATCTAGGTGTCGTCGTTGATGATACATTGAAAACTTCTGCTCAATGTGCTGCTGCAGCTAAGAGAGCAAATAGAATGTTGGGTATCATTAGGAAAAGGATTGAAAACAAAAATAAGGATATTATTCTGCCGTTGTATCGCTCCATGGTGCAACCGCACCTCGAGAATTGTGTTCAATTCTGGTCGCCGCACCTCAAAAAAGACATAGTGGAATTGGAAAAGGTGCAGAGAAGGACAACAAAGATGATACAGGGGATGGGACGACTTCCCTATCAGGATAGGCTGAAGAGGCTGGGGAGAAAAGGCGACTGAGCGGAGATATGATAGAGGTCTATAACATAATGAATGGAATGGAACGGGTCGATGTGGAGTGTCTGTTTACGCTTTCCAAAAATACTAGGAAAAGGGGGCATGCGATGAAGCTGCAGTGTGGTAAATTTAAAACAAATCAGAGGAAAATTTTCTTCACTCAACGCGTAGTTAAACTCTGGAATTCGTTGCCAGAAAAGGTGGTTAAGGCGGTTAACTTAGCGGACTTCAAAAAAGGGTTGGACGGCTTCCTGGAGGAAAAAGCCATAGAATGTTATTGAATGGACGAGGGAATAATACAGTATTTCTAGGATGGGTGGGACAAATTGCTTGTTCTTTTGGCCGCTGTTGGTGACAGGGTGCTGGGCTTGATGGACCCTTGGTCTGTCCCAGCATGGTGATGCTTATGTACTTATGTGTCTGCTAATTTGGGGAACTGAACTTCTGGTAGGAATAGTCCCCAGCTATAAAGGTTTATACATGCATGCCTGTTGTGTTAATCTCTACAATGCTTTGACCGGATGTTTCTTTGTTACTAGAAATCTGACTTCCAGTACAGAAGTCACCAGGACTCATGTGAGTGAAAGAAGGAAGTCAGGCCACCCTTGCTGAAGGTACAGACTCAGGAACATGGGCTGAATCCCAATAGTGCACATTAGACGTATCTCAGACTTTAGAAAGCTGCCCAGAGCTGTTACTTAAGAAGATTTTTTTTTAACACTTTCAAATATTTGGTGACATACATTGAGACATCATTCACTTGTGACACTACAAGCAGAAACTCAAACTGGGGAAGAGGAGGAAAGGTGATGGGATTTGATATAGTGCCTTTCTGTGGTTACAATCAAAGCAGTTTACATATTATATAAAAGGCACTTATTTTGTACCTGGGTTAAGTCACAAGGAACTGCAGTGGGAATCAAACCCAGTTCCCCAGGTTCTCAAGCCACTGTACTAACCCATTAGGCTACACCTCCACTCCACTGGTACAAAAACTAATTTAAGGTATAAATTAAAGAAAGGGTGGTATTGGTCATCCTGTCTGCTAGGAGGCCTCTTGTCCCCTACACAAGATCAGAGTTGCATGGCCATTAGGGGAACTGTTCTGATGACCGGTCTTTTCCTTATATGACCAGTTCAGCAGAGGTTTACGAACAAAGAAACCACTGGTGACTTGATAAAGAAACAGATACTTCACTGTTATATGAATTATTCTATTTTATGATATCATAAGTATTTTTCTTTCTAGATCTTTTGCTGTGTCAACAGTGAAAGCTTGCAAAGGTACCATGTCCCTGCCGCAAGTTAAGGGGGTTAAGGGATTTCTTCCATAGGACTATGTTAATGGTGGACAGTCAAACTGGAGTCTCTCTCCAGATACCCTTATCATGGGTTGGCATCGCACGATAATAATATGCATTGTACCTCTTTATATTTGTTTTTCATTCTACCACACATGCTTCTCCAATCAAATCCAGTCAAACGGACGAAAGGAATGTTACCTGATAAAAGGACGAACGATAGCCATCAGGGCTCTCATGTACCAGGTGGGGTGAACAATTATCAAGGCCTTCAGATTCTTCTTCAGCCTGGAAGCAAGAAAGAATGAGGTGCTGGTGCTTTTTCAGACACAGAGGAGGACTGGACTCGGCTGTTTTGAAGGTATTTCATGGTTCTATTATGGAATCGGGGACTCGTCCACTTTTTCCAGTGGGTCTCACTGTCCCTCTAGGCGGTGCATGCATAGATTTCCACTTTCTTTCAGTGGATGACTTAGAGGGAAAATTTCTTATTATATTCTTTTTGAAAACATACACAAATTATTCAGGGAGCCACCCAGAATGAAATAAAAGTGGGGAACCTCCCTCAAAAGGAAGCAAAGAACTACAAAGTCAAAAACTGGATAGCCAATCAACATGCACAGAAATGAGTTTAGACTTGAAATATACACTTGTTCCATGCCCCCGACCCACCCACCCACCACTGCTATTAGGCCTGAGAAGTCATGGCATAAAAACGGCTATTTTTTCCTTTGGTTGAGTACAGGGTCTTGTAGGAATAGATATTCAGAACAATTCAACCAGGAAGAAGAGGCACCTGCCCTGTTAAATCACAGTGAGCAAGGTCACCCCCACATTTTAAGCAGAACTTTACCTCAGTGTGCTGCTAAAAATCTGGTGCAACCACCTGAGGACGGTCACTGCAATGACTAAGCTAAAGCAGAGATGCCAGTTGCCAGATCCAGGACGAAGATGTTAGGCCAGCCCTGGCCTTACGACAATTCCATCCTATGAGGCCTGCAGCTTTGATATCAACCGGTAGGATCAGGAACTGTAAACACCACCACACCGCATTCAAAACCAGAAGTGACTAAAAGGTCTCCCCCTCCTGGAACAGATCACACTGCTAAAGTGAAAGCTCGTCTCGTCACCCAGGCCTTTACGGGAAGAAGTAACGAACTTGCTAGTCACATACAAGGAGTGATACTGGCTGCATATCCTACAGCAGGACATATTTATCCACTCTTACCCTAGCTAAGATAATATTCAAAGCACCTTTCTGACCTCATATGCAAATTCCTTTAAATGAGTCCCCTGATTTTCTCACTCCTGTTACTCTATATGTTCCGTCTTTGCTTATACCCTAAGCAGTCTATTAAAATATTTTATTGCATATTAAACATAAGAACATTAGACTAGCCATACTGGTTCAGACCAATGGTCCATCTAGCCCAGTATCCTGCTTCCAACAGTGGCCAATCCAGGTCACAAGTACCTGGCAGAAACCCAAATAGTAGCACCATTGTGTTGACATTGTAATGTAGGATACTATGCCGTACTTTGTATTGTTGTTTGAATATTTTTCCTGCTGTAATTGTCTATTGCTTATGTCTGATTTATTCTTGCTGTACACCGCCTTGAGTGAATTCTTTCAAAAAGGCAGTAAATAAATACTAACAAAGAAAGTACATTGTGAGAGAATATAAAATTAATGTACAATCCCCAGGTGGTGCTTGGAGCTCATTCTGGTCTTGTTTCCATCTGAGCTGTCAACACCTGCGGGATGCCAAAGAGAACAACCATTTGGATTTGACAGCACAAATATACATTTCAAATTTATCATTAAGTATTTAGAATGTATTTTTGGTTTCATGTGTTGAGGGGGGGGGGGGGGGGAGAGCAGGTCTTACGAGATCCTTACCGCCTATCAATGGTCTGATAACACTGTTTGATCCAGCTGATGCTGGGGATTTTATTCCGAGGTGTCGCCCCGTTTAGATAAACCAACATGTAGCTCTCTGCCACCATCAGCTCCAGCGTTCCAATGATATATCTGAAAGGAGAAGGGAGATGTGAACATGCAGCACGGGAGGAGGAAAAAAGTGACCTTTGAAGGGAGGTGTATTCAGTTTCTGGTTTTGGTTCAGAAAAGTTTTTGCACATGCATTAAATTGACTTTACATACATAAAACCTTTGAATTAATACATGTAAAGTCAGTTTATTGAAGGGTGAACAAGACTCGACACAGCTGTGTTTCGGCCTATAGGGCCTGCATCAGGAGTCTAGTACAAAACATTTAAAATTCATGTACTGTATTCTGGGCCAGAACAAAAAGCAAACATGTCTGGCAACAGCCAAAGAGCCTCATACCTTGGAGAAAGTGTCGGCCCCGGGGTCAGTATGGGCAAGAGAGGAAACCGCAAGTGACTAACAGGCTTTCCACTTACCTAAACAGATTGTCCATGATGTACTGGTAGTTTGGGGTATTGCTTTCTGGCAAATAGCAAGAAGCAAACAGGACGACCACATTTAGGCCATCACCATAGTAACCTGAAAACAGCAGAAATAGTAAATAAAATTTCAGACATACAAAACTCCTTCTTGTAGAGTGAATGACAAGAAACGATCATCTCTAACCCTTTTTTTCGTAACAGGACACGTGAATTGGAAAGGGCCATATTTTTTTCCAAACTGGGGGCATGTTTTAAACCCTGTTATTTTGTTGGTTTCTTTGACCGTAGTCTTGTGTATAGATTTCTTTTGGCCAGGCTTGATAGTGTGGAGCAAAATTCTGTACGGTCACATTGAGCAGATGTAATAGACTGAGGGCCAGTGCAGCAGTGGCAGTTACCACAAGGGAGGGGGGGGGGGGCTTGTCTAGATATGCTCAGAAGAGTCTTCCAGACTTTTCTGAGCTATATGGAACAAGTCCGAGCTGGTGCCGTCGAGCAATGACATCACCTACATGCGACTTCCTTATCCTGCTTGTGCATGGAGAAATTATAGAACTTATAGCTGATGTAACTGGTCTGGTCACTCCTAAAATACAGGCATATATTTGCCCTGCTCCGTTAGTATTCTATGAAGGAAAGTGGGCACCTATTTTCCCTTATGGAAAGACTCCAACAGGTGTCCCTTGGCATCTAAAAGTAGGCACATTGTTACAGAATTATCCTCAAAAGTCTTATAAATAAAATATATAAGTGGCATAGATATTCATTTGTGAATCAAGGTGCTGACTTCCAGAGTACATTAGGAATCCATTAAGTAAGTATATTTGCGCAGTCTACCTGTGCTAATGGCTTCATATTTGTTTAGTTCATGCTGGCGTTCAGGGTGTTCCTACAAAAGCCCTCATGAATTCTCAAACAGACAGTCAAGACCTCAATCAAATCTGGTTGACCTGCTTTCCAGCAAATATTAATGAAAGTCTTCCGCACAGTGGAAAATGCGTAAATTCTCAACATGGAGCTGAGAAGCAGATCTCCGAGAGATGGGCGAGGTCTTCCAAAAGGACTGGATCAGCGCATGCAGTTTGAATTAATCATTTCAAATGCATTTACCCAGGGAGAAGGAATGATGTATTTATTCGATCTTTACGTTGATTATCTGCCCATAAAATTTCCTGAACAATGTACACTGTAAATGTATAAATACAATGTTAAGGGCCCTGTTTATTAAGCAACGTTATAAGCACGTTAATGTTTTTAACGTGTGTAAACCATGTACACGTGTTAACCTTGTGCGTGCCTACAATATTCCTGTAGGCGTCCTACATGACTAGTGTGCACGCTAAGCGTAGGTGCGGTAAAAACACTAACGCAGCTTAGTATACAGGGCCCTAAGTTGTGAAACCTGCCCCCTCCCTGGAAGTGGCTACGAACAGACCTTCTCTCTTTCACAGTGCGCAGAACCTCGGTCAGAGGAGTTTGTGGCGTGTTAGGCAGGGCTAGAAAAATAAATGTACATAGTTCGTGTTTTCAACTCTCCGTAGCTAGAAAAGGTGAAAATGTGTACTGATACTTTGGGCCCGTGACAATTCTGACAGGGAAGTATCTGCATATTCTCCCTTTGAAAATTGCCACTTTGCACCTGGGTGAGCAGTTTGTCTCCTCGTTGGATGAAAGGCGCCATGGGGTGATGTTCAAATACCTGTAAAACTGTACCACTTCAACCCCATAAATATCAGCATCTTGAAAACAAATCTCAACCGGATAATAAAATCGTCAGAAGAGAGTAAAAAAAAAATCCCTATAATGTTACCCAAAGATTACACTATGCATCTGCAGTAGAAGAAACCCTTCCCCTTTACCTCCGTGCGAGATCACTCTCTTATAAGGCTCAATGATGGTCATGTCCACCTTGTGCTCCTCATCGCCCATCAGGAATATCCTCCACTTTCTGCCGGTCTGGTCTTCCATGTCTGCCACACGGCCCTCGCCGAATGTGTCTTCTGTGGCACCGTCGTCCAGCCCTTTTGCTCTCGGCAGGTCATCTGGTAAGCAGGGCATAATTTCTTAGCATTCATTATTTACAAGCCCATGAGAAGAAAACTACCTCTTTCCTTCTCTTTTGTGTATCTTTGCATTCAATAATTGATGGGCTACAAGGCGTTCTTTGCAAACTCCACAATGGCAGCTCCTGCTTGAATGAAAAGAGCCAACACACAAAAGATGCTCAGACATTCTTACTTCTCTTAATCAGAGCAAATGGACCTTGTGCTAATTCAGAAAATAGCCATGTTGGGCGGGGGAGGGAGGGAGCAGGGAGGACGCTCCTTATAAAAGGACACATGCCCACAAGAGGTTTTCATTCCATTATTCTTCTGCCACGGCTTTCACTATTTTTGTAAGATAAATAGTTCAAAGTACCAAAATTAACCCATCCTTCCAACAACAAAGTTTTAATCTAGGAAGATATGACAACTATGTACTAGATGGAGTGGAGGGGAGGAATGGCCTAGTGGTGCACCAGTCTTGTAAGCCAGAGGTGGTCAGTTCAAATCCCACTGCTGCTTCTTGTGATCTTGGGCAAGTCACCTACTACTATTACTACTAGTTAGCATTTCTATAGCGCTACAAAGCTTACGCAGCGCTGCACAAACATAGAAAACAGTCCCTGCTCAAAGAGCTTACAATCTAGTAGACAAAAAATAAAGCAAACAAATCAATGTGTAGAGGAAAGAGGAGAGGAGGGTAGGTGGAGGCGAGTGGATACAAGTGGTTACGAGTCAAAAGCAATGTTAAAGAGGTGGGCTTTCAATCTAGATTTAAAGATGGTCAAGGATGGGGCAAGACGTAGGGGCTCAGGAAGTCTATTCCAGGCATAGGGCGCAGCAAGACAGAAGGAGCGAAGTCTGGAGTTGGCAGTAGCGGAGAAGGGAACAGATAAGAAGGATTTATCCAGGGAACGGAGTGCACGGGAAGGGGTGTAGGGAAGGACGAGTGTGGAGACATACTGGGGAGCAGCAGAGTGAGTACATTTATAGGTTAGTAGAAGAAGTTTAAACAGGATGCGAAAACAGATGGGGAGCCAGTGAAGCGACCTGAGGAGAGGGGTAGTATGAGTAAAGCGACCCTGGCGGAAGACGAGACGGGCAGCAGAGTTTTGAACCGACTGGAGAGGGGAGAGGTGACTAAGTGGGAGGCCAGCAAGAAGCAGATTGCAGTAGTCCAAACGAAAGGTGACAAGGGGTTTGTACCTGAGGCAACCCTCCGTTGCCTCAGGTACAAACTTAGATTGTGAGCCCTCCTGGGACAGAGAAATATCCAGAGTACCTGAATGTAACTCACCTTGAGCTACTACTCAAAAAGGTGTGAGCAAAATCTAAATAAATAAGCAACCTACATGGTAACAGGAGCTGCTGATTTTAATGCCAGAAGGACATCAGGCTTTAACACCTAGGCCTCTAATTTGGAAGCTCTGGTCGCAATTTACACATGTAAATATTGATATTTAAATGTATATCCTGAATAAATGTAGAAAAGCCAAGTTTAGACAGCCAGGATTTACTCTAGTCCCACCTAAACCCTGCCATTTGCTCAAATTGCAGATTTACAGTGCAAATCCTGGCAGCCCATTGTTCCACCCACCCTCACCTTTGCAGAAGGGGCCCCCTGAGTTTTTGTTGTCAGGAAAGAGTTGGGATAGTAATTTCTACATTGAGGTAAACTGTGTATGTATTTAATGTTACTTCCAGAAAACCAGTGGTAATGCACACAGATTCAGTACATGGTCGTTGGCTAACGTGTGTTTTAGTTGACTCCTAGGTCAATGACATTAAAAATTCATCACACATATCTCAGGTATTCCTAACTCTGAAAACAGAAGAAAAGCACTGTCAAAACAAAACCACAAAAAGACAGGGTGCTAATTAAAAAAAAAAATCCAAAATCTAGGTGATTATTCATTAAAGGCAGCGTTCTCAAGCCCTAGGAAAAGGAGAGTAACAGCTAGCACTCAACAGCGGCTCCTACTGGCCGACTCAAAAATAACCTGCTGTCATTGAGAACTGCTCCTCTTCCCCCTTCACCCAAGTAGTTGGCGCCTCAGCTGGGACAGATTTAATTTGAACTGGAAGCCCCCCAAAACAGCAGAAGGAAGCAGGCAGGGATTAAAAAACAATCCCTAAATTAATTGGCAGGTGGAAAAGTTTGGACACCCTTTCCCATTGATTCGGTACTAGTTTCTATTAGTTATTAATATGGCCAAATAGTTTAGTGACTTGTTAGGCCTTCCTATAGTCTGATGAAGACAAGTTCATGGTTGAGCAAACACTTTAACCCCTTCTAAACTCTCAGCATATGGTTACAGTTCTCCAAGCAGTTGTCTGAGCATTTGAAAATGAAGAGAATTCCTGCCTCTTTCAAAGGCTATAACGATTTCTGAACATTTTCAGCTAAAAACCTTTATACGCAACTCTACAGATAAAAATATATTGAAGGTTTGACTAATATGTAAATCTGAAGCTTCAAGCTACATTTAGCAGAATACAAGAATGCCGAATAAATTGAAGGGATTATTAAACTGCATTTTCGTTGTTCAGTACCAAGGAGGCTGGACAGCTCCCGTGATGGACTGATGGACAGTTGGCCATCTCAAAATTAATAACGCTTATCAAAGTTTTGAAGCACGTGTATAATTAAAAACACCTGATTGTGTTCTGTTGCTATAAAGGAAATGTTTCCCCTGCCCCATCACCACCACTGCTGCACCTTTTTATGACCTGGCAGAATTAGGTGCTGTTATAACGGACTCCTGTTTGACGTCTCCTTGCTTACCCCTTCGGATGACTTGTAGACTAAGGCAGGGGCGTCCACCTGAGGTTGCAGCCCACTTTTTAGCTTACATGATTTTAAAATATTACAGACATTACAGAGCTATTTGGTGGATAAGAAGTCACATTTTCAGAAGAGATCCGCAAATGTTGACGCGTACAAATCGTGCTATACAAGATTAACATCGTCATGTGGTCCCAGGAGAACAAATTCATGCTGCCCTTACACACATGGGTTTCTGATCAAGCGTTTCACTAATGAAACACCGTGTACGCCCCTGGCCTAGAACGTGTAGAAGTAGGTTCAGTTTTTAATCAATTGCCAAGGTGCTGCTTTTACACAGTAATTCACGTGGGCGATGAATAGGCAGAGTGGGGGCAGGATAAGCTCTTATGTGCATATATTATAAAATAAACTCATATTCATCCATTCTTAAATTACATACACATACATGGTGGGGGGGGGGGGGGACTCCATAAAGTTGGTGCTACCATTTATTTATTTATTTGCTACATTTGTATCCCACATTTTCCCACCTATTTGCAGGCTCAATGTGGCTTACATAGTACCGTACAGGCGATCGCCAATATCGGTATGAACAAATACAGAGTGATGTTGTAGTAGAGTATGGATCATGCACCAGTTACACATGTAAACATTCACAAAACCAACATATATGTGCACACACACATATGCACTAGCATGCTGGCTATGCACCTACGTGCACATCAACAGTGTGTGCTTTATAGGTAGGTGGGCACATGGGTGGACTCTGGGCAGAGTGTGGCTGGGTGTACAGTTAAGCACGTCCCCTACAGGAAACCCCCCCCCCCCCCCCCCAGCACTTGAGTGCAAGCACTCAGGCCACCTGTATGGCTGGTACCTAAATGCATACGAGCATAAAACCCAGTAACGCTAATATTTTGTACGAGAAACGAGGCACCTGCTTTCCTTGACAGAATCCAGTGCCCTTAAGTGAAACTGACGCCTGGCAGCCACACGAGGGACCCTCTCTTGTGGGTTTCCTGGCATGACATGGGGATGGGTTGCCATTGCCTTCTCCTATGTTGCTGCTATCCAATACAAGGGGGCATGACCTGCACTGGCAATCCTGCCAGAGCATCAAGTGCCAGGCAGTGGAAGGTTATGTGATTTGCCCAAGGCCACAAGGAGCTGCTGTGGCTTCCACTTCCCAGACCGCGGCTCTAACCATTGGGCTCCTTCTCTGTTCCCCTTTGTAGAATATAGAATTACCCTCATATAATTAGCCCTGTCTTGGAGGAGGTATAAATGTGTACGTCTGCTTTCCCCGGGGTCATTTGATAAAGGCACATAAGTGCATCTGTCAGCTTTATGCAACATATACAAATAGTAAAATAGTAGATGACAGCAAGTAACGACCTGTATGGTCCATCCAGTATACCCAGTGCCGTAGCGAGGGCGGCTGACACCCGGGGCGGGTTGCCGCTGCGCACCCCCCCCCCCCCCGGCTGCAGCACGGTGTCTCCCCCCCCTCAGCACGCACCCTCCCCCCTCCGGAGCGCATTCTTACGAGAATTAGGAAGTGAGGGGTCGGCGAGAGGGCCGATCCATCCCCGAACGCACGTCACTGGGAGCTGCGTTGGCTCCGCTGGTTCCCTGCTCTCTCTGCCCTGGAACAGGAAGTAACCTGTTCCAGGGCAGAGGGAGCAGGGAACCAGCAGAGCCAACACCCCCCCAGCAGCGTGTACCCGGGGCGGACCGCCCCACCGCCCCCCCCCTTCCTACGCCACTGAGTATACCCAACAAGATAACTCATGGTATAAGGTATGATGTGATGCTACACATGTTCTTGTTAGAGCATCAGGCAGGTTCCAGGAGTAGCCTAGCAGTCGGTGCAGTAGACTATAGAGAAGGGAACCCAGGCCCATGTCCTACTCTAACTGGTACACTTGTGGTGGAATGCGTGAGCCCTCCAAAAACCACAAACTACTTACTCTACCTACATATAGGTGACACCTGCATGCTTGAGGGCTATTGTAGTGGTGCAGAGTGAGGTTCACTCGCTGTTCACTTCGCTGTTCACTCGCTGTTCCTGGAGGGCTCACCATACAATATAAGGGGGTTATGGTAATATGGGTACCTGGGACCTTTTATGTGAAGTCCACTGCAGTACTGGGATGTCTGTGTGGCCACTCTACTAAGAATGATAGCCCTTAGACAACCCAATGGCTGTTTTTTGGGCGTTTTTCTCTTGGACTTTTTTTATCCCCAAAATGGTACCAAAAGTAAAATGTACTGAGCAAAGATTGTCTAGAAAAAGGTGATTTTCGAACAAAAAACAAACTTTTTCATGTTAAAAAATGGCTATGTTTGCTACTCGATTCTTGGGCATTTTTAGCAAAAGCATGCAAAATTGGACTTAGATGTCAAGCCATGGGCAGACATTAAGAGGGGCATTTTCGACAAAACGTCTATTTCTCACCTCCCAGTCCAATCGTCTGAATTTTGAAAAAAAACCCCAACTCTTTATTGAAATTTTAAAAAACAAAGACAAATTCCTAGAAGTTGAATTACCTTCCCAATCAAACTCGTGACTGTTTTCGTGGATTTCAACATGCTCGCTGTCCGACGGGGTGTCTAGTTCATCCACATCTATGTCAAAGTCTTCATCCAGTGAGTGATCGTGACCCTCGCCCGAGGCCACAGACCCTTCTCTGTGCTCTAGGGTCAAGCTGAGGGTTGGCGCCAAGAGGCGTTTCTTCATGTGCCGATTGCCGCACAGCTGTAGAGTGTTTGCAGGAACTGCAATGCAAAGGGTTTTCAGTCAGGAGAGCTCAAAGAGAAGTGGAAAAGTGGCCCGGAACAGGGTTCAAATGATGCTTAAACATAAGAACATAAGGGGTCCCTTTTACTAAGCCGCGTATGTGATTCAATTTTGAGTTACTGCTCGGCTACCGCATGGCCCTTGTGGTAATTTCATTTTCGATGCGCATCCGCTACGCGCCCTGGTGGTAATCAGCATAGTATGCATGCTGACAAATACCGCCCGGTTAACACGTGAGACTTTACTGCTAGGTCAATGGCTGGCGGTAAGGTCTCAGGCCCAAAATGGTTACGTTTAAGCAGCATCTGAATCTCTCACTGACACCCATACTGACTATCAGCAAGAGGAAAGAGGAATGGAACGTCTGCTGTCTGAGGGACGTTTTAGGACTTCACTCTCTGGTGGAACCTATTGTACGTCTTCTTAGGCAGGGACCGATCAACTAGAGCTGAATTTGTAATTTGCCTTGAACTCCGATTTGGAAAGACAGCTACATAGTAACATAGTAGATGACGGCAGAAAAAGACCTGCAAGGTCCATCCAGTCTGCCCAACAAGATAAACTGATATGTGTATACCTTACCTTGATTTGTACCTGCCTTTTTCAGGGCACAGACCGTACAAGTCTGCCCAGCACTATCCTCGCCTCCCAACCACCAACCTCTCTTCCCCCACCTGCTCCGCCACCCAATTTTGGCTAAGCTTCTGAGGATCCATTCCTACTGCACAGAAGCCAAACCCATTCTCCTTTTTCTGGTTTGTAGTGAGTGGGCTTTGGTATCCAGTGAATTACACTCAACATTTCTATATCCCATGTTCACCAGAATTTCTAATCTGCCTTTACCTCTGCAGTTCAAGGTTGGGTTACACTAAAAGAAGCCAGATCAAACTTCTGGGAATTACAATATTAATAATAAAATTAACCCCAAAACATAACTAAAACATCCTGTTGATTAGGATCTGAAGGTTCAAAGCCAATATGATGAAATAGAAAAGCTTTCAATTTTAAATGTTAAATCGTGTCGACACTAATGATTATTAATCAAACTTTGCCATGAGCTGTCACCCTATCAGTAAATTGTTCTGTTTCAATCAAATGGAATGAGCTTTTCTTGCTTTTATCTGGTAACATAGTAAATGACGACAGAGAAAGACCACATGGCCCATCCAACCTGCCTGGACTGACACTATTTCTCTCTGGATTTCTACCCCTTTGAGTAGATGACATACGTTCCCACTGACTAAAACAACACCTGCCCCCACCCACTCCCTACCGTGACTCAAGTCTCCCACCTGATCTTTACCACTACCCCCAGTGTTTCCCTCTCTCATGATCCCCCATCAGTCTTTTTACCACTGCTCTCAGTTGTCTATCTCCGCTATGTTTCAATTCCATCACAGTTTTGGTTGCCCCTCCCTTGCTGGCGATTTTTCTTTCAGGCATCCACCACTCTCTCAGTCAGGAGCGTAGCCAGACCTGTTATTTTGGATGGGCCCACAGTTACGTTGGCTGGGCATTCCCAAACTACCCCTCCCCCTTTATCCTGCATCTTGCTCCCTTCTCCTCCGCCCCCAGATCTGGCATTTGCCACCACAGCCACCCGCCCATCCCCCATGTACTTTAACTACCTCACGGGCGGCAGCAGCAATATTCATCCACTACCTGCACTGGCTCCGCACACTTCCCTCTGCGGCATTCTACCTTCGCTGATGTTAGGGACACGGCAGAGAGAAGCTTGCAGGCAGCAGATGTGCGTTGTTGCCCCCACCTGTGAAGTGGATGAGGTATATGAGGAAGGGGGAGGTTTACAAAGGGGGGGGGGGTGGTATGGGTGAGCAACGCGAACAGAGGAAAACACCGGATCTGGTTGAAAGGGTAGAAACGCGGCCACTGCTGAATTGTTTTGGGTGGGCCTGAGCCAAGAATGGGTGGGCCTGTCCCCCACCCAGGCCAACCCTTAGCTACGCCACTGCTCTCAGTTAAGATTTATTTCCTCATATTCCCACTACAACTCATCGAGTTCTTCCAAGCTTTTTATTAGGGTTAGAGCTAAGATAATTATTGTATGAGTGATACTGGTTCTCTCCTCTTTATCAGTGAGAATCCAGTGAAAATATGCTCTATAAATTCCCCCCCCCCCCCGGATGAATTTTCCAATGATAATTATTTCTAGTTGCCCTGGTCTTTCTTGCTATGATAATTTCATTCTAGTGATTACAGGGCTTGTATTTGCCTCTCTTATAATCCTTTGTAAGATTTTATACACTCGAATTGCATTGGCTCCCGATTGAGGCAAGGGTTCAGTTTAAATTGGGTGGCATGGTTTTTTAAATATCATACGGTCAGGCTCCGCCTTATACGATAGCCCTGGTTAATCAGTTGTTAGACCAAAAATTGGGCCGTTTCCACAATCAAGTTTTGCTATGTTACCCGCCCCTCCCCCACCCAATGAAGAAGGCTTTATTTTTTTACATTTCTAATCTCATCTTTTGCATATCAAGCTGCGTCTATGTGGAATTCTCTACCTTTTGAAATTAGGTTTAGAAATGATCAAGTTTTTAGAAGGTTGTTGAAGATTTTTGTTTTATTTCAGAAATATGCAGTACTTGGTTTTATTTAAGATTTTATTAATTGATGGTCATGTATCTACATATTGTGTTCTTTTATCAGTTTGAACGATTGGGTCAACAATTGCTATTATATTGTAACTGGCAGGGAACTTTCTACAAGGTATTTGTAGGCTGTAAGTCTTGTATAATGTCATGTAATATAATCTGTGAGGCCTGGTTTGACTCTCTCAGGTGAAGGCCTCACTGTGTTGCCCTTTTCAAAGCCTAAAGCAGATAGACTCAGTAAACTTATTTTTCTGCCACGATTCGGTTCACCACCCGACATATAAATCGATTATTACACCGTCTCCTTATCTGATCCTACCTGGCCTGCCATCCCCACTGGCGTCTTCAAGGTCCTCCTCCAGGGCCTCTTCTGGAAAAAGCCTGAAAAACAGATCGCTGTCAGCTCCGCTTGTTTGAAAAGATGCACTAGAGTCAGGAAAACTGAATGCAGAAAGAGTGGCAGGTCACGTCTCCTGAAACCTTTGTAAACACAGGGATCGAGACCCCCAACAGAATTGTGGCGAACGATCATCTGAAACTAAACCTTAATTCAAGAAAACCAGACACAGCGGTAAAAGGGAACAATCTAAGGGGTCCTTTCACTAAGCCACGGCAAAAAGTGGCCTGGGTAGTGTGGTGTGGGCAGGTGTTTTTGGTGAACGCCGGGCCAGTTTTTACCGTGTGTGGGAAAAAGGCCTTTTTTTCAATGGGTCGGGAAAAGGGCCTGCGGTAAAATTGAAACCAGAGTATGCTTATTTACGGCCCGAGCCCTTGCCGCCATCCATTGATCTAGCGGTACGGGCTCACACGCTATATGCGCAGTGACCGGTCAGCACGCACCAACAGCCGATTAACGCAGGAAGCGCAGCATGCGTTAGGAAATGTTATAAAATCAGTTGTCCCGGTGGTATGGGCGTGCACCAAATCTGAAATTACTGCCAGGGGGTATATGTTAGCCTGGCAGTAGTCTCGTTGATCGTAGAAGTCTCTGGACCAAATGACTACAGTGATACCTCGGTTTTCGTCGATAATCCGTCCGAAAACAATCGGCGATAATCTGAAACCGACGAAGACCGAGGCAATTATTTCCATATGAATCACTGAGCAGGAGAACACGTGGGTCGCCCTTTGTTTTTGCAAAATTAGCAGCGAGGTCACATGGGCACACCAACGAAATCCGAGGCAACCGACGAAATCCGAGACAAATTTTTCGCGGAAAAAAAAAATCGACGAAAACCGAAACCGACGATAACTGAAGTCAACGAAAACCGAGGTATTACTGTATTCTGTACTACATGTGGAGATGGAGAAGGTCCCCCAAAAATGCAAGAGTAGATATTCAGCTGGCAGCGGTCAGTGGCTTTTAAGCTGCAGGCTGAATTCACCCTGGATATTCAATGCCGGACCATAATCCAGGCTCCACCTGGAGGTTAACCGTGTACCGACCAATATTCAGACCGGTACCTGGTTAGCTCAATGGATAAAGTAGGACAGTTGTTTTGCTGTTTTAACTTTATCAACTTACTTAGGGACCCTTTTCTTAAGATGCATAGGTACCTACACGCGTACAAAATGCGTCAAATTAGAATTACCACCCGGCTACCGCATGCCCCTGGTGGTAAGTCTAATTTCTACACGCATCCAAATTTCTATTTTTGTACCGCGTGGCACTCACTGGGCGGTAATTGGCAGTGTACGCACGCTGATGATTACCACCCGAGACCCTACCTCTAAGTCAACGGGTGGCGGTAAGGTCTCAGGCCCAAAATGGATGCATGCTGATTTTTATTTTGCCGCACATCCATTTTTGGCAGAAAAAATGGCCTTTTTTTGCAGGGGTCCTGAAAAATGCACCTACATGCGTCTACACCAGCACAGGCCATTTTTCAGCACACCTTAGTCAGTTAATGGACTGAATATCACTGCTAACTGGTTAAGTCCCAGCTCTACCCAGGCTCCGCCTCTGGACTGCCGCAGCATTAACCAGACAGTGCTGGGTGGTCACAGGCAATATCCAGTGCCACTAACTGCTTCTGAATATTGCCAGATGCCTGGTTAAACCCTGCTGAACTGGCCAAGAGCTTCTCCTACCTGGTGAAATCCCACAGGGCCCACAGAGACCACGAAAATGTGGTAGAAAGATACAAAAATGGTCTCAGCTATATTGGGAGTCACCAGCTTGAGTTTAAAAAAAATGTTGATATGTTGCCTGTATCTCAAACTCCCTATGAACTCCTGAGGGAGACGCATTTTGGCCTCTGAGGCATTGCTATCTTTTCCCACATACCCTGACTTAGGAACGAGGTTGGTTCCTCTCACAGGGATGTTTGGACCAAATCCATTTACCTCATGAGAGAAAGTCATTACTAAGCCACAGACGCTATTAGAGAGAAGCTGATTGTGGTTGAACAGTGAATCGGAGGGAACCCAGCCAGAGAATGAAACACTTGTGCAATCTGATTTTAAATTTTGCTCAACACATGAACATGGTTGTTTCTAGGCCTGGTAGAACTCGGTGATTTTTTGTCCACTTGGACTTGACTAAAAATACGTAGATTGAAAAGAATTACTCCTGCCATTTGACCCCCTAACATGTGCTGAAAACAATGGCATGAAGGACACAAGTTATTACTTCTTAGGAGCACGCATGAATGCGACCTCATGAACCTTTGGAAAGTAGGATAAACTAGTGTGAGAATCAGAAAATGGTATTATTTAATGTACCAGGTGACAGTGTTTCATCTCCTCCTCCTCCTCCCCCAATTACAGAGAGGTCGAGGGATAAAGTGTTATCTAAACTTTGAACAGACCTCCTTTGTCTCTTCCAAAATCATCTGGCCTGAAACCTACTGTATAAGCATGGCTTTGGCTTTCCCATCATGCATTTACCTTGGATATTCCTCCTCTTGCCATTCCTCTTTCAGTTCCATGTCATCAATGCACAGGTGTCTGACGACTGGCTCGGGAGAGTCCTGGGCCCACAAGCTCTTCTTATACCTGTAAATTGCAAAAGTCACAACATAGATAGTACCACGAACCTCTCTGCAGATCAGCTGGGTGGCTCAAAGTAGCATGACATCACTACTACTACTACTTATCATTTCTATAGCGCTGCAAGACTTACGCAGCACTGTACACTTGAACATGAAGAGACAGGCCCTGCTCGACAGAGCTTACTATCTAATTAGGACAGACAAACAGGACAAATAAGAGATAAGGGAATTACTAAGGTGGGAATGATAAAACATGGGTAAGTGAGTAAGGATTAGGAGTTAAAAGCAGCATCAAAAAGGTGGGCTTTTCACCTAGATCTGAAGGTGGCCAGAGATGGAGCTTGACATACCGGCTCAGGAAGTCTATTCCAGGCATATGGTGCGGCAAGATAAAAAGGAACGGAGTCTGGAGTTAGTAGTGGAGGAGTAGAGTGCAGATAAGAGATTTATCTAGTGAACATAGTTCCCGGAGAGGGGTGTAGGGAGAGATGAGAGTGGAGAGGTACTGAGGAGTTGCAGAGTAAAGGCACTTGTAAGTCAATAAGAGGAGTTTGAACTGTATGCGGAAATGGATATGGAGCCAATGAAGTGAGGAGAGGGCTAAAATGAGCATAGTGACACTGGCGGAATATAAGTCGTGCAGCAGTATTGTCATACCTCTACCAGTCAACTAGAGTTGAGGGATAGGATGAGGATGGTGAGGTGGAACCACAGGCCTCATCTATTAAGACAAAGCAGAAATCCTAATATCTTTACCAGAAGTCATAAGCAACGTGTAATTTCCTACGTGTAAGGCTCTCTGAGTCTCTAGCAGGCTTATTTCAAAAGAGAAGGGCGCCATCTTCCGACACAAATCGGGAGATGGGCGTCCTTCTCTCAGGGTCGCCCAAATCGGCATAATCGAAAGCCGATTTTGGGCGCCCTCAACTGCAGTCTGTCACGGGGATGACCAATGTTCACGAGGGCGTGTCGGAGGTGTAGCGAAGGCAGGACTGAGGCGTGCTTAAACAATGGGCATTCTCGGACGATAATGGAAAAAAGACGGGCATCCCTGACGAACACTTGGCCCAACTTTACTTGGTCCATTTTTTCTTGTGACCAAGCCTCAAAAAGGTGCCCGAACTGACCAGATGACCACCGGAGGGAATCGAGGATGACCTCCCTTACTCCCCCAATGGTCACTACCCCCCTCCTACCCACCAGCCAAACCAGGGGCCCCAGAGCCAATTTGGGGGGCCCAGGCCCCCGTGGCCCCCCATAGCTATGCCACTGGTTTAGAGTCAGACATAATTTGCTGGGTTTTCTTGCAACAGTACTATCCCCTGAAATTTCAAACCCCAAATGGACGCATAGCAATTTTCATTTGCCGCACATCCATTTTTTGGCAAAACCTTTAAAAAGGCATTTTTTATAGGTGCACTGAAAAATGACTCTGCGTGCACCCAAAATATGTGTCTACACTACCGCAGCCCATTTTTCAGCACGCCTTTGTAAAAGGACCCCTTAGAATTTCATGAAGGTCACATAAGAACCGTATGCAAACCTCGCGTAGGCAAGTGTCATTTTATAAAAGCACATTTCCGTGTGTAAAATACACTTCACACACAGAAAAGACTTCATAATTACTCCCACCCTGCTTTCCAGACAGTTATTGCATGTTGAGGAATGCTGCAAAGGACCAAAAAATGGCTCATCCTTTGATGATTGTCTACCAGGCGATGCCAAGTCCACTGCCTCAGAACCTTTTGCAATCTCGTTTCCTTTTCCAGGTTGTAGCTGGAGTGGAACCTCTTCTGCCCTACTAGCTCTGGTACCTCTTTTTATTAGAAAATTATCGCTAGCCAGACCCCCTCATCATCCCCGTGAGCCCAGGCTTAGCAGCATTCCTGGACTAACACTTAACCCCCATTGCCCCATGTAAGCCGCATTGAGGCCTGCCATGAGTGGGAAAGTGCGGGGTACAGAATGTAACAAAAAAAAAATAAGCATTTCAATATGGCGGGTGCAGATCAAGCGGTTTGTTAATTTATTTATTTTTTTGTTACATTTGTTACCCTGCACTTTCCCACTCATGGCAGGCTCAATGCGGCTTACATGGGGCAATGGAGGGTTTAAGTGACTTGCCCAGAGTCACAAGGAGCTGCCTGGCCTGAAGTGGGAATCCAAACTCAGTTCCCCAGGACCAAAGTCCACCACCCTACCCACTAGGCCACTCCTCCACTCTGTAAAAGGGTCAATTCCCAGAGAAATGTAGCCACAAAAATAGGCCATTTGAAAACTGCCAGCTTTTCGCACAGATTTAAAAAGCGCAATCTCTGCAGCATGCAAGCAATGTGAGAATCACTCTCCAAAAGAGCAATGTACTAAAAAGAGAAATAGATTTTACAAATCTGCTGGAAACCTTTGCTCAATTGACTCTGTACTACCCAGCTTGTTCCCATCTATATATCTGCATTGGCATCATATCTCTGTTATTTGAATGTTCTAACAGGTGCTTTTAGATGTTTCATTGATATACACTGGCATCATATTAAATCTTTGTTATATGAATTTTCTTGCATGCTGTCTATGGTGGTATCATTGTATTTCGCTGACATTTATCATATTTTTCCGTTCAATGTTTATATTCTGATACCGTTTCATGTCAGTTCTATTACTAGGTTTCAAGTTCCTGTTTCCAAGTTACCTCATTAATTCTATTTATGTTTATAACTGGGATCTTGCCAGGTATTTGTAACCTGCTTTCGCCAATGTTAGAAACAGGATACTGGGCTCGATGGACCTTCAGTCTGTTCCCAGTAGGGCAATGCTTATGTTCTTATATTCTTATGCTGTTTAAAATTGGAAGTTTTATGTTAAACTATCTGCTGTACATTGCCTTGGGTGAATCTCGTCATAAACTTTTACCTTTTACAGATAATACAAGGCTCCTACAACCCCTATCATCTGCATCAGGTCCTAAAAGTAATGTGATTTTGTGCTAATAACTTCTCTCTCATTTCAGCCTGATTAAACCAGCCCTTCTTCAAGTTCTGTGGTTTATCCTTTCTCCCCATCCACTATTCATCTTCAAGTTAATTACCAGCTTATGGCACACGAGAGAGACATCTCCCAGATTTTCACCCTGGGCTACAGACAGTTACAGAGATCACGCATGTAGCAGAAGCTAAACTAGGAAGGAAAAAAAGTTACCTGATTTCTGAAACTGGGTTCAGGGCTCTGTTATAAAGATCCCTTCCTTTCTTTCCAGTCTCGAGCAAAACAAGTGAGAAAGCCATTGAGCTTTTTCTTGCAGAGCTGAGATCAGCAGCACCCAGGTAGGATCTGAAAGCCCTGACCTCATTCTGCTACCTGGGATGGCAAGGAAGGGCTGTGGTTTTTAGGGCACACCCAAACCTCTAGAGTAGATGTTGGCTTAAGCATATTTGTATTGCTGCTGATAACAAGGGGGGAAAAAACACACAGAGGAAAAAATCATTACAATTAATTTTCTAAGTCACGTCCCTTAGGGAGGGAAGCCTTTTGGAATTGCTTTCTGATATCCTATTAAGGGTTAACTACCAGTGTCCCTGTTTGTGACTCTGGGCTGCTCCTCTCATACCTGCAGCTAAAATAAAAAGCAGAGGAAATTCTAATTGATAAGGAGAGGCAGCTTGAACAGTGCTCCAAGATCACACAAAACACCTGGAGTCAGCATTAGATCTTTTCACATTAAAAACAAGCTTTAAACCAGGACTTCTTAAGGGGGTGAGGAGAAGGGTCTTGAAATTAGTTTACTCAAGAGCCTGATATATGGAGGTTTCAGCTCAGAGGTTTACAAATATTCAAATCTTAATTTCTGAAAAGGGTGGAAATAAAGGAAAGAAAAAAGTTACGATCTATATCCTAAGGAAGGAATTTTTTTTAATAGTTTTGTTTGAGTGATTTTTACTGTGTTTTATATGCTGTTCTGTATGATTCTGGTGTTCTTTTCTGACTATTTTGTTTTATTGTATTCCACCTTGATTTACTGTAGTGATAAAGGTGGACTGATCAAATTTTAATAAACAATAAAGTAAGAGAAAAATAGAAAGGAGAATCCATGTTTAAACATGTCCTTGATGAGCATCAGCAAATTCTCCCTGCTGCAAAAACCGTGGCAAATTGTTCCAGAAGGAGGGTCCCACAACACTAAAAGAGAATGATGAATGGCTTCCAAATGAACACAATGAAAGACATCAATATCGTCCCACAAAGAAGTATATTTTAATTGAATTGGCTCCAATCTTTTTGTGGAGCATCAGAAGGAGAGTTCATGGAACCCTTACCACAACCTCACCACATTTCTTCGTAAGTCCTGTTTTTTTTCTTCTTCTTCTAAAAAATTATCAATAAGTAGATATTTTAGTATTGAATCTTCATATATCCCTTCAACAGTTCATAAATTTGCTCCAATCTTCAGTCCTTCAAGCTTCATTAATGAAATCAAATGATACTTGGCTTAGTCTGTTGATCTGAAGTATACCTAACTGAAAATGGACAAAGCTATGGGGCTGAATGAGATACATCCCAGGATACTAGAAGAGTGTTTTGCTGAGGTTTGTGTTTAATATGTCTTTGGAAACCGGTGTGGTTCCACAAGACTGGAAAAGAATGAGTGTTGCCCTTCTCCACATAAATAGTAACAGAGAGGAACCAGCAGAAGAAAGGAGGTGTTGATGCCCCTGTACAAGTCATTGGTGAGACCCCACTTGGAGTATTGTGCTCAGTTTTGAAGGTCGTCTCTTGCTAAAGATGTAAAAAGACTGGAAGCGGTGCAAAGAAACGCTACAAAAAATGGTATGGGATTTGCGTTGCAAACCGTACGAGGAGAGACTTGCCAACCTGAACATGTATACCTTGGGAGGAAAGGAGAAACAGGGGTGACATGATAACAGATGTTCAAATTATTTGAAAGGTATTAATCCACAAACAAACCTTTTCCAGAGATGGGAAGGTGGTAGAACTAGAGGACATGAATTGAGGTTGAAGAGGGGCAGACTCAGGACTAATGCCAGGAAGTATTTTTTCACGGAGAGGGTGGTGGATATGTGGAATGCCCTCCCGTGAGAGGTGGTGGAGATGAAAATGGTAATGGAATTCAAACATGCGTGGGATAAACACAAAGGAATCCTGTTTAGAAGGAATGGATCCACGGAATCTTAGCAGAGATTGGGTGACAACACTGGTAATTGGGAAATAAAACCAGTGCTGGGCAGACTTCTAAGGTCTACGCCCTGATCAAGGCTGAATAGATATGGATGGGCTGTTAACTTCAGAAATGTTAGTACAAAAACAGTGCTGGGCGGACTTCTACGGTCTGTGCCCTAAGAATGTGACAAGGACGAATCAAACTCAGTTATATGTAAAATAAGTTTATCTTCTTGGGCAGACTGGATGGACCGTACAGGTCTTTATCTGCTGTCATTTACTATGTTATTCTGTAGAGTCATCTGGAAGCTACAGGCCAATAAGCAGTGGTGAGAAAAGTAATAAAGATGCAGCTGAAGGCTAGGAAATGAACTATCTACAGTTCATGGGTTAAAAGATCAGAGACAATATGGTTTTACCAGAGGCACATCATGCAGACAAATCTGATTGATTTTTGAGATAGAGTGTCTAGAAAACTAGACTAAGGGCATGCGTTGGCCATGGTCTACTTAGATTTCAACAGCCCTTTGATTCTGTTCCTCATAAGAGATTCATGAATAAACTGAGAAGCCTGAAGCTAAGGTAGTGAACTGGAATCGAAATTGCTTAGACGATAGAGAGGAATTCCCTTGAAGGTGAAAATGGTGAGTAGTGGAGTACCTCAGAGATCAGTCCTGGAGCCAATTATATTCAATATCTTTATGAGCAATTTTGCCCAAGAGTTAAAAGGAAAACAATTGCCTTTTTTGCATATGACACAAAAATATGCAACAGAGTGGACACTCCTGAGGGAACAGACATGAGACGTAATCTTCAAAAACTGGTTAAATGCTTGGTAGTTCACCGTTAATGAGAAAACGTGTAGAATGATGCATTTGGGATGCAGCTGGGGGAGGGAGGAGGATGATGTGTATGGACCAGGACCTTGGGATGAAAATGTCTTGGGATCCCAAGGTTGTGAAACAGTGTAACAAGAGAGATGCAGAGCTAGAGAGAGGCCTAATAGGCAGAAAGGGGGATGGGATGATGCCCCTGTACAGGTCACTGGTGGGGTCTCCTCTGGAATGCTTTTCTTCAGTTTTGGAGGCCATGTCTCAGTCTGGCTATAAAAAGGCTAAAGGTGCTCCAGAGGAAGGTGACCATAATGATATGGGATCTGTACCAGAAGTCATAAGGGAAGAGACCTGGAGGACATAAATATATATACCATTGGAGGAGAGACACAGGGGCAATACAGATGTTTAAGACACAGGGCTTTTTTTGAGGGGCTACTTGGGGGTACTGAGTACCAACACCTTTTCCATTGTCTGCTAAAATTGACCCATGGACCTCTAATGAAAGAGCTCAGGCTCTACACACCAATTCTGCCTTGTCATAGATTCTGTGACTGGTTGCAGGGGGCCTGGCTATTGTGGGGTGGGTCCCCCAGTAATCACCCCACCCCTGAAGGGTGGTCTGGCATTTGAGTACCAGCACCTTTTCCATTGTCTGCTAAAATTGACCCATGGACCTCTAATGAAAGAGCTCACACCAATTCTGCCTTGTCATAGATTCTGTGACTGGTTGCAGGGGCCTGGCTACTGTAGGGTAGGTTTCTCAGTGATCACCCCATTCCTGAAGGGTGGACTGGCATTTGAGTACCGGCACCTTTTTTGCTAGAAAAAACTCACTGTTAAGACATGAACCTTTTCCAAAAGAATTAGGAGGGAGACACAGGATTAGTGTCAAGAAATATTTTTCACAGAGAAGGTGTCTTCCTAGAGAAGGTTTGGAGGCAGAAACAGTGATGGAATTCAAAAAGGCAGGAGATATATCACAATGAAGATCCCTGAACTGCAAGAGGACAGAAATCAGGCCTTGAGGGCTTTAGCTCTACACAGCATGTAAAGAGATTTTGCACTTCTAAGAAGGCCAGGTTGGGGGGGGGGGGGGGGGGAGGAGAAGGTAAACTGTGTGATGATCTAGATTTAAATTGTTGTTTGCTAGCAGCAGAACCTTGATACCCCAAAAACCCCTTCCAACTTATCCTCAAATCCATCCAAGCTTTAGAAATCTGCTTCAGGTTTAATGTGCTGGGCTGCCCTTCAGGTATAGCCAGGGGTAGTTGTTTTCAAAGTCACCTCTAGGTCCTACCAATCAGGCAACACTGATTTTTAATTATTATTAAATAATCGTTTTCTTCCATTTAAGGGCTGCGCAAACAAGGTTTCTGGACACCAGCAAGAGAAAGTCAACAGTGTGAGTAAACAGGGGCACTCCTCGGTCGCTGCTACCACTTCTTGTTAAGCAGATCTGAAAGCCCGGCCAGTGAGGGTGTGCTCACAAAAGAACATGGAAGGCTGCCTGGGATTGGATGGCTCCAGGAAAGAATAGTCCGTTACTCTGGAAATGGATGCATCAACAAGCTTCTCTGGCGCTGTGCCAGTTATATGATTTGAATGCCAGGGCCTAGGGAAACCCAGGTGTCCCCAAGTATGATCAGGACTCCTGCCTATGTGTTCCTGTCACCGACTCTGATTCCGGAGGAAAAACTAGGCATAGGTGCCAGCGCGGAGGGTGCTCGAGCACTCCCAATATTGAGAAAATGGCTTTGAACAAAGAGTCATTTGAGATGGGTTTAGCACTCCCAATTATTCTAAAAAGTTGGCTGTTATGAAATGAGGACAACCCTGGCTAGATATCCACAGAAGTCCGTGCCATCCAACATCAGTCATTCTGGGTAGGTTAAAGAGTGGTGTCTCGAAAAGGAAACACATCTTTCCCCCACCTCTTATTTATTACATTTATACCCCACATTTTCCCACCTATTTGTAGGCTGAATGTGGCCTTCATAGTACTGAAGAGGCGTTTAGACTCCGGTGTAAACAAATATAAAGTGATGATGTGGTAAGATAAAGTTCATGTGGCACAGCCACACTAGGGAATCGTACAACAGAAGAGTTGTGTTATGTCCATTACGTTCTTTAGTTTTGTTGTGTTGCAGAGATCAGGCATTTATGTTGGATCGGTAGGGTATGCCTTTCTGGTCCAGCCTGTTATTAACGCATGATTAACTCTAAGTTCTAATTACAGCACACTTTTAGCTGGTAGGGAACAGCACTGACTAGGGCACGGGGAGTTCCTTGGAGTGGCTTAGCGAGCCCCACACGGGCATAAATCACCACCCTCCCTCCGCCTCTGTGTAGGTGAGGCAGCAGCAGCAAGTCAGAACAAGCCCAGAAACTTCAGCACAAAGAATTCCCCACACATTTGTCTTCTGCAGGCTCGGGCCTATAAAGCCTGTCAGACTGTCTTCGGCTCTTCAATTCTTTTCTGTATGAGTTTGTTCATCTCCAATGCGGGGCTTAACACCGAGCCAGTCCCAGGCCTCACCCGGTTATGTTAGAAACACAACCCTTTTTCTGGGGCTCTCTCTGCCAGAAGCTCTGCTCTAGACAAACCTGACCTCATGAAGTGGCCTAGTGGTTAAACCAATGGATAAAAAAATACAGGTTCAAATCTGGTTTCTTTTACCAACTCTTTATGACCTTAGGCAAGTCACAGTGGGACTCATTTTCAAAGCACTTAGACTTATAAATTTTGACCTTATCTCCCATTGCCTTGGGTGAATTGTTTACTCTTTCCAAAAATACTAGGACTAGGGTGCATGCGATGAAGCTACAAAGTAGTAAATTTAATAAGAATCGGAGAAAATGTTTCTTCACTCAACATGTAATTAAACTCTGGAATTTGTTGCCAGAGAATGTGGTAAAGGTGGTTAGCTTAGCTGAATTTAAAAAAGGTTTCGACGGCTTCCTAAAGGAAAAGTCCATAGACCATTATTAAATGGACTAGGAGAAAATTCACTATTTCTGGGATAAACAGTATAAAATGTTTTGTACTTTTTTGGGATCTTGCCAGGTATTTGTGACCTGGATTGGCCAGTGGTGGAAAAGGATGCTGGGCTTGATTGGCCTTTTGTCTGTCCCAGTGTGGCAATCATAAGCTCTTTGGTGCATGGACTTATACCTGAATACTCATCACCGTTGTACAGCTCTGTGTATGGCTTGCAGTGCTACCTTACATATGATATGTGGTGTTATCTCCACTGGTTAAAAGCTGGCAATAACCACTGCCATATCCTGTTGAAAATGTCACAGTCAGCAGTATAGCGTCATGACCAGGGTTCTCATTACCATCACCTTCAGCAGCAGTCAGAGCGCTGCTCACGACACCCCAAGTAAAAGGGCCAAATCTCTCCTCAAAGATGGGGGTGCGGGGCATCGAGTGAGTGGAGGTATCTCTCCACACAACAGTAAGATTTACACTGGAAGTCCAATACGATTCCTGCACTCAGTTGTCGGTTGGCGATTATTATCGTTAGAGCAGACATTAAAACATGCAACGCCCCTAGAGACAAGATGATTTGTCTCTCTTCAGCAGCAGCTCACTTTAGCACCCTTGAGAAAAATACACCACAAATGTTGTTAATGTTTTTGTATCTTTGATTGCGCATGTCCCTTGTTACAGACGACATCCATAGCCAGCATCGAATCCTCAAACCTTTTTTCCCTGACCACTCACTTGCCTCTCAATTTCCCACACCTGGTTACACTCGACAGTTTATTGGTCCTCTCCATTTCCAATTTCTTGGCCAAGCTCGAATGACGTTGGTGCCTGCTACGGAAAATTGTCGTCCTCGCCTCATTTCCACAAACCCGAGGAAGGGAGAGTAACTGTGAAAAGTGAATCGGGAAAGTATTCACCGAGTTCTCCAAAAAGAAGAAGGTCTTCTCACCTTCCCCCTTGGAACATTTAAAGGCTGGCACCGCTTCATTCGCTAGGGTCAGGGTTATCAACCTGCTATGGGATTTCAGAACAGGCTGCACACAGGAGGAATAATTCTGCTATTCTGTGGGAATCCGAACTGCTAATCCATGCAAACTGAATGCGCCTCTCTTGAACAAAATGGAGCCTGTTGCAGGCGCGTAGCCAGACACCCAATTTTGGGTGGGCAGAACTCCACCCTGTCCCAAGTGATTTGGTCTTTCCCTCTCTCACCTGCATGCCATATGGTCTCTCAAACATTCCCCCTCCCTCACATATCTTTTAAATATCAGGTTTCCACCGACAGCGAGCAAGCAACTAATACGCACTGCTCATGTTGGCCCCACAGCCTTCCCTCTGATGCAACTTCCTGTTTCCAAATAAGCGGGAATACATCAGAGGGAAGGCTGGTATGCAGGAGGGACAGTTGTTGGGAGTTTTTGGCTGGTGGGGCTTGTGGATTCCTGCCAGCCACATCATAGGTGTGGTGCTACTGGGTGGGCCTGGGCCCACCCTTGGCTACACCACTAGCCTGTTGGCACCTGTTACTGGAGGGTTGCTCTTATTGAGACACTTTTTCTCCAGAGCTAACTCTTATCTGTGCTCATTCAGCCTTACTAGGTTGCTTGCCTGGAAAAGACGTTGCGAGTCAGTGGCTCACATTCCCTCTGTGGACATTGTAACGCCAGAAGAAAATCTCGCCTTCTCTTTTGCCTTTGTATCGCTGCATGGTGCATCCACCCCTTGAGTATTGCGTTCAGTTCTGGTCGCCGTATCTCAAAAAAGATATAGCAGAATTAGAAAAGGCTCAAAGAGGAGCGACCAAAACGATAAAGGGGATGGAACTCTGTTCGTATGAGGAAAGGCTAAAGAGGTTAGGGCTCTTCAGCTTGGAAAAGAGACGGCTGAGGGGAGACATAATTGAGGTCTACAAAATCATGAGTGGTGTAGGAGTAGAAATAAATTGATTTTTTACTCATTCCAAAAGTACAAAGAGTAGGTGACACTTGAGGAAGTTATATGGAAATGCTTTTAAAACAAATAGGAGGAAATATTTTTTTCACTCAACGAATAGTTAAGCTCTGGAACTTTTTGCCGGGATGTGGTAACAGTGGTTAGCGTATCTGGGTTTAAAAAAATGGTTTGGACAAATTCCTGGAGGAAAAGTCCATAGTCTGCTATTGAGGCAGACATGGGAAGCAACTGCTTGCCCTTGGATTTGTAGTATGGAGTGTTACTACGATTTGGGTTTCTGTCAGGTACTTGTGACCTGGCTTGGCCACTGTTTGGAAAACAGGTTACTGGGCTAGATAAACCCTACTCTTCTGTTCTTATTAGGTTGCCCTAGATCTTAGCCTGTTCTTGCGTGGATCTTCTTCTGTCCTTTAGCTCTTGTAGTTCTTTTTCTATTTCCTTTTCTTGATATTAGATCCCACACCACCCAATTCTGCATGTCATTATGGGTGGTATAAACCTGAATAAACTGTTCTATATATAATACATTCTCCTAGAATCTCATCTTTGTCATGTGGGTTTGTCTTGCTTAGTCTATAAATTCTATGGGGCAGGGACCGTGTCTCTTACATGTGTCTGTACAGCACTGGGCACATCTTGTAGCACTTTAGAAACGAAGTGTTGGTCACACTGTTCCTACGAAAACTATGAGGACAACTACTCATTTCCATTTCTTCCCCTCGCCCACTGTAATGTTTTTTTGTGCATGTGTGAGGCTGAGGAAGAGTTTCCCTCTTCGTCTGCGCTCTAGTTTCCCGTCTGGACACTGGGGCACTTCCAGGGTCAGTGAACTCAGCGTACTGTGTTTTCCACAACATTCCGGCATATAAATAGAGCAAGTGAGGTGACGGCTTCCTGAGCCCTGACCAGAAGCCTGTGAGCAACTTGAAGGGCAAAACTCTCCCAGACTGGCGAGGAAGTGTAAAAAGACATTTCCCACCCCCCCCCCCCCCCCCAGCTGGGTTTCTGCTCACAAACCCCTTCAACCAGCCCTGCGGAATGAGGAAAGCAGGAGAAAAGATCCAAGAAATGGCTACCATAGTAAAGTTACTTCACCAAAGCACCTTCACAATTACATGTATTTCTGCTGGTATCAGGCGAGTTCCCACCCACCAATCCTCCCCCCCCCCCCCCCCCCCCCCCCCCCCGCCCAGCTGGTCCTTGCAGTAGTATTTGGCCTATTAAATAGTTACTTCTAGTTCACACCTTACAAGGATGCTCTGGTCGCATCTACAAAACAGATACGTTGAAACCTTCTGGTCAGTGTACTGCGGCCGCTAAGAAAGCAAATAGAATTTTAGGTAGTATTAGGAAAGGAATAGAAAACAAAAATGAGGATGTTATAATGCCTTTGTATTGCTCCATGGTGCGACCACACCTCAAATATTGTGTTCAATTCTGGTCGCCGCATCTCAAAAAAGATATAGTGGAATTAGAAAAGGTGCAGAGAAGGGCGACGAAAATGATAAAGGGGATGGGACGACTTCCCTATGAGGAAAGGCTAAAGCGGCTAGGGCTCTTCAGCTTGGAGAAAAGGCAGCTGAGGGGAGATATGATAGAGGTCTATAATATAATGAGTGGAGCTGAATGGGTAGATGTGAAGCGTCTGTTTACCCTTTCCAAAAATACTAGGACTAGGGGGCATGTGATGAAGCTACAATGAGGTAAATTTAAAACTAATCGGAGAAACCGTTTCTTCACTCAACGTGTAATTAAACTCTGGAATTCGTTGCCAGAGAATGTGGTAAAGCAGAGTTTATATAAAGGTTTGGACTGCTTCCTAAAGGAAAAGTCTATTAACCATTATTAAATAGACTTGAGGAAAATCCACTATTTCTGGGATAAGCAGCATAAAATGTTTTGTACTTTTTCGGGATCTTGCCAGGTATTTGTGACCTGGGTTGGCAAGATCCCAAAAGAATACAACAGACTTTATGCTGCTTATCCTAGACATAAGCAGTGAATTATCCCAAGTTCATCTTAATAATAGCTTTTCTTTCAGGAAATTAGCCAAACCTTTTTAAAACCCTGCTAAGCTAACTGCTTTTACCACATTCTCTGGCAACAAATTCCAGTGTTTAATTACACATTGAGTGAAGAAATATGTTCTCTGGTTTGTTTTAAATTTACTACATAGTTGCTTCATTGTGTTTCCGCTAGTCCTAGTATTTTTGGAAAAAGTAAAGAAGCAATTCACATCTACCTGTTTCACTCCACTCGGTATTTTATAGACCTCTATCACATCTGCCCTCAGCCGTCTTTTCCCAAGCTGAAGAGCCCTAGCTGCTTTAGCCTTTCCTCATAGAGAAGTCATCCCATTCCCTTTATCATTTTCGTCACCCTTCTCTGTAACTTTTCTAATTCCACTATATCTATTTTGAGATGCAGTGACCAGAATTGCACACAGTATTCAAGGTGCAGTCGCAAAGGCATAATAACGTGCTCATTTTTGTTTTCCATTCCTAATAATTCCTAATATTGTATTTGCTTTCTTAGTTGCTGCTTAACACTGAGTAAAGGGTTTTAATGTATCATCAACGATGACACCTAGATCCTTTTCCTGGGCGGTGACTCCTAATGTGGAACCCTGTATTACATAGCTATTGTTCAGGTTCCTCTTTCCCACGTGCATCACTTTGCACTTGCTCACATTAAACGTCATCTGCCATTTGATTTTTTCATTTCTTAGGTTTCACAGTTTAATTTGCTGGGTTTATATTGTTGTTTTATACACCCCTTCCTCACATTTTTGATGGAATCTTTTCTGTATTTTATATTCTTATGTGCCACTTTACATTTATTATCAGGCTTATTTTCGAAAGAGGAGGACACCCATCTTTCGACACAAATCGGAAGATGGGCGTCCTTCTCACAGCGTCGTCCAAATCGGCATAATCAAAAGCCGATTTTGGGTGTCCCCAACTGCTTTCCGGCGCGGAGACGACCAAAGTTCATGGGGGCATGTCAGGCGTAGCGAAGGCGGGACTTGGGCGTACTCGCATTCAGTTCAAACTCCTCTTACTAACTTACAAATGCATTCACTCTGCAGCTCCTCAATACCTCTCCACTCTCATCTCTCCCTACACTCCTCCCCGGGAACTCCGCTCATTGGGCAAATCTCACTTTTCTGCACCCTTCTCCTCCACCGCTAACTCCAGACTCTGTTCCTTTTATCTTGCTGCACCATATGCCTGGAATAAACTTCCTGAGCCGGTACGCCAAGCCTCATCTCTGGCCATCTTCAAATCTAGGCTAAAAACCCACCTCTTCGATGTTGCTTTTCTCTCCTAAACCTTCAACTGTCCCCTATCCCTGATATGTCCTGTCTGTCCTAACCCTTATCCCTTACTTGTCCTGTCCGTCATAATTAGATTGCAAGCTCTATTGAGCAGGGACTGTCTCCATGTTCAAGTGTGAAGCACTGCGTACGTCCGGTAGCGCTATAGAAATGATTAGTAGTAGTAATAATGGAAAAAAAAGGGCGTCCCTGACGAGCACTTGAATGACTTTACCTGGTCCTGTTTTTCTTACAAGCCACAAAAAGGTGCCCGAACTGACCAGATGACCACCGAAGGGAATCAGGGATGACCTTCCGTTACTCCCTCAGTGGTCACTAACCCCCTCCCACCCTCAAAAAACATTAAAAAAAATATTTTATGCCAGCCTCAAATGTCATACTCAGGTCCATCACAGCAGTATGCAGGTTCCTGGAGCAATTTTAGTGGGTGCAGTGCACTTCAGACAGGCAGACCCAGGCCCATCCCCCCCTTCACATGTTCCACTTGTGGTCGTAAATGTGTGCCCTCCAAAACCCACCCGAAACCCACTGTACCCACATCTAGGTGCCCCCCTTCACCAGTAAAGGCTATGGTAGTGGTGTACAGTTGTGGGTAGTGGGTTGGGGGACTCAGCACAGAAGGTAAGGGAGCTATGTATCTGGGAGCTTTTTCTGACATCCACTGCAGTGCCCCCTAAGGTGCCCGGTTGGTGTCCTGGCATGTCAGGGGGACCAGTGCACTACGAATGCTGGCTTCTCCCAGGACCAAAGGGCTTGCATTTGCTCGTTTCTGAGATGGGCGTCCTTGGTTTCCATTATCACCGAAAATCAGAAACGACCAAGTCTAAGGATGACCATGTCTAGGGACGACATAAATGTCAAGATTTGGGCGTCCCCGACCGTATTATTGAAACGAAAGATGGACGTCCATCTTGTTTCGATAATACGGGACGTTTTGCGAAGACATCCTCAGCAAAACTTGGGCATCCCTTTCGATTATGCCCCTCCACGTGAACCACGTTGATATGGTTAATGAAAGGCAGTATACCAAGGGGCTCATTTTCGAAAGAGAAAAACGTCTAAGAAGTGGCATAAAGCTGCATTTGGACATTTTGTTTTCACAAAAATGTCCAAATCCGTATTTTCAAAACCTATTTTTAGACGTTTTTCTATGAAGCCTGTCAGAAGCACATTCAAAGCATGAGGGGAGGGGGGGGGGGGGACATGTCAGGGGCATTTCAAAAGTGGGATTGGGGCCTGCCTAACACTTGGATGTTTTACAGCCATGATGGAACAAAACAAAAATGTCCAGGACTAAAAGTAAGATGTTTTGAGCTAGAACAAATAAGGCACAAAAAGGTGACCAGATGACCCCCCCCCCCCACTGACTCCCACCCCACCAAAGATGTGAATAAAAATATGACTTACCAGCCTCTACGACAGCCTCAGATGTTAGTCAGGTCTGTTAGAGCACCATGCAGGACCCTGGGGTCGTGTAGTGGTCAGTGCACTGCACGATGGAGTGGGAGACTCAGGCCCCTATCTCCCTCTACCTGTTACACTTGTGGTGGAAAGTGTGACACCTCCCAGTCACCAAAACCCCACATATAAGTGCCCCCCCTTCACCCATAAAGGCTATTGTAGTGGTGTGCAGTGGGGGTGAGTTTTGGTTGGATTTTGGAGGGTTCAGGGGACAAGATAAGGGAGCAGAGGTAAGAGATGTGCACCTGGGTGCATTTTTATGAAGTGCACAAAAGTGGTCCCTAGGGTGCCCCATTGTTCTCCTGGATTGTCTGGGAGACCATTTTATTTCAAATGAACCTCTACGTTTTGCACTTTTTTTTCCCGAAAATGGACCAAAAAAACAAAACATCCAAAGCAGAAAACCTTGTTCAAAACAGTATTAAAAAAAAAAAAAAAAAAAGATATTTTTGTTTTTGAAAATGACCTTCTTTCTTATTCGGGACTTAGACATCATATCTAAAACGCCCCTCCAAATGATCTTACAAGAAATACAAATTTATTAATAGTCTTTAAAATTTTCCTTTGCTGCCTCTGTCATAAGTTCCATCATTGGCCCTGCACAAGCACAGAGAATTCTTAAGTCGAGGTGAGCTAAGATCACTGGTGCTCCACCAGGAAGTGAACTAGGCCAAGGTTCGAGGGGCCTCATATTCAACATCCTTCTAAATGGGAAGCTCTTATTAATGGACGTATCGCAAACAGAAAACACCGAAGTGCAATCAAATTGTTTGTATTGGAAGGGCTGGAGAACCACTCTGCAAATTCAGATCGGGTAAAGCCAGCCTCGCCACAATCCAAACTCGGTTCCAAGTTTTGCTTTTTCCAGACTTCCACAGCTGCTCAGACAGGCTCCAAACCATCACAGCCTGTCTGGATTTCTTTCAGGTATGTGAGCACCTGGGACCATGCACTACTTCACATACTGCATCTGGAAAACAGCGGGGGGGGGGGGGGGGGGGGGGGGGAACTGCGAGGGTTGGGTCCAGCTGCGAATGGCTTGCACTGACCCACTCAACCCTAGTGATCGCAGTCTGAAGCTTTTGAGAGGAAAAGTTCGCTCCTGGTGACTGTGGAGCCCTTTGTGTCCAATAATTGTACTGAGCACTTTATGTGGCTTTGGTCAGGACCCCAGCAGAAGAAAGACCAAGATATCAAGTCAGAAGTCAAGCAGCTGGGTTTCTGTCATGCTGCCACATGCATCTATCTCCATGTACTGACCACTCCAGATACACAGGACTCTCAGGCCAAACGGTTTGGTGGTTAATCCTAGGACAGGAATTCAAGGCCACCCCCTCTCTCCATCATCAGACTCTCTTTGTCTGGGTGCCTCAAATCCATAACTTATTTAAAAAAATAAAAAATCTAATTGCAATTTCGAAACCTTAAGTGTGCTAATCCTGTCTCTTTCCAAAGACTGCTTCATAACAATCCATTGACGTCTACCTCCTAGTATCATCCATTATCCTTTCCTACAATGTTTTTGGTCTCCTGCATCACACCAGCGGTTGCTAATTGTTCTCATACCTCTCACTAACATTATCGGCTTTCGTCTCACCTACAAGGTAAACCGCACTGAACCCTGGAAAGGGGATATTAGTGGTATACGAGACTTGATTTCACCCCTCCTGTCTGTGCTGTGTTCAATGTTCTTTTTAGCTGAAAGCTCAAACCACTGTGTTAAAATGAGAAAACAAAAATGCGTTTCCCCAGCCCTCCGTTGCCTGCGATAATAATGCAGGACCGAAACATTCAGATGGAGGCAAGTGGGAGAAGTGAAGAAAGAGCCAAGGAACTCACCTTTGGTGACGGTGGGGGCTGTTCTGCTGCTGCTCTAGGTAAGTTCCCATTTCAGAGATGAAGAGGTTGAGGGTTGATGCTGTTACTTCAAAGCCCTGTCTCTTTCCTTTTCCTTCTGCTACTGGAAGTTGCTGCCCTGCTGCGATGGATCCTGCAGCTGGGCTTTGATACACAAACTGGTTTTTCAGCCCTTGCTGCTGGATTCTCTTGGCTCATTTTGAAGACACTCACTTTGGCGGAATCTCTCTCCTCCTCCCTGGCCCTAGAGCCTTCCTGTTTCTGCCTCATCGCCAGCACCTTGAACCTCCAGCAAGTCCCACATATCAACACAGCAGACACTGGACCAAAAGGGTACCCCTCCCCCTTCACTAGTGGGTTTAAGTGCTTATAAACTCACAGACAGACTCAGGGCAGTGTGGCACCCCCCCCCCCCCCTTGCGTAAGCATGCCCTTCATGCCACTGCTTGCAACGGCCTTGCCTCATTCGTATGGTACCTCAAATGTGATTGGGGGGGGGGGGGGTTCTGTCTTGTGCCTTCCATTCTAGCAGGTGCAGCCCTTTAAAAGGAAGCTGTTTTCTGAATTACAGTGTCTGGCCTCTTGTAGTTATGGGGAAAGCGTCTGAAACAGTTTTGCACGGAATGTAAAATGTTCCTCTCCACACCCTGCATTAAAGGGAAGCTTTTAGTTCTAAGTCTTACCAGATTACTTTGAAAAGTTTTTAATCCCCAGTTGACACATCTTCTTGAAATAAAAGTTCCTTGGCAACATGTTCCCAGGAAATAAAAGCAGATTCTGAGACCCGCAGTCCTGTCTGGTTGTAGAATACAAAGGGCCAGTGCACCACAACCCAATTAAAAAACAAACAAACACACACACACAAAAAACTAAACCCAACTACCAATCCCCTTTTTTGGTTGTTGTTGTTTTTAAGAAAATTCATAAAGGCAGTTTTCCCAAAAGCTGCCTACGTAGGTAAGTAGCAGTTTACCAGGATTGGAGGCCTATTTATAACCTGTCCAGGGTTCCACAGCACATGTGCTTTAAGCCAGGTTGAGGGGTCATCCGAGGGATATGATTGTTTGGGGTAAGGTAAGGATAAAAGTGGCCAAACATGATTTCAAATGTCCAAACTTAACCGACACTAAAAGCGGATGCTAAGTTCGTGGTCTGGTTGTACAATGGGCAATGTTCAAATTGAAAGTACCCATGGACTTTAAAGTGACCCCACCCCAATGTAAGGGGGCCCACCATCCATTAGGTATATTCTTTACAAAAAGAAAATCAACCCTTTAATGTTAAACAAAAAGAGCCACTAGAGGCTCCCAGAACCTCAAATTGGAGATGGAGGTTCTGTGGACAGGACTCCGCATGAATGACTTCATAAGAATTATCAAATTCACCCTAACAGCTCACAACAAGGTCAGGCGTGCGCCGACACCCATGAACTGGAACACAAAATACAGAACAGCAAAGACAAGGGCAAACACAAGCAAATCGATATATTTTTAATTTGTAACAGTTTTGAAATGTCTTTGAATTACAAAAAATACACCTTTTGGTTAAATCATGTCTTTCTGTAAGTAGAACTGATGGTTAATAGCAAAAAGTTGTATTTTTACAAGTACAAACCACATATCCCACTTGAAATTAGATGTGTCACAAAAAAAACACTAGAGAGATAGGAATTCCCTCCTACTCCTAACCGTATCTGTCGTCGGAACCATTTCCACCTTAGGAAGGTTCTTAAAACGTAGGGGAGGCGGATGCAGTTTGGCTTCCCTGTTGCTCTAGGTTTTTGCACCTCTTCTTGTCCCATTATTAGAACAGGCCTGGCAAATATAGGTGGCCTCTCAGTCCAACTTCATACACCACAGCTAATGCCCCGGCCCCTCTCCCAACTGCCCTCTCCCCTCCGTTGTGTTACAGTTTATTAAACTTCCTATACCGCTCAACTTTTTACAATAAAAAGATCCCAGCGGTGTACAATATTAAAATCACAAATCATAAAATACCAACATCGAATTACACTAATCCAATAGGAAAGAAATAAAAAACACACACACAAACCACTCATACCAAAAACACAAATCATAAAATACCAACAAAGAATTACAATAATCCAATAGGAAAGAAAAACAAAACACACACACACACACAAACTCATACCAAAAACACAAATCATAAAATACCAACAAAGAATTACAATAATCCAATAGGAAAGAAAAACAAAACACACACACACACACAAACTCATACCAAAAACACAAATCATAAAATACCAACAAAGAATTACAATAATCCAATAGGAAAGAAAAACAAAACACACACACACACACACACACACAAACTCATACCAAAAACACAGATCATAAAATACCAACAAAGAATTACAATACTCTAATAGGAAAGAAAAAAACAACAACAAAACCACTCATACCAAAAACACAACACATAAAATCAGGTACCTAAAAGGTTCAATTCCATCAACCCCCAGGGAGAGAGGTACCAAAAGCACAAATAAAATAGTTTTGCTGGCCAAAGATCTATTTATGATGCCAATGACGGGAGGATACACAGTGGGAATGGGGATGAGGCAGGGGGATTATCTACCCAAAACATGTCCTATTAACTCCATAGGCAGTCATGTTCTCAGGATATCCACAATAAATATTCATGAGATATTTGCCTAGCGCATAGCTTTGAGTAATGATCCCAAAGGGGTCACAAAACCTGCGTTTCAGGTCATGGGTAGGCTGTCCATTAGACAATCCTGGCCCATCACAGAAAAAGCTTGATAAAGCAACTGGCCTGTACACCACTATATGCAAATTTATCTCATGCATGTTCATTGAGGGAACCTGAAAACCCCAACCAGCTGCGAGTTGGAGAGGTCTGGGAATAGCAGAGGTCAAGGGTGCAAGAAAGAAGACAATGAGTGAAAGGAGCAGCCTAGTGTTAGTGCAGGTGGACTTTGATCCTAGGGAACTGGGTTCGATTCCCACTGCAACTCCTTGTGACTCTGGGCAACTCACTTAACCCTCCATTGCCCCAGGTACTAAATAAGTACCTGCATATACTATCAGGGGCATTTCGAAAGAGAAGGGCGCCCATCTTCCGACACAAATCGGGAGATGGGCGTCCATCTCTCAGGGTCGCCCAAATCGGCATAATCGAAAGCAGATTTTGGGCACCCTCAACTGCAGTCCATCGCGGGGATGACCAAAATTCACGGGGGCGTGTCGGAGGCGTAGAAGAAGGCGGGACTGGGGCGTGCTTAAGAGATGGGCGTCCTCGACCGCTAATAGAAAAAAGAAGGGCATCCCTGACGAGCATTTAGTCGACTTGGTCCATTTTTTTTCATGACCAAGCCTCAAAAAGGTGCCCAAACTGACCAGATGACCACCGGAGGGAATTGGGGATGACCTCCCCTTACTCCCCCAGTGGTCACCAACCCCCTCCCACCCTAAAAAAAATTAAAAATTTTTTTTTTTTTTTGCCAGCCTCAAATGTCATAACCAGCTTCCATGACAGTAGTATGCAGGTCCCTGCAGTAATTTTAGTGGGTTGCACTTCAGGCAGGCGGACCCAGGCCCATTCCCCCCCCCCCCCCCCCCCCGTTACACTTGTGCTGGCAAATGTGACCCTTCAAAAAACCCACCCGAAACCCACTGGTACGCACATGTAGGTGCCCCTTCACTCCTTAGGGCTATGGTAGTGGTGTACAGTTGTGGGGAGTGGGTTTTGGGGGCTCTAGCAACCGAAGGTAAGGGAGCTATGCACCTGGGAGCAATTTGTGATGTCCACTGCAGTGCCCCCAAGGGTGCCCGGTTGGTGTCCTGGCATGTGAGGGGGACCAGTGCACTACAAATGCTGGCTCCTCCCATGACCAAATGGCTTGGATTTGGTCGTTTTTGAGATGGGCGTCCTCGGTTTCCATTATCGCTGAAAACCAGGGATGACCATCTCGAAGGTCGCCCATCTCAACATTCAGGTCTACCATCTCTAAGGTCGACGTAAAATGTTGAGATTTGGGCATCCCCGACCGTATTATCGAAATGAAGATGGACGCCCATCTATTTCGATAATAGCGGTTTCCCCGCCCTTTTGCCGGGACGTCCTTAGAGATGGTGATCCCTGTTCAATTATGCCCCTCTATGTAAACCGCTTTGAATGTAGTTGCAAAAACCACAGAAAGGCAGTATATCAAGTCCCATTTCCCTCCCTATTGCTTCCTTGATGAAAAGCTTTGTACAGGTGGAGGAGGGTGATTCATACCATAACAGCAAAGTCTAGTATTCTTAGTGTACCTGTTATGCCGAGCTGAAAAGTGAGGAGATTTAGATGTGGCCAGCAACAGGAAAGAGTTGGCTCGTTACTAAAGAAAGTATTTTAGCCTAAATTAGGGGACTTTGCTCCCGCTTAGGTTTGGATTCTATAAAAGGCGCCAGAAAAGATCGGTGTTGAGTGCGATTCTCCCACCCAAACTTTAAGTGCCAGACTTACGCCTGCTGAAATCTGGTGCAAACGCTGACGCCCGAGCTCAGCGAACTGAGGCAGCGTTCTATAACTATGCACGCAACGTTCTGGAACAGCCCTGACACGCCCATGGCCACGCCCCCTTTGGAGATAGGCATCATAGAAGTTAGGCCCCACCTTTTATTTTATTTATTAGGATTTATTTACCGCCTTTTTGAAGGCACAAATTTTATTGGGTGCCAATTGTCATCGCCTAATTATTTATGGTCAAGAGCTCACCAGTCAATTATCTGCAGGCACACCTAGGAGGCGTGTGCCAATCTGGAGGTTAGTGACTGAAAGCATACACCAGCTGTTCCCAAACCTGGTCCTGGAGGCCCTCCAGCCAGTCAGTCAGGTTTTCAGCATATCCACAATGAATATTCATGAAAGGCATTTGCATGTAGTGGAGGCAGTGCATGCAAATCTGCCTCATGAATATTTATTGTGGGCCTCCAGGACCAGGGTTCGGAAACACTGGCATACGGAACAGGCACTTTTACAGACTGCCCTGCAGAGGCAAGGGTAGGCAGTCGGGGGGGGGGGGGGGGTTACCCTGCTCCCTGATACTGTAAGCAAACAGCATGCAAGCAGCCACCATGGCAGAGCACGCCAGACGCGTGTACACGCAGACCTGTCTCCCTGCGCACTTCAAAATGTATCGGCAGTCATTGAATTACACGCACATGCCATCTACAAATATGCCGGAACGCTATTCTGTGCGTAAAATACCAAAATAACATTCCAGCATATACGCTGGAACACGACAAGTGCCGATAAACTTTAGTCTCTCAGCCCACCTCCCCTTGGCTCCGTCTTCTTTCTAACTCTGCCCTTCAGGAAGCCAGCAAAAAGCGCTAGCAGTACAGGGAAGAAAACGGGCACGAACGCCTCGCAGATCGCAAAAGAACGAGCTAACACCTTAAGTCTTCCTCAGACCTTGCGTTGAAGTCCTGCCGTTGCGTCAGCCTTCACCCAATTTTAAATTTGCACGCCAGTGAATTCTGGGTCCTAATATCTACGGTCAGTCCTAGTTCTCTTTCACCCCAAGACGGTTATAACTGTTAGGTTAATGGAAAAAAATAGATACAGGCTGATGGGGTGCAGTAGATTTAAAAAAAAGTCCTCCTATCTAGAATAAAACCAGAAAGAAGAAGCTGAGCTACCTGTGTACACTTTACTGCATCTGCCCCATTGAAATCCAGGACCCATTATGGTCACTAGCTCCAGTAAGGGTTTTATACTGGTGGAAGAAGTGAAGAAGGTAGCAGAGGGAAGGGAAGGTGACGTGTTAATCCTCATTAGACCCCCATGCAAGCTGTACCCTAATACAAGGAGGCTTTTCTGCTTTTAAGAAAAGGACATGGCTACACTTTTGATACAAGTGGGGAAAGCAGGCAAAGCACAGTTCATGGAATTCTTTCGACCCTTCGGCGTGTGTGTTTGTGAGCACATGAACAGGGGTAAAGAGGTATTCTCAATTTATGAAAAAGTCCTCAGATATAGCAAAAACAGCAGCATAAAAAAAAAAGAAGAAAAAGAGAAAGCCAAATAAATACATGAAAAGCCTGAAGAATTACAGGGCTTTTTTTTTTTTTCCTATCATGCATTAGGGACACTGGAGGTCCCCAGTGAAATGGGGGCTGTGGGGCACCATAGGATGCAGTACCAAGTGTGGAAGCAACGCAGCATCCCCGCTTGGTTCACAGTGATTCGGGGACTAGTGATACCTCTTTAACCCAAGTCACCTGCTGACGAGCTAATCACATTAAGGCACACTCAACGGTAATAAAAGTCCTGTCTCACTACAGTTTTCAGCAAACCAGGGTCTGCTGTTAATCCAGACCCAGAGGGGAAAGAACAGCTCAGTCTGGTTAGCAGCTGACTTGATTATCCAAACTTTTATAACAGGCAGGGAACGGATCAGAACTCCCGATAAACTGAAATCCACAGTGTACCAATTGAGGATTAGTGAAACCGTGTTTTGTTGCTTTTTTAAGTCCCTTGCTTAGCATACAAATATTCTGAACCTGTTCAAGGAAATCCAGGCTGAACGTACACCAGTTACAGCTGCCGGGGGTCCTGGTATCACAGCTCTCCATCACCAGCGCAGCTGGCATCTGAGCCAGTCATGGTGATCTGATTCAATTTCTCCAGGAATGCTTCTGCAGTCAGTTTCGGAAGACCCCTGTCTAACGGGCACCCTTCGACCAAGCTGTTCATGGGGGTGGGAGGAAGTAGGATTTCCTCATCCAGCGACGGGTCGTCCGGCTGCTTCCTGTACCCCTGGCATCCCACGTCATCTTCCTCTGTAAGATCCACGGCCTCCTGGAGAGGGCCGCAGACCTCCGGCATCTGATCTCCTGCCGTTCGCAAGCTGCAGCTCGTGTGGCCTTCCTTCTGGGGGGCGCTGCCTTCCGCTCCTCTGCGTTGTATTGTGGCCACCAGCTCCCCACTGCTCAGGAGTTGCTTAAGGATGGGGAGAACTTTTTTACGGGAGGCGAACGTGTTGCCTTGGTTGTAGGCCTGGAGGTCGGAGTAGGGACTGGGGAAGGGAGACAGCTGCAGCTCAGGACTTCCAGAACATTCCAGGGATCTGCACACCTAGCAGGAGGAAGCAGAAAAGATTTGTCAGTTTTGCCACAGATTAAATAACTAAGCGTTTCAAGCAGAATGCAGCACAACCATACGAGCATAAAAAAATTGTCATACTGGGGACAGACTGACAGTCCATCTACCCTGTATCCCGTTTCCAACATTGGCCAGTCCAGATTACAAATACAAGATCCCAAAGAGTAGCAAAAAGTCCACGCTACAGACTCCAGGGATGAACGTCATCTTTGTCCAGGTTTACCTTAATAATGGTTTATGGACTTTTCCTCCAGGAACTTGTCCAAAACCTTGTTTTAAACCCAGATACACATTCACTGCTTTTACCACTTCCTCCAGCAATGAGTTCCTTCTAGTACCTACTACTAATCATTTCTATAGCGCTACTAGACCTACGCTGCGCTGTACACATTATATGCAGGTACTTTCCCTGTCCCTAGAGCTCAAAGCAAACATCGTAGTCCAAAAGTCGAAAAAGATACTTCCAAAGACCACCACAGCAGTCTGAATGAATGAGGTTTATGGTCTGGAAAGAGCCAGCCTACCCTACTCCTTTCTTTGCTTGACTGACTCGCGTAGGGATTGAGCGTTCCTCCACCTTCGTGGTTGTTCATCTCTTTCTACCTTCGTACATTACACCCGACTAGTCACGGGAAGGGGCTCTTTGGTACAACGGAAGCTGAGAGGGAAGAGAATGGCAACCTTTGGGATTAGCTTACTGGTACAACAGGACTGTATCATGAGTCACAGACCTCTTAAAACGTGATTGAGCCACCTAGTGTAAAAAGGAGACTTCCGTTTTCCAAAGGTTTTCTGTACCCATGGCAAAATCTCTTAGAAAGCAAACTTTTATGCACTTGCTACAAGATTCAATACAAAATTTACCTATTGTGTTTAAAGTACTAACCAATGCATTTATTTCTGCCATTTTGCACATCCATCAGCCTTCACGAATAATGCGATCTTCATCTGCTCGGCTGTCGGATGTTCCGTCCTTCCGTTTGATAAGGTCGGAAGAATAGAGGTCAATGATTTATTTTTTTTAATGTATCAGGACTGAAGTTACAGAACGAACTGAGATTCACGGAATAAGATCGATGCCCGTTTTTAAAAAGATGCTGGGAATAATCCTCTCTCAACCGGCGTTGAGTGAAGGCTGGTTTGTTATTTAAGATCCTGCTGTATTTACTTTGATGACATTTTATTTTGTTTTGCATTTTAGGTTTTTACAGATTGTGAACCTTACTCTATGTCGTTGTCTTGTCTATTGATTGTAACTAATTAACATTTGTTATGGAATCTGCCTGAAAGTTTTGAGATATGCGGAATATAAGATTTTTTACAATTGACAATTTTACAATCTAATGTTTTGTTGAGAGGAGTGAGGTCTTATATCTCAATTACAACCCCCTCTGCAAGGCACGCATTCAGCGATAACGCGGGACCCCTTGTTACAGTTTAAACAGGTGAAGGGGGTTGGGTGGGAGGAGCATCTGTCAGACTTGAATCCAGCCTCAGTCCCGATGCAAAACCAGCAGGGGATGCACTTCCTAATATCTGAGTATCTGCCCACACAGAAGGCAGTCGGGAAGGAAGGGGCAGCAGTCACTCAAAAAATCTGAATTTGCCTCCTCTGGCCGACACCTGCCCTCTCATCTGGATGAACGGCTCTACGGAGGGTCAGTGGGCACTCCGACCCAGAAATGCCTTTGAGTGCTCTCGTTGCATAACCAGCTGCAGTCTTGAAACCTTTGACCGGGTTAATGAATTACAACCGATGAGAGGACACCAGCAAAAGCTGCTGGTCTAATCTTCAGTATGTAAAAGACATTCCCCAAAAATCACGACTGGAGAAACTCAAAAAAGAACTCCCAGGAACCACTGTCTGGCTCTTCCCCCTTCATCATGACAGCAGAGCAGGTGACCGACCGTGCCACCTTGTTCAGCCGCCTCTGCTGAACTGATAGCACCGGACCCCCAAACGCATGCAAGACTCTAGCTTCACCCACCCACCAGCAGTCTTGTGCTCACAGAGAACCTTCAGCAAAGCTGAAAGAATTAACACCTTTCTGCGTACTGGTCATTTTAAAACACAACTCCTTAACAAAGTGTCTCCATCATCCATTCACTAGAAAAGAAGATGCTATTGGAAATCCAGAAATGTAGCATTAGGTTTTTTTTGGACTTGAGAAGGCACCCACCCTGCTTATTTTGCAACACGAAACAGTACACAAGAGGGAATGACTTGTGCAATCCTACACTTCTCACCTACAGGCTGCTTTTCCTTTTTCTCTTTCAAGGGAGGACATTGCCATGAATTAATACAAGTTACATCCAACAGGAACTACATGGCTGGAAAGCAAAATTTAAACCAGCAGGACTTTTGCAAGGCTGTCTGGAAGCAGTCTCGTTTCAGTGGGCATGTCACGTGGTTTTGACTGGGCTCAGCTTGCCCTGAAACATCAGCCACCCAACGCCACCTAGTGGCCATCATCCCCCCCCCCCTTTGGTTCTGCATGCGGCTGGATTTGAAGAGCTGAGATGGACCCGCAGACAGTGGCTGGGTCTACTGTTCTCCTCTAGGCCTCTCCTGGGAAGTACATACCGATTCCCTGATACGCTCGTCTCTGCTGTAGACAGCCAGCTGCCTAAATGGCTCTTGGCTCTCATTGAAAGCAATCATCATGGTAACCAAAATGTCGTAGCCATGCCTCTGGCAGAAGGTGCGCAGGTCCTGGTGAAGGTCCTTCCTGGGCAAAAACGCCTAAAACCAAAAACACAAAATGATAAAAACCCAAATATGGAAAACAAGCCAGATGCAAGAATGAAAAAAATTAAATACATTCCATTTTTAATCACACACCAACCTCTAGGTTTATGTACACGGCACTAATAGCAAGATTAATGTCTTCTCCGGAAAGCACCTTCAGGTCTTTCCTTAGCATCTGTTCAGTGGTCAGACCTGGGACACAGAGGGAAAATGGCGGATTAAAAAGGAACACTGGTGCAGAGAACCTCTCAATTAAATTAAATCTCCCCCTCCCCCCAGCCAAGATATCGTGCTTCATGCATGTTTCCATCACACACACACACACACAAATATAAAGACGGGTAATAAATAAAATACCACAAAGATCAACAAATGTGAACCCTACACATAAATCCAGAATTGTCTTACAATATTTGCTTGCTATACTGCTACTATGTTTATCATTATCACGCTACCCAAGAACCTTCTGTAACACTAAATGTATAGTTTCTTATACATTTGCACTATTCGTGATGTATTGTAAGCCACATTGAGCCTGCAAAGAGGTGGGAAAATGTGGGATACAAATGCAATAAATAAAATACATAAATAAATAAAATAAAAATAAATAAGTAAATAAATAAATGGGAGCAATTTCCTAAAGTCATTTACACAATTAAGAGGGAACATTATCAATGTGGCCCAGTGGCGTAGCTACATGGGGCCTGGGTGGGCCCTGGACCCCCCCTGCCGACGACCCGCTCGACCCCCCCCCACCGCCAACCCGCCTACCTTTGCTGGCGGGGGACCCCCAACCCCCTGCCAGCCAAGCTCCTCCTCGCAAAAGGCTCACAGAACGAAGCCTTGCAGATCAATGGCTGGCGGGCGGGTGGTGTCGGCGGCAATGGCAGGGTGGGGGGGGGGGTTAAAATGTGTCCCCTCACCATGGGCTCTGGACCCCCCTCCCGCCGAAGTCTGGCTACGCCCCTGATGTGGCCTACCATTAAGACATGTTATTTTACCGTTAACCCCAGTTATTAGTTAAGTCGGACCTGTGCTAAAATAGCCCGAGTTAGTGAGAAAGTGACATGTTTTAACGGTAGCCCACATGAATAATTTCCCACTTAATGTGATCCCCCTTAGTGTGAAGACCGGCATTTATAATTCGAAGCTCAGGTCTCAAAGGTGGCCTCAAACGTCTTCCATACACTACGGAAGTTAAAAAGGTTGCATCTAATCTTCCCAAGCTCTACACGTTGTACTATCACCCACAATCTCTCTCTGGTACTAAACAAACCTGATTATTTTAATGCCATATATGCAGGCATGAAAATCTCACTCCTTAAAAAAATTACAAACAGCACAAAATACCGCTGTCCACCTTGTATGTGATGCTCCTCGCTTTGAGAAGGCTTCCCCCTCTCTTGTTAAAACTTCACTGGATTCCCAAAAACACCAGGATCACCTTTAAAATCTGCATTGACTGTTTACCAAATCATATACGGTTTAACACCCTCTTACATGCAACGACTTTAATTGATTTACCTTCATGTAATACATCTAGAGAATACCTCACGCTCCGTTATCCAAACTGCAAAAGTGTTTCTTACAAATCAATCCTCGTCGCAGGCTTCACATATCAGAATTAGAAGATTATCTGAGATTCTATATATTACTAAAGGCTTTTCTCTTATATGTTTCAACATAACCAATAATCTAGCCAAGCTTCATGGAGAACACACTCTTGAATGTAAGCCACATTGAACCTGAGCTTTTTTGGGATAATGTGGGATACAAACGTCATAATAATAATAATAAAAACAGTTTCAGTCTCTGGTAACCACAGGTGGGACTGTGAGTTCGATTCCCACTTCAGGCACAGGCAGCTCCTTGTGACTCTGGGCAAGTCACTTAACCCTCCATTGCCCCAGGTACAAATAAGTACCTGTATACAATATGTAAGCCGCATTGAGCCTGCCATGAGTGGGAAAGCGCGGGGTACAAACGTAACCAAAAAAAATAAATAAATAATGCCTCATTCCACCAATAAGAGCCTACCTCTACCAAAACCCTCATCCACACCCTTGTCACCTCTCGTTTAGACTACTGCAATCTGCTTCTTGCTGGCCTCCCACTTAGTCACCTCTCCCCTCTCCAGCCGGTTCAAAACTCTGCTGCCCGTCTCATCTTCCGCCAGGGTCGCTTTACTCATACTACCCCTCTCCTCAAGACCCTTCACTGGCTCCCTATCCGTTTTCGCATCCTGTTCAAACTTCTTCTACTAACCTATAAATGTACTCACTCTGCTGCTCCCCAGTATCTCTCCACACTCGTCCTTCCCTACACCCCTTCCCGTGCACGCCGCTCCATGGATAAATCCTTCTTATCTGTTCCCTTCTCCACTACTGCCAACTCCAGACTTCGCGCCTTCTGTCTCGCTGCACCCCATGCCTGGAATAAACTTCCTGAGCCCCTACGTCTTGCCCCATCCTTGGCCACCTTTAAATCTAGACTGAAAGCCCACCTCTTTAACATTGCTTTTGACTCGTAACCACTCGCCTCCACCTACCCTCCTCTCTTCCTTCCCGTTCACATTAATTGATTTGATTACTTTATTTTTTGTCTATTAGATTGTAAGCTCTTTGAGCAGGGACTGTCTTTCTTCTATGTTTGTGCAGCGCTGCGTATGCCTTGTAGCGCTATAGAAATGCTAAATAGTAGTAGTAGTAGTAGTACCTCATCAATGATGTCACAACAGCTTGATTGTCCTACACTTGATAGCAGCGATTTTGACTTCTGGAGACTTCTTTTTTTTTTTTTTTTAATTAAAGGGGGAAGTTATCAACGTTAAGTGTTATTTTACTATTCACCCCGGTTATTAATAACTAGGTTTCATTGTATAATATGGGACCTGTGCTAAAATAACCCATCTTAACAATAGCCTACATTGATAACTTCCTCCCTTAGCCTGAAGAGTTTCAGTCTGGTAACCAGAGCTGATACTGTGATGTCATAATGCCTCATTCCACCAATGCCTAAGAGCCAACCTCATCAGTGATGTCATAATGGCTCGACTGTCCTATACTTGGCTCACTTATTACATATAGCAGTGATTTTGATTTTTAGAGGTATTTCTTTTTTTTTACCGGGGGAGGGGGGGAGTTATCAACATGGGCTACTATTAAGACATGTTATTTTACTGTGAACCTCAGTTATTAGTAACTAGGTCTCACTGGATAAAATGGGACCTATGCTAAAATAGCATGAGTCAGTGATAAAAAAACGTCTTAAAAGTAGCTCACGTTGATCCCCTTCCCCCCAGCACTAAACGGTCTATTTGATAACTGCCCCCCTTCCTGGCTCTGAGTTTGTGTGGCTGTCAGAATTAATTGTTTTGCTTAGACTAGAGCTACTCTTTGCTGACCCAGAAGCTGCTGCTCTGGATGATGGCCTAATCTTGCCTAATGGTTGAGCCAGCCCTGCACTAGTGGGATACTTTCCTCACAGCCACACGTCCCCAAATGTGGGCGGCAGCCTGCACTACGCCTGACCTACAGCAATTAAAGGCCACAGCTGTTCTCCAGAGCCTTCAATATTGCAAAATGCTGCCTGTGTCAGAGGGAAGCAAAACCAGTGCTGGGCAGACTTCTACGGGCTACTACACCCTGATCATAATTGAATGGGCTGGAGTGGATGGCATGGATGTCCAACCGCCACCTGAAGCTGAACATGTCCAAGACCGAGCTCCTCGTCTTTCCTCCCAAACCCACTTCTCCTCTTCCTCCACTCTCTATCTCTGTTGATAACACCCTCATCCTCCCCGTCCCATCTGCCCGCAACCTCGGAGTCATCTTTGACTCCTCCCTCTCCTTCTCTGCGCATATCCAACAGACTGCCAAGACCTGTCGCTTCTTCCTCTTCAACATCAGCAAAATTCGCCCTTTCCTCTCTGAGCACACCACCAGAACTCTCGTCCACGCTCTCATTACCTCTCGCCTTGATTACTGCAACTTACTCCTCACCGGCCTCCCACTCAGCCATCTATTCCCCCTTCAATCAGTTCAGTACGCTGCTGCACGTCTTATATTCCGCCAAAACCGATATACTCATATCACCCCTCTCCTCAAGTCACTTCATTGGCTTCCAATCAGATATCGCATACAATTCAAGCTCCTCCTCCTTACCTACAAGTGCACTCAGTCTGCGGCTCCTCACTACCTCTCCACCCTCATCTCCCCCTATGTTCCCGCCCGTAACCTCCGCTCACAGGACAAAGCCCTTCTCTCAGTACCCTTCTCCACCACTGCCAACTCCAGGCTCCGCTCATTCTGCCTTGCTTCACCCTATGCCTGGAACAATCTTCCTTTACCCATACGCCATGCCCCCTCCCTACCCATCTTCAAATCTCTGCTTAAAACTCACCTCTTCTATGCTGCCTTCAGCACCTAACCGCTCTAGATAGACAGAATGCCCCTATCTATCCACTCTATCAGATTAACTGTTCACTCGTCCTCTAGATTGTTCACTTGTCTTTAGATTGTTCTCTTGTCTTTTAGATTGTAAGCTCTTTGAGCAGGGACCGTCCTTCTATGTCTAAATTGTACAGCGCTGCGTAACCCTAGTAGCGCTTTAGAAATGCTAGTTAGTTAGTTAGTTAGTTAGAGTGTAAATTTCAAGGGGCTTCAACGAGAGCTTCAGAACTTTTAGTACAAGAACAGTGCTGGGCAGACTGCACTGCACAACACAGATGTGACAAAGCCCTTCCCGCTTCTCCCATCTCCAGCAAAATGCACTGCGCTCTTGAGTGTGGTGACCGGTACCTGACACGTCAAACTTGGCTTTCTGCAGCGATTCAAATGTAGCGCTCCTCTCTGGGAGATCCAGAAACCGCGATTCCAACAGGGCGACGTACTCGCTGTCCTTTGGGGTCACCTTCCCAGCCTCTGGAGCCATATTGACGCAATCGAGAACAATGGCGCCTTTGAAAGGGGGCAGATATGACAGAGTAATTAATATGGGATTTCAGCAAATACAGCTTCAAGACAGCTCAACCGCACATTTAGATTGTCAGACGCTGAAAGTGATGGAGATTCTGAAGTCCTACCAGTAACAGAGTATCAATGAGCTGTCCCCCTCCTAACACTTTTCCCCCTAACCCTTGTGCTTACCGTGCAAAAGAGATGCCACTTGTGTATCCAGAATCTGTGGAGCCCCCTTCAGGATCTTCTCCGTCACCAGAGTGGCACAGGACCCCACCAGCTCCGCCGTGACACTACACGCAGGATTGCATCTTCTCTCCAGCGGCCGGTGGTCGATGACTTCGGTCACCACCTCCTCCAGGACCACGTCCCCACTGTAGAGCGGGGAAGAGGAAAAGTCATTTCAATCTCTCACAGCTGCCAGACTGTGCTCACACAGCCCAGAACGAGCTGCAGTCTAGAGAGGCAATTTTACCAAACCATTTCAATCTACCGTAGAACTAAAAAATCATGGGGAGAAAGGAAATGTTTTCAGACCTCTGAGATACAGAACAAAAAAAGGAAGCGCTATTGAACCAAAGCTAGAGAAAAAAAAAATTCCAGAGAATTATTATCTTCCCTACAGAGAGATCACCTGGGGCATCCCCATTCCGAAAGATAAAAAACTGGATACAAGGAAACTGGGCATACAGAGGTGTTGGTCCCAAGCAATTACTCTATTTATTTGGATTTTGCTCACACCTTTTTCAGTAGTAGCTCAAGGTGAGTTACATTCAGGTTCTCTGGATATTTCTCTGTCCCAGGACAATGTAAGTTTGTACCTGAGGCAATGGAGGGTTAAGTGACTTGCCCAAGATCACTAGGAGCAGCAGCAGCAGGATTTGAACTGGCCACCTCTGGATTGCAAGACCGGTGCTATAGCCACTAGGCTACTCCTCCACTAGCAACATTCCAAGTAGAAGCCTGCCCTTGCAGATCAGCAACGCAGGTGCGCAGGCTTCTGCGAGTCTGACGTCCTGCACGTACGTAGAATCTGAAATAGGCTGGGATTCTGGAATCTTGTTATTCTTTGGGGTTCTACATGGAATGTTGCTACTCTTTGAGATTGTGCATGGGATCTTGTTAATGGAACTTGATATACCACCTTTCTGAGGTTTTTGCAACTACATTCAAAGCGGTTTATATATATTCAGGTACTTATTTTGTACCAGAGGCAATGAAGGTTAAGTGACTTGCCCAGAGTCAAAAGGAGCTGCAGTGGGAATCCAACTCAGTTCCCCAGGATCAAAGTCCACTGCACTAACCACCAGGCTACTCCTCACAGATTCGGACAGGGCTGCCTTAGAGAAGCAAAGGGACGGGGGAGGAACGGAGACCCACTTGCCTCGGCAAAACGTTGTGATCCACCAGACTCAGGGACAGCAGGCCAGCCCGATGGAGAGCGTGAAGGTCGATTTCATCCCTGAAGACCAGGTACTCCTCTGGGATGCCAAGCTCCTTCAGGAAAAAGGCGCATTCTGTCCGGAGCGGAAACTCTGAGCGTGGCGTGTTCAGCACAGGGACGAAAGCCAAACGTGCGTCAGAAGTCTGTGTCAGTGGAGAAAGCAAGAAAAAGCCACATTTGGTAGCACTGCAGGCACACACACACACACACATATGGTACGGCAGGAGCTGATAAACAAATCTAACACAAGAGCTGGGGGTAACAGGAAAACATAAGCCCCAGCAGAAACAGCACTCGGGAGAAGATGTCGCATGCTGGAACCTGCTATGATGTGAGAAACCTTTATGGCATGCAATCATATTCTTTCACAATGATTTTTACCATTTTGTATTTGGACTAGTTCAAAGCGCGTTACTTTAGCCCCACTAAGTAGAATGGGGAAGGAACTATTTTTCAGTGGCTCAGGAACTAGAATGAAGTATGATGTCATGCTGTCCCCCCCTCAGGTCCCAGGGTGTATGCAATGGGGCTCATTTTCAAAGCACTTAGCCTTCCAAAGTTCCATAGGTTTCTATGGAACTTTGGAAGGGTAAGTGCTTTGAAAATATGCCTCATTGTAACCTAACCTCCGTGTCACTCTCGTGAGTCCCTTAGTCCCAAGCGCAGTGAACGCCACGCCTTCGGCGGTCCAACCCCAGGCAGCCCAATGATCAGAAGCTGGATCTCCACTGGGCTGGCCAAACCTAGAGGGTTTTTACCATGCCGCCACAGTCGTATCTGCTGAAGAAGCCAGCTTCATCACTCCACAAGCTGTGAAAAGGTATCCTGCTCTTAAAAATCAGCTCCAGACTAAGCCAACCAACCTGTGCCAGATAATATGCCAGGACAATTGCAGAGACCATGGAGTCCAGGTCACACGACTCATTCCCCAGGACAATGTGTACTTCTCGGTTCTTCTTCTCAGCATGCTGAAAATATTAAAAAAAAAACACAGGTTCACTAATAAGGCAAGGTATAAAACACCAGTTTGTAGTGAGAATCAGGATGGTGTCTGACCACTGCCAAAACGCTGGGATATTAATTTTTTTCTAGGGGTGGGATGGGGTAATTCTGAGAGTACTGACAGGCTCATGCTTCGCTCACTGCCTCAGCTTACGGTGCGCCAGTGGGCAGGAAGCAAGGCAAAATCCACTGCGAGAAAGTGGTCCGTGTTAAGCTGAAATTTTAAAAGGTCAGACCTGATTCAGGACACTCAGATATCAATGCTCGAGCCCAGCAACTTGAACCCTACTAAGCACCCAGAGCTGATACATTTCCTCCCCCACTGGCTCTTGGGAAAGTCCACATTTCTCACACCAACGGGCCTACATCAGGAAAAAAAAAATTCCCAAAAATATTAGAGAGGGGGATCAGTTAAACTATTTCTACAAACCCCGCCCTATTTACGCTTAAGGACATTTTGAACCCAAAACTCCAACCAACTGTGTGCAGCAAATTTCCAATGCAAATGCAGTTCAGAAAATCACACACAAAAACCGCGGAACCAAAATCCATCATGGAGAAGATGAAACACGTTAACGGCGGAAAGGCTGTGAAGCGTCTGTTTACGCTTTCCAAAAATACTAGGACTAGGGGGCATGTGATGAAGCTACAGAGTAGTAAATTTAAAATGAATTGGAGAAAGCTTTTCTTCATTGAACGTGTAATTAAACTCTGGAATTCGTTGCCAGAGATGTAGTAAAGGCGGTTAGCTTAGCGGAGTTTTAAAAAAGGTTTGGACGGCTTCCTAAAGGAAAAGTCCATAGACCATTATTAAATGGACTTGGGGAAAATCCACGATTTCTGGGATAAGCAGTATAAAATGTTTTGTACTTTTTGGGGATCTTGCCAGGTATTTGTGACCTGGATTGGCCACTGTTGGAAACAGGATGCTGGGCTTGATGGACCTTCAGTCTGTCCCAGTATGGCAACATTTACGTACTTATGAAGAGGAAGCCCGAGGGGAAGGCTGCGGAGTCAGAGTTGGTAAAAACGTACAGACTCCAGCTTCAAAACAAAATATGGCAAATTAATCATTTTATACTTACATAAACAGATCTTTGTCCTGGATCTAAAGTTATAATTACCAGTACTTTAGATCCAGAACAAAAAATGTAAAGTCCAAAATCAGCAGAAGCCGGAGATTAGAAAAAGTGAGGAGTTGGAGTCGAAGGTTTCATGTACCAACTCCACAGCCCTGCTTATGGACCCAGGCTCTTCCCCGTTGCCCAGCACCCTCTGCTCACTAACTGACTGTAAAGAGATGAGAATGACATTTGCTGATAGATAAATAACACCCTGGGCTACCAGCCAGTACTCCAGAGATAAGCAGAGACAGACAAGAGGGAGGAGGGGGCCTTTTAAGAGGTTAATGTCAAAACAGCGCCATATGGCTCGAGAAGGGGGAAATCAAGGGAAGGGAACTTGCATTTTACAGAGACAAAAAAAAGGCACTTTAGGAGCTCAGTATTTATAGAAGGACTGCCGTAAAAGCCAATTTTGAACACAAGCAAACACGGCTGTTTTGTACACTGCACAGCTAAGCAGCTTTCCACGCTGTCACCTCTTCAGTTCACGCAATGGGGCTTCCAGGAAAGCTCAGTGCCAAACACAGAGAACCCTCTACTTTCTGGGTAGCAACAGCAGTCTTTCTGTTTAATCAAAATGTTATATACTGTCATGCCGTAACAGGATCTAAGCGGTTAACAAATTCAAAAATACAGATAATTAAAAGAAAATAAGTATTGCCATACTGGAACAGACCGAAGGTCCATCAAACTCAGCATCCTGTTTCCAACAGTGGCCAATCCAGGTCACAAATACCTGGCAAGATCCCAAAAAATGTTCAATACATTTTATGCTGCTTATCCCAGAAATAAGCAGTGGATTTTTCCCAAGTCCATTTTAATACTGGCTTATGAACTTTTCCTTTAGGAAGTCATCCAAATCTTTTTTAAACCCCGCTAAGCTAACCGCCTTTACCACATTCTCTGGCAACGAATTCCAGAGTTTAATTACACGTTGAGTGAAGAAACATTTTCTCCGATTTGTTTTAAATTTACTACTTTGTAGCTTCATTGTGTGCCCCCAAGTCCTAGTATTAGCGAAAGAAAAGACCTATTCATTCACACAAGCACAAACATACAACAACAACAAAAAAGAAACAGGCCATGCTGATTTACAGTATTTCTCAAGTAATCTAGTACACCTTCCCAGAATCATCTATCTGCAGTGCCACAACCTAACGAGGCAGCTCAAGTTGTCACACAGAAACTTGGTTACTTTGAAATTTTCTTCTGTTGTGCAATAGTCCTTAAACTATAAAAAATTTAATTCATGCCACATAGTCAAAAAGCAAGCAAAATGCTAACATAAGCTACCAAAGATGGCAGAGGATGGACCCTAGGTTTCCCCCATGAGGCAGATGGTAAGCAAATGCAGGACGAAAATTCTCACTGCAGTCCTGAGATTCAACTTATGACCTCTGGAAACAATACTAAAAAGAATCTTTAAAAAAAAAACAGTTTATCTTGGGGGTTTAGTGCGCCCCCCCCCCCCCCCTCCAAGTCACTACAGTAATCTATTTTGAACTAGGGTTAAAAAATGCAACTCCCTTCTAAAGTGTGCCCTGGGTACAGCCCCGTGCCTGATCACAAGGAGAAATTAGGTCTTACCTGATCATTTTCTTTCCATTAGTCCTTCCCACTATTCCAGAACCTGTTGGACAGTTAAGTCCATCAACCAGCAGGTGGCGATAAGAGAACTGAAAACTGAGAAAAACAGCTCTCTCTTGGAATCCAGGCGAGCTCCTCAGTATTTACGTAGACAAACAGTAAGGATAAACTCAGAATAACCTCAACTACCTTAAACAACTTGCTAACCTAACCAGATGAGCAAACGTGTGTGGACCTCTCATCTCTGGCCAGCTTGCACAGAACAAGAGATATGCAGGAAGCACCATGCAAGGTGACAAGCTGTTATTTGACCCCTTGTATTTCTCTCCCTGACTGATTGTCTTCCTGTGTGACTGGCTCACTGTCCTAGCTGTTGCTGGAGCTCTCTTTTCCACTTTCTTCTGATTTTAATTGTTTTCTACGCCGCTTTTACCTATTGAATGTAAAGGCTGTATACCAAATAATCAATAAACATAAACAAACATACTCTGCACCCACTAAACATCTCAGAAACTTTGGGTGGGCCTCTGAAATAGTGGAAAGGAAATGATCAGGTAAGGCGTAATTTCTGCTTCCATTCCGTAGCTTCCCAGTAGTATTCCAGAACCTGTGGGATGTTAATCCCTAGAGTGGGTGGGATCCTGGCGCTGCTGCCCTGAGGACTGAAGCCCCCCCCCAAAAAAAAAAACTGGCTTCTGAATATGCCGCAATGTCCACCCTGTAGTGCTTGGTAAAGGTACGCAGCGTCAATAACGTTGCCGCCTTCCAAATAGGAAGCTCCACAGATTGGTTAAGGTGAAATGCTGATACTACTTTCGGAAGAAAGGAAGGAAGCATACACAGGGAGACCCCTGTGTTCGAAAACCGGAGAAAGGGGAAGAGAGCCTGAAGCTCCGATACCCTACGTGCTGAGTCACCCAGAATGCTGTCTTTAGCGTAAGATCTTTCACGGAGGCTTTCTGGAGTGGCTCAAAAAGAAGCTTCTGAACAGCCCAGCCCGACGGACTAAATTAAATCCTGCAACACAACGAAACCAAAGCTTGTAATGGCCACTACATAACTCCTCCTCTCTACGATTGCCTGTAATCACATGAACCTTATTCGGACATAACATCACTTTGTATTTGCTTCTCTACCGGAGTTGGTGAACACCATTATGGTATTACGTAAGCCCCATTGAGCCTGCAAATAGGTGGGAAAATGTGGGATACAAATGCAATAAATAAATAAACAAACAAAACAATATTTGCATGAGTCGCAAGAGACATCTTCTGTAGTTGGTCCCTGAAACAGGTCAAAGCCGCAACCTAGACTTTTAGAGAACCCAATGCCAATCCTTTCTGAAGGCCAAGCTCTGCAAGGTTTCTTTTCCACTGCCAGTCCTAGGTAAGAAAGTAGCTTAGTCTTCCAGATGGTTTAATTAATTTATTTATTTAGAACATTTGTAACCCACAAATTCCCACCAAGGCAGGTTCTATGTGTCTAACAACTTTTATGATTAAAAACAAACAAACAAAAAACAAACCCATAGTAAGTCAGGGTTGGAACATCTTGGGTGGGGAGCAAACGACAGGAGAGACAAACGAGGACCGGCAGGAAGTTAAGTGACAGAGGCGTAAGTTTTACCACATAGATAAGTCTTAAGGGACTTTTTGAACAGAATGTGGTCGGTAGTCTCCTTAAGTGCAGATGGTAGAGCATTCCAGTAACAGGACTCACAAAGCAGGAGGAGGAGGCGAAGAGTAATTTATATCTCAGATTCCTGCAGTTAGGGTAGTGGAGATTGAGATAGGTACGAGAAGGCTTTCTGGAATTTCTGGAAGGGAGGTCTACTACTACTTAACATTTCTAGAGCGCTACTAGGGTTACGCAGCGCTGTACAGTTTAACAAAGGGCAGTTCCTGCTCGAAGGATCTTACAATCTAATGGACAAAATGTGCAGTCAATCAAATTGGGACAGTCTAGATTTCCTGAATAGAGGTATAATGGTTAGGTGCCGAAGGCGACATTGAAGAGGTGGGCTTTGAGCAAGGATTTGACGATGGGCAGGGAGGGGGCCTGGCGTATGGGCTCAGTGAGTTTATTCCAAGCATGGGGTGAGGCGAGGCAGATAGGGTGGAGCCTGGAGTTGGGCGGTGGTGGAGAAGGGTACTGAGAGGAGGGATTTGTCTTGAGAGCGGAGGTTACGGCTATGATCGTAAGGGGAGATGAGGGTAGACAGGTAAGGAGGGGCTGCAGATCGAGTGCATTTGTAGGTTAGTAGGAGAAGCTTGAACTGTATTCGGTAGCTGATCGGAAACCAGTGAAGTGACTTGAGGAGAGGGGTGATATGAGTATATCGGTCCAGGCGGAAGATAAGACGTGCAGCCGAGTTCTGAACGGACTGAAGGGGGAATAGATGGCTAAGTGGGAGGCCAGTGAGGAGTAGGTTGCAGTAGTCAAGGCGAGAGGTAATGAGAGAGAGGACGAGAGTCTATCAGGCTGAGCATGTAAGCTGGAGCTTCCCCGTATATAATCTTGTGGGTAAGAGCACAGATTTTGAATTCAATACGCTGTTTGATCGGGAGCCAATAATTTGCAGTTACATTTTTTTTGATTGGGCTTTATTAACCTTCCTTTATGCAGAGATTCACCCAAGGCGGTAGGTATACAGCAGGTACAGCTGAACATAAAACTTACAATTTTGTTAACAGCTTAAGAATAGTAAAATGACCAAATAAAAACATAAATATAATACAGAAGGTAAACTTGAAAACAGCAAATTGAAATCTAATAACGGAACAAGAAAGTATCAAAAATACACTCATTTAACAGCACTGAAATTCAAATAACAGAGATATTTATTTTTTTTATTCATGACAATTATACCCCACATTAGCCCGAAATTGACTCAAGTTCAATGTGGCTTACAAACAAACAATAAAGTGAATAAAACATAATAACGTACAGAGCATAATACAAATTACAAGACGTTCAAGAAGCAAATTAATACATGTGCAGTAAAGTAACCAAGGATTTCAACTTGCTCAAGGACAAACCAATAATTAAGGGTGGATAGGTGAGAGCATCATTAGAGGACTAGATGGGAAACGAGATTACGAAAAGGGTGTGGGTAAAATTCAAATAAACAGAGTTCTTTGTATTCCGAAAGGCCAGACTGAAGAAATGTGTTTATAGAAGACTTCTAAAAGTTAGGTAATCATCTGTAAACTTGACTGATTTAGGAAGAGAATTCCAAGTTTTGGTGCCTTGGCAGGAGAAATTAGCAGAGTGAATTGTTTTATATGTCACGTTCTGACAGATAGGGAAATATGATGGGGCCACAGAATTTGGTGAAGGAAAATGCATAATTTGAAAGATATTCTATCTGTTATTGGTAATCAATGTAGCTCATTTAAAAGAGGAGTGGCTTTGGTGAAGCGAGAAGAGCTATATAATACGATGACAGCATACTACTACTACTACTATTAAACATTTCTATAGCGCTACTAGACTTACGCAGCGATGTACAAATCAACATGAAAAGACTGTTCGTCTGTCCAATTTAGATTGTAAGCTCTGTTGAGCTGTAACTGACAGCTAGGGGTGGGGAAATTGCAGTGGTAGGCGTGATAAGTGAGGGTGTTGAGTAAGAGAGTCATGGTTAGGAGTCGAAAGCAGTAGCAAAGAGGTGGGCTTTAAGCCTAGACTTGAAGACAGCCAGAGACTGAGCCTGACGTACTGGCTCAGGGAGTCTATTCCAGGCATAGGGAGCAGCGAGATAGAAGGAATGGAGCCGGGAGTTAGCAGTGGGGGAGAAGGGGGACGACAGGAGACATTTACCCAGCGAACGGAGTTCACGGGGAGGAGTGTAGGGAGAGATGAGAGCGGAAAGATACTGAGGAGCTGCGGAGTGGATGCACTTGTAGGTCAAAAGGAGACGTTTGAACCGTATGCGGAAGCGGATAGGGAGCCAGTGAAGCAACTTGAGGAGAGGGCTAACGTGAGTATAGCGACTCTGGCGGAATATAAGACGCGTAGCAGAGTTTTGGACAGATTGAAGAGGAGATAGATGGCTGAGCGGAAGACCAGTGAGAAGCAAATTGCAGTAGTCTAGGCGAGAGGTGATTAGGGTGTGGGTAAGGGTTTTGGTAGCGTCCTCGGAGAGAAAAGGGTGAAATTTGTTAATATTATAGAGAAAGAAACGACAGGTTTTGGCAATCTGCTGAATATGAGCAGAGAAGGAGAGAGCAGAGTCAAAGATGACTCCAAGGCTGTGCGCAGACGAGACAGGGAGGATGAGAGTGTTATCTACCGAAATAGAGAACAGGGGGGAGAGGAGAGGCAGGTTTAGGGGGAAAAAGGAGAAGCTCAGTTTTGGTCATGTTTAGTTTCAGGTGGCGGCGAGACATCCAGGCAGCGATGTCAGACAGGCAGGCCGATACTTTGGTCTGGATTTCAGCTGAGATATCCGGTGCGGAGAGGTAGATCTGGGTATCATCAGCGTAAAGGTGGTATTGAAAGCCATGGGATGAGATCAGAGCACCAAGGGAAGAGGTATAGATGGAGAAGAGGAGAGGTCCTAGGACAGATCCTTGGGGTACACCGACTGTTAGCGGGATAGATGTGGAGGAGGAACCACCAGAGTATACGCTAAGAGTACGTTGGGAGAGATAGGAAGAGAACCAGGAAAGAACAGGGCCCCGGAATCCAAGAGAGGATAATGTATCAAGGAGTAAGGTGTGATCAACAGTATCAAAAGCAGCAGATAGGTCGAGGAGGATGAGAATAGAGACCTTTAGATTTGGCCATAGATTTTACCTATGAAATATCTAATAAGCACACATTAGAACATTCAAATAACATAGATATGATGCTAATGCTTTTCTACAATACAGCTAACCTTATAGCCGAGGGGCCAAGTGCAGATATATAGATGGGGACAAAATGCGTGGTACAGAGTCATTTGGGAGAAATAAATGGGTGGCTAAACTCAAGGCAAGTTCTTTTGTACAGTTAATCAAGATATAAGGAACTGGTCCAAGTTACAGTGTGTGTAGCAAGATAGTCCAGGTGCAGAATGAGTGTAGAGTCAGTCACCCTATGTATTAAAAGGCTTGGGGGAAGAGCCAGGCTTTCGCCTGCTTCCTGGAGTAGAGGTAGTCTCGAGTTATACACAGCCCCTCTGGGAGTAAATTCCAGAGCCTGGGGGGCTACTCCTGAGAAGGCTCGCTGGCGGGTATCACATCGTACAATTTCTTTTGACGAGGGTACAGACAGTGATGATCCTTGAGAGGGGCCGTAGAGGTCTTGAAGGTGTGTAAAGGGCTAACTTATTCTTTAAGTCCTGTGGCCCATTTTGTCTGAGGGCCTTGAAAATCACAGAGTTTTAAATTTAGCCCTGTTAAGGTACTAGTAGCCAGTGTAGCTTTTGCGGGAAGGGTGTGATGGGGTCACCCCACTTGCAGCCTTCTGAATTAGTTGGAGCGGATACAAACTGTTTTTGGTTTGGTTTGTACAGTAGTGTAGTCGTGATGATCATGGCATGGGCCACTGTGGCTTTCAACACTGAAGGAATTGCTGTACTGGACTTATATTCCCACCCACCCTACCCAGGGTTTGCTACTCATAGATAGACAACCCAATAATCATTAACAATATTCCTGTCGTACAGAGAGGGACAATCTTGCAGACTGTTAACGCTATCATAGTACACCTGTACATACCCATTCCAACCAATCAAGATGGCTTTCATTCTGTGTAATAACTGTGGTGCTTTAGCTCCAAGGCACACCATCTGGAGGCTTAAGCTTGTCCTGTCTGTCTTCAGCTTGCTAGCAAACTTAAGCAGGAATTGGCTGCAATTAAAGCAGTTTCCATCACTACGCAGAATCAAAGCAATTTCTCATCACTGCCTCAAAGAATAAAACCACCTAGGGCTAGATGGATCACAGTAGACTACGCCATGCGGCACAGAAGCATCTGCCCTGACAACTGTTGACCCCTAGAATTAATTTTGCTCCATTACAGCACTGCGATGCTCGATAAAATAGAACTGAGGTGGACCAACAGGCAATGAAGGTGTCTCAAAAGAAAAGCCATCCCCGAAAGCATTAATGAAGAAACTCATCCCAGAAAACTGTAGCTGCTAGGAGATTCCATTATCAAAGGCATTAACTTTGGAACACAGTTCAAGGGGCCCAGCAAAGTGAAATGCCTTCCAGGATCCTACCAGGAGAACCAGGCTGAGTCCCTAACACAAGTGGATACATCAAAATCTGTTTTGGGAAGTACGAACTCCCCCTCAAATCACAAGTCAGGAACCCTGGAATACAATTAGAGTCAACACTTACTCTGATTCCCCAAATCCAAGCAACCTTCAAGAGCTGCTTCTACTATTTGCAACAGCTACGCTGCCTCTCTCCTTACATTGAGAAGGTAAATCTTATCCCAGTTGTACATGCTACGGTAACATCAAGACTGGATTACTGCAATGCACTATACAATGGTATTACTACAAAGGGCCTGCACCAGCTCAAGTTGATTCAGAATGCAGAAGCAAGACTCATAGAAGGTTGCAAGCGATGTGACCATATTTTTATTTATCATCTCATTTGTACCCCACAGTTTCCCAACAGTGTCAGGCTCAATGTGGCTTACAATGCACCACAGAGGCAGGCGCCAATGCAGTAAAATGAAGCTAATATCACACCATTTTTGCAAAAACTTCATTGGCTACCAGTACAATACAGGGCTAAATATAAAACTCTATGTCTGATCTTCAAGGCCCTGAAAGGAATTGGCCCTGAGTACCTGAAAAATAGGATGATCCTCCACACACCGCCAATGACACTAAGGTCCTCCCAAGGACTTTCACTAACTACACCCTCTCCAAAAGACATTACATGATGTGATACCCGCAAGCGAGCCTTCTCCGGAGTAGCCCCCACACTCTGGAATGCATTGCCTGAAAGGCTCCACTTAACCCAAGACCACCTCTACTTCAGGAAGCAGGTGAAAGCTTGGCTCTTCAACCAGGCCTTTAATGGAAGAAGTAACTAACTTGTTAGTCTCACTCACACACACAAGGATTGACTCAGGCTACACATACTGCAGCGGGACATGTTTATCCACTCCTACCCTAGCTGAGATAATATTTAACCATCTCTCTGACCTCATGTGCACCTTTCGATAAATTAGTCACCTTATTTTCTAACTCCTCTTACTCTCTTACCTATCTATATGTTCCATCTTTGCTTTACCCTACGCTGTCAATTAAAATGTTCTATTACGTATTGTGTTGACATTGTAAACAGTATACTATGCCATACTTTGTATTATTTGAATATTTTTACTGCTGTAATTGTCTGTTGCTCATGTTTGATGTATTCTTACTGTACACCGCCCTGAGTGAATTCCTTCAAAAAGGCAGTAAATAAATCCTAATAAATAAAATATGGGGACTCCAGTTCTCGAGTCATGATTTGAGAAAGCCAATCAGTGAATTTAATCATCGAGTGGCCCTTTTAGTAAGCAGCGATAGGGGTAACGCGCGAGTAGCACACACCAAATTGATACTACCACCGGGGTAGCGCGGGTGCCCTGTGATAAAGTTTCCAAGTTGGTGCGCGGTTTCCCGTGAGGGAACACAGGAGGGTGTTGCCGGCAGTAATCAGCAGCACAGCCACATTGGTGCGTTCTGCCTGATTACTGTACAAGTGTCGCTTGAGCCTTTACCGCTAGGTCAATGGGTTACGGTGAGGGCTCAGGCAGTAAACAGGCATGCACTTTTAATTTTAGAGCATGGCCACTTACTACCCAATTAAAAAATGCCTTTATTTCTCAGCCTCAGTAAAAAAAAAAAAAAAAAAAAGTGGCCCAGCACACACCAGAAACATGCAACCACACTACTGCAGGCCAGTATTAGCCATGGCTTAGTAAAAGGACCCCTGAATGAGAAGATCAACGTTCAGCAGAAACAAAAGCTGGTGCAGTCTGGCATCTTCCACATTTGCTAAAAATGCAAAAAGGCTTTTCAAAAGATTAAAAAAAAACCAACAGGCGGAAGTTTAAAAATAACTTAAGGAAGGATGACACCGTGTCTTCCTTTTGGTTGGCTCTGATTTGGAGAATGGGGGCAACTTAGCCAATAGGGCATTTTCATACATTAGGGGACTCCCTTTAAGAAGCTGCTAGCCTTGCTTTCAGCTATATCAATTCATGTAAATAAACGTAAATATTATGGTTAAAGTTTCTCCTCTCTGCTATTCAGACAAAACAACCAACAAAAAGCTCCCCAAACAGGAGGGATGAATCAAGGGCTGCACATTTCCCTTCCAGGGCTTCTATCGACAGCAGTTTAGAGGGGGTTTCTTCTCACCATGGAAAAAAAATATACATATATATCTGGACTTCAACTTTTTGCTGATGGGATGGGGTAGCTGTCACCTTTGGGATCCTAACTGATTATTTTGAATTCAGGTATTGGAAGATCCAGCTTTGCAAATCTCGAAATGTACGGAAGTTTGTTTGTTTTACGTTTAAGGCTAGTCACTTCCGAATGTCACAGCAACATAATTAAAAAATGCATATTTGACTGAGTAGATAACGGATCCGGGTAAATGGCGACCTTCCTCCGGGAAAACAATGCTACAGGAGCAAAGGTCAGCAGGCAGAACGGGTCGCTTTGCATGCACAAAGCTGTGGGCTCGCCCTCCAGCCCTCTCAGGCAGTCACATGCAAGCATTTGCATCGCCAGGCAGGACCCGCCTTAGCTCCCGTTTCTTTCTATGCAAGGCAACTATCCCACCCCACCTCGTGCATCGATTTGCAAACATCCACACAATTTGCAACCTGTTCCCCGGTCCCAGACACGAGTTTTTGACAGGTTCAGTGGTGCATCATCAGCCCTTGCCGACAACACATCTGCTGAAAGTTACCACCTCCCCTAGGGGGTTAACCCCCTTCCCAGACCCTGTACCTACCTGCACAACATCCCGGCAGCCCTGCAGGAAGCGCTCCATGGCGCGCGCCTGAAACATAGAACGTTCCCCAGGGCACTAATAAGTCAGCAGCGCTCGCGCCACCTCCAGCCAACCAGCCGGGGCGGAGGGCGGGGCCGGGAGGCCGCGTGACGCAGGGACGACGGGAGCTGTAGTACTCGCGCCTTCCCAGTGACGTCGCCGCGGGGCGTCTTAAAGGGGCCGGAACAGGGGGAAAAGTCAGTCTTTCGGGGCGGGGGGAGAATCGGGTTCGTCTTTTGAACGGATCGGAGCTCTGCCTGGACTGAGGAACACCTCCTCCTCCTCCGTCGTACTCTCAGCAGGCAGGAAGGGGTTAAGGGCGGGGCGGTCCCTTTAAATCGGGTGGGGGAGGGGCGGGTTCCGCTCGGCTCAGCTGCTGCCGCTGCTCTGGATGGAACTTTGTTGCTTTCGTGGGGTCGATTTGAATCCAACTGCCGCTCGGGGTCCCCCCTTCCCCCCTCCCGCGAAGGTGCAGCCTCCTCCGACCCCCCCAGGCAAGTAAAATCCAACCCCCCCCCCCCCCAAATGCTTGCATCATCTTCTGTCCGTGGATCTTGTTGTTGCTGTGCTTTGGGGAGGGGGGGGGGCACTGGGATCAGCAGTAAGAAGTACTTGATGGATGGATCGGGGAGGGGGGGGGGTGTTTACAAGCTTAAAAGCAGTTCCAGCCCCCCCCCCCCCCCAGCAATAGGGCAGATAAACCCGGGCTAACATAGTAGATGACGGCAGAAATCCTTTTCTGGGGTGCAGAATCTCTCCAGGCTACTGCTGGAAGCTGGGCCAGTCCAGAATAAACTGATGGGGGTGGGGCGATGGCCTCCCCCAGCTCTTAAAACCTAAGAAATAAGGAGGGGGCTGACCAGAAATAGACAGAACTTGCCCTGGTGGGTTAAACCCAGGATTCAATAGTAGGAATTGTAAATTCCCCTCCCCCCATGTGAATGGAGCACACTGCATGGTCATTCTCTGTTATCTGGATCAGGCTAATTCTCACCCAGTATGATAAGGCCACGTTTCTATCAAAGGCAGAGGAGCTGGACCTTTGGTCATGTGTCCATGTTTCTTTCTCAGACCTGTTTACATGTGCCCAGCAGGAAAAAAAAAAATCTAGGACGCCTGTGATCACATGAGCTTGCAGGCCACGCATCTGTTTGATCATACACCGGTGGCTGTGTCGCCACTGGGTGACGATATGCTGAAACCTCTGATCTTATATTGCAAAAGAAAAAAATAAGTAGTGATTTTAACTACTTATAGACATGCACAAGTGCATGACGGAGCATCTCGGCTACCTGAAGGCACTTGGTAAACATTCGTTGCCCTGCATGGTGAAAATGGGCTGCTGGAGCGCTTGTGAGGTTTTCACAATTCTTGGCCGTGGTGACCAGTCACGTAGAAAAAACAGCTTAGTTCACTGAGCAGAATTGTTATCCCAGAATTGTTTGTAGCATAATCCGAGAGAGAACTGTATGTTTGTGCGTGTGTTGATATATACACAAATGTATCACAACCTTTTTTAAAAAACTGCTGTGTTGATCTTGTGTGTTGGATTACAGAAACTGGAATCGGGAGCAGCAGTGAGACTTGTCAAGACTGGTAAAGGATTCGTCGTCTTGTGCTACCAGGCAATCCTGGTTCAATCCTGTCCAGGCAGCAGCAACTGAGACGATCTGGAAGAAGCCAGAGGACACGGCTGCGTTGGACGGCTTTGCCACTGGTGTCTTCAAAGAATGTTTTAAAAATTATCCTACAGAGGAGGGTGGGACAAGACTCTTGACAGGAGGACATAGTCGCTGTGATCCAAAGGAGAAAATAAGAAACTGGAGAGAACTGTTTATGGGTTGTTTTTTTGGACATAAGGTCAATTCAGACCAGTTGCCATTTAACTAGAATTTTTCCCTAGGGTGGGAGAAAATATCACGTTTAAAAAAAAAGAATCTATAGCTGTGTAAAGCCAGATAAATTAATTTCTAAATTCCCCTTTAGAGAAAGGAGGCTTTTATGAACTTGTTACTTCTTTTGAGTCATGAAACATATTTATTCATTTTTTGTCTGGGCTGCTTGAGCGGAGTGATTTTTGTTTTATATAAAAGCCCTTCCGGGCCGGCATCCTCGCCTTGCTTTGGAACGAGAGCCGACACAAGTTACTGGAAGCAGCGAGAGGTTGACTAGAAAAAAACCTGCGATGGGCAGAGGAGGAAATACGGGATCAGAGAGAAATCAGGAAGTGTGGCTCGTTCCAGAAAAGATGCTCAGAAAGGCTCTGGGCCCAGTTTGAAATTGTGAGGGTTGAACTCTGGCAGGGATTAAAAAAAAAAAAAAATCTACTGCTGCAAAGCATAAGGACAGACCACAGACTCTCTATCTCAGTAAAACATTGTTATAACCCCTTTTATACGAGGGGGGAGGGAATATTATATGCACTTTTCTTATTGCTGCTTGTTTGGTAAGGGGATAATAGAGTTTTTGCTCCTGTGGAGAAGGTTTATATTTATTTCAAAGTGAAGGAGACGAGCACCAGGCATAGCAGTGTTAAAAGGCTTTATAAGTGTTGGCAGCTCGGGGTCCTGTCGCCTGCTCCAACCCATGGAGCATCCTGCTGGTGATTTTGAAAAGGCGCAAGGGGACAGCGTGAACATGGAAACTACCAAACCTAATACCTGCAATAATACCAGTTTCAGCCATGCCACTAGCGACAGGGAGGTAGCTGAGCCGCAGGCAGAAGGAGAGAGCCTGATAAGGAATGAAGAGAAGGTGGCCGAACCTCTGGGCACTGAAGCATCAACAGGTGCCCGGGAGGAGGAATCGAGCTCAGTCAGCAATGGGACTGAGCCAGAAAGGGAGAGTCTGGCAAGGAACGAAGAGAAGGTGGCCGAGCCTCTGGGCACTGAAGCATCAAGAGGTGCCCGGGAGGAGGAATCGAGCCCAGTCAGCAATGGGACTAAGCCAGAAAGGGAGAGCCTGGCACGGAATGAAGAGAAGGTGGCCGAGCCTCTGGGCACTGAAGCTGCCCAGGGGGAGGAATCCAGCGCAGTCGGTAATGCGACCAAGCCGGGTGGGGTTGGTTCCCCAGACTCTGGGATGGGCTCGGTCAGCGACGGCCAGCAAGCAGCAGTGGTGAAACCAAAATCACTAGAGGCCAGTGGGGAGACTGAATCAGGAGACGTTCCTGCCAGCACATCCAAGGAAGCTTCAAAAGCAGCTGGGGGTCAGCCCGACGCAGACTTTTACTTTGTGAAGTGGATAACCTGGCGGGGGGAACGCACACCCATCATCACCCAGAATGAGAATGGGCCCTGCCCTCTGCTGGCCATCGTGAATATCCTCTTCCTGCGGTGGAAGGTAAGATCAAAGCTCGATCGCAGTCCTAGCATCCCTCCAGGGGAGGGAATCCTTCTGTAGAGCACACACAGATTTTCATGAGGTGGGTGGTGGCTGCCTATTTTGTGATTTCAGATGGGAAACAACCCACACTAGTACTCAGGCTTCCTTGGGGGGGGAGGGGGTCATCTTACCGCATAAGAGCTCTCTGTAATTCAGTACCCTTCAATCCTTGCATCCAGTCCTGGATTTACTGCTGTGTGACATTTCCCTGTGGAAAGCAGAACTATATGTCCATGCATGAAACCAGGTGACGAGAGGAACATGTTTGTTCATGGGCTCTGTGGTGGTGATAACCATTCAGCCTTGCCAGGGAGGCCCAAGGCGCTTCCTGTCGCTGTAGGCCTCGAGGAGAGCAGTAAAGCACATTTTAAACTCATTCCAGTTTTTGTTCTTGTGGTTTCAGGTGACTCTGCCACCTCAAAAGGAAGTGATCACCTCAGAGGAGCTGATGGCACATCTGGGTAAGTGGTGGATACACAGGGTGCCAGCTGCCCCTCGTGCACAGGCTCTGGAGTCTTTCGGTACTGCAGCAGCCTGGATCTTTGCTGCTTGCAGGGGGAAAGCCGGTAGCAGTAAACGTCCCCTGAACGGGGCAGTTATTGCCTGTCTGGGATAGCTACAGGTCTGAAATGAAAGCAAGGGACGTTGGAGGGTACTGGCTGCCAGTGATTTCCTGTTTTACTGTCACTTTATGGAGGGGAAAGGGCCTTGCAGTCTGATCCCATGTGCTGGAGAAGCAGCTTTCACAGCAGACAGTTAAGAAAACTTTCCGTTGTGGCTTTTATATTGGACTCCTCTGTGACTTAATTCTTGTGTTTGTCTAAGTTTAAGAATTGCAGCCCAGAGAGAATCCAGTTTTTTCTCCAGGACTAATCGGCTACTAGATCTGGACACCTCAATAGTTGGAGGGAAAGTGTGATGTGGTGGGTGAGATCACAGTAGTCAAACCTGACTCTCGCCTGCTAAAGCGTGGATGGTACTTAGCCTCATTCTGTCACGTCACATGACCACATTTATGGAGTCATTGGATGAGAGAGAGCTTAAAAAAAAAATCTAATTCTAACCCCCTCTTTTTGTAGTCAAGCGGGCCACCCTTGCCCTGCAGTGACATGCCTTCTGCTGACCACAGGAATGCAATAAAGGTCTGTGAAATGTTTGAAAAATGTGCTAATATATTGTTTTTCTTGGGTTGGGGGTGTATCTTTCAGGGGATTGCCTCTTGTCCATTAAGCCTCAGGAGCAATCGGAAGCACTACAGCTGAACTTCCAGCAGGTGAGAACGGGCCTGTCTGTTTCCCAAATCCAAAGAGACGTTCTTAGGGCCGGTCAAGTCCGCATTTCAGCCTTTCTCTCAGGAGAATGTGGACAGGGAGGAATGTGATCAAATGGTTTAACTTCACACTGGTCTGTGGTGGGTTCTGGTGATGGTAGGGTCCAGCAACAACCAGGTCCTTCCAGAGTCCTTAATGTGACCTAGCTGGTCAGCAGAGCCATAGCACTGGATAATGGTGCCAGTGGTCCCCTTGATGAACCCCTCCCCCCCTTACTCTCGAGTATTTTGGGAAAAGCGTATTCCAGTGATGTGCACTGAGAGAAGGTTATCTCAGAGGTCAAGACACATTCATTGAATCTCCGGCACAGTGAGGTCTGTGGGAGAAATGTAGGCTACATTTTGGATATGACGACCTGCCTTTCCAAACTGAACTTGAGGTGCTGCATTACATTTCAGGAGCAGTAGGCCGCCTCCTGCCCTAGAGGGCTTAGATCTCAAGACTTGTACTCGAAGCAGTGGCAGGTGAAGGGACTTGATGCAAAATCTTAAGGAGCATCAGTGGGATGTGAACCCTGGTTCTCAGCCTGCTCCTCCACCCCAAAACCAAAACTTTGGGTTTTCCAGAAAACAAAGACAAGATATAGTTATGATCAGTACATTGACTGATATAATACCTTATGCAAGTCCCAGTAGAATGTCAAGCAGTGCCTTTTGCTGGGGGGGGGGGGGGGGGGGGGTAACGAAGGCTCGCTATCTTCTAAATTTTGCTGTGCTGTTTGAAACCCTTCTGCCCTGCCTCAAGGTGAAGGTTTGCGCTGTTTTCTCCTCCCCAGAACGTTAGCGATGCCATGATGGTGCTGCCCAGGCTGTCCACGGGCCTAGATGTGAATGTCCGTTTCACAGGGGTCTCGGACTTCGAATACACTCCCGAGTGCATTGTTTTTGACCTCCTCAACATCCCTCTGTATCATGGCTGGTTACCGGAGCCTCAGGTGAGAAAATGCCCTGCCACCGTGGCAGGTGCTCTGGCATCTGTGATCTTTCCTCGTCTGTCTGGCTTTGGGCAAGGTGATTAGATAGAACTGGGTAATTGGCGGGTCCTGGCTCTGTAATGTTCTGGATTTCTGTGGGATTGACATTTTCGAATTGAAAAATTGATCTCCCAGACCTCCTTCAAGCACATACCAGGTTAATTTTATTAAAATGAGAGAATTACAAAGCCCTCTTGCTTCTGCTAGTGGAGGGCCCTGTCCTGTGGTGAAGCAGTTGTGTGTGTTGGAAGCCGGCAGTGCCGTGGCAAGCTCTCTACGGTTTCAGTACCCTCCGTGAATTCTGAGTTCAGTTCTTTCTTTCTTCCTTCTTTCATGTCAGGGCCCAGAGGTGCTCCAGGCCGTCGGGAAGCTCAGTTATAACCAACTGGTGGAGAAGATAATTACGTGCAAACATTCCGGTGACCCCAACCTCGTTACAGAAGGTAGCGCACATTAGACCTGGAAGAATGGACGTGGCCTGGGTGTTGACGTGGGAAGTGTGAATTTTGTGTTCACTGTGTGTGTTGGAAAACGTTCATTTTTCGTGCTGCTGATGCGGCCTGTGTACTTTTCCCATTCCCTGTGCAGGTCTGATTGCCGAGCAGTTCCTGGAGTCCACAGCTGCCCAGCTGACCTACCACGGGCTCTGTGAGCTGATGGCCACCGTCAAGGAGGGGGAGCTGAGTGTCTTCTTCAGGAACAACCATTTCAGCACAATGATAAAACACCAGGTGGGAGGGGGGGAAGGGTGCCGCTTCTTGCAAGCATGATGGTCTCCCTATAGGAACGTATAGCTCAGAGGGAACTGGTCAGTCCTTAACACGCACGCTGTTGCTTGCTGTCTAGCTCTTGCCATGCATGCCTTTGGAGATTTCACTGATCAGTTATTCAGCCCTTTGCTAGTTGGGTTCACTTTTATTGAATTCCGTGCGCAGTGTTGGTTGTGGGTCACGTATAAGTTTCCCGGTTCTTGCAGCAATCACTCATCTGGCTCCTCTGTCCTTGCAGGGTCACCTCTACCTACTGGTGACAGATCAGGGGTTCCTGCAGGAGGAGAAGGTGACCTGGGAAAGTCTGCACAACGTAGAAGGGGACAGCTGTTTCTGCGACTCCCAATTCCATCTCAGCCACCAACTGGAAAAGGAAGGGGCATCCTTGAGCAGCTCCCAGCAACAGCAGCAGCAGGTGGATCAGGTACGCAGAGGAAGGACCTGTCGCTTGGTCTCGAGGGGCGGGAGGGGGAGCTGCCAAGTGAGCTGCTCTGGCCCCTCGATCTGCAGTGATCTCCCCGGGTTCCACTTAACCTTTATCTATAAATTGATTATCCTTTTCCTTCGACATCACTTATTTGAGACAAACGTAAATTAAAATTTTTACTAGCACAGCTCACCGATGGATAAAATGTAGAGCCCGATTTTTGAGCTGAGGCTTAAATTTAATTCATATATTCTGTGACGCTGAACATAGGTGCTGTGCAGTGACCACGTTGCTACTGGCCGTTCAGTTTAGGCCTGATATTTGGATAACTTACCTATTTAGCAGCTGAAGATCCACTAAACAGTGCGGTCCGTATCTTGAAACGCATTTTTGTTTTTGAAAATCTGGATAGGGCAGTTAAGCTTTTACTGGCGGGTGGTGAACATATAACTGCCTTTCAGTATCAGCCTAGTAAAAATTTAAAATAATGCACGTACTAAACAATAAAAACACAGTATCGGTCAGTGAACAACAGTGCTGAAAGAAATACCTGTGTAAAATAGTTCCAGTAAATGCTGAGCAGGACTTTATCCCAGTAAAGGACCCAGAGACCTAAATGCTACATCCAGAGAGGCTGAGAAGCCTGTTCCTGTTAGTAGGTTTATGATCTGTACGTAGCTTCCTCCCCGGACGAACACGGGTGGGTAACGTCCCTGCTGGATAAGATAATGGTCACGCTGCATCATTTTTGTACTAACGGGAAAGCATTTAACATTCTCTGGGGGGGGGGGGGGGGGTTATTCTGACTCTTTCCAATAGTCCAACTGTGTCTGTCCTTTTTTTGAGTTAATTTTTTTTTTTTTGGGGGGGGGGGGGGGGAGTCAGGCTGTCTGTGATTCTTGGCAGATCTCTGATTCTTTTCTGCTATCGCAGGTCATGGAGTCTGTTTCCCATTTTCAGTTCTGTGTAAAAAGCGATTTTGATAAAGTTTTAAAATTGTAAAGGACTCTGCCATTAACAAGCCTATTTCCTCAGCGACCTTCCAGACCGGGGAGTGCATAACCCAAGCGTCTTGACCGGTCTGGAGAGTCTAGAGGAAAGAAAATTAGCAGGTAAGGCCTAATTTCACCTTTCTGCCCGGCGCCTGCAGGATTACATGATCGCCCTGTCCTTGCAGCAACAGCAGCAGGGTCCCCCAGCAATGAGCGACCTGGAGCTCGCCACGCAGCTGCAGCAGGAGGAGTACCAGGCTCAGGAGGAGCAGCAGCCGCCAGCCCCGCAGCAGCAACAGCGATCACCGCAGGTACAGTGCGTGCGTTTCTTCAGCCTGCCAAGGCTCAGGCCAGTTTCAAAAACTGATTTAGCTTTTCAAAGTGCTGAAGGAAGTAACCAGTCACCACCTCTGCTGCCCACAGCCTTATTCTTGCTAGTCAGAAGATCAGTTGCCCCCGGTCATAGCAGGCTAATCCAGTTCTGGTTTTGCCCAATTGCATGCAGGGATTTGTAGTTCTTTTCACTAAGAAGATCAGAGCTACAAATTCCAGAGCCACTGAAACAGTCAAGCTGGGTTACTACAGATTCCTTCTGGGATAAGAAGATAAACCATAAATAGGACAAGAGCTTTGAAATTCCTTGACTGTTGACATATAGAAATCATACCATTCTTTGTATTGTTTTTTGAATATTTTTACTGCTGTAATTGTCTATTGCTCGTGTTTGATCTATTCTTACTGTACACCGCCTTGAGTGAATTTCTTCAAAAAGGCGGTAAATAAATCCTTAAATATAGAAATCAAGTTGTTTTGATCTTGCAAAGTAAAAACCTAGCAAGCAGTTTCAAGAAATATTTGAAGTTTGTACTTGGCTAATTGAGTTTACTCGTTGGGGGGGGGGGGGGGACGACGACGGACGGACGGTGTTTTTGTGTGTGTTATCAGTTATTGGGCGCTGTACACTGGCGTTTAATAAAACGGGCAAAACACCCCATTAATTGTTTTCATTATGTCTCTTGTAAACTGCTATGGGTGAATTTTATTTTAAGGTCACAAGGGCAGGGCACAATTTGTTTTTTTTTTCTGAGTGGTTTCCAGTATTTCTGGCACCTCACCCCAGATACAAACACAAGACCCTTTTATTTGAGAATGTTAAGGATTTAATTTATTAAACTTTAATATTTATATTCTACATTTTAACCAAACTATTAACTTTAAGGTACTCCACAGTAGCAATATATCTTGCATAATTAAACCCATACTGACATTTCTCAAATGATTAATACAGAAGGAATAATTGGCTACGTGGCTTTTATTCTTTCTCCTAGAGGGGTGCCCAGCCTTCCTCAATCTGTTCTCAATTCTTTCCCAACAAGTAAGCCAGAACCAGTATAACCTGAATCCCCTTCCCCTCCCCAAGTGCAGTCGGAGATACGGTGCAGAGATGAATCCAAATCCTCTCTGAAAAGCCGTCTTATGACTTTTTATGTAGGAATATACAGTGCATAGAAAACACTGAGATATGGCCTGTTAATATAAATGAACCAGTGTGCCCCCCTCACACCCACCCACCACCTTTGAAGCTTTGTTTTTCTTCAAGTTTGGTAACAATCTAGGCAGTTTACAGAATCGGAGGGGGGGAGGGTGTCCTTTTATTAAAGCTTAGCGTTCTAATGGACGTTAGCTTATGCAATGTGCTACATTTCTCATAGGTTATGCAGCTTTTAACACACACTTAACAACCGTTAGCGCACTTAGCTTTAGGAAAAGGGTCCCTAAACTGCAGAATAAAACACAATTACAAATTTGAGGAGGGATTTACATCCAGAACACGAGAGAATTAAAAGAACAGCCACGCTTCGGTTGGCCGCAGGCCCAGCCACCATCACCACGCGTCACCCAAAATCAAGTATCGAGGGCCTTGCTGGAGACCAGGCTTAAGTTTCTAAGCTTAGATACAGAGGCAGATTGTTCGCTTTGTAATACTGAAAACAGGGCGATGTATAGCATCTAACGTAATGACCATAAAAGATGGTATAACAAAACTTTTTTGTCGAGTGGATCTTAAAGGGTGTGTAGAAGAATAAAGAACCATTATCAGAATACAGAGGTTGACCAGACTGCAATAAAGTTAACAGTTGACATGGTAAAATGTCAGGGCTGCTGAGAGGGGGGGGGGGGGGGGCAGGAGAGAGAACTCCGGCACCGCGTCCTCCTTGGAGACTGGGGAAGACCCAGAGCTTGACTGCTCCACACGTGGCTCTGGTTTCTGTAAGCAAAAATCCCCACAGGTAATATAGTAATATGGTAAATCCAGGATTGGACTGGAGTGTCTTGGAGCCAGCTGCCAGCCCTCTTTAAAATGTAACTTACATTTTTCTTTCACTTCTGTTTTCTTCCAGAGACAAGCCCAGGCCTCGGGTCGTCAAGCCAGAGAGCCCAGACAGCGTCGCAAGGCCGATTCCGACTGTGTCCTCCTGTAGCGGCTTGCCATCTTGACTATCTCCTCCTCTTAAACTGAAATACAGTTACCCAGCAGAGGAAAGCAACTATGCTCTATCCTAAAGCTTAGAAATGCCCAGCACATTCCTCGTTTGCTTGTTTCTGCAGGATCCAAACTGCTTTTTGAAGCTGGATTGGTTAAAGGAAACTTTCTTTTGGAGGGACAATTCAGCTTGGAGCTCTGAGCGGTTGCCCTTATATCCAGGCTGTGCCCTGCCTCCCAATTCTGTGAAAGATGGTGGGGCAAGTACCCTAGGCCCAAACCTGCCCCGAGCTGAATAAAATGCAGTCTGCTAGCTAGCTTTGAGGCCTCCCCCTCCCATATTTCTGCTCTGGGCCCTGAGCCTGAGGGAAGGATTATGGGGGATGAGATGGTCATATAATTCCTTCTGAGCTGCTCTTTGGAGGCGTGGTGATAAGACAGGGCCATTCGATTGCTCCTAAGCATTTTAATCGGAGGAGGCAAGGGCTAATCTAGGGTCTGAACTGGCGAGCCTTTCTCTCATCAAGATGTGGCATGAATGAAAAGCTTTAGTACATTTTTGTTATTTCATTTGCAATGTGAATGTTATGGTAGCAGGTTGCTGAGGGGCCACTGCCCGCTCCATTTTCCCCCTGGGTTAGTAGCTGAATCAGCATTACATTTCCTCCTTCCCACACTGTGCCTGGGATGCTGCCTGCTCTCTCTCTCTTATATATATATGCAGAGGTTTTAAGCCACTGCCAGCCCTGTGCAGCTGACTCATCACGGGTAGCGGGTTAATTACTGTTTTGAGGACATGGCATGTTACTCACAACGTCTTTCAGTTGCAGGAGATGTGGGTGTTCTTTCCTAATCCTTTTTATAGGGTTTTCTATTTTTCAATAAACCCTCTAGATCATGAATTTCTTGTGTCTTGTTTGTCTAATAACGGGGCTGTTAGCAAGGGTGAAGGGGGCAGGAGCCCTTCATCTATCTGTAACCCAATGTGACCTATCTTGTCTGAGACGTAGCCATGATCGGTAAGCTCAGCTGTGGCATTTTCAAGGAGCAGGAAGACATGTGTAGACTAGCATTGCACACTTAGGCTGAAGGTTTTGGCCATGTTTTCAAATGCACTAGCAGAAGTGCCTTAATCCCTAAAAACCTAGCATTGGGTGGGTGACGTTATCAGTATCCAATCTCCAACGCTAGTTGGGTCACACTACTGCTGTTTTAGTGATACAGATGCTTACTTTAAATGTATTTAATTGCTCAACTCTATATTGTCTGCAACAGTTGCTCATCAGGAAATCAAAGAGCTTCCCTTTCCAGTAACGGTCTGCTTTCAGCCAACCGTGTCCTTGCTTTCCAGTCTTGGTGCCGACTGCAATGTTGTGGACTGTAGCCATAGCCAGACAGAAAACACCAGTCTGCTGGGTTTTTTTTTTTCCCCAAAAACTTTATCCAGACGCTCATTCCAGCCCTTTTCCCCTCACAAGATGGGCCTGTTGGTTTTGGTCATGGCTTGAGTTCTGTCCATTGACGTTCCATTGAAAAGGGGTGGTGGAGCCCCGTCTAGTGGATAAGGATAGAATTTTACGGTTTCTCAGTCATGGGAGTATATCCTCCTCCTCCTCCTCTTGACCCCAAGTTATTGCTTCTTCACAGGTCATGGAGCCAAGGGTTGAAGGGAAGGGAGCCACTCTGTTTCTTAATCTTCAGCCCGACAAAGAGCAAGCAGCGCTGACCGATATTCCCCTTTCAGCTCGGTCTGAAATGAGAAATGTTGGGTGACTACACTGGTCAGAAATGCATCCTGAAGCTGGATAAAAATGTTAAGCCAGTTATTCAGCTACAATCAGGTACCACTAGAAACATGCTTAAGATCATCTCCATCCCAGTCGCAGAGAGCTTTATAAGTGGGTGGGCGGATGTAAATCACTCTTGTGATCCTATACAATTGTAGCTTTCAAGCCACCCCAACGTGCCCCTATATCTTACATCTTAACACACTCCGTATGCTGAGTTAAACATGAGCAGGGACCCTGAGAGGCTGAGACGATCCTATCATGGTCTATGCTAAGAAAAAGGAAGACAACCCCTCCACACAAGCCCATGCCCTAAAACACCAAAGTAGGGATGTCAACCAACCTTTCAAAACAAATCCAAGAGGAGACGCCAAAGTCATCCTTGATTTGAACATCAAGTTAAACCAGGACTTGGCATCTCTTCATAAAGGTGGTTAATAAATCCCAATAAATAAAATACATGTTTTATGCTGCTTGGTCAGACCTCTGTAAAATTATTGCAGGTAATTTCACTAAAATTGTATTGGGTCTTGCAGCAAGAAGAAGAAATGTATATACATCTTTGACCGCCCGATCAAGCTCAATGTTGCTCCTTCTGGCTGAGCAGAATACAAAAGATTTGAATTAATAGCCAATAGTATTTTCAGTGCATTACCAAGACGCTTAGACTCCTGCGGTGGGTCAAGTCCTTCTTTAACTTGATTTTTGAAAAAAGGTCGACTTTTGTTTCTCCTCTTGGATTTGTTTTGGAAGGCTGTTTGACATTCCTATGTTGGCGGTTTTGGACCTGTGCTAAAGTAACCCATGTGGAGAGAGATATTGCTGCTTGAGAAACAAAGCCCTCCCTGGGGGACAGCCGCCATCACAGAGATTGTGGTTCCTTCTGCCCCCTGATGAAGGGTGACACGGGCCAGTGCTGGAGCTATTCTATGGGCGTTATGCTCCTGTTTGAAACATTCTGGATTCTGCAATCCCGAATGGTATGAGAGGGGCAGGCAGATGGGAAGGTTCTAGATCCTGAGGGCTAGGAGAGAGGGTTCCCCTGATCCGTGATCCTGAGTGCTGTGAGAGGCAGGTGGATGGGGAGGGTTCCAGATCCCAAATGCTGTGAGGGCAGGTGGGTGGATGGGGAGGGTTCCTATAAGCACAGCCTTCTTTAAAACTGCACCTCTTATGATACTGGATAGCTGTGGTGGGCTGTGAAACCAGGACTGATCTGACAAATCCAGGCTTTTGGCCCTTCGTGTTTCCCCCCCTTTTCCTGTCTGAACGAGGTCTGAGCATGAGGCGTGACAGAGGCTGACCTGAAGGGAGGAGTATAGGGATTTGCCGTATTTCTTTTTGAACTCCACGCGGATACAAAGAAGGTCTGTCTCGCTGCGAGAGATCAGAATTCGCGTCAGGGTTTTCTCATCGGTTCCCATCCCCTGTGGAGACAGAAAAGACCATGAATACCAAATAAACAGTGTTATCTCTCCAGTTTAGGAATTCAGCCAGAGAAATAGCGCAATCCTCTGCCCTTTGCTGTGCCAGTAGAGAGTAGCCTGCAGTCTCCACCCCTTCCCGGCAGAAGGAAAAATGTCTTAAGTTGCAATTCTGCTCTCCTGCCAGCAGAGGCCTCTGACGCTTAAGAGCAACAACAGGCTATTGTGTCCAGGCTCACTAAAGCCCTTTCTATCCCTGAATTAAAACAAACACATTTATGTGATTTTTTTTTTCCAGTTTTACACACTGAATAACCTAGTTTAGCAGGCAAGAGGGGGCTGCCAGGTGCCTTTAGGGAGAAGTTGACCCAATCCTATTTTTTTTCTCTTTCCTCTTCTCAACCTCTTTTGTATTTTTGGAGTTGAAGGTGATTGTGTTTCTCAAAGGAAGTGGAACTATGAGTCTTACTGTGCTTGTTGTTAAAGCAGGAATGGTCTTAGCCTGTCCCTTGTGCCCCCCCATCCTGCAGGTTTGGTTCTTGACGTAGCAAGGGGGGGCGGGAGGGGCGGTCCGCCCCGGGTGTCAGCTCCCTGCCAGCTCCCCCCCCCCTCAGCGAATCGACACCCCCCCCCCCCAAACCAGCTCCCGCACCCTACCTTTAAAAAGAATATCGGGAGGCGAGGCGCAGCGCCTGCCCGTAAAAGAAATGTGGACCGTCGGGTCTTCCCTCGCTCTCTCCTTTAGATTGTAAGCTCTTTGAGCAGGGCCTGTCCTTTTATGTTAAATTGTACAGCGCTGCGTAACCCTAGCAGCGCTTTAGAAATGTTAAGTAGTAGTAGTAGTAGTATCTGTCCCGCCCTCTGCTGACGCAACTTCCTATTTCCGCAAGGGCGGGACAGACAGAGCGAGAGAAGGCCCGACAGTCCACATTTCTTTTACGTGCAGGGCAGGCCTCCCGATATTCTTTTTAAAGGTAGGGTGCGGGAGCTGTTCGGGGGGAGTCATCGTGCTGCACCCGGGGGGGGGGGGGGTGCAACGGCGAACCGCCCCGCCCGGCAGCCTCCCCCTGCTACACCACTGCTCAGGTGCACCTTGGGATTTATAGTCCCTGTTTCTTCCCTTTGAACTCAGCAGCAGAAAGCAGCAGGAAAAGAGAAGAGATCCTCAGAACAACTGGGCCTGACTTCAAAAAATCCCTCTAAAAGCTTAAGTTGCTTGGCAGCTCTGCCTCTAATTGTACCCAAGACCTCTGGCGAGTTCTCAGAGCGATGTTTAAATACCTCTGTGGTATAAATGCACCGGAGGAGAGTCTCGGTTGAAAGGAAGCTCTGAAATGAGGGGGCATAGGATGAAGGTGAAAGGGGGACAGATACAGGAATAATCTAAGGAAATACTTCTTCATGGAAAAGGGAGTGAATTTGTGGAATGGGCTCCTGGTGGAAGTGGTGGAGAAAAGCTTGGGATAAGTACAATGGGATCTCTAAGGGAGACGAAGGAATAGTAGATGGCATTGGTGGGCATACTGGATAGGCCATATGGTCTTCATCTGCCTTCATTTTTAAGTGCATAAGTATTGCCACACTGGGACAGACCAAAGGTCCATCAAGCCCAGCATCCTGTTTCCAACAGTGGCCAATCCAGATTCAATACATTTTATGCTGCTTATCCTAGAAATAAGCTGTGGATTTTCCCCAAGTCATTTTAATAATGGTCTATGGACTTTTCCTTTAGGAAGCCTGCCAAACCTTTTTTAAAACCCTGCTAAGCTAACCGCCTTTAGCTCTCTGTTTCTGTTCTATTCCCCCCACACAACAGCATTTGGGAAAATCGCCTCTAGAGCTGATGCAACCATGGATGGAAATGAGAAAACACATGGGGAGACCCCTCCATGCCACCCTTTCATTCTGCTCTGTGCTTAATTAAACTTCCAACCAACAGCTGCTGAATTTATTGTGTTTCTGAATATTCCTTTCCAAATCCAAGCTTAAGCTGTTCTTACTACCACTCCATGGAGGCTGGAGCGACGTCCCCATGCTCCCAGGATGCAATGGTGGGATTTGACCTTCGGCCCAGCTGTCCTCATCACTCCAGATGCCTCCTTGCTGACTGGATGACCTGAAGGTGCCATGTCTGGGTCTTTACAACAGTTGTTGCTAAACAAGTCGGATTTTGTGGAATGGGATAAATAAAGGCTGAACCTTTTCACAAGTCTTCAAGTTCTTCACTATCTCCCTGGTAAATGCCCCCCCCCCCCCCCCTCTCAGCATTGAAAGGGTGATCAAGATAATCTTCTCTTAAGGCACAGTCGGGATCTTTAGTTGCAAAGAGGGCAGTGGCGTAGCAAGGGGGGGCGGGAGGGGCAGTCCGCCCCGGGTGTCAGCTCAGGGGGGGGGCTCCCTGCCAGCTCCCCCTCCTCGGCGCATCGACACCCCCCCCCGACCAGCTCCCGCACCCTACCTTTAAAAAGAATATCGGAATTCGAGGTGCAGCGCCTCGCGCCTGCTCTGCACGTAAAAGAAATGTGGACCGTCGGGCCTTCCCTCGCTCTATCTGTCCCGCCCTCCGCTGATGCAACTTCCTATTTCCGCAAGGGCGGGACAGATAGAGCGAGGGAAGGGCCGACGGTCCACATTTCTTTTACGTGCAGGGCAGGCGCTGCGCCTTGGATTCCGATATTCTTTTTAAAGGTAGGGTGCGGGAGCTGGTCGGGGGGGTGTCGATGCGCTGAGGGGGGGGGGTGTCATCGTGATGCACCCGGGGGGGGGGGGGGGGGGTGCAACGGCGAACCGCCCCACCCCAGGTGGCAGCCCCCCTGCTACGCCACTGAAAGAGGGTAAAGGGAAAGCCCAAAATCAAGTGGAATCTGTGGCATTATAAAAGGAAGCAAACATGACAAAACGCTAAGGGACATAGGCACATCCCTGTCTATTATTTTGCTGCCTGTAGAGCTGCTCTTTCTGTATTGAACATTTTCTCTTGGTGCTTTTCTCCAGCACCTGACAGGGTGTCCTGTGTCATTACTGACCTTCATGGCACTGTGCAGCTTGTCAGCAAAATACAGCGGGGTGTTTCTGATGACCGACACTGAAACAAAAAAGCACAGGACGTTTAACTACATCTCCAGAGGCAGACACAAAGAGTCGGTCCTGCTGCCTCAGCCAGATGGCAAAGGTCTGCACAACCCATGGCAAATGACATTAAACACGCTGCTGAGTCTGTGAACGTGGTGTGTCATGAGTAGCGAATATGCTTTAATCTCTGGGTACTTTTAAAGGGAAAGGCAGGGTACCAGACACAAAACGAAGTTGTGGTAATTCATACCCTTTTTGTGTCTATGTAAAGGTTGTTGATATTTTTCAGAACGAGAGGCCTATGAATTGAAATAACTTTAGTGATTTGCACCTCAACGTTGGGTAGCTTGTGGCCACTTCTCCCTGTACCCCAATGTTTGGTAGCTTGTGGCCACTTCTTCCTGTACCCCAACGTGGGTAGCTTGTGGCCACTTCTCCCTATATCCCAATGTTTGGTAGCTTGTGGCCACTTCTTCCTGTACCCCCCAACGTGGGTAGCTTGTGGCCACTTCTTCCTGTACCCCCCAACGTGGGTAGCTTGTGGCCACTTCTCCCTGTACCCCAATGTTTGGTAGCTTGTGGCCACTTCTTCCTGTACCCCCCAACGTGGGTAGCTTGTGGCCACTTCTTCCTGTACCCCCCAACGTGGGTAGCTTGTGGCCACTTCTCCCTGTACCCCAATGTTTGGTAGCTTGTGGCCACTTCTTCCTGTACCCCAATGTGGGTAGCTTGTGGCCACGTCTTCCTGTACCCCAATGTGGGTAGCTTGTGGCCACTTCTCCCTATACCCCAATGTTTGGTAGCTTGTGGCCACTTCTCCCTGTACCCCAATGTTTGGTAGCTTGTGGCCACTTCTCCCTATACCCCAATGTTTGGTAGCTTGTGGCCACTTCTCCCTATACCCCAACGTGGGTAGCTTGTGGCCACTTCTTCCTGTACCCCAACGTGGGTAGCTTGTGGCCACCTTTCCCTATATCCCAAAGTTTGGTAGCTTGTGGCCACGTCTTCCTGTACCCCAATGTGGGTAGCTTGTGGCCACTTCTCCCTATACCCCAATGTTTGGTAGCTTGTGGCCACGTCTTCCTGTACCCCAATGTGGGTAGCTTGTGGCCACTTCTCCCTATACCCCAATGTTTGGTAGCTTGTGGCCACTTCTCCCTGTACCCCAACGTGGGTAGCTTGTGGCCACTTCTCCCTATACCCCAACGTGGGTAGCTTGTGGCCACTTCTCCCTATATCCCAATGTTTGGTAGCTTGTGGCCACTTCTTCCTGTACCCCCCAACGTGGGTAGCTTGTGGCCACTTCTTCCTGTACCCCCCAACGTGGGTAGCTTGTGGCCACTTCTCCCTTTACCCCTGCTTCTTTGAGTTCCGAAATTGGCTTCTTTCTGTTGCCGGATGCTCTTGCGAGAGGAGACGAGGTAAGCTCACAATGACCCAGGAGCACTTACCTAAGGACAGCAAAGCCCTCTCAAAGTCTCCTTTGAAGTATTTTTGGATGCTGTCCTCCACCTCTGAGGAGTTGATTTTCTTGTACTGCTCAAAAACTGTCAAAGAGAAACAAAAGGAGGGTGTTAGTAAAGGTAATTAGGCTTGGGTACAGGTTATTTCTCTGACCCCCCCCCCCCTTCCCCTATTAGCAAGGTGGCTAACAGAGGCTCCGAGCATTTCCCTGGTGTATAAGAATGACCTACTTGGTTGACCATCACTTGCCTCTTCTGAGGTGGTCCATGCTGCGTTCGGACAGAATGCTAATCCACCTGCGAACATTTGGGCCACTCTTCTTCATTCCTGTATCGCTTAAGACCTGCAGCAGAATCACAAGGGTTAGTATGATCAGCTGTTGCAAGCTTTATGGGTTAGAAGCTCATCCAGGCTGGAATCTGTCCGCCAGAAGACTATGGCCAAGCAAGCAAGGGGAAAAGGTGCTTTCCAGTGGCCTGTCTGCTGCGCCACATGGTTTTCAAGGACAGTTCGCACCAGGCCTATTTGTACCCAGGGGTTTTGTTTTTTTCCCAACTAGCTAGAGCTTTCAGTCCCTCCAGATTTCAACAGGCAGGATCAGGCACCACAAATCCCAAACTGCATTGGGATGTAAGTGGAAAACCAGGGCTGGCCGTAAAAGCTCCAGCCTGGAACTGGGTGACTTGACAGCTCTGCTGTAGGTACATTTTCTCCAGGCTAAGCTGGTGGGTCTTCCTCACGTAACCTCAGTAAGGCTGTGTAACCAGGGCCTGGCACGCGGTTTCCCCTGAGTGGAAACAGCAGCTGAAAGGGGGGACCAAGGCTACCAAGCTACCAAGTTACCCAGTTCCAAGGAGGAGAACGTTTTGGCCAATCTGGGTTTTGAATTTACATCCTAAAACAGTGAGGTCTCTGTAGACCCCCAATTCTACCCATTGAAATCAATGCTGCAGATCCCAAAATGTGCAAGGGTGGGAACATTAGAAATCAGGACCGGCTTAAAATCTCCCTCCTGGAACTGAGCAACAGGCTGTAGGGGATGGAAAGTTTCACTGCTGATCCTCTGTCTAGAAACAGGATTGTGGGTCCTCCTGAAAATGTCACCGCAAGGCTACAGCTCTTGCTTCATCCCATCTGATGTCATAACCTCTCTTTCCCCATACCCTGACTTTATAATTACAATTCCCGGTGGTGGTTTGTTGCTGTTTTAGAAACATAACACCCTTCTAGACACTGCCCAGGCCTGATTTTCTGTCTGCTTCTACTCCAATAAAACATCTTCTGAGCTCCTTGGGGCTTGAACATTATCTACAAGTACTTTATCATGTGCCGTGGCCTGGAATCTGTTGGGAGGGAGAAGGGGATTCCAGGTTGTGGAAGAGATCTGGGTTATTTTTCATGGGTGGGGGGAGAGGGGGTTCCAGGTTGTGGAAGAGATCTGGGTTATTTTTCATGGGTGGGGGGAGAGGGGGTTCCAGGTTGTGGAAGAGATCTGGGCTATTTTTGGGGGGTGGAGGGAGAGGTTCCAGGTTGTGTATCTGGGCTATTTTTTGGGGGTGGAGGGAGAATTCCAGGTTGTGGAAGAGATCTGGGCTGTTTTTTGGGGGTGGAGGGAGAGGAGGTTCCAGGTTGTGGAAGAGATCTGGGTTATTTTTCGGGGGTGGGGGGAGAGGTGGTTCCAGGTTGTGGAAGAGATCTGGGCTATTTTTGCGGGGGTGGGGAGAGGGGGTGTTGTGCCAGAGTGAGGAAGCAGAATTACCCTTGTCTGCAAGAGTGGGATGTAGGCTCCAGATTTCCAAAGCACCCCTCTCCTACCTAGTTCCCTTCCCCCCCTCCCCAACACACAGATGCTGGGGTTTCCTGCCTGTGTAGGATGAGTGGTGAGGGAACTCACTTGGCATCATGCATGATCAGTGCATAGTCAATGATCACTGAGTCTCTTTCACGTTTGCCCTGTGGAAACAGGAAAAGTAATGGTTTACCAACTGAAGGAAATGAAAGGGAGTTAGGGGCGATGCACTCGAAACCCCAACGGGCTGAGCAAGGGAAAGAAAGCTCTACCTTCAGTAGGGTGAGAAGAAGCTCCTGGAAGTGGCCACTTGTTTCGGCTGTAACATCCTTGTCCAGGTCTGCTTTAAAATCTGCAGAAGGGAAGGTGTGAAAAAAAAGGCAAGTCAGTGACCTGGAACCGTAAGTGGCCTGCTCACATCTCTCAAGAAGGGGATTTGGTTGGAGGAAGGGAAGTTCATTGGAGGGAAGAAGTGGACAAGCAGGAGACTTATGAACTCCTATGAGGAGGTGACAGTGTTCCCCTCTAAGAGAGACTCGATATTTTGGATGGACCCAGAGGTAAATTGGATGGACCCTTCCTCGCGTATGTGCCCCCCCCCCCCCCCCAACCACACACCACAAATATCTTCCTGGAAATATTTTTTAAGATACGAGGGGGGGTTTTCACCTACCCCACGTCTTCTCCCTCTTCTCTGTGGCATCCAGGCATCTGCGCTTCTGTCTCTGAACTCCGTCCCTCCCCGATGTTGGTACAGGCGTCCTCGGTATCTGCAGCGATTCTCGTTGCTTGCGCCAGCCCTGCAGGCTTCCATCTGCCATGTCCCGCCCTTGCCGATGTCATTGTCTGTTTCCTGTCTGGTGGAATGCGGCAGATGGAAGCCTGCGGGGCAGGTGCAATCAGGAAGAATGAATCGCTGCAGGCGCTGAGGATGCCTTGTACCAACACCGGTGAGGGAAGGGGTTCAGAGACTGGAGTGCAGATGGGGAAGAGAGCAGCTGGGTGGGCCTGAGCTAAGATTGGGTGGGCCTGTGCCCACCCATAGCTACGCCACTGAAGCCAGGGGTTCTTAACTCAAGTCTTCGGGACACACCTAGCCAGTCAGGTTTTCAGGATATCCACGATGAATATGCATGAGACAAATTTGCATAGAATGGAGGTAGTGCATGTAAATTTATCTTAGTATATTCGTTGTGGATATCTTGAAAACCTGACTGGCTAGGTATGTCCTGAGGACTGGGTTGAGAACCCCTGCTCTAAACTGTGCATACGTGTCCGTGCACACGGATCGCAAAGTCAGCACACATGTCTAGCAATTATGTGCACAAAGTATTTGCTGGTTTTCTTTCTTGTGAACAAAGACTTCCTCCTAGGACAGGTAGGTGACGTCATCCAACGGCTCCCATTGGATGGAAAAAGTTCTCCAATAGCTCAGAGGGTTGGGTTTTTTTTTCCAACCCTCTGAACACGTGTAGTGTTCCCCCCTCCCCTATAGCTAGGAACGTCCAGGTACTTCTCCTTCTCCAGTTTACGATTGCTGCCGTTCCCAAGGGTCGTTTGCTTTTCCTTAGCAGTCCACTTCTACTAACGAAGAAATCCAGCTTACCTTAAATCATGCCAGAGAAAAAGAAAACTGGTTTTAAGAGGTGCCCAGGCTGCAACAAAAAGATCAGCACTCTGGGCCCACACGGTGTGTGTCCGATGCTTGGGGTCATCCCACAAAACACAGCCCTGCTTGCACTGTGCCCGCATGTCTCCACGCGCATGCAAGCAAAGGAAATGCACCCTCCAGGAGCACCTAAAGATGAGGGGAAGACTGGAGCTACTGACCAGGTCACCAATGGCGATACATCCCCCCGAACCGCTGCGAGTCAGACAACATGTGCTACTGCCCTTCAACGCCCCATCAGAGAGCAGCGATACAGGACTCGCCTCCAGCACGCCTCTTCCAAGTGTTGCGACCCTCCCCGTGGCTCAAGGAAGCAGCCAAGCAAGTCTCCCCGCTATACCCCTGGGCCTGGCAATCAGCCCCGCCTCCACCGAACTGATTCCCCAGGTTCAGGGGCCTCACTAGCATCCCCACTATTGTTGGAATACCCTCCTCTCTTCAGGGCCTCGCTACCAGTGCGCTCACAGCCACACTTCTTCTCCAGGCCCCGTCACACATGAGGGACAGCTCCTGTAGCCAATCCACGATCGATTCAGCGCCGCCCATTCCACATCAGGAGAACAGCACCCAGGGCTTGCCCTTCTTGTCAGCACTGACGTCGGTGCTGACGTCACGACCATGACTAGACCTCTGGGGAGGGGAACCCTGGGGCACTACAGCACGCAGTATACCAGGCAGAGAAGGACAGGAGGAGACACAAACACCACAGGAGCCACCAGGACCGTGGGCACAGGAGGGAGGCAAAATTCCTCCTCCCACTCTGCCTCCACATGCAGACACCAGAGACATGGACACCGGGGAGAGTCCAACAGCCACAGTCACTCCACTGCCAGCTCACCTTCAGCCTCCCCATCACCCAAGTGACACGACGTCCACGACCCCAGACAACCATCAAGCTGCTCCTCGCACATCCTGCAGTCCCCAAAACACAGCGCCTCATCCACCTCCCAGTCCCACCAAGGGCTACCACCAGCTACAACCCACACCAACGCGGACCAGCAGAACAACTACTACTACAGCTCCTCACACAATTCCTCGCTCATCAACAAAACTTGCCACAGCCTCCCACCATGGAACAGGACACAGAGAACGTGGCCAGGAGTGAACCAGCTAAAGAACATCAGGAGGAAGACTGCAGTGACTCTGAATCCAGCTTCCTCGGGAGCTACAAAACAACCCCTCCTCACCATGGACACGACCCAGCACCGCTACAGAGGATAACACAGAGTAACCCTCCACGATGCACCAGGAGGACCTAGCCTACCCCAAATTCCTCCAGAAGCTCTCCACCCACCGACAAGATGATGGACCCATCCAGCGGCCAGCACAGGCTCCTCCAATGCCTGGAGTCACCCATACCACTTGATTGCGGTCCCTGTATGCAAAACACTACTGGACTGCAAGGACAGGATATGGTGAACACCCTTCTCGGGTCTGCCAACATCCAAAAGACTGGAACTCAAATATCAGGTGAACACACCAGGTTTCGACAAGAGCCAATTACCCCGCAAGTCCATTGTTGTCACCTCGGCTCTCAAGTGACACAGGACGTCATGCACTAGCTCCTCTGCTCCACCAGGAAAGGACTCCAGGACCCTGGACTCCATCAGCAAGAGGGACCCTCCAGAGCGCTATGCTCAGCTCACATATAGCCACCCACCAGTTCCAGATGCTCCTCTACCACATGGTCCAGCAAAAATGAGAGAGAACATTGTTAGGTGACTCAGTATCTGAAGAAAAGCAAATCCCAGCTCAGCTTCATCCAGAGACAAGGGTGGAGCCCTTTGAAATTTGGACACAAGCCAGATTAGGGTGAGAGACCTTTGGGGAAATAAACCTTGAGGGTGTGGAGCCAATGAAAACAGAAGCCCTCTGGCGGCATATGCTGTGGACAGCGTGACATGACTTCTAACTGAAGTCAGAACCATCTCCTAATGAGCTGGAATGGCAATTGTCCAAGATAGGATGGTGGCCTTGATTGACCCTTGGTCTGACCAGCAAGACAGTTGGTTCATTGTTATGTTTTAATAGTGAGATATATGATTGAATGAACAGATGTACTTATGAAAAACTTGGGGTGCAGATGGAGGAAAAGCTGTGTGAATGGACAGATAAACGTTTGAAGCAATTTGAGCTTTGGCAGGATTTAATGATTTGCTTCTCTGAGGCTGAGCTACATTCAAGTAGCACACTACTCAAAGCTTGCAAAGAGGTGGGATAATGTGGGATACAAATGCAATAAATAAATTAAATAAATAAATAAATAAATAAAATATTTTCTTCACAGACATAAAATGAAAGAAAACCTTTTCTTAAACAGACATAGTAACATAGTAGATGACGGCAGAAAAAGACCTGCACGGTCCATCTAGTCTGCCCAACAAGATAAACTCATATGTGCTACTTCTTGTGTATACCTTACCTTGATTTGTATCTGCCATTTTCAGGACACAGACCGTAGAAGTCTTGCCCAGAACTAGCCCCACCACCCAAACACCAGCCCCGCCTCCCAATCTCGGCTAAGCTTCTGAGGATCCATTCCTTCTGCACAGGATTCCTTTATGTTTATCCCCTACCTGAGGCAATGGAGAGTGATGTGACTTGCAGTGGGGGGAAGCAAGATTTCAACCCTGGCTTCCCTGGTTCTCGGCCTGCCGCTCTAATCACTAGGCCACCCTTGTACTCCAATAACAATAGCATTTTCTATTTTGAGGCTACCTTCGTATAGTTTGGATTAAGGCAAATATACATTTTTTAGGTATGACATATCCTTGCCCCAGCAGGCTTCCAATCCAAGTGGGTAACTGAGGCACAGGATGATAAAGGGAGTTGCCCAAAATCGCAAGGAATGTCAGTGTACGGACAGATGTATGGATGACATGTATGTTTAGATGAATAGATGTAGGATGATTATGTGACAAAGATGTACTGATGTGTGGATGGATGATTGACATAGCAGCAGACGGAGTATAGGGGGTTATGATTTTTACACCGCAGTCTCTTACCTTCTCTGTAAAAGGTTCCGGTTTCTCGAAGCTGTTGGTTGGATCTGGTGGTGAGAATTTCAACCAATGTGTCTTCATCAGTGCCGAGACCCTGCAAAGGGAAGGGACACCGGAAAGAAAATGCTGACTGAGTGGCACCACGCAGAAGACCAAAATGCACAAGGGTGGCTGGCACTAGCCAGAGAGTAAAGGATTGATGGATGGGCAACTGTGACATAACACAAGGGGCCAATTCTACAACTTAGCACCTCAAGCACTGCGAGCGACATTTCTACAACTGTATCTTGGCACCAAGATTCCTTTACAAAATGCTAGTGTAAGTTGGCATCGAGGTGCCTCTATGTAGCGAGACACCCAATTTTGGGTGGGCATGAAAACTTCACTCCTCTCCCTCCCCTCCGCCCGGTGATCCGGGAGTCTCTTAACTGCATTCCTCCAAGCCCCCCCCCCCCTTTAAATCCTTGGAGTGGAGGAGTAGCCTAGTGGTTAGTACAGTGGACTTTGATCCTGGGGAACTGAGTTCAATTTCCACTGCAGCTCATTGTGACTCTGGGCAAGTCACTTAACCCTCCATTGCCCCTGGTACAAAATAAGTACCTGAATATATGTAAAGTGCTTTGAATAGTTGCAAAACCCACAGAAAGGTAGTATAGTATATCAAGTTCCATTAACAAGATTCCATGCACAATCTCAAAGAGTAGCAACATTCCATGTAGAACCCCAAAGAATAGCAAGATTCCAGAATCCCAGCCTATTTCAGATTCTACATGGAATGTTGCTACTATTGGAGATTCTACATGGAATGTTGTTATTCCCTTCTCCTCCACTGCTAACTCCAGACTCCACCGCTAACTCCAGACTCCGTTCCTTTTATCTTGCTGCACCAAATGCCTGGAATAGACTTCCTGAGCCGGTACGTCAAGCTCCATCTCTGGTCGTCTTCAAATCTAAGCTAAAAGCCCACCTTTTTGATGCTGCTTTTAACTCCTAACCCTTACTCACTTGTTCAGAACCCTTATTTTATCATCCTCACTTTAATATTCCCTTATCTCTTGTTTGTCCTGTTTGTCTGGCCTAATTAGATTGTAAGCTCTGTCGAGCAGGGACTGTCTCTTCATGTTCAAGTGTACAGCGCTGCGTACATCTAGTAGCGCTTTAGAAATGATAAGTAGTAGTAGTGTTTGGGATTCCAGAATCTCGGTACTCTTTGGGATTCTGGAATCTTGCTACTCTTTGGGATTCTGGAATCTTGCTACTCTTTGTCCTTATCTCTTATTTGTCCTGTTTGTCTGTCTTAATTAGATTGTAAGCTCTGTCTTCATGTTCAAGTGTACAGCGCTGCGTACGTCTAGTAGCACTATAGAAATGATAAGTAGTAGTAGTAGTAGTAGAATTAGCAAGTATTTACTGCCAGAGCCCCCTGAATGTCTCAGTGGCATTTAGGTCTGCTTACCTTCATGGCCGCTTTTAGCTCATGTGCATCGTACTGAGCTGGTGGTTTCAGGAGTCCCAAAATGATCTTCTCCAGGTTCCCGGAAAGAGCTCCTTCAAGGGCTTTCACTAAATCCTGTGCGTATGACCCCACCAAGAAAGAGAGAATGTATTTCTTAAACCAGCACCTCATCTCTTGTCTCCCCAGTGTTGTATTTTTCTTAACCCTGTGGCATACTAGGACTGTTCTGGCATTTTCATCCTTTCAGGACCTTAAACCTCAACTGGACCCAACTTGCTAGCAAAAGCAGTGGGCAGCAGTGTACCAAGGGCGGGTCGGTGAGGGCGGTCCGCCCCAGGTGCACGCTGCTGAAGGGGTGCAGAGAGCAGCCGTGCGCCTGTCAGCTCCGCTGTTTCCCTGCTCCCTCTGCCCCGGAATAGGTTACTTCCTGTTCCAGGGCAGAGGGAGCAGCCAGCGGAGCCAAGAGCCACGCGGCTGCTCCCAGCAGCCAAGAATGCACCTTGGGGGGGGGGGGGTGCGTATCGGCGATCCACACCGGGTGGCACCCGACCTAGGATCATCACTGGCAGTGGGTCTCAGCTCAGAAATAAATCTTTAATCACTCTCCTGCATTTGGAGGGTTTTTCAAATCCCTGCTCTCCAAAGCATACGCTAAAGGCAAGGAGTGTGACAGCTGTGAAATAAAGTGAAGAGGATCTGATTCATCTGCTGATGACACAAAGTTATTCAAAGTCATTAAATCGCGGGAGGATTGTGAAAAATTACAAGAGAACCTTACGAGACTGGGAGACTGGGCGTCTAAATGGCAGATGACGTTTAATGTGAGCAAGTGCAAAGTGATGCATGTGGGAAAGAGGAACCCGAATTATAGCTACGTCATGTAAGGTTCCACGTTAGGAGTCACGGACCAAGAAAGGGATCTAGGTGTCGTCGTTGATGATACGTTGAAACCTTCTTCTCAGTGTGCTGCTGCGGCTAAGAAAGCAAATAGAATGTTAGGTATTATTAGGAAAGGAGTGGAAAACAAAAATGAGGATGTTATAATGCCTTTGTATCGCTCCATGGTGTGACCGCACCTTGAATATTGTGTTCAATTCTGGTCACTGCATCTCAAAAAACAGTGGAATTAGAAAAGATACAGAGAAGGGTGACGAAAATGATAAAGGGGATGGGATGACTTCCCTATGAGGAAAGGCTAAAGCAGCTAGGGCTCTTTGGCTTGGAGAAGAGATGGCTGAGGGGAGACATGATAGAGGTCTATAAAACAATGTTTACTCTTTCCAAAAATACTAGGATTAGGGGGCAAGTAATCATGCTACAATGTAGGAAACTTAAAATGAATTGGAGAAAAGTTCTCTTCACTCAATGTGTAATTAAACTCTGGAATTCGTTGCCAGAGAATGTAGTAAAAGCAGTTAGCTTAGTGGGGTTTAAAAAAGGTTTGGCTAGCTTCCTAAAAGAAAAGTCCATAAGCTATTATTAAAATGGACTTGGGGAAAATCCACTGCTTATTTCTAGGATAAGCAGCATAAAATGTTTTGTACATTTTTGGGATCTTGCCAGGTATTTGTGACCTGGATTGGCCACTGTTGGAAACAGGATGCTGGGCTTGATGGACCTTTGGTCTGTCCCAGTATGGCCGTTTCTCTCCCAACTCACAAGTTCTCTACAGATCTGGGAATTTTTGAATAAATGTACCTTTTTATACTGGTTTGGATCATTTTCTTTCCTGGCAGTTTAGACTTTCAGCTCACCTGGATCTGGCCTTTATTGTGCTGCAGTATATTCATGTTTATTTCAAATTTGATATCCCACCAAATCTGAGAACAGGTCAAGATGACATACAATCAAATTAAATACAATCATTAAAACATCAGAAAAGAACGCAAATAAAAATCAAAATAAGACAGAAAACAGGCAATACCAATTATCACACAAGAACCCAAATTACCCTACCCCCCCCCAAAAAAAAACCCATGTATAAACAAATATATAATCTGATTATTGGTACAATGCAGACCCACCAGTTCTCCTAGGAGGGAGGTTTAATGAGTGTCCAAAAGCTTGCTCAAAATAGCTTTCAATAAAGATTTGAATTTGAACCAAGGTAAGGAGGGAGTCTATTCCAAAGTGAGGGAGGTAAAAAAATAATAAGCTGAACTCCAGGTCGATTCGTAGTGAGCATTCTTAGGTGAAGGAAGAACTAACAGGTGCGAGTCCAGAGATCGAAGGGAGTGTAAGGAATGGAGACAGAAGCAAGGGAAGACGGGGAAACCAAGATGAAGTGCCTTGAACCAACATCTGAAATGGATAGGTAACCAGGGCAAATGAGAAGGAACGTCAAGAAACGTGGTCCCAACGTCTAGCATTACAAAGAAAACGAGCAGTAGAATTATCAAGTGTCTGAAGATGACGGAGATAACCCAAAATACTGCAATAGACAGAGTTGCGATAATCAATCCTTGCGACGACAAAGGCGTGAATAAGTGTATGGAGAGCAGCGAAATCTAGGAAAGCTTTGACAGAATGGATACGATGAATCCAGTAGAAACCCTTCTTGTGAAACCTCTTGATCAAAAGCAAGCCTAGAATCAAAGAAAGATACAGGAGAAATATTAGCATTTAACAGATTAAGTGGGATAGATGGGGGAGACAGTAAAGCAGAAGCCCAACAGGCTACTCTTATGGACCTGGAGCCATGTTTCAGACCTCACTAGGTTTTCCCCTAGTCTCACACGTGGCCCAGCCATTAAAGTGTCAACCTTTGGCCACACACTGCAGCTGTCTGAAGAGCCTGGTACACATGTACCCTGAACCTGGTCAGCACTGAGGAATGGCCAAAGCTCCATCCTTCCTGGGGCTGTGTGTACTTCCTCTGCAACATCCCTGAGCAAGGCAAGGAAGATGAATCAAGATCCTCTCCATGACAGCTCTGCTACTGAACCTTATGCCAGTCTGGTTTGGATCATTTGAACATGCGATGTGAAGAGATAACTAGCAGCTATTGGCCCTGGAAGAGTCTATGATCCCCCTTCATACTCAATAGACCTGTTCTTCTGCAAACCTAAAATTCTGGGACCCTCCTAATTGAACAAAATAGGAGGACCCAAAATAAGCTGAGGCTTAAAGAAAACCAGTGTGACCAGCAGCAGACACCCCTATCCCCCAATTCTCTTTTCACACCCTTCCCCCTTCTCCCCTTCCCCACCCCCACTTGTCCCTGTACCTGTTCGGTAGTGGTCGAAAACCATTTAATGAGGTGTTGCCTCTGGGCATTGGCGCGGCCTGTCACAATGTCCAGGATAATGTCCTTCCGAACACCTGTTAAGGGCACAAGGGACTGGCATGAGCATCTCAGGGCCGTTTTCTGTTATCGTCATACCTCTAGCCACCTATGACAATTCTCACCAGCTTTTTCATTGAGTCCTAGCCCAAAGCATTCTGGGACTCGGTGTTGCCTTTGTTCAGTAGCAGTATATTAATCCTGGGAATCTCTAAGATACAGTCAAAGCGTGTGAAGGCATAGTGACCATACAGCAGATTGTAAGATGTCCCAAGTCCACAGATTCAGGTGAGCCAGCTTTGGACCTAGGGGTGCAGGAACTTTCTTAATTCTCTGTCATTGTTAATGATCTCCGAACAAAGCTAGGGTGTTACACTCTTGGCTTCTGGACTTGTAATTCTTATTTCTCTTGGAGCAGAAGTCCAAAGGTGCAACTTGACCAATTCAGGCTGTCTCTGGGCAAGTGATATGCATGAAACACTGGGCACAGTATTGTTGAATGTGGAATGGGATTGGAGGGTGGGAGAGCAGGGCTAGAACATGTGGTTGGTATTAATCACTGATTGATCACCACCGACTTGGTGTTGAAGCTAGAGCATGGGAAAAACAAGACAGGTTATCAAGCCTGGTCATGGCTCACTTGCCCAAAAGGACAAACATATTGCCAGATGCCTGTTTTCAGGCAGCAAAGAAACCACTGGCTGCCTCTTGCCCCCTCGAGACCCAGGCTGGTGGAGCTGCAGGAAGATTATGTTTATAGATTAGAGGGTCCACGTACCTTTACTGGCCATTGCTGTGCTGAGTATTTCCACATCATTCTCCACATCGAAGCACGGGTGTGGCCTAATGGTGCCCAGCGTTCCCCAGATGGCACACTGTTGAAATTTAAACAAAATCACAAAGCCAGAGATAGCCACAGTTTCGATATCAGTCTAGGAAACGCCCTTAGGAATAAGAAAGCTCAGTCTGTCACTCACCTGGTCAGCCAGGTACAGTTTACTGAGGATTTCCTGGGCCAGAGACATTCTTCTGCCTCAGAGATCTGAGAAAGAGACAAGAGCACAAGGATGAATCTGACCCTTTCCAAATTCCGGGCTTTCTTCTCCCACATACAGCAGCAGAGTCATATGCTTAGGAATCCTCTGCTTAGCACAAAGCAGTAGTGCCAGAGTCCTAACATACTCCTTTTCCAGCTGGACCAGAACTTGCTTTGCCCAGTGCATGTAGGGATTTGTAGTCCTGCTTTCACCACCCTGAATCTAATTCAATAGTCATGGAAAGCCTGGCAGCTGCATCTTTTGTGATACCCCCAGATACAACATGTCTGCTACATTCCCCAAACTCCCTACGTTTCCTAAGCCCCCACTTCCCCTTTTCCTGGTAACCCCCCCCCCCCCCGGAGCTCCTTCCTTTTGTTCTGCCCAGAGCAGCAGGCACGTCTAGCCCCCTTGCTAAACAGACTAGATGGAACATGCCTGCCTTCTTCTGCTGTCTGGTACCCCCTTGTTCCACTTTCCCGAATCCCCCCCCCCTCCTTTTCTTCTGCCCAGATCCACATGTCACCTGCACTGTCAGCTTTCAGCAAGCTGAACTGGTTTATGCTGTTCTTGTGTAAACACCAAGTTACATTTTGTGGTGAGGTTTGCATGCACGAACCAGACTGATGGTATCGGTGTGTAACCACAGAAAGCATTACAGTCACGGCAACAACACATTCAATGCACTGTAGCATCACTCCATTGCAATATTCAACCTATCGTAGCCTATTCATGAATCCACTGCAGCAGAAAAGCTAACGATACAGATATATATGAACCTCCGAAGCTAATGTACAATGTACTACTGTGTTACCCAAAGATGCAGAGACCATCAACATTGCCCCAGAAGGACAATTTCCTTGGCACAACGCAAATATTTTCACGACAGTACACTTGAAGAGACTGACATGACACCTGACATACCCAGATTTAGGAATGAGGTTCATTCCTGACATGATCTGGAGACATTCTCCCCAACTTCGCCTTGTGGCTGCACTTACCCCCTGCCTGAGATGAGCCCGGGTCAGCATGCGATGAATTCTTCCCCCTGCCTGTGCGAACACGTGTGCGTCTGTCTGTGCATCCGTGTGTTTTGTCTATAATGCACTAATCAAAAGGGGGAAGGGCTACCTGGAAAAACAGCTGATCAGCTGACTTCCCTACTGACAGTATTAAAATAGTATCAGAAGCCTGAGCCCTGCCCCCTTCCTAACAGGAACACTATGGTACCTACCTGCTCCAGCCACATCCCCTTTTCCCTCCTCTCCTCTCGCCTACCTCCCCATCCCTTCCTCGGTGGGATTATTTGCTGTTCTGCCCAGCTCAGGGTTGGATGGGGTGCAGGTAGGGAGTGGAGTGAAGGAAGCAGATTACCATTTCACATAGATCCCTCAAGGTGAAGGAATTATACAGGCAGGGAGAAGAACCTGCTGGTTAGCATGCCATAGGGTGGGGATAGGGGTGAGGGTTCAGCCTGGTGGTATGCAAAGCATGCAGCTAGGCTGATAAGCTTTAACACGCATGAGCGAACACCGTTTGCAGAAGCAGGATCTACCTAATGGCAAAACCGGTTAACTTGGTGGGAGAACATCTGGCATCCAGTGATTACGGAGTGGTGTAGTTCAATATTAACACACACACACACGGAGAAGTTTCATTCATAAGTGAAGGTTCTAGATGGGGGATGACCTCAAGGAGTTGTTAGCTAGATGGGAACAGCTGGGGAAATAGCTCCTTTCAATTTTGCCCATTGCTTTTCTATTTTAAAGTACATAAGTCTTGCCATACTGGGACAGAGCGAAGGTCCATCAAGCCCAGCTTCCTGTTTCCAACAGTGGCCAATCCAGGTCACAAGTACCTGGCAAGATCCCAAAACAGTACAATACATTTATGGTGCTTATCATAGAAATAAGCAGTAGATCTTCCCCAAGTCCATTTTAATAATAGCTTATGGACTTTTATTTTAGGAAGCCATCCAAACCTTTTTTTTAAACCCTGCTAAGCTAACTGCTTTTACCACATTCTCTGGCTTCCCCCATGTCTGTCTCAATATACTGGGACAGAGCGAAGGTCCATGAAGCCCAGCTTCCTGTTTCCAACAGTGGCCAATCCAGGTCACAAGTACCTGGCAAGATCCCAAAACAGTACAATACATTTATGGTGCTTATCATAGAAATAAGCAGTAGATTTTCCCCAAGTCCATTTTAATAATAGCTTATGGACTTTTATTTTAGGAAGCCATCCAACCCTTTTTTATAAACCCTGCTAAGCTAACGGCTTTTACCACATTCTCTGGCAACTAATTACAGAGTTTAATTACACGCTGACCAACTCTCATGGCACACTTGTGGACCTGCTATGGCACACCGGTTGAAAAACACTTATGTATACTTTGAAAGAAAGAAGCGAGAGGGGAGATACGGTAAAACCCCATAAAAACCTGCACAGCATATATGCACAAGAGGTGAGTCTCTTTCAAATTGAAAGGAAGCTCTGGAATGAGGGGGCATAGGACGAAGGTGAAAGGGGACAGTCTCAGGAGTAACCTGAGGAAACACTTCACTGGAAGGGTGGTCAATTTGTGGAACAGCCTCTTCCCGGTGGAGGTGGCAGAGACGAAAACTGTGTCTGAGTTAAGAAAGCTTGGGACAAGTACAGAAGATCTGTCAGAGAGAGTAGATGACATGGATGGGCAGTTGGATAGGCCATATGGTCTTTATCTTTCTTCATTCTTCTCTGTTTCTACAAATAAAATGCCAAATGAAGGGAAGGGGAAATGGGACTTGATATACCGCCTTTCTGAGGTTTTTGCAACTACATTCAAAGGTTTACATATATTCAGGTACTTATTTTGTACCAGGGGCAATGGAGGGTTAAGTGACTTGCCCAGAGTCACAAGGAGCTGCAGTGGGAATCGAACTCAGTTCCCCAGGATCAAAGTCCGCTGCACTAACCACTAGGCTACTCCTCCACTCCACTGAAAGGTTTTGCCCAAAGGATTTGCTAATTCCTATTGTGATTCACACCGCCTACACTCTTGCGGGGGGGGGGGGGGGGGGGGGGGGGGGGGCGGGGCCCTGTTTCTTGCATTTCGACTGTCTCTGATTGCTAATGAGGATTATGCTGGGACTAAAATGATCATTGAGGGTCTGATGTTGAATGTTGCTGTACAGAGGAACTACCGGTAACAGCTGAGATTAAAGAAAGTGAATTTTCAGATCCAGAAGAAATATGGCTACCTCTGGCCCCAGCTGGCCCTTTACATTGACACCGATACCTCTGTGATGATATTCAGCAAATTACTGGGATAAAGATTTGTCCACATAGGAATCTACTGCCTTCCAACAGTATTCTGCAGCAGATAAATAAATACAATTATACTGTAGAGCTAGGCGACAATTCAGTGTTTGAAGGGTCAGGGCTCATAATGATAAATCATGGTAGTGTACAAAGGGAGTGGAGGAGTGGCCCAACGGTTAGACCAGGGGTGGGCAACCTCGATCCTCCAGGACTCACGGCCTAGTTGGGTTTTCCGGATTTCCCCAATGAATACGCATGACATCCATTTTCATACACGGCCTTCATTGTATGCAAATAGATCTCAGGCATATTCGATGGAGAAATCTTGAAAACCTGACTGGGCTGTGGTCCTCAAGGGAGTGAGGTTGCCCATTTCTGGGTTAACCTGAGAACCACGGAAGCTCAGTTCAAATCCCAACACCTTAAACAGCTGAATGTGTGAGTGACGCTTGAATGGCAGCTCTGGTTTTGAAGAACTAAGGCCTGCTGCTGGACGGACTTTTACGGTCTGGGTCCCGCAAATGACTAGACAGATTTGGATAGGCTGGAGTGGGCTTTGAAGGCAACTCCAGTAGTTGGAACATAGGGACAGAGCCAGGTGGACTTCTACGGTCTATGTCCCAAAAACGCCAAAGAAAGACCATGATCAAGTAAATAGTATTAAGTTCATTGTTAATTTAATCATGAAATGATAACGAATGTGACTGGTGGGCAGACTGGATGAGCCATTCAGGTCTTTATCTGCCGTCGCTTACTATGTTAGTGAGTTACTATGTTACTCCTTGTGACATCAGGCCTCAGGTACAAACTTAGACTGTAATCTCTCTGGGGACAGGGAAGTAGCTCCAGTACCTGAATGTAACACACCCTGAAGAAAGCACTAGCAGATCTGCCCCTGTTCTCTACTCACTGGTTTTTATTTACCCCTGTGAAAGTCACAGGTTTATAATTATAATAATTAGAATGACATTGAAATATAGTTTGCAAACAGGTACTATAGTTCAAAAAGAGATGAACCCTTCTTGCGTATTGATGAAGATTTGCTGTCAAGCTGTCTTTCAGCCTCAGCCAGGTCCGTTTTCCTGGATGTTTGGACAGGGAGAATATAATTAAGGCCCCTTCAGTGCTCAGGACGCAGTCACCAAATGCAAGCGATCTGTGTCTCTTGTTTGCCTTTCAAGTGATGTGCTTGCTGAACCTGATTTTTCAGAGTCACATTTGAAATGTTCTTATGTTTACTGACAGAGTTTGGCTATCAAGTTTTCCACTAGCCATGAGTTTCACAGCTGTGATTCTGTAGAGGGGGTCGAGTGGGAGATCACAGTCAGAGGAATTGGTTTGCAGAAACCCTGGGCCCGGACCGTGAAGGCAGATAACTGATATCATGACAGCCCTGACAAGAACCTCCTCACCAAATGACTACTAACCCCCCCCCCCTCCCACAACGAATGACAATTACCTGTTCACCACTGCAAACCCGCTAACCTCACCTACTGACCCAAAAGGTGGGATCAAGGAACTAGCTGAACCTCTTGCGCTAGGCAGGACTGAACTGAGAGGGTCCCACCCACTGTACCACCATCAATAAGGCATCAATGGATGGAAAGCAATTTTGTTGCACCCTGTGGCTCCTAAGCAAACAGAAAGATAAATGGAGATAGGGAGGGAGAAAAGGAGGGACAGATAAAGAGAGAAAAGAAGGGGCATGGGGAAGAGAGAGAGAGAGATGGGAGATAGGGATGGAGAAAAGGAGGGGCAGGGGAGAGAGAAAGAGGGAGGGAGGGAGGGGGGAGAGAGAGAGAGACATGGGAGGGAGAGGGATGGAGAAAAGGAGGGACAGGGAGAGAGAAAGAGATGGGAGATAGGGAGGAAGAAAAGGAGGGGCAGGGGAGAGAGAAAGAGGGAGGGAGGGAGGGGAGGAGAGAGAGAGATGGGAGATAGGGATGGAGAAAAGGAGGGACAGGGAGAGAGAAAGAGGGAGGGAGGGGGAGAGAGAGAGAGATGGGAGATAGGGAGGGACAATAGGAGAGAGAGAGACGTGGGAGGGAGAGGGATGGAGAAAAGGAGGGACAGGGAGAAAGAAAGAGGGAGGGAGGGACAAGGGAGAGAAATGGAGAAAGAGAGAGATGGGAGGGAGAAGGAGAGAGGGAGGGAGAGAGACTGGAGATAGGAAGGGAGAAAAGGAGATAGAAGGAGGGAGGGAGAGAAAGAGATGGGAGATAGGGAGGAAGAAAAGGAGGGGCAGGGGAGAGAGAAGGTGAGACAAATGGAGGGATGGAGAGAGAGAGAGAGACGGAGATAGGGAGAAAAGGAGGGACATGGAAGAGAGAAAGAGATAGGAGATAGGGAGGAAGAAAAGGAGGGGCAGGGGAGAGAGAAAGAGGGAGGGAGGGAGGGGGGAGAGAGAGAGAGATGGGAGATAGGGATGGAGAAAAGGAGGGACAGGGAGAGAGAAAGAGGGAGGGAGGGGGGAGAGAGAGATGGGAGATAGGGAGGGACAAGGGAGAGAAAGGGAGAGAGAGACGTGGGAGGGAGAGGGATGGAGAAAAGGAGGGACAGGGAGAGAGAGGGGGGGAAGGAGGAGCAGGAGAGAAAGAGAGAGACTGAGATAGAGAGAAAGGAGGGACATGGAAGAGAGAAAGAGATGGGAGATAGGGAGGAAGAAAAGGAGGGGCAGGGGAGAGAGAAGGTGAGACATAGGGAGTGACAAATGGAGGGATGGAGAGAGAGGGGGGGAAGGAGGAGCAGGAGAGAGAGAGAGAGACTGAGATAGGGAGAAAAGGAGGGACATGGAAGAGAGAAAGAGATGGGAGATAGGGAGGGAGAAAAGGAGGGATGAGTGAGAGAGAGAGAGAAATACAAAGAAAGTGATGTAAAGGGAGAAGAGAAGGCAGAGAGGCAACAAGGATGAAAGAAAAGGTTTTCAGAACATACCTCATGTTCAGAGAGAATTCATCTGGCAAGGGGGGGGGGGGGGGGACACAGCTGCTGCTTGTTTTGACTCTGGAGCCGGGTCTTTATCAGAGGATGCAATGAAGCACTTCTGGCAATGACTGGGGTGAAAGGAGACCAGGAAAAAGCTATCAGTGTTTCACAGCCACAAACCACGTGTAACAGGAGAGGCCCCGCAGAACGAGAACATGAAAATACCTAGTAATAACTAACCAGGCTCAAGAAAAAGCCGGAAACAGCATAAGCAGGAGGCAAAGAATGCAGGAAAGGGACACAGTCTGCTCTGAGATGGGGGCTAAGTGGTCACTCTGTATCTCTCTAGACTAGAGAACAACACTAAACTGCAGACACAGTGTAGCTAAAGAAGCCAGGAGGACACCTACTTATAGGGAAATATTGAAGGGGCTGCAGATCAGAAAAGCAGAAAAGCAAACCACAGACAGACCCTCACCAAACCCAGAAGAAGAAACAAAGTGACCGGGAAAGCCCAAGAAACCAAACTCTGCCTGCAGTGCAATGCTGGAGAAATAAAAACAGAAATGCGTTTCCTGCTGTACTGTGCAAAGTACAGAGAGATGGGAGCGGCATATTTCCCAGTACCGACAGGTCACTTTATGTGGGTCCCGGCCAATATTCAGCCAAGGTCTGCATAAGCTCATTTAGCCCCGGATATTTTACCGGTGCTTGGAAATAGCCCGGCATGGAACATCCAGGGCTACAGCCAGCATTTTAAAAACCACCGACAGCCACAGACTAAATATCCAAAAATAGTTTCAGCATTTTGCAGGCTCTGCATGGCTCAGCCACCCAGCACTCCCTACAGCCAACATCAGCTCAATTTGAAGTATAATGATGCATATAAATCTTATTCCACACCAACCTTGGATTCTACTACTACTTAACATTTCTAAAGCGCTACCAGGGTAGATAAGTGGCGCGTGTTAAATTGTGCAGGCGGCCGATTTATCTGCACTACTCAATTGAGTAACGAGCCGATCAGTGATAATAACTGGCCGACAACAACCAATTCTCATCACTAACTGGCAATAATTGGAATTTACATGGGCTTCTTTTTAGTGGCGCATGTAAATTCCAACGTACGTGGCTGAAAAGGGGGATCAGCCACGGGAGGAGTGTAAGTGTGTCAGGGACGTCAATCACAATTACGCACGTTGTTATAGAATTCAAGGGAAAGTGCATACCTGTAGGTCTGAACATAAGAACAAAAGAGCAGCCATACTGGGTCAGACCAATGGTCCATCTAGCCCAGTATCCTGTTTTCCAAACAGTGGCCAAGCCAGGTCACAAGTGCTTGGCAGAAACCCAAATCGTGGCATCACTCCATACTACAAATCCCAGGGCAAGCAGTTGCTTCCCATGTCTGTCTCAATAGCAGACTATGGACTTTTCCTCCAGGAACTCAGTCAAACCTTCTTTAAAACCCAGATACGCTAACCACTGTTGCCACATCTTCTGGTAGCGAATTCCAGAGCTTAAATATTCTTAACGGGCGCTCTGACTGGTTGCACCCGAGTTAGCTGCTGAGGTGACTCTGTAGTTTTTTTTGCTGATTTCGCCGCTTCTGCAACCTCTTTGATGGGGAAACGGAGGGGGAAAGTTAAGGAGCGTTCCTCGGCTCCTGAAACGTCCTCGGCGCTACGGCAATCGACTCTTCAGTTCCCGAAGCAACTACCGGGACCTCGGGGAACTTCGACCCCCTCTGCCGCTCTCGACGCATCGGCGTCGATCGAAAGCGCCGACGGGGCTTCTCTGAGCCCTGTAGAACGCATTGCCCCGCCTCAACCCGGAAGGGAATCGCCGGCAGCCCAAGCAGGGAAGGAGAACGTAAACGCTCAGCCAAGCCTGCTCGAGGGAAGGTCTGCGACGATAGAAAATGAAATCCAACTGAAAGAAACACTTCTTCAATCAGCCTCTCAGGTACTTCCTTTGGAAATTGTTTCTAAACTTTCGCAAGTTGGTATTCAGACTCAACCCTTTCCTGGAAATTTAGGCGTGATTAAACCTGCAATTGTGACACTTGAGTCACTATGGGACATGGTGCATAATATTCAGGTCTCTATGCAACCTTCAATAAAAGAAAATACTGAACATATTAAAACTATTTCTCAAGCTGCGCTACTTCAAGCACAGGCATCAGCACAACAGGCCTTGAAACTGGAAAATTTACATATTAAATTACAAGAGAGGGGAACTTTGGAGTCAGCTTTGATTAAGGATAATATTTTTCTTCATAAACGGACAGAATACCTGGAGAATCAGATTCGGAGACTTAATCTTAGGTTTCTCAACTTCCCTAAGTCGCCTTTAATTTCACCGATTGAAATGGCTAAGAAATATATTGTGGACATTCTAGGAATGGACAAGGATTCATTGCCCCCCATAACACGGGCCTATTATATCTGGAACCCACAAGGGGGTGATGGACATCTCCCAGGGAAAGGGGATGGAATGAATTTAACTTCATTCCTAGAGAGCTCACTGGAGATTGTTACACAGAGGTCTACGTTGCTTGTTACTTTTGCTTTGGAGCCAGATCGTAATGCAATATTAAGACTTTCCCTAAGACACTTAGAAAACCTGTTTATGGGATCAAAGGTCCGTGTTTTTCCTGATCTCTCAAGACCCACTCAAGTTAGACGCAGGGCCTTTTTGGAAATGCGTCCGAGAGTGTTGGCCATGGGAATAAATTTCACTTTACGATTTCCTTGTATTTGTAATTTAATGCTTGAGGGTAAACAATTTCAATTTGTTGACCCTAAACAGTTAAAAGAATTTCTTGATGCTAGAGTAGATATGAATGTTATATGCCCACCATAATATAGCAGGCTGGGATCAGTAACCCCTAGGTAGCAACTGGTGGGACTTACTTAATTGCTTTTGATATCTATTTCTTTATTCTTGGAACCAATGTTTCTTTATTTTTAGTGGACAAAATGGCTATAAATTTTACTTTTCCTTTTTTTTTTCTTTTCCTGATGTAAATGCCTATTACATGATCATAATTTGTTGTGAAATAATGATTTAAATTAATAAATAAATAAAATAAAAAAAAAATAAAAAAATATTCTTAACATACGAGTAGCCATACTGGGTCAGACCAATGGTCCATCTAGCCCAGTATCCTCTTTTCCAAACAGTGGCCAAGCCAGGTCACAAGTGCTTGGCAGAAACCCAAATCATGGCATCACTCCATACTACAAATCCCAGGGCAAGCAGTTGCTTCCCATGTCTGTCTCAATAGCAGACTATGGACTTTTCCTCCAGGAACTCAGTCAAACCTTCTTTAAACCCAGATACGCTAACCACTGTTGCCACATCTTCTGGTAGCGAATTCCAGAGCTTAACTATTCTTAACATACGAGTAGCCATACTGGGTCAGACCAATGGTCCATCTAGCCCAATATCCTGTTTTCCAAACAGTGGCCAAGCCAGGTCACAAGTATCTGGCAGAAACCCTCGTGGTAACACTCCATACTACAAATCCCAGGGCAAGCAGTTGCTTCCCATGTCTGTCTCAATAGCAGACTTTGGACTTTTCCTCCAGGAACTTGCCCAAACCTTTTTAAAACCCAGAAACCCTTCTTGAGTGCTTGAAATGAAGTTTATTCCAAACTGTGGAATCAACAGCACAAAAGATACAGTGGCAAGTTTTATCTTGGCAGATCTGCCTAAATGAAGGTGTCTCCATGAGGAGCGGCCTAATGGTTAGTGCAGCGGACTGCAGACCTGGAGAACTGGGTTCAATTCCTGCTGCTACCTTACAGTTGGCAGTGGGTTGACACCTTGGGGAACCAGGTTCAATTCCTTCTGCAGCTCCGTGGGATCCAGTTAACCCTTTAGTGTCCAATGTTCCCGAAATAAGCCATATGGGAACAGATTGATGGGAACATTGGACACTAAAGGGTATTAAGTACACAAGTATTGCCATACTGGGACAGAGCGAAGGTCCATCAAGCCCAGCTTCCTGTTTCCAACAGTGGCCAATCCAGGTCACAAGTACCTGCCAAGATCCCAAAACAGTATACATTTTATGCTGCTTATTCTAGAAATAAGCAGTGGATTTTCCCCAAGTCCATTTTAATAATAGTCTGTGTACAGTGGCCAATCCAGGTCACAAATACCTGTCAAGATCCCAAAAAAGCTCAATACATTTTAAGCTGCTTATCCTAGAAATAAGCAGTGGATTTTCCCCAAGTCCATCTAAATGGCTTATGAACTTTTGTTTTAGGAAGGTAGCCAACCCTTTTTTAAACCCCGCTAAGCTAACTGCTTCTACCACATTCTCTGGTTTCCCCATACTGGGACAGACCGAAGGTCCATCAAACTCAGCATCCTGTTTCCAACATTGGCCAATTGAGGTAAAAAAGTACCTGGCAAGATCCCAAAACAGTGCAATACATTTTATGCTGCTTATACTAGAAATAAGCAGTGGTATTTTGAAATACAATAGCCCCCCTCAAAATTACAGACAAACAAAACAATAAAATACTTAACACTACTAAGTATATTAGATAATAAAAAAAAATTAGAAACCAGGGGAGCTGTTCTCTTACATCTCCGTAGGGGATCTTTTACTAAAGTGTGCTAGTTTTCTTTTGCACAAGCTAAAATCAGCTGATGCACCTTAGTAAAAAAAAAAAAAATGTCTTAATTAATTTATCCAAAGGATCTGGTCATACTAAACAAAATACTTACCCCCTCATCCCTCCTATGGAATTCCCTCCCCAAATACTGAAAAAGACCTCCCTTCCCTTTCCCTCCCCTGTGTATAACTCCTCCCCCCCTCCCCCCAACTATAGGACAGTCAACAGCCACAACCCAAGGTTAAAACAAAACAATTCTTTGAATAAGTTCCTTCTTTCTTACCAAAATCAGGTAAAGTTATTGGGATCAAAATGTTAACACAAGTTGCATTCATTGTAGTGGTGGTACTTTGACTCAAAAAGTAACTTTTTCACTTAAGTAAATGTGGTCTTCACTGAACTTTTACTTAAGTACTTTTGAAGGATCCTCCGAAGCTTAGCCGAAATTGGGTGGCGGAGCAGGTGGGGGGAAGAGGGGTTAGTGGTTGGGAGGCGAGGATAGTGGAGGGCAGACTTATACAGTCTGTGCCAGAGACAGTGGTGGGAGGTGGGGCAGGTGGTTGGGAGGCGGGGATAGTGCTGGGCAGACTTATACGGTCTGTGCCAGAGCCGGTGGTGGGAGGTGGGAATAGTGCTGGGCAGGCTTATACGGTCTGTGCCAGAGCCGGTGGTGGGAGGCGGGGACAGTGCTGGGCAGACTTACACGGTCTGTGTCAGAGCCAGTGGTGGGAGGCGGGGCTGGTGGTTGGGAGGCGGGGATAGTGCTGGGCAGACTTATACGGTCTGTGCCAGAGCCGGTGGTGGGAGGTGGGAATAGTGCTGGGCAGGCTTATACGGTCTGTGCCAGAGCCGGTGGTGGGAGGCGGGGACAGTGCTGGGCAGACTTACACGGTCTGTGTCAGAGCCAGTGGTGGGAGGCGGGGCTGGTGGTTGGGAGGCGGGGATAGTGCTGGGCAGACTTATACGGTCTGTGCCAGAGCCAGTGGTGGGAGGCGGGGCTGGTGGTTGGGAGGCAGGGATAGTGCTGGGCAGACTTCTACGGTCTGTGCCAGAGCCGGTGGTGGGAGGCGGGGACAGTGCTGGGCAGACTTATACGGTCTGTGCCAGAGCCGGTGGTGGGAGGCGGGGATAGTGCTGGGCAGACTACACGGTCTGTGCCAGAGCCAGTGGTGGGAGGCGGGGCTGGTGGTTGGGAGGCGGGGATAGTGCTGGGCAGACTTATATGGTCTGTGCCAGAGCCGGTGGTTGGGAGGCAGGGCTGGTGGTTGGGAGGCAGGGATAGTGCTGGGCAGACTTCTACGGTCTGTGCCCTGAAAAGGACAGGTACAAATCAAGGTAAGGTATACACAAAAAGTAGCACATGTGAGTTTATCTTGTTGGGCAGACTGGATGAACCGTGCAGGTCTTTTTCTGCCGTTATCTACTATGTTACTATGTTGAACAACACTGCCAGCGTAACTCCACTGCCTGAAGATGGAGAAATAAGCAGAGGGATTTGGATGTTGCAGGTTTGTATTTGATTTATTTATTGGGATTTATTAATTGCCTTTATGAAGAGATTCACCCATATAATAATAATAATATATAATAATTACAATATATCATAATAGAATATTCACTCACATAATAAAGCTACGACCATGTTATACCACCAAATAAAGTCTCCTTGGTTGTATTTTAGAAAAAGAAGTGAGGGTGGGGGGTGAGTACAGGGAGGCAGAGAGCTTAAAAGACAGGCACAGAAAAGCCTACACCTAACATGCCAGAAAAAGCTCAGGATGTGTTTTTCCACTCCTCACAGTCTGTACCAGAGACATGTCACGGCCTTTCCTCTCTCTCCATCTACCACAAGGGGTCTCTTTGTGTCTGTCCCTGTCTTCTTGCTGCCTGCTGCCCGTTTCAAGTTTGTTTGTTTGTTTTTTAAATGAGTGTCTGTTTGGTACCCTCTTTGCAATAAGGCTCAAGGCTGCCCCCTTGGCACTCTGCTTTCATTTTCCTGGACCTCTCTCCCCTCTACATTCATTTGTCCTCAACCTTTTTCCTACATCAAGTCGTTTGGGAAGGAGGGGGCCCCGAGGATTAAGAAATGCACTCCTGGCTGGAATCCTTGTTGATTTCATCTTAAAATGATACTGTAGCTGTCTTTCTTTCCTGTTTTCTTCTCTGGTGTTTCTTTCTCGCTCTCTTTTTTTCTTTTAATTTGTTTTTAAACGTAAGAGCTGACTGGGGGTGCTTGAGCACCCCCAATATTGAGAAAATTCCTGGTGTTTGTCCAGGGAAGGGTTATTTCCACTGGGCTTAGCACCCCCAATAATTTTCAAAAGTTGGCTCCTATGCTTTTAAATGTAAAGTACTCTGATGCCTTGAGATTAAAGGCAGGTATATCGAATCTGAGCAAACTCTAAAAGTAAATATATTTGTGAAACATGAACACAAGTGTCAAACACCACCACAAAAACAACAGCAATAACCTCAGATCAGTTACATTCAAAACACATTAAGTAACAACAGCTCTTAAATTGTAAAACCAAACCAGATAATTCCAGAAGCTCATTAAAAACCAAGTCGACACTAGAACAGAATCATAAAAACCCCAGGAACTCATTAAACCAAATGAAACACACACAGCAAGAACCTGTAAAGAAAAAGGACCCCCGATGCTTTTGACAGATGTCTCAAAGTTGTCCAGTTATCTCATGAGGACCTGGTTTCCTGTTCATGGCACAGACTGAGAAAAACTCTGCCTTCAAGGTTTAATAAATCCGAGGGGGGGGGGGGAGGGCAAAGAGAGGAAGGAACAAGGATATAATGATTTTTCAGACATCGCATACTGCTTTCAAAGTTCATGTAGTGCATTAAAAGACATTCATTGCCCAACCCTCAGTCGGCAGCCAACGTAATTCTCTTCATACCAGAGGAATGCTGCAGCCAATACTCAAAACTCTTTGCAAGATTAAGATGCAGCTGGCACATGGGCTACAGCCAGGTACCCACATACCTTTGTGCCCCAGTGGAAGTAGGGCAGGAAAGTATCTGCAATCGCTAAAGCAATTTTTGCACGTCAAGGAAAGCATGGTGGAACATTCCTCTTAGAAAACGGTGCCAGGATGTGTGAACACATCGTGCCCGGCCTTTCCAGGGGCAGCTTTTGGGCAGAAGTGGGAGGTACACATGCGCCCCTGCCTTGGAGGTGTCACTTTGGCCTGGATTCAGTAAATGGCACTCAAAATCGATGCAGAAGGGTATCTGGAATGGGCACCCGTATAGAACAGGCATAGTCCCGAGATCCATGCTCAACTCTGAGCACGAGGAGTTAACACCAGCTGAAACCAGGTGTAAATCCCAGTGTGAAAACTGGGCACAGGTCTGAGCTATTCTATAACACTGTGTGTATTTTAAGAGAACGCCCCTGACCCCTCTCAGGCTCCTCCCATGATCACAGCCCCTCTGCAGATCCACGTGCATTTTAAGGGAATGCCCCTGACCCCTCTCAGGCTCCTCCCATGATCACAGCCCCTCTGCAGATCCACGTGCATTTTAAGGGAATGCCCCTGACCCCTCTCAGGCTCCTCCCATGATCACAGCCCCTCTGCAGATCCACGTGCATTTTAAGGGAATGCCCCTGACCCCTCTCAGGCTCCTCCCATGATCACAGCCCCTCTGCAGATCCACGTGCATTTTAAGGGAATGCCCCTGACCCCTCTCAGGCTCCTCCCATGATCACAGCCCCTCTGTAGATCCACGTGCATTTTAAGAGAATGCCCCTGACCCCCCCCCCCAGACTCCTCCCATGATCGCAGCCCCTCTGCAGATCCACGTGCATTTTAAGAGAATGCCCCTGACCCTCCCCCCCAGGCTCCTCCCATGATCACAGCCCCTCTGCAGATCCACTTGCATTTTAAGAGAACGCCCCTGACCCTCCCCCCCCAGGCTCCTCCCATGATCGCAGCCCCTCTGCAGATCCACGTGCATTTTAAGGGAATGCCCCTGACCCCTCTCAGGCTCCTCCCATGATCACAGCCCCCCTGCAGATCCACGTGCATTTTAAGAGAACGCCCATGACCCCTCTCAGGCTCCTCCCATGATCACAGCCCCTCTGCAGATCCACGTGCATTTTAAGAGAATGCCCCTGACCCTCCCCCCCAGGCTCCTCCCATGATCACAGCCCCTCTGCAGATCCACTTGCATTTTAAGAGAACGCCCCTGACCCTCCCCCCCAGGCTCCTCCCATGATCATAGCCCCTCTGCAGATCCACGTGCATTTTAAGAGAATGCCCACCCTGACCCCCCAGGCTCCTCCCATGATCACAGCCCCTCTGCAGATCCACATGCATTTTAAGAGAATGCTCATGACCCCCCCAGGCTCCTCCCATGATAACAGCCCCTCTGCAGATCCACATGCATTTTAAGAGAATGCCCGCCCTGACCCCCCAGGCTCCTCCCATGATCATAGCCCCTCTGCAGATCCATGTGCACTTTAAGAGAATGCCCCTGACCCCCCCCCCAGGCTCCTCCCATGATCACAGCCCCTCTGCAGATCCACGTGCATTTTAAGGAATGCCCCTGACCCCCCCCCCCAGCCTCCTCCCATGATCACAGCCTCTTTGCACATCCACATGCATTTTAAGAGAACGCCCATGACCCCCCCCAGGCTCCTCCCATGATCACAGCCCCTCTGCAGATCCACATGCATTTTTAAGAGCACGCCCATGACCCCCCCAGGCTCCTCCCATGATCACAGCCCCTCTGCAGATCCACATGCATTTTAAGAGAATGACCCTGACCACCCCCCAGGCTCCTCCCATGATCACAATCCCTCTGCAGATCCACGTGCATTTTAAGAGAATGCCTGTCCTGACCTCCCAGGCTCCTCCCATGATCACAGCCCCTCTGCAGATCCACATGCATTTTAAGAGAATGCCTGTCCTGACCTCCCAGGCTCCTCCCATGATCACAGCCCCTCTGCAGATCCACGTGCATTTTAAGGAATGCCCCTGACCCCCCCCCCCAGCCTCCTCCCATGATCACAGCCCCTCTGCAGATCCACATGCATTTTAAGAGAATGCTCATGACCCCCCCAGGCTCCTCCCATGATAACAGCCCCTCTGCAGATCCACATGCATTTTAAGAGAATGCCCGCCCTGACCCCCCAGGCTCCTCCCATGATCATAGCCCCTCTGCAGATCCATGTGCACTTTAAGAGAATGTCCCTGACCCCCCCCCCCCCAGGCTCCTCCCATGATCACAGCCCCTCTGCAGATCCACGTGCATTTTAAGGAATGCCCCTGACCCCCCCCCCCCCCAGCCTCCTCCCATGATCACAGCCTCTTTGCACATCCACATGCATTTTAAGAGAACGCCCATGACCCCCCCCAGGCTCCTCCCATGATCACAGCCCCTCTGCAGATCCACATGCATTTTTAAGAGCACGCCCATGACCCCCCCAGGCTCCTCCCATGATCACAGCCCCTCTGCAGATCCACATGCATTTTAAGAGAATGACCCTGACCACCCCCCAGGCTCCTCCCATGATCACAATCCCTCTGCAGATCCACGTGCATTTTAAGAGAATGCCTGTCCTGACCTCCCAGGCTCCTCCCATGATCACAGCCCCTCTGCAGATCCACATGCATTTTAAGAGAATGCCCGTCCTGACCCCCCAGGCTCCTCCCATGATCACAGCCCCTCTGCAGATCCACATGCATTTTAAGAGAATGCCCGTCCTGACCCCCCAGGCTCCTCCCATGATCACAGCCCCTCTGCAGATCCACATGCATTTTAAGAGAATGCCCGTCCTGACCCCCCAGGCTCCTCCCATGATCACAGCCCCTCTGCAGATCCACATGCATTTTAAGAGAATGCCCGTCCTGACCCCCCAGGCTCCTCCCATGATCACAGCCCCTCTGCAGATCCACATGCATTTTAAGAGAATGCCCGTCCTGACCCCCCAGGCTCCTCCCATGATCACAGCCCCTCTGCAGATCCACATGCATTTTAAGAGAATGCCCGTCCTGACCCCCCAGGCTCCTCCCATGATCACAGCCCCTCTGCAGATCCACATGCATTTTAAGAGAATGCCCGTCCTGACCCCCCAGGCTCCTCCCATGATCACAGCCCCTCTGCAGATCCACATGCATTTTAAGAGAATGCCCGTCCTGACCCCCCAGGCTCCTCCCATGATCACAGCCCCTCTGCAGATCCACATGCATTTTAAGAGAATGCCCGTCCTGACCCCCCAGGCTCCTCCCATGATCACAGCCCCTCTGCAGATCCACATGCATTTTAAGAGAATGCCCGTCCTGACCCCCCAGGCTCCTCCCATGATCACAGCCTCTTTGCATATCCACATGCATTTTAAGAGAATGCCCGTCCTGACCCCCCAGGCTCCTCCCATGATCACAGCCTCTTTGCATATCCACATGCATTTTAAGAGAACGCCCATGACCCCTCTCAGGCTCCTCCCAACGTCACAACCCCTCTGCAGATCCACGTGGAAACACTTAGGCCCTATTCCCTACATGCTCACATCATGTGTTTTCAGGTGGATCTGCCGTTTCTGCCTTGTTTCAGTGGCATGGAAGTGGCATTTCACTTTCAGAGCCATATAGAGAGTCCCCCTGACTGCGTGTGGGCATTTGCAGCCACTGGGGGTTATTTAGAATGGTTGCCTTTTTACAATAAGCCCGAGTAACGTGATGTGGTAGCCATGTTAGTCCACTTTTAAAGGTAATGAATAGAAATAAAACAAAACAGAGAAAAGAAAAGAAGATATACCTTTAAGTACATTTGTGATCTGCGGTCTTGCCATAATCAATAAATGCCCGTAACCTCCGCTCACATGACAAATCCCTCCTCTCAGTACCCTTCTCCACCACTGCCAACTCCAGGCTCCGCCCATTTTGCCTTGCCTCACCCTATGCCTGGAACAATCTTCCTGAACCCCTACGCCAAGCCCCCTCCCTACCCATCTTCAAATCCTTGCTTAAAGCTCACCTCTTCAATGCTGCATTCGGAACCTAACCTTTCGAACCTATAGGTTGCCCCAATCTGTCGGACCTATCAGATTAACTGTACATTTGTCTTTTAGATTGTAAGCTCTTCGAGCAGGGACTGTCCTTCCAGTTAAACTGTACAGCGCTGCGTAACCCTAGTAGCGCTTTAGAAATGTTAAGTAGTAGTAGTAGTAAATACATAAAGTTAGTCCAATAAAAAAAGTATCACCTTCTTTTCTTTTCTTTCTTTTTATTACCTAATATCAGTGAGTTTGTCCAATATTGTGTAGGTGTCCTTCCCCTGACTTCACTCTGCATATTATTTCGGACTGGCATGAGACCTTGTGCTGCCCAGTCTCCCTGTGACATGCTCAAGGGCTCTGCAGACGCTAGGGGGCAGTGTCAGCACACTTCTGCTCCACCAGTCTCTGGGCCACAGATCTAAACTCCCTTTCGTATCTTCGCTGCCCCATTTTTGTCCACAGGGCATCTTCTTTCTGAAATCAGTGAGCAGGACTTAGAGCCCTTATATTCTTCCCACCTGCTCCTGTCCTCAGTAATAATTTGCTCTCCCTTCCCCTCCTGCGAGCTTGTCCTTGACTGGGATATGAATTGTTCTGAGCTCTGTAGCTGGTGGTAAACCTTTTCTGAAGAACACAGGAGCTAAAGAGAAAACGAGCCTCAGCAGATTAGAGGCACCTCATCTTTGTTGTTTCTGCTTTGGGTGATGCCACCTCAGTTGTGGCTGTACGTTTTCTCTTTTCCATTGCCCACTCCGTCAAAGCACTGACTCAGGGGTACCTGGTGGCTTCAGGTGATTGACTAAGGTCCACATACAATTAAGCACAGGCTGGACCTGGCCTTAAAGTGGAACTACATGTCCCTATATGCACTGGGAACAAACCAAGGTTGGCTTAACCATTATGCCAGCCAGGAAGTTGCCTAGGGTGGCTGCTGACAGCTACACAAAGAGCCATCAGCATGTATTTTTACCCACAAGGAGGTGGACGACTATTTTCAAATGCCATTCTCCTCTGATTTCTGAGTCTTATGAAAACTGTACTTTCCTTCTCTGTGATATCAGTGATTGTTAACCATTTGCTGTGTCTTTGATAATGAAAGACAGTATATCAGGAAATCAGCTACAAAAAGCTTGAGAAAATTGATCTCAATCTGCACGAACAGAGTTTAATCTTTAAAAGCATGATGTCCAATCATGCATTATGGCATTGCGCTGGGAGAGGAGATGCTGCATAGGGTTTACCATATGGCTCCAGAAAAAGGAGGACGCATTGATTCGGTCCATTGAAAGCAATGGAAGAGCTGGGTGGTCATATGATTGTACAAGTTAAATATCGAACAAAAATATTGTGTGTGTGTGTGTGTGTGTGGGGGGGGGGGGGTTAAGAACCTGAATGTTAATTGAGGGAGGTGCAAAGCTGAACGTTTCCTACGGCACCTAAACACCCCTTCCTGTGATCTACAGCCATGCAGTGTTGTTCCAATTAAACAAACAGAGCTTTGTGTAATTAAGTTAGGAAGAGGCAGCTGAACAGAAAAAGTGCTCTGAGGCTTTGTATACCAAGGGACCTGAGGCACAAACTAATTTTGTCATGTGGAAACAGCCTAAGGTAGGAAAATGGGACAAAGTCCTCTGAGGAGATAGATGTAGCTGCACTGGGGTGGGTGTGACTGAATATGTCTATCAAAGATGGGTCCCAGACCTGGTTCTGGCAGGATTTCAGGATTAATGTTCATGAGACAGCTTTGCAGGCACTGCTTCCACTGCATGCAAATCTCTCTCATGAATATTCATGGTTGATACTGCCTCCAGTGCATGCAAATCTCTCTCATGAATATTCATTGTTGATACTGCCTACACTGCATGCAAAGCTCTCTCATGAATATTCATTTGCATGCAGTGGAAGCAGTATCAATCTTTCTCATGAATATTCATGGTTGATACTGCCTCCAGTGCATGCAAATCTCTCTCATGAATATTCATGGTTGATACTGCTTCCACTGCATGCAAATCTCTCTCATAAATATTCATTGATACTGCTTCCAGTGCATGCAAATCTCTCTCATGAATATTCATTGATACTGCTTCCACTGCATGCAAATCTCTCTCATGAATATTCATGGTTGATATTGCCTTCACTGCATGCAAATCTCTCTCATGAATATTCATTGTTGATATCCGGAAAACCTGACCGGCTGAAGTGCCTCCAGGACCAGGTTTGGGAACCATAGATAGCTCTGGCTCTCAACCCAGTCCTGGGGACATGTCCAGCCAGCTGGGTTTTTAGGATGAGTTTAAAAAGGGGTTAGACGGTTTCCTAAAGGACCAAGTCCATAAACCACTACTAAATGGACTCGGGGAAAAATCCACAATTCCAGGAATAACATGTATAGAATGTTACATATGTAGTACATGCTGAACACCCGGCCCCGGCTGGGTTGTGTCTCCAGAAGAGGTTGAGAAGGTCTGTGTGTTTGCAAATGTCTCTCATGCTCATCATTGTGGATATCTTGAAGAACCTGACTGGTTGGGTAAGTTCCCTCTTTCCACCTCCAGCAAGGTGAGGGCTCCCTTCCTCCTCTAAAGATCAGCCTATCCTCTGACCCAGTTTACCATGAGGCTGAGGAACTTGTGAGACTGGTTTTCCTTTACTTACTTATTTGGATTTTGCTCACACCTTTTTCAGTAGTAGCTCAAGGTGAGTTACATTCAGGTACACTGGGCATTTCTCTGTCCCTGGAGGGCTCACAATCTAATTTTGTATTCGAGGCAATGGAGGCCTAGAGTCGCAAGGAGCAGCAGTGGGTGTCAAGACTGGTGCTCTAACCACTGGTCTGCTCCTCAACTCCATGAGCTATGGCTCATGGAATTCTTTCCAACTCCTCTACAATTAAATGCATCCCTCTAGTTTACAAGGGGGAAAAAATGTTCCCAGCAGTTCCTGTAGTTTATTTCCCAGGGGTGAGCTGCAAGTATCTGGAGAGAGAGAGGCAGGATATGAAGCGGAAATGGAAGGGGGGGTACAAGGGAGTAGAGCCTGGGTTTATCAGGCTCACCAAGAAGAGGACCCCCCACCCCGCAGATCATGGCTTCTGCACAGACAGGCTAAAGCAGAAAGCTACCATGAGCACATGGGTGTCTGTGAATCTTAATAGGCGCAGAAAGGGTTACAAATGCAGGGTACCGAGGCCAAGAGGTAGTTCCGCCTCAATGCAGAGACATTCACCGCCAGATCCAGGGCCGTGTACAAGGGTAAGGTGAGAGGATTTTATGCTGGTCTTAGGGATATATTCCCAGTTGTTGCTTCTTCCTGAAACTTTACACGGAAGCAAGAACTGCGCACGCGAGTAACGGCGGGCTTCACGGTGTGCGTGTCTGAAGAAGACAAAAGCGCCACACATCTGCATGTGCTGCTGTCAGTGGCGTTCCTTGGTCAGCTGCCACCTGGGGCGGAATGCGAGGCTGTCGGCTCCTCCAGTTTCCTGTCCTAGAACAGGAAGTAGCATCAGAGGAAGCAGGGAACCAGGGAGCCAGCAGCTCCCAGCATCCCCCTGCAGCGTGCACGCCTTTGGCACACCACTGGCTGCTCTGCTCATAAATATCAGCCTTGCACAAATTTCATGCGCAAGAACTGTTTACGAGGCGAATATTTATCCGCAGATGTGCTCCCACTTGTGTTTTCTTTAGACATGTGCACAGTGAAAGATAGAAACAGAGAAAAATGTACAGCCTATCCCGTCTGCTCATCCAAGCCATCTACCCTCCCTATCACTCCCTTAGAGATCTGTTCTTGACATAAGCTCTCTTGAATTCAAACACAGGTTTCGTCTCCACCGTTTCCAGTGGGATGCTGTTCCACAGATTCATCCTTTCTGTTAAGAAGTATTTCCTCAGGTTACTTCGGAGTCTGTCCCCTTTCACCCTCATTCCAGAGCTTCCTTTCAATTGAAAGAATCTCGCCTCCTGGGCATTTATGCCGCATAGATGTTTAAATGTCTCTATCTCCCCTCTCCTGCCCATGTTGAGATCTTTAAGTCTGTCTCCATATGTTTTATGACGAAGACCTCTGACCATTTTAGTAGCTGCCCTGTGGACCGACTGATTCCCGTTTATCTTTTTGAAGCTGCATCTCCAGAATTGTACACAATATTTTAAATGAGGTCTCACCAGAGTCTTGTACAGAGCCACCATCACTGCAAACCTTTGTGTGCACCTGTCTGCCACGCTTTTCCTTCCTTAGGTGCTTTGAAATTTGCATCACATCAGCTTACGAGGAATGTTTTCCTTGCTAATCTCGCAGTCGACGCTGCGTGTTCAGCCGTTGCATCAACCTCAGAGACCATCTCAGCCACTGCTAAAGTGTCCAGGTCCTCACAGACCGAGATCACACATTTCCTAAATTAAAATGTGATGTTCAAATAAATCTCATGTGGCTCTCATTCATTCCTCCTTAGGATAATAATAGAAACCTGAGCAACCTAATTTCCTGACAATACATCCTAGGTGCACCAGTTTCTTTGGGGGGGATGACAGCCAAGCCAGAAAAACAGGATGCAAGCTGGGTAACTCAGCATGTTCGGTCCATCCTGGAAGTCTCAGGCCTGCTGCTTCTAACAGACTTAGGATTCGGTGCTTCCATAGAAGCAAGTTAAGCAGTCTTGATAGACCTTGTCGAAACACTTGGGTCTCTAGGTGAATTTCTGCAGCTGTGAAACCCTCTGCTCAATGTGCAGCGGCGGCTAAGAAAGCAAATGGAATGTAAGGAATTGAATGGAAAACAGAACTGAGATTGTTATAATGGCTTCTGTATCGCTCCATGGTGTCACCGCACCTCGAGTACTGTGTGCAGTTCTGGTCACCGCATCTCAAAATAGAGCTAGTGGAATTAGTCAAGGTACCGAGAAGGGTGGCGAAAGTGGTAAAAGGGATGAGATGACTTCTCTATGAGGAAAGGCTGAAGCAGCCAGGGCTCTTCTGCTTGGAGAAAAGACAGCTGAGGGGAGATATGATAGAGGTCTTTAAAATAATGAGAGGAGTGGAACAGGTAGATGTGAATCGCTTGATTGCTCTTTCCAAAAATACTAGGACTAGGGGGCACGCAATGAAGATGCAAAGAAGAAAATTCTAAACAAATTGGAGAAAATATTTCTTCACTTAACATGTAATTAAACTCTGGAATTTGTTGTCAGAAAATGTGGTAAAAGCAGTTAGCTTAGCGGGGGATTAAAAAAAGTTTGAATAGCTTCCTAAACGAAAAATCCATAAGCCATTATTAAGATGGACTTGGGAAAATCCACTGCACATTGTAGGATAAGCAGCATAAAATCTGTTTTACTGTTCTGGGATCTTGCCAGGTACTTGTGACCTGGACTGGCCACTGTTGGAAACAGGATACTGGGCTTGATGAACCTTCGGTCTGTCCCAGTATGGTAGTGCTGTTGTTCTTATGTCCTGAAGGATGTAACAGAACTGAGAGACTTTAGGACTCTAAAATGCAGCCAGATAATGATGGTCAGTCAGTTAAGAAGGAAGCAAATTTATCAGAGGGGTAGGGATGTGTCATGTGCTCCCACCCACTGTCCTACAAAAAACAGGAACTCATGAATATGTCCCAGCTGTACCAGGGACTTTCTCTCTCTCCCTTTCACCTTGAGCAAGTCAGGGTGGCTCAGTTGTAATCCCAGCTCTACTGCAGACTCTGTGTGACCTTGAGGAAGGTCATTCATGTCACTGTGCCTCAGTTAAGAAGATAAGAATAGCCATACTGGGTCAGACCAATGGCCAATCTAGCCCAGTGTTCTGTTTCCAACAGTAGCCAATCCAGGTCACAAGTACCTGGCAGAATCCCAAATAGTAGCAACACTCCATGCTACCAAGCCCAGGGCAAGCAGTGGCTTCCCCATGTCTGTCTCAATAGCAGACTATGAACTTTTCATTCAGGAACTTGTCCAAATCTTTCTTTAAATCCAGATATGCTAACCGCTGTTACCACATCCTCCAGCAACGAGTTCCAGAGCTTAACTATTCTTTGAGTGAACAAAATCTTTCCATGCAACTTGAGTGTCCCTTGGTCTTTCTAATCCTCGCTCTGCCAGAGACTCTTTGTATCATACTGGACAGGTGCGTCCACTTGTCTGTGTCACGGTTCACATCCTGGCTCTGCCTCTGGGATGTTGGGCACGGTATCGTGAGCAGTTAGTTGCACACTAGCCGAGTCATAGAAGTGTGTGGTCCCTTCTGTTTTCTAGCTGACAGATGTATCTTCCCATGGATACATGACAGACCTCATTGACCTTCCAGCCAGAAACACCACAAGATCAACACACACATACCTAAACCTACACCACCCAAGCTGCAAAAGAATTAACTACAAAATCAACCTATGCATCCAGCTTCTCCTCTATAAGCACGCAACTATGGAACGCACTACCAAACACCTTCAAAACAACGCACGGCCTATCAAACTTTCGGAAATCACTAAAAACTTACTTATTCAAAAAGGCATACCCTGATGACCCAACTTAAATGCCTCGATCCCACAACACAACGAAACTAAGACTCGAATTGATCACAACTCAACCCTTCCTCCTTATTCCCTGATGTGTTTATCCTGCACGAACCTTCTACATTGTCACTCTGTATCTGTTATACCGGAACTGGCGATCGCCATCACGGTTACTACGTAAGCCACATTGAGCCTGCAAATAGGTGGGAAAATGTGGGATACAAATGCAAGAAATAAATAAAAATAAATGAATAAACCCATTCCTGCAACTCTGGAAATTAGCTTCAGTAATCAGAGCAAAATTCTCTCTCTGGGGGGCATAATCTAGATCAGTAGTAAATAAAACAATCCTAAGAGATATGAATAACCTACAGATTGACATTATGCCAAGGTTTGCAGATGACTTGAAGCCTTACAGCTCCTGCGAACATCACTTAGCAGAACTCTCTACACACAAGATCCTCCTTGGAGTAGCTCCAAGCTACATGAACAGTTTGATCGATCTTCCAGCCAGAAACGGGACCAAATCTTCTCGAACATTTCTCAATCTTCACCTTCCCAACTGCAAAGGTCTCAAATACAACTTCTGTGTTATAGGCAGCCAACTCTGGAACTCCAAACCAAGACACATCCGAACAACCAAAGAACACCTACCCTTCCGCAAGCTGCTGAAAACCTACCTCTTCAAACAAGCCTATCCAAATGACCCAACTTAATTCACGAACCTAATCCACACCACTAGCATTATCCTTACATTAAACCCTCCCCCACATCTCTTCCTCTTGTCCTACTCTATACAATTATGTTATTTCTGTGATACTTTGTATCAGACATTGTAACTCTGTACTATACTTTGTAAGCCGCACTGAACCTGCTAACAGCGGGAAAATGTAGTAAAAAGCTTCTTCAGGACGACTTAGACAAATGTACTAAGGCAACCTTATTTAAAGGAGGAAAGCCAAGTAAAACTTAACATCTCCAGGACATTAGCAGTAAGGAGTATACAAATATCTAGGATTCGGTGGGGCACCAATCCAACACAAATAACTATGAGGAAAGACCAATAACCAACTCCTACAGAATGTTCTATGGCAACCATTAGTGATGTACACTACATACCCTAGCTTAGGGGTTTGGTTCATTCCTCTCGTTGTATTCACAAAAGAACCGATTTGGGGAAATTTCCTCCAAGAGACGTGTGGTAGCCGTGTTAGTCCACTCTTAAAGGTTATCAATAGAAATCAAACAAAATAAAACATGGAAAAGAAGGGCAACCTTCGAAAGCTAATCAAGAAATGTATTAAGCTATGTCCAATAAAAAAAGGTATCATCTTATTTTCTTTTCCATGTTTTATTTGGTTTGATTTCTATTGATAACCTCCAAGAGACAACACTGAAATTGAAAAGAGCTTGAAACAATGTGGCATAATATACACATCGTGAATTAGCCTGCAATTTCCTGTTCTGGTACACTGGACCCATAAAGATCTTAAAAAAACATTGGCTATATGAACAAGAAACATCAACCATCCCCCAAAAGCTCGTCTAAGAATTAGTGAATGCTGAAAACTGAAGAAAAGCTTGAATACCAGAGGTCTCTCTAGGCGTAGTTAACAGCATCAGCAGATTTAAGCGTGATGTGCTGGGGTGCCATTGTAAACCATAAATTAGTCTCCTTTCTTAAAACTTGGACCAGTGAACAGCAGCAATAAAGAGAACCTACCAGTACACATAAGGAAATAAGCAATAAAGTTTTTTTAAATGGGGGGGGGGGGGGGGGGGGGGAACCCAGACCACGAAACAAGGAAAAACAAAAGGCTAAATGCACAAATACAGCAGGAAACACATCGTTTATTTTTTATTTATTGCATTTGTATCCCACATTTTCCCACCTCTTTGCAGGCTCAATGTGGCTTACAATACATCATACAATACCACTTCTCCTCTCCCTCCACTCTCTATCTCTGTTGATAACGCCCTCATCGTCCCCGTCTCATCTGCCCGCAAACTCGGGGTAATCTTTGACTCCTCCCTCTCCTTCTCTGCACATATCCAGCAGACAGCTAAGACCTGTCGCTTCTTCCTCTACAACATTAGCAAAATTCGCCCCTTCCTCTCTGAGCACACCACCCGAACTCTCATCCACTCTCTCATTACCTCACGCCTTGACTACTGCAACCTACTCCTCACTGGCCTCCCACTTAACCATCTATCCCCCCTTCAATCCGTTCAGAACTCTGCTGCCCGTCTTATCTTCCGCCTAGACCGATATGCTCATATCACCCCTCTCCTCAAGTCACTTCACTGGCTTCCGATCAGGTACCGCATACAGTTCAAGCTTCTCCTACTAACCTACAAATGCACTCAATCTGCAGCCCCTCATTACCTCTCTACCCTCATCTCCCCTTACGCTCCTACCCGTAACCTCCGCTCGCAGGACAAATTCCTCCTCTCAGTACCCTTCTCCACCACCGCCAACTCCAGGCTCAGCCCTTTCTGCCTCGCCTCACCCCATGCCTGGAATAAACTCCCTGAGCCCATACGCCAGGCCCCCTCCCTGCCCATCTTCAAAGCCTTGCTCAAAGCCCACCTCTTCCAATGTCGCCTTCGGCACCTAACCACTATACCTCTATTCAGGAAACCTAGACTGCATCAACTTGACATTTCGCCCTTTAGATTGTAAGCTCCTTGGAGCAGGGACTGTCCTTTAAGTCAATTTATGTTAATCTGTACAGTGCTGCGTAACCCTAGTAGCGCCCTAGAAATGTTAAGTAGTAGTAGTATGAATGGTAGACATAAATTATGCTTGTTATACTACTATCATGTTCCCCAAGATCCTTCTGTATCACTAAATGTCTATTTTCTAAGACGTTTCTGAATATATGTGGGGGAGTTGTGTATATTCACATTGGTTGATCTTTGTGGTATGCCTTATTAAAAAGAGATGGGTCTTCAGTAGTTTGCGGAATGTCATTTGTTCATAAATCGTTTTTATATTGCGCAGCAATGCATTCCATAACTGTGTGCTCAAGTAGGTAAAGTTTGATGTGTGCATTAGTTTGTATTTTAGACCTTTGCACTTAGGGAAATGTAGATTCAGGAATGTGTGGGATGATCTTTTGACATTCCTGGGTGGTAGGTCTATCAGGTCTGACATGTAGGCTGGTGCATCTCCGTGTATGATTTTGTGAACTAGGGAGCATATCTTGAACGTGATGCGTTCCTTAAGTGGGAGCCAGTGTAGTTTCTCTCGTAGGGGTCTAGCACTTCCATATTTTGTTTTGCCGAATATGAGTCTGGCTGCAGTATTCTGGGCTGTTTGATGTTTCTTGATTATTTGCTCTTTGCAGCCGGCGTAGAGTGCGTTGCAGCAGTCTAGATTACTGAGCACCATTGATTGTACCAAGTTACGGAAAACAGTTTTTGGGAAAGGTCCTACTCTTTTTAATTTCCACACTGAGTGGAACATCTTCTTGGTTGTGTTTTTCGCGTGGTTCTCGAGTGTTAGGTGTTAGTTACATTTAAAACCACAAGTAGATCAGAACTGAACACTAAATACTACTGAAGACCCATCTCTTCGACAAGACCTATCACAAAGACCAAGTCATGTGAAACTCCTACATATACCCTGAATGTAAATTAATGCCTTCTGTTTTCACTATTACGTATTCTAGTACCATACAACCCAAATCCTTCTGTAACACCAAATGTCTACCCTCTTCTCATTTCCACTATCCACGAATGTATTGTAAGCCACATTGAGCCTGCAAAGAGGTGGGAAAACGTGGGATACAAATGCAATAAATAAATAAAAATAAAACAAACACATGAATGGTTAAGGACAGGTGAAGACGAGAACTTAATCGCAGCACAGGATAGTGGACTACAGGCAAGACTGTTCACAAAAAGTACAGAAAAAGAATAGTAAAACAGAGAAATTCAGATTCTGTGGAAAAAAGACCTTGAAACAGTTACAGGAGCTCATTGCTGGGTGTGATGTGCCGTCATCAGAAGACCTGTGCTCATAGATGACACTTAATACAGATATACAAAGAAAACCATTGGGATCATGAGAGATTAAGAAATCATCTGTGATATTTCCATTCCAACCAACACGAATAGTATTACTAATACAAGCGTCATTGCCATGAGACTATTTTGCACAGTCCTCAAGTATTAAGAAATACAACCAGAAACCAAGACAATGTAGCAGAAAGATACACAACCAATCCAAATTATTTTGGGTGTCCATAGCCTAATTAAAGAATTTCCAAATGCATCTTGATATGTTACCTTTACAAATGATATCCTATGACAGTGGTGTAGCTACATGGGGCCTGGGGGGGCCTGGGCCCCCGTAGATTGGGCCCTGAACCCCCTGCCGACGACCCGCTTGACTCCCCCTCCCGCCGCCAACCCGCCTACCTTTGCTGGCGGGTGACCCCCTGCCAGCCAAGGTCCTCCTCGCAAAAAGCTTCCTATTCCTTCTGTTTCTGACGTCCTGCCCGTTGTACGTGCAGGACGTCAGACTCACAGAACGAAGCCTTGCAGTTCAGTGGCTGGCGGGCGGGTGGTGTCAGCGGCAATGGCAGGGGGTCGCCCCTGTAATGAACTTCAGAAAGCACAGTACAAGTACATTTGAGACAGATCCTACCAAACCTACCCTAGAAGTGAGGCAGACAGCATAAAATGTCCCCAGTAGCAATTTGTCCACTTTTGGTAAAGGTACATACAAATTCCCTTCTGTGTCCCTCACATGGATGGACCATGCAGGTCTTTTTCTGCCGTCATCTACTATGTTACCTACCAGTTAAAATAGTATCATTGCCTTTTAGGGTATGTACCAGGGGCGTAGCCAGACAACAGATTTTGGGTGGGCCAAGGCAAGAATTGGGTGGGCACCAAGTGTTCTCCCCCCCCCCCCCCCCAAATAAATCTCAGCTGGTGGGAAAACGCTTCTTTCCACCTTGGCAGCAGGAATGCACTGAAAACTGAGCATGCGCAGGTGCCGATGTTGTGGAGAGTAGCTTTTTCGTTACGATCAGGGGGAAATCCTCAGCTGGCGGAGCTTGGGATTCCCACCAGTTACCACTAAACGTGCTACTGTTGGGTGGGCCTGAGCCATAAATGGGTGGGCCCTGGCCCACCCAAGCCCACCTGTGGCTACGTCACTGGCATGTACAAATCTAACCCCTCAAAAGAAACCAGTAAAGGGGGGAGAGTGATGAGCTCAGCAGGTTTCATATCCGGGAATCCAGGGATCAAATCCCACGTCTCCTTCCCACCAGCACTCTTTAGGACACTGGGCAAGTCATGTCCTTTTCCCTGGTACTGGTTCAACTCAGTGAGTCCCCTTGGGCAGGGAAAACCCCCAAATCCAAGGACATAAAGAGATTCCCCCCTCCCTCCCCTTTCTTCCAATGTATATTTTTAAAGTTTTCGAAAGTTCTACTGGAAAGGGAGGGGGGAAGCTCAGAAAAAGGGAATGTAAAATGGGGGTTAGGAAATCTGACCCCTATGATGGGTTTGGGGCCAGCCCAGGGCTACAACCCCACAAAGCCGATAAGCTATAGCAGCTTCTGCACAGAATATTTGATACCTAATTAGCTTTTGCTCACACTTTTTTCACTAGTACATCAAGGTGAGTTAAGTTTAGTGTTCACAATCTAATTTTGTACCTGAGGCAATGGAGGGTTAAGTGACTTGGGATTTCAACCGGCCACTCCTCTTCCCTACTTTCCAAAAAGGAATGCGGGCTGGGGGGGGGGCGGGCTGCGTAGCCCCCCTTCTGCTGCCGTTCCGGACTCAGGTTTCATTTTGGATCCATCCGGGCTGGGTGGGTTGTTGGGCAGCGCCGCGCTCAGGGCTCAAGTTTCTCTTCCGGAGAGGAGATTCGGGGCCGAACCGACAGCGCCTCCGCTCCGCCTCTTCAGGGGCCGAACCCTCAGTCCTGGTCGAGCGAGACGAGCACCTGCGACGGCAATGGAGGGACAGGAGGCTCCGGCGTGGGACGCGGCAGCTCCCGGCAGGTACTCAGTTCCCCCTTTGGGGAGGACTTAGTTTCAATGGGCTGTGGAAGGGAGGCGGGAGGAAAATCCGGTGCAGTTGGTCTCTGATCTCTTTATAACGCCTGAATCCCATAGGGCTGGGGGCACATTTAGTCCGCGTGTGCAGCTCCGGCTCTTGGGGGCAGGGACCCAGGGATCGCCCTCTTTTTTTGCCTGTTTGATTCATCCAGAGAGTTTCCGATCCCTCCCCCAGTCTGTGCCAGGATTTTCCTCTGGCGTTTGGCCAAGAGATATGGGAAGGAATTTATTCAAAGGTCCACTGGGCTGTGCAGCCAGAGGCCAGGTCCTTAGAGAAGGGTGTGAGGCCGGACCCCTGGACATGGGGCCCAAGTGGGCAAATAGCTGGGGGTCTGGCACTGAGCTGGCTGCACAGTTACTGTTCACCCAGCTACAGGATAAAGAGGCTGATGGTACAAGAGTCCATGTCACCAGTCCCCGCTGCTACCTGGCCCTGTTGTGCATAAGTATTGTTGCCATACTGGGACAGACCAAAGGTCCATCATCCTGTTTCCAACAATGGCCAATCCAGGTCACAAGTACCGATTAAGATCCCCAAAAAGTACAATACGCAGTGGTTTTTCCCCAAGTCCATTTTAATAATGGTCCATGGACTTTTCCAAACCTTGTTTACACCCCGCTAAGCTAAACGCCTTTAGCACATTGTCTGGCAACAAATTCCAGTGGTGTGGTGGGACTGTGTGTGTCTGAAGTTTGCACTGCTGCTGCCTGTTCCTGTCTCTTGGTAGGATTGTGTGCGTGTGTAAAGATCCTGGTGGGACCGTGCATGTGTGAAGTTTGCACTACCACCATGCCTGTCCCCGTTGTGGTGTGGGGCCATGTGTCAGCTACCTGTTGTGTGATGGGATGAAGGAGGAGACAGCTTCTGTTGCTACCCTGTGCTCATTGGCACTGTGGGACTGCTAAGTTGTGTATAATCCTGAAACTATGGTGAGGTTGGTGTT